>NC_138200.1:54053638-54653638 GCF_964194105.1 Spermophilus citellus | reverse complement strand
AGCTGCAAATTCATAGTGTAGCAACCTACAGGGTGTTTTAGAAAAGACAGCATTTTAAATACGACTCATGAATAAGCAAACAGCCCGACCACCCAAATCAACTCCAAGAGTAAACACGGAGGAAATGCTTAGTTAAATTTTAGATGCCATTTGACTAGGGAAAAGGGCTAAAACTTATCAGCAGAGAATGAATTATGTCAATACCAAAAACACCAAGCAACTGCCGAGAACTGTCTTCAAGCAAAAGTTATACAGGCAAACGGCTAACTATTTATGCACCAAAGATAAAATACACTCAACTACAAAGGGCTAGCCGTGCAACAGATAACGGGAGAAATGCTTTCGAATACATAGGATATACATACATAACTTATTTGTGTATTTGCATGACTGTATTTAAGGATTATCATGGGAAATAAATATGTACTTTCACATACACTGAAAGAGAAAAAAAAAACCCACAGGCAGCTGTTAACTTGTTTCTATCTATAAATCCTGGAACTCGACCCGTTGAAGTCCACCACCCTGGTATACAGCAAAGGATCTGTGGAGGTAGCAGTGCTCATTAAGTATCGGACCTGATGAGAAGCCAAAGATTTCTCACAATGTTTAACCCTGCTTCTTGTGTGTTCAGTCGAAAGTAAGGGTCTCCTGCTTTAAGCAAGTTCCTTGGAGACAGGGACTTTGTCTTTTATATCTGGGATCGCAGAGTCCTAAAATAGTGCCTGGAACAAAGCAGATGCTCAATAAACATTTGCTGAATGAAATTCTACTCTCCTGTGTCTTCTCTCAGTGCCTAACCCCCATGTGGGTGTCAAAGCCGTTCAATAAAGCTTTCTGAGTCTCTGGAAAAATAATAATCAATTACTTAAAAATACTGAGTATTAAGTAGGAAGACCAAAATCTCATCTTTTCTATCTACTTTACTAAAAATCTATTTGTACATCATATTTAAGGACAAACATAGATCCCTGATAATCAGTTTATACAATTGAGATTTGCTACTTACATTTTGCACAATTTGGGGAACTAGGGATAATTTCCCGTACGTCACTGAGCATTGGCCAAGCCATGCAAGTGACATATTTACTTTCTTAACTACCAGGCTAAAGGCAATGCCAGTAAGAAAGCATTGCCTCTAGCCAACCCTCAGAGCCACAAGGCATCCCCACCAGGGTGGCTGGCCATTCATCTGTCCAGTCCTGCTGAGTAGAAACAAGCCATGGGGGGAGAGAAAACAGAACAAAGGCAGAAAAAGGAACACGCCCCTCAAACCAGTCCACCCTAACCCTCACAACCATTCTGTCTTTTTCCTAAGGAGCTGAGGGACAAGTGCCCAGGATTCTCTCTTTCTTAGACAAGACTTGACTTGGAAAATGGTCTGAGTAAACCATTTGATAACTAACTCCTTTTTGCTTTGCTCATAGAGTCACTTGGAGAAAAATGTATCCTGAGATATAGTCCCCAATTTAAATTAAGTTCAAAGTCAATTCAGACCATGGGAGTGGTGATATTTGTTATCAGGCCTGGTGGGCAGTACCTGCTCTCCCTATGTTAGCTGGAACCAAACATGAACATTAAGAGGTGCTATGCAGCAACTGATGTGGGAGAGACAGCAAGACGTAAGTATCTATTGCTTTCTTCTTTGAACTTTTACTTAGACATGGCATACCATCAGACCAACTGTGGCTCAATGGCAAGATTTTTTTTTTTTTAAGGAATCTTGAAATAATGTCTCGAATTGACTCAACAATACATAGGCCAATCAAAGAGAGCATCTCATCATTGACTGGCTCCCATTACTGTCCTACACGTACCAATGAGCTGTGGGTTCCAAGAGGGATCCCCCAGATGGATAAGTATTCAATAAATATTGATACGTAAACAATTAGAACTTGAAAACACTATCAACACAAATTTACAGACATCTACTTGTGAGTCAAGATTTGCTCAGCACATGGCGCTATGTGATGCCAGATTTTAGCCATCATGTCACAGCCTGGCTCAAGAAGAAGAAATGCTGGGAGCTCAGGCACCAGGAATGAGCAGCCTATTAAGATCTGAAAAGCTGTCATCCACACTGAAAGGACTTGCGTCAGCCACCGAGGATATATTTTAAACCGCCTGTCCGCAAGAAAACTTTAATAATGCAGCCTTGCTCTAATGTCTTGTGAGAGGAGAGGCAATTTTACTTCTTCTATTAACCCAACGTGATTACAATGGCTTATTTCATGGAATATTAAGTTCAAATTCTGCTCCCTGGGAGGACAATAAAAAAAAAAAAAGCGTGTGCTTATGACTTTGCCCGAAATAGCCACAGGACCACAGCTCCTTGGTGCTTTTAATGCATCCAAGCAGTAATCTACCATAATTCACTAATGGTGAAATAAATTAGTGACCAAATAGTAACCTGAAAAGATGACATCAAGATGGAAAGCAAATGTTTATCTTTTCCAAAGGACAGCCTGACAGAGCTTTGGATAGTCTCTCACCAATTCCTCCTTTAAAAAAAAAAAAAAATCAAGTCCTTATTAGATACTTTTGATAGTAGTTGTCTAACAGTGAGACCATAATCAGAGTATTGAAGAAAATAAATAATTACCTATAAAAGCAACAAGCAGCTTCATAGCCACTTGAACCAGAAAGATACTTAGGGACATTAGAGAGGGCTTCCTCTCAGAATTCCCAATGAGATCTACTCCTCAGGAATTATTTCCAAGAGTAATTGTATTGATGAAAAATGGCAGGTCCACCATAATGAGGGTCACCTAGGATCTTCCAGAGGTCCAACTGCAAGATTTTACAGCCAACTTTGTGACCTATATTCTCATCTTTAATTGTAAATGCATAACTGGTTGGAATAAGGGCCACAATTAGTTACCCAATACTCCTAAAAAGCCAATAGGCATCTCTCACTGGTTCCCCAAAGCCATGACCAACACTTATTCTTAATAGCTTTTATTCTCCAATATGGCTCCTGTCTGCTAATCACTCACCACCATCAATGGAAGGTGATCTTCTCTGAACATCCAGGGACAGGCAGTTCATTTTCCTTGGCTCTGCATGCCCTTTGAATAGTGCATGAAGTACTAAAAGTTTGGACAGTTACATTTTTAAAAATTTTCATCTTTTAAAAATGTACCTTCTGGCCCAAATTTACAGAAATCTACTTATAAGTAAAGATTTGCTCCACCCATGGCGCTCTGGGATGCTCATTCATCTGGGGCTTCCAGAAACCATGTTCATTTTGTGGGACGGGGACTACAGTTGCTTAACTACTCCAGAGGTAGCAGACGCAAAATTAGCCCTGACCATAGCAGGACAGCCCATTTGAAAATAGTCAGGTTCATCAACTAGAAAACAAGATCCTCAAATCCATGGAAAACACAAGTCAACAAAATCCTCGGACTGAATTTATCCATGTTTCTTTATCACCAGTGGCATATTAAAGTAAAACCAAGAAGAGTATACTCACACCAATGGCTCAGAAATGACACATTGCGTTACGGATGTGATTTATCACTGTTTTGGTTTTGTTTTGTTTTGTTTACTTTTTACATGGCAAAAAAAATTAGAAGAAGAAAGAAAAAAAAAAGAAAGCCACACACACACAGACTTACCTTTAAAAGTTTATTTAAGAAATGCAAAATGGTAAATGGAATTGTAATCAAAAGCCAAGAGAACCCAAGGAAGGCTGAAAGTTAAATATACATAGAAATAAGGGCTCTGAGGCTTTAAAAGGAAAAAAAGAAAAAGTGCATATGAATACAATAGTGCTTATTTTCACTCTCTCTGTGGAAGAGTTCCCTGTTTGTGGCCCAGGTGAGAAAATGATCTGATAAGAAGAGCAAGGCTAAATGGCACACTGCAAACATCCCAACCTGATGTATTTCCTCAGCCCTGACCTTCAGATAAAAATCACACAGAAATCTGTAAAACCTCCCAAATATCCAGGCACCACATGCTTCCAACATTTGCAGACACAACAGCCGGGAGGAGGGCAGGGGGGGAAAGTAAAAAGAAAAATGAAACAAAGGTATCGCTACTGAAAACAGCCTTTTCCCTTCGGAGCCTCAGGATTCAGGTCAGACAAATGCGACGGCTGCCTTGGCCATGTCTTCCTCGGTGGCGGTACGTGCGCAGGCACGTGGGCTGCAGACACATATTTGTGTCTGTCACTGTTATGCGTGTGTGTACCCAGTATCGGGTGTGTGGGGAGTTCACATGAGATATATTATATACACACTGTGTGCATATTTAAGGAGGGGGGAAAAAAGACTTCAAACGGTAAAAATTTATTGCACTGTGAAATTAGCTAAAATTATGACAACTGTAAGGAAAAAAATTATACGGGCAAAATTTGGGTCTGGTGGAAGAATTCTTTGATGTCTGGATTCCAATTTAACCCCCGACTGAGTTCTAAGAATCAAATGAACAAAGTATATCATACACCCCAAGTCTGCCTGTCAGCACTAGTCATCATTTTTTATTTTATTCTTTCCAGCTGCATGTATTTACAAGACTGTTCTGACATTTCCTCCCCTCAAAATGTACACATTCACTGCTACGGGCAGTTGCCAAATACATTTGTAAAACAGTTCAGCCCTGTGTTTGTTTATTCATTAGGCATCTCTATCAGTCTCAATAAATATGTAGCACTCCTAATTTTTTACACTTGCTATTATGTCAGCCTTTCGTATATTTGACTTAGGTGTTTATGTTGGAATATATACAACCCACATTTTTTTTATATATCTGAAATACACATGGGAAATAAAATGGAGTATTCGTACACAAAAATTCACATGCATGCTGCCTTGCTGTCTAGGATAGATGAAAAGAATTTTTAAAAGATGAGGATTCTAATTACACGGATTTCAAAACACCCCTGCACACACAAATAATGTGGTGATCCCGCCTTGATCTAAGATAGTGATTGCATAGAACTGGACCCATCCACAAATGGGTGTTTTATATACATGAGGCTGGCAGAATGGACAATCTACACCACACTGGACAGAACTCCACATCCCAAGTGCCTGTATATGCTGCATACAAAAAAATAACTTTACCCCCGTATATGGCTGTTAAGTGAGCTAAGTCTGCAAATATTTTAAGGCAGTTGTAAATGTTTAAAATGTTCATAATAAATCTAGGTTGTTTAAAGAATATTTCCAAATAACATAAAATATTTAGTTTCCCCCACCCAAACCATAAAAAGATAAGATTTATCACAAAATGTTTGAGGAATAATCAGCCATTTTTGGCTAATATATTTTAATATTTATACACATGACACATGCTGAATATAAATGATACATCGTGATTTCCCATAGTGTATGGAATTTATACAATTAACCACAAGATCCAATGGCTTCCAGGCACGTAAAGTGCAAACACAGTTACAAGGTTTTGCTGATTATTGTTATAAATCTTATAAAGCATAAAAGCATTAAAGTATATGCTGTTTACGCCATTCATTTTAAAGCACAGCATATAAAAATATTATTATTTCTTAGTAAAAGATTTATATTTTTCTGGCTTTTTTCTTTTATGAGGTAAATTTATTTGCCAGTATTCAAAAAATACTTTCTATTTTTTCCACTCCCAAATATGTGTTTGAAATATACCCCGAGCTTTTATATCAATTTTCTAGTTATTTCTCAAGGGTTATATTTGTTCACAATAATAGCAGTAAACATTCAGGCATTATTCGTTTGGTTTCTCCAAAGTGTTTAAATTTAAAAAGAATCAAATAATAAAGGCACGATGAGCCAAATTGCTTATTTTGCACACATCTGATAACTGTATACATATGTATGCACTTAAGCATGTATATTTCTGGCACACCATTAATCATCAATGACAAAATCATGTTATCAATCCACCTCCACTGAACATTAAATTTTTTAATATTCATATAAATTGCATCAAAAATATATACGTGGTTTTGCTTTTTAAATTAAGGGACTTTAGTTCTTCATGGGCAAATTTTTCATGGGGCCTTTCCATTCCTTCTTAGCCATATGTAATGTTTAAATATACTTGAGACTAAAAAATCTGTAATAAATTCTACAACACAATCCCAAACTGTCCAGTGTCTGACTTTTTTTATTATTTTTTAAGAAGCTAAAGCCAGAGCGTATGAAATGTGAAGTGGAAACATCCCAATGTCTGCTTGCATGATCCTGGGGTTGTCCACCCTTTAGTAAAAAAAGCACAGGATTCTACAGCTGCTTATCAAATCAGCTTTATGTTTCTGAAATGAGTTCCTGCTGCTGAGCTTGAATTTGTAGACAGTCATGAAAAAATATTCTATAAGACTGATCTAGCTCACAATAGCACCTCTGGAGAGTTTTATCAAACCCAGGTACACCTGCATAGCTAAAGGATAAAGTAACAGGGTGAACATCTGTATGCATACAGACACATACTAATATCTTTAATATTATGTATTTTTTTGCATTAATGCCACATACATATTAAATGTCTTGCCTAGGTGTCAGTGATAAGAGCCACACGTGAGCTATACATTTGTGCCCTATCAGTAACGTATATTCATTAATTTGTAGATCTGTATCAGCTAAAGTACATTGTAACTCCCCCCCCCCTTTTTTTTTTGTCCTTACTGTAACAGTTTTGGCCATCAAAAGAAAGAAAATATTTAAGTATGGAAATAGTTCCTTTCATTTACTAGCCAATTCACATGTGGGCTAGAAATTCACTAGCTGTCCCCCACCCTCATTTATTTGTTACTCTGGAATACTGCAAAGAACTGCAAAATACCATATTATTCTTATTTTTTCTTCATCATGTAAAACAAACCCCTAGAAAATACCTACAATCAGCTTTGTTTCTTTTTTCAAATAGGCCTAATGTCCTTTCTCAACCACCCGTGAGAGCGCGCACACGCACACACATGTACATATACACAAAACCCACTGTGAATTCACAGTCCACATCTGGCTCCCAAACAGAGTTGTACATTTGCAAGCACAACATCTTAAATATTGGAGGCCAATTTGGATTTGTTTAAAATCTATGATACGACTGAGAAGTCATGCTAAGTAGGAGCCCTGGTAACTTTATTTTTAATGATGACTTTCAAAAAAAAAACAAGGTAAGGGAGAGAGATCAGCCGGGTGAATGTAAAAATTGTTAATCTTAAATTTCTACAAACCCAAGTGTCAGAGTAAGCATGTATGGCGCATCAAGCATAACAAAAAGAAACGAGGTGGGGGTGGGGGGGTCCCAGGCACTCGCTTCCTTGAATCCCTCTGAATACATTTCACAATTCATCAGTTTTTGTCTTTCCTGCCACGAATGAGGACAATCAGACCAGACACCCATTAGATTTTTCATGCAATTTTTTTTTCTTGTTCATGACAT
Source organism: Spermophilus citellus (assembly GCF_964194105.1). NCBI lineage: Eukaryota > Metazoa > Chordata > Mammalia > Rodentia > Sciuridae > Spermophilus > Spermophilus citellus. Next base: position 54,646,249 of record NC_138200.1, on the reverse strand, counting down.
GTTGGCAGGGAGGATGGCAATTCTGAAATCTTACCAAATGAGAAAAATGTCAGAAGCTGAACTGACAGCTAGTGGTTACTATGGTGATCGGTGATATTGAAAAAATAAAATAAGACTCGGTTAATTCAAAAGGAATCAAGTTGGGTATTTTTAAGCCAGTTGATACAGATGAAAACTTAATCCTGATATTGGGACATTATCTTTTCCAGCTAACAGCCAAAGACACCATTTAGCTTAAATAATAACTAAATACACAGCTCATAATCTTGTGATTAAAAAATAATGGAAAGAAACAGTATTGATAAATGGAAGTCAAATATTATTACCAAATGACTATCAGGAAAATATTGAGTATATTCAGTGGAAACAGGACTTCATTTGGAGGTGGGGAACAGTTTTAGAAAAATATTTTTATGAGGAGAACAGGGAAGACTCACAGGGGGGAAGAAAAGGATTCTTAAGGGATGATATAGATTCTATTAAAACACAGACACATGAACATAGTATTCGCATCTTCAAACTTCATTTAAAAAAAAAATCTATTTTGATTATAGTTAATACATTCAGCCTCTATTTTAAAAGGTATTTACATAATAAAGCATTGTGAGATTATATATATATATATATATATATATATATATATATATATATATATTTATAATTATAAGTATGTATCTTTTCTCCATATTATCATTTTTCTCTTTGGTTGAAATCCAGTTTAATGTACTGTTGACTCTTCAGGGACCTCACTTCATAGTAAGCAAAATAATAATATAATGATAATAATAATAACAATAAAGCACACATTGGCATCTTTTTGCAACCACAGCCAGTGACAACTCTTGCTGACTCCATCAATTACTGCTGTGATTTTTAGGTTCAATTATTTAAAAGAAGGAAACAGAAGATCATGAAGACAATATCTATAATTAACCAAAAATAAAGTCTGGGTACTTTTTGTCCTACATGTAATACACATGAAACCCAGACAGATAATATCTTAAAAAGAGAATTTTTGAACAACTCGTTTAAAAAAGAGGGTATAAAGTTTGTTAGGGGTTCAGTCAAGAGGAACACATTGTATCTGGAAATTCTTTGATACAGGAAAAAAAAAATCTTTTTTCAAGGTTCTCTCTTCACTTCCACTACCAATACTCTAAGCACAATGGATTAATACCAGAAAGTATACAGATGAAGACCAGAGGCAGCTCTCATTTTGAAACAGTGTAGTCTGAAAATTTTCCATGCTTGCATATTTTATCCATATGCCACACTCCCAGATCTGGTCTATATATTTTTTTTTCATTTGATATAGGCATATTAAATTATCTCCTGTATCTTTTTTTAAAAAAAATCAAATCTTTTGAGAGTTACAGGTAACTAGCGAAAACAAGATTCTTATTTATAACCTCAAGCTAGTATTTAATGCAAGGGGGAAGGGGGAACATTATCAAGCAAGAAGCAGAGCAGAAAAAAAAAAAAAGTGCTATTGGCTACGGAAGCTCCCCACCACCACGGAACAGACTGCAATGCCATCTACTGGGAAAGCCGAGTTCCGCTTCATTTTAAATGGTAGAGTCAGCTCAAAAGGCTGACTGAGGTAACTGGAGGGACATCCAGTCCACCTTTCACTGTTCAATAGGGACAAGGAGTATATAAATTGTTGTTGAAGCATCAGTTCCTATTATAGATCATTATGTTCTCCCTCTGAGATCTCTTCCCAGCATTTTGCTTCTTAATTTCCTGCAGAAGCCTCCTTTTCGAGCCCGTTGCAACTACTCTGGAGTAACACGTTAACAACACCCAGAAAAATAATCACCAACGGCGAGTGACCTTGGGTCCTTTTCTGCAATCTCCAGCTTGTGATTTCCACAAGCTGTTTGTGTTAGAATCTGCTCTGCAAAAGATTTAAAAAAAAATCCCTAAAATCACAACAGGAAAGGCAACCATCCTGGTCAAGAACCAACGAAGAAGGGCGCAGACTTCATAAGCATGAAGTCTCTTTCTGTGTGTTCTTAAATGGTATGGGATGCAGCCTTGAAAGTATCTTTTAAAAAATAAAAATCCATCAGGGCTTTGCAAGTTGTTCTCACATTTCCACCAGCATGTCCTCTGCTCATCGGCCTGCTTCCCTTTCATTCTGGCTGGCTTGCTACATGGTTTTTAAAAGTGAGAAAATGGAAAGGATGGGGGGGTCACCATTTCCAGCCCTCTCTATGAAGCTATTGCAGTTGAGAGAAGTAATATTTAAGGAGCAAGAACTCTCTCTCCAATGAAATACTTTTTTTTCCCCTACAAATACTATTAAAAAGCAAGTGCCTCCCCCAAAGCTGTTGTGTTTTCTAAGCATGGGTATAGGCACAGGTTGACAGCAGATTTTCAGCCTCCACAAGGCTCACACTTGGGGTCAGATATTCTTTGTTACAGAGAGAAGTCCTGTGCATTGCAGGATGGTGAACCACCTCCAACTAATACAGTCACTGGCACACTCCCCATCCCCCCACCACACACACACACACACACACACACACACACACACACAGTTACAACAACCAGCAAAGTCTCCAGACCTCACCAGATGTCCCCTGTGTAGTACAGGGGAGGAGACAAAATCACCCCCACTGGCAACAACTATTGTAAAATTCTAATTTCAGTATCAAAGAAATTAGCTTTTATTCTCTGTATAGCTTTGATTCAAATTGATACAGGAAATCGTATTTTTAAAAATTAGGATAGAATCGGTGCGAATGGGAGCACAACAATCTCCCTTGTATAAATTCCTTCACTACAGGCTAATCGAGGCTCCTGACCTTTCTAAAGGCCTCCTTTGAAAGTTCTGCTGGTAGAGCTCAAGGGGTGGGTTGATTCACAGGTGCTAACTGTCAGGTATGCCCTGAAAGATAGGGGAAATTTTTGCCATCATGGCAAGATCTCTAAGCCTATAAGGATTTCAGGGAGAGGATGGGAGGACCCCAAGTTTATGAATCAAGGAGCTTTGATACTCAAAGGCAAAAGTTAAAATGAAAAAAAAAAGTGATCTTTAAATATGAACCTTCTTTTCCCCTCTAAAATAGAGCACCTTTAACAGGAAGATACAAAATTTTAAATTCCCAAATTAGGAATGTAATTTGAAACTTAGTTGTCAATTAAAAAAAAACTATCAAGCTATAAGAAAAGGTAAGCAGAAGATAAAGTAGGGAAGTGGGAGACATAGGCTTTGTATTCATGACAGGCTAGTGGGCTGGGGGGGTGTAGCTCAGTGATAGAGCACTTGCCTACAATGCTCAAGTGTCTGGGTACAGTCCCCAGCAACAAAATAAAGAAACAAAGAAAGAAGAAGAGGAGGGCTATTGAAGGTAAAACAGAAGTCAAGCTCAGGCTTACCACAGTACAATTCAGTATTAACCGGAAATGCTTCTAAGCAGGACTGAAACCTTTCAAGTACCATCCCAGGAATTGTGTATAAAGCATTTCACTTAAATTTCTCTCACAGAACACTAAATAATTTTTCAGTAAACTCATCGGCTGTCTTAGATGGGCACTGTCTATTTCCATTGCCTTTTGCCATCTACAATAAGATTATCAAAGTTTGCTTGGTGGAAAGATTTCCTTCCAATAGTCATCTTTCCCTAGTACTCACACTGAAAAATTTAAACAACATCTGTCTCTGCTCCCCTTGTTTACCAACACTTCAGTAATGATAGGCAAGAGCAAAACAAGAACACATTTCTCACGTGTGACATTTTTTTAATATTCTGAAATCTTGCTTTTCCTCATTGCAGCAAAAGGGTACATGGGATTAGAACACATTGAATGCAAAGCACAGTACATTCATTCTTCAAAAATGCAGTTACTGGTACCACCTTCTATAATACTGGTGGCTTTTGTGGAGTGTTTCTTTCTTTAAACGAGCCGGACCACACATACTCACTCATTCAGAGTGAGTCTATAGATGAACTGTCTCCGTATTTTTAAAGAAACTCAGCCTGTGCGGTCTGCTGATAGCTCAGAGAAACGTGGAACTATTTTCACATCTCATTCACATAATGGATGGGGCTACAGTGCTGAGCAGACAAGCCCCCTGGAAAGCGTTGTTTGTCTCGATACACAAGAGAATTCTCTTAGGTGGCTGCACCAAGTTTCTTAAACTAAGCTCGATTTCCAGGGCAGCGTTCATGGATGACATTGCACTGGACCTAGGAAGCTTCACTGCAAAAGATCTTTCACACACACAATTTCCCATTCTGCTTGGGGTTACTCCTACTTCACGCCAGTCCTCCGAGTCCAAAGAGAACACATCTATTGCTTCATTGTTCCGCTTTGACCTCTGTGAGAAATAATGATGTATTAACCACACTTTCAACCTGAAGCATCTTCATAGTCTCCAGTTATGTGCTAAGGCTGCCTCTGCTAAGATGGGCTTGTTTATTTTCTTTTTATTTTATTATTTTCATTATCACTTTAAAAAAAAGACAAAGCTGACCATTACCTGTTAAGATTGTTCAGGAGTGTGTCTTAAAGGTTTTCTTGGTGTTATCTACAGTTATTACCTGAGCATGGTCCTGTAAATTGTCCACACTTGGCGACCTGAGCTATGCAGCTCTGCTCCAGACAGACGTCCCCCAGCTTCGACTCCACCAGGGGATTTCTGTGCACCCAACACTGGTGGAATCCAGCCTCCTCTAGTCTCTCAACTTTTATCGTCAGTTGCTAAATTAGCTAATGATTAATTAGTTAATGTTTTCAAAGCACTTTCAGGATGAAAGCTCCGCCTAAGTGCTAAGTGTAAAACAGCATTAGTTATTTGACTTCGCAAAGACTAATTAGCTTTAAAAAAAAAAAAAGAAAAAGAAAAAGAAAATGTTCCCCCACACGGATCAATAATCTTTCTGGTATTATCGTTGGGAGTGTTTGTCCCGCAGATCACTGAGACCCACCTCACGTTTTAAGGCTTTTATTCCCGAGACCCACAGAAATTCTGACTGTGGTTTATGGCTTCGTAACCTTGTGGCTTTCCGTGTGGCTGGAGCAGGGCTAGTGATGTCATCTATACAAAAATGCAGCATTTTTGCTGTCAAAAAAAGCTTTAAAGGATTATTTAACAAAGCTAAAAGTAAAGAACTCAACTCAAGGAAAGTGGTACAGAAACATGATCAGTGAACTTATATTTAAGAAGAATTAAGCTTTTAAAGTCTCCCCCCCCCTCCTCTAAAAAGCTCTTTAACGGTGGGTCTCCAGGTGGCCTCTGAATTTATTGTGAGATTTCACTTTGATGGCTATGAGTCCTCATGGGGACCATTATGTCAATAATTTCTACAGCAACATTTTATTCCAGGTACAGAAATGACTTAGAAGATAAAGTCAGGGTCTGGAAATTCCAGGATCCCTCTTTAAATTGCCCCCACTAACCACTATAGAAAGTAAAAAAAAAAAAAAGGAAAAAAGAAAAAAGATAGCTTTCCCCATTTCCCCCCTCCTAGCCCAGCCCGTAATGCACAGACCTTGTTTTAAGTGTCTTGGGTACCTTGAAAAAGTTTGGCACTTTGTTTCTTCCATCCACTTACAAATACCCAAATAACATGAAATGAACGGAAACTGAGAAGTCAAAACTGGCTACGACGCTGTAAGTGAAGGCTTGTGGGCCATTTGTCGCCCTTGATGCAGACACATGGCTCTCCCTGCTGCCTACAGAGGGCCTTGGTCACAAACACTAGATTTGGGGGGGTTTCCCCTCAAATGCCTGAGATTAATATTTTTAGTCGAGGTTAAGCAAGTCATATTCTTTCATATTAAAAACACTCCATGAACTGGGTTAGCTTAAAGCTGGAGATTTTTGGTTTCTTTTGATTAGGGTTTGGGATTTTGACTTTTGGGTTTTTTGTTGTTTTGGTTTTTTGTTTTTTTTTTTTTAAATCGCCCTGAGGATACCAACTTTAAAATGATGCTAAGGTGCCAATTTTTTAGATTAAACAAACACTATTAATATGTCACTCTCAAAATATGCACTATTAGCAATGAAACCCTACATATGTCACGAACGAGACAGACCACTCAGTTAAGAAAGTTAAAAGTCAAGGAATTTTGACGGTGGGAGCTTATGTTCTTTATGTATTCAGTCACCCCAAGAACGAGTTTGGCTGGAACACACACACAACAGCACAACATCCAGCCATGTGCACACATAGATATTTAAAGCCTGTGTATTATTTATAGACGTGCATTCCCACATACACACAAGGTAGTCCTATCAGTCGAGCGTTTGTAAATGGAGAGAAAACAGTGACATCTGTACAAATCCCTGGAACTAAAGGTTTGGTACTAACATCACTGTCAACCTTTCTTATGGGCACAAAAATCCATCTCCCAGGAAAGTGAGATGACACCACCTAAACGAAAAAGAAATGGGCATGACAGAAAAGTGTGGCCAGCGACCAGATGATTTCTCTTCCATTTCTTAAGTGAATAAAAGAGAGCAGACACCTGAAATAATTTGCAAAGAGCTATGACCCAGCCCCTCAATAAAACCTAAAATATGAGCAGGGTTTGGAAGGAAAAAGTGGTCAAGTCGAGGGTGCCTCTTAGTTCCAAGCTCTCTAAATGAGTTGGACCCTCAACATGTGAAAAGGGAAGGGGACAGACGAGGGCAAGGCTACGGTTTTGATTGGAAGGAGAAGTTACTAGGGAAATGTCAAGGATTCTTTAAAATTCTTATCTAAATCAAGTTCCCTTCTGAATTTCTTTTCCTTATAATTGAACAAGTGTTAAACTGTATCAAGCTGTCTCAGCCGTTCCAATACATGAGCCGCGCTTATAGTAACAGCTTTCGTTACACATTTTTGTGGAGTCGTTTCCAGCACACTGCGATCAGAGCTTGCATATTTTTATACGACTTGCATATTGAAAATAAACCCAACATTATAGATTATTTTTCTCATAGAGCATCTGGCACGTATGGTTTGGGAAAGACAAAGAGGCACTTGTGATTTCGTCCCTACTGATCTGAATATAGCACCTTGTTTTATTTCTGTAGATTCTTCTGTTTGGGTTCAGGAAAAAAAAAAAAAAAAGAAGTTGGGACAATAAAGAAATCCTGAAAAACTGTAGCTTAACCAAATCATTATCCATGGACTAAATGCTAATGCAATTTTTTCCACTTGCAGAATATCTTTATGAGGGCATATCAAATATCCAAATACTATATGGGTGTGGAGGCTGTGCCCTGTTACTTGGTCTGAGATGTTAATGACAGAGACGTGGACGTGGGAAAAGCACGCACTCCAGGCTTCTAATTAAATTGTTTGTTTCGGATTCAAAGGCGCCTGGTCATTCAGCCCTGAGTAACAGCAGTGTTCCCAACCACAGGTGACTGTTCCTCAGACAGCCACGGTTTGCGACTTCAATTGTTGCTTCCAGAAATATTCTGTATTTGCAAAACACAGAAATTCCGAAATCCCTTTAAACCAGAATAAACACACTCTGTTTCAGAAACACCCTCATCTTTCTGCCTAAGTAAAAATGATCCTGTTTGTCTGAGTCGTTTTTATTTTTTTGAATCAAGTCTCTACACACTATTGTTTCAGAAACTATAAAAGAAAAGATAATCATCTATTGCTTATTGTCCTTTTCCCAGAATTAGATCTTAATTAGCGGCAAATGCCTTATCTTTCCCAAATCACCACGGTGCACACATTGTCTAAATTTTGCCTCTTGTTGCTCAAAGCCCCCTCAATGAGAAGATTCAAAATTAGCCAGTTATAGCGATGCTTTTCACTTTAAATTTTAATAATAAACAGAGACATCTCCTTTCTCCTTCCCCCCCCCCCCAGACCCTCCCTCTTTTCTGAGAACTGAAGGCTGCTGCTGAAAGGATTGAAAATCTGGAAAGAGTTTGGGGTGGACTGGCCAACCCCCTTTCATTTCCTTCAGATGTTTACAATCTAGCACCTTTCTGAAGACAAAGATGGGGGGAAAAAAGCTATTTTTCCCTTTGACTGAAGGGTGAGACAGGGGGGTATTAAAAACTGATCAATGTAATTTTTTTCTCAGAAGTATTTGCACATCTGTGAAATAATGTAATTTCTTTTTTTAAAGAAAAACTTTTTATATGACATTCATGATTACAGCCTGATCTGAAGAATTATTCAAATATAAAATTAAACGTTCAAAAACTAGCTGTGCTGTGGATGGCTGGGTTTATCCCAGCTGTGCATCAAACTTATATAATTCTATTAAAAGTTTAAAAAAAATGAACCTTTCTAGATCTCAATGAATCTCTGAAAAGAAGAAACCGTGTTTTAAAAAGATGTGATGATTTACTTCTTTTTGGTTTCATTTTCTTCAGATAAGCCTCTGGGAATCTAAAGATACTCCAGCAAACTATTCAAAAACAATATAACAAAATAAATAAATAAATAAAAGGTGATGGGGAGGGCTACTGGGTAATAATGAAAATGTTCTGTAAAATCAGTTATATTTTCTTAGTGTAGGTTCCAGGAAAATATGCAACTCTGGGAAGAGCTCTGAATCTTAAAAGTGAATTCTTCTCTTCTGGTACAATTGCTTGAGATCTAATAGGAACGGTCTGTAATTTACCTTCGAAGCTCCTGTGCCACTTTCACTCCTGACCCCTCTTCACCCAGCCTTGCTGAAAGCAGCAAGTGCCCTGTGCACTGGGGGAAATTCACCCTCCCTCCAGATGTACCAATTTGTAAAAACAAACTTTCCCTGACCAAGTGGAGAGCAAAGTTTTCCTTCTGGTTGACAAGCTTCTGCACTGTCACCTCTGAATACATCTGCCCATTAGGGAGGAATTCGGTGTAATATTCATCCGATTCAAACTTGTCCTGCATGTTCATCAATTTGAGGTGACAAAGCAACAGTGGTATTTAAAATAACAGGAACTCAGAAAATAAAAGACTATGATCTCTCTTGGAAGTTCCAGAGTGAAACCCATTCCCCAAATTCTGGTACTTGACACATCTTATTTTTTTAAAATAGTAAAATGAATTCCTAAAGCATTTATTGTGAATTAAAGGTTTAAAAATAAGCCAGAATCTGCTTGTGGATTAATATTATCAAATTTTAGGTTGAAAGAAAAATACAATCCCCAATAATTTTATGACCCAAATTAACAGGCAGATGATCTCAAAAAGAGCTCACGTTAGGAAGGGATCCACAGTCTCCATTTTTTAAAAACAGAAGCAAGATAAGGGCGAAGATACAGTTTCTGCTGTCTAAGACAGACGGACTTTAATAACACTTAACAGAATGATGCACATAATGATCTCAGAAGGCACCTCTTATGCCTCATCCATCATTCCGAGGAGAAAATGAAGCCTTCGACAGCATTAGGAATTATTCTGGATCTTGTCAGTAATTCTCAGCGCCTCTGTACTATCACAACACAGATGTGCGTGTGTGCGACACTGACCATTAATCTAGACGAGGTTTCTCGACTCAGAACAGCGTGCTGAGAATGTACCAATTGTTTCATGAAGAAATGGCACATAAGAAGCCACACTAAATAAAACAGGGAAAACTAGGGAGATGTATGGGTAGATAAACCGTGTGTTAAGAAATCAAAATGTTTTCTATCAGAATGGGAGAAATCAGAGATGGCTTGTGAGCCTGGTGAATCCGAAGTTATGAATGTCCTGGCTGACGGGCCAGCCTCTGGCTGATTAAAAGTTCCTATGAAGTTGCTACATACTGTCAACATCTTTAAGTAATAAGCCCTGTGTGATGAGAAAATTACGGGTTTCCCTTCCCTGCTAAAGAGACATGCAAAAAGGTCCATTTGCTGTCCTTCAGTCGAAAATCAGAGTACCCGGGTTGTTTGTTTCACTCATTGTGAAGTTCTCATTGATTCAAGAAACGAGGACAGGGGATCCTAAGGATTAATAAAATACCTCTCCAGATATCTCTGGCTTTGACATCGTGTCACTGGCAAACCAATCTGAATTCTCAGCCCTTCACCATAAAACAACAGATTTTGGCAGCATCCTCCTCCAAGTGAACTCTGTGCCTAATCGTACAGTGACCATTCTCTCAGAAGACTCCACTCCAAAGAAATTAGGTTTATAAATATTTGCAAAACCAACTCTTACAACATTCTTCTGAGTCCACTCCAAATCGATTTCTATACGTATGCCACAAAGATGAAAGCGGCCTGGAGGTCTGGTCCATGATAAATTAAAACAGTTCAACTTCCCAAATCTACTCCACACAGATGTGTTTCTGTGAAGCTGTGTGAGCCACTCACCACCACCAACAAACAGGCTCCTGTCGGAGGGAATGAAGTGCATGCATCTTTAGATTGGATGAACTGGGGACAGGCCAGGAAAACTAAACCAACCAACCAACCAACCAACCCACAGGTGAGAAAATGCCAGTACCAACTGATACATAGTAATAAGAACTTGAAAGTCTTCTAAAGCGCCGCAGGGGCTTTCCTTTTTTTAAAAGCAAGTTAAAATATGTTGGGTCACCAAAAGCAAACCAAAACCACTTGGCAATGGGTGTTCACTATAAACACAACTGTCTCATGTTCAACACTCAAAATATGAAAGGTTGTTTAAAAACACACATACACACACACACACACACAAAAATTTTTTTTGCCCCCCCTTGGAGTGATGAGCAATTTCACAAGCAGATGGTAAGGGCTAAGTATTCAATTTAAGTTGGGCTGTTTTAGCCACTGCCCCCCAACCCCAGCTGGGAAGAACAGATTATTATTCACAAGGAACAAACTCAGTGGCTGAATAAAAACAGAGCTCCCAGGAAGTGGAGGCTGCCTGGTTCCCTCCCTCTCTGCATCAGCCCATCTTCCTTGTCTCCCCCCCACACACCCCCAGCAGAAAGCTATAAAGCAGAAATGTCACTGGGAGCTTCACCGAGGCCTGGCAATGGACAGATATTTATACTGAATAATGCTCACGTCAGGAATGAGTAAAACCAGGTTTAAAATTGAGGTTTTCACAAAATAATGAAGAGGAAATGTCACGCTAGCAGCGGTAACGACATAAATTGTGCTTATTCATTCATTATCCTTTTTCCCTCCCCTTCCCCCATGGAAACATAATTTTTATTTTTCACATCTACATGCATGTGAGAGAATGTGGCTTTTGCCATAGTTGTTGCTCTCTGAAAGCCCAAGACAAGGATGATCTTTAAAGATTAAAAAACAATACTAATCAAGAATGCAGTGAGAACACACTTCCTCCTAGACTTCAGTTCAAAGAGAAAAAGGTAAATATGATTTCCCAAACAAAATTATCCACAGCTTTAACTTTTGCTTTATCTAATTGAACTACAGAGAAAATATCAGCTAAAAATGTCACCTGCTCAACTGTAAATATACTGCTAGAGGAGGAAAAGGGAAAAAAAATGTTTACATTTCAATTGTTCTGATGCCGATCCCAAAAAGGATCACAAAAGAATACAAGAGAAGATGTTTCTGTGGACAGCTTTCCGGGGAGATGTCAGGGCTGGAGGTGGTGATGCAGGGGCCAGTTCCAACTAGAGCTCATTCACTTAGGATGGGGTAGGGTCCACCCTGGTGGTCTAGTTAAGGTGCAGACAGCTTTCAGGACAAAAAACAAAACCCATAAGCATCCCTGTCTCCCTTGCGCTCTCCCCACCCCCAAAACAAAACTCTGTTGAACCTCTGCCGTCTGTCAGCAAGCCTGCATCCTCTCCGGTGCTGAGATAAAGCCCCAATCTGCTCATCACACACCTCCAGGCTCAGCCATCTAATAGGAACAAATTGGCAATGACTGCCCAAGCTAGTAACACAGGCCCACTGATTTGTAGATTGATACGGATGCCTAATGATCCCCTTGGGCAGATCAATAGTAACAATCCTCATCCCTGCCTTTCTTCTTTATTGGCATAGAAGACTAAGGCAAGGAGAAAGCAGGACACAGAGGAGGCCACAGTACTACCTGGGGACACAGGGAGAATAAGGATACAGGTGCTGATGTGTCGGAGGAAAGCTGCTACAGCACTCCAGAACTTTCCTCTGACTGTCTTGATGTACTGCATGTATTTGGCAGGAAAAGGGTGTAAGCACAGGACACCATACGCTCTTCTATTAATAGTGTCCATGCACAGAATTGGTGAGACCAAGTTTATAGTAAGCACAGCTGCCTTCATCTGGGAAAAGGAAGAGGAGCAAGGTGAGTCCAAGTGCATCTCCAGATAGATGGACTTGGTGGACAGAAAATGCTGAAGATGTGGATGAGAGTGAATCAAGGAAGGGGAACAGGGATGCTGCATCCTAGGAAAACAGAACGAAACGAATTTGAAATGCATGTGACTGAAAAAGGACAATAATGATGGACACTGTTTTAAATATCATAAAAAGGAGGCGAGTGCATTTATCTTCTGTATTGCCTGCACATGTTAAAAACATCCTTCTACTTCCCCCAGCCGCACTGGGTCAGGTGGTTCTCACGCATACGTGCTATTCTCTACCCTCCATCCTGGCACCCTGAGCAGGTTTTTTTCCAAGTTGATGGTGGTTTGCTCTGCCAGAGATTTTCCTCCTTCTAAAGGCCAACTCCACCCCCACCCCAGAGTTAGGGCTTGTTTTCCATTTGTGTATTATTCTTGTGAATAAAATTATCCAATTAGGAAATCCATTTAAAGTCCTTAACAATAACAGAGAAAAACTAATGGAGTTGCTTTGGATTTTCTTTTTCAATAAATTTATGTTAGTGATGTTCTGTGGATTCTTAAGTGCTCATTTATATCATCAGGGTTATTGCACACATAACAATTAGTCCTTAATTTCTATACTGATTTGTCTATACTGTAGGAAGTCCATCCTCCCAAAGAAGCAGTAGACCAGACTAATCAGAAGAAAACTTACTGGCAGACAGAATGATTTTGACTTCTGGAACAAATAAATCTCCCAAGTCTAAAAGACCTTTGTAGTCTGTATTTATATTCTTTTTTTTTTTTGATTATAGAAGTATTAAAAAAAAAAAACTCTTCCCCTCTTTCACAACTATTCTGTACATATTTTCAGGTGTTGCATATAAAATAGGCAAAAGGAGGGGAAAAAAAATGTTTCGGTTTTACTCCTGCGTTCAGACCTGCAACCAGCCGCCTGAGAATTTGCTTTGTTCAGCCATCAGTCTGGTTTGGTTTTGCTATTAAAGGGAGATAACGCTGAATGCCAGAGATGAAATTGCATTTTCTTTATTGTCACTGGTTGAAACCTTTGCCACCCCACCGATCCAATGAAAGATTCTTTTTTTCTTCATAATAATAAAAATGTTTTTAATCTAGATCCCCCCAACCTTTTTTTGCATACTCAAAAATAGAAGTGAAGCCACATGAAAAGCTTTGGTATTCCAGCCCACTGTGTAATATCACAGATTAGCAATCTTCTCTTTCCTGTAGGTTGCATCGTCTTTTTTTTTTTTTTTTTAATAAAAGCAAATGTGGAGCGGTGTTAAAATTTGACAGTAAAGGGTTTGCACTGATGGACCAAATAATCACGTGCGCTGGAGCTTCAGCACTGACCACTTAAAATTCAAATTTCACACTAACGGTAAGTGTAATCATCGCAATCAGCATCACCACCACCACCATCACCACCATCACAATAAAAAGATGCATTCTGCGAGCTGGTGACATCAATCAACTGTGCGGTGCAGATCAGAAGCAGCGCTCCCCTCTCGCTAGCTTCCCTCACTCCGTCTGTCTTACTGGCTACCCCCCTTCCAACCTCGTGCCCCCCCCCCACCTCACCCCGGCTCAGAGAAGTGATCACATTTAATTCATTGCATCATTATGTCATCTCCATACTAATCTCTGCCCTCACACCTCCACCACTTTGACATGCAAATGAGCTAGAAAAAAGCCACACATTAATATAAAAAAGTCACAGCAATCATGTCATGATTTCCTGCCTCCCAGCCCCACAACACTCCCTCCAATCCCCACCTCTCCACCCCCCCCCCCCATCTCTCTTTCCAGCACGCTGTGCTGGTGATCACAAGAAACAACAGCAATCTGTTGAAGATCAGACGCTAAGACAGGGAGGTGGGGAGAGAGATACAACACATACACGTGTCAGCAACGCGGCCAGGCAGTCCTATTTGCATATTCACATGAGTTCCGTTCTCAGATTGCTTAAGCAGGGAAGAAGTTAGGTAGCTCCCCCACCCACCCGCCCTCCCTGATCCATAGAGAAACAGCTAGTGAGCAGGAGAGAGGGAGAGACAGAACATATGAATGTAAAGGGAGGGAGAGAGAGAGAATGGGAGAAGGGAGGGGGGACAGAGAGAGACTTACACAGAAAGAGACAGAGAAGGAAGAGAAGAGAAGGAAAAGACTGTCCACATCTACCTTACCTCAGCTAGCCTGCTTTCTGTTGCTCTCAAAAGGAATTCCCTGTGGTTCCTTTAGTATTTTTGAGAACCATCCTTCAAGGTTTTTAGTGTTTTCTCTCTCACACATTCTCTCTCTCTCTCTCTCTCTCTCTCTCTCTCTCTTCCTCCTCCTCCTCTTTCTGTGTTGTGACTGGGTTTATAAAAAAAAAAAAAAAAAAAAGACAACTCTATGTTAAGCTAGCAGTCAAGGAGGGATCATGAAGTCCAGGGCTACAGCGGGAGGGAAGGCGGGAGGAGGGTCACAGCTTAATGCCTTACAAAGGAGAACCTGGACTCTGTTTTAAAACATCCCTCTCCCACACACAGTGACTGACAAAGACAAAAATATATGGACTCTATGTATACATGGAGACATATGTGCATTTCTACCAGTCACCCAGATGTCAAAAATGTTCAGACTGTGATGCAAACAAATGTAGGAAAATTAGGAGTCATTCTGAAAACCTCATTGCAGACCCACTTTGCTGGGCTCTGATTGCAGAGCCCCCCCAACCCCCACCCCCGCAGCCAGGGGCTTTATTTGCTGAATCACATTTTGTGGCAATACCTGGGTAATAATAAGGGACTGGCTGGAGATGGGGTTTCAGCTACTGCCATGAATTTCCCGGCTTTGATCAGTTTTTGTCAGTACTTTTGTGGTAATGAAAACGTGTGAACATATCCACAAATTTGCTGGGTTTCTTTTTTTTTTCTTTTGCATTAACTAAAAAGAATAGAAAAGGTAAAGATTGCAATTAAATATACATCTTCAAGCTGATGTCACTAATAACAACAGCACTCTATATGCTCCTTGTGAAGTATAAGATTGGAATGAATTTAAAACTGACTTATTGGTGCAAAATGCACCTGATTTTGTATCGGCCTACTGTATAATATTATCCTAATTGACTTTATTAGCTCCAGTGAAATGTTACTGTCCCTCCAAGGAACCTGCTTCCAAGACAAGCGACATGCTGTAGCACTGATGAACAGCAGCTGATTTGAAGAAATTAAGTAGCGGACTATTAAGCCAAAGGAATAAAAACATTTTCAAAATACGGTTATTGACGTGTAGTTTAATTCCATTCCTCCACCTGTTCTTTTCAACTAGCAAAGACAAAAAGATGTGATGTCAGAAGAAACTTTAACAGGAAGGCCATTCTAAAAACTAGCCAGAGGGATGCTTTTACCAATTGGTTTTGAACATTAACCACAAACTTAAATACAGTGAGCAACGTGGCCCCGCAGCAGGGGGCAGAAAACATTTTAATGGTGAAGTTTGTAAAGTCCACTAAAATTCACACAGGGGACATTCAATAACTGATACGGGCATTATAAAAAGAAGGACAATTTTAAGAGTGATGTACAAATAAGTATTACAGAGTATCTATGTACCAGGCACAAGGACCCAAATGTGGGTGGTTATCTAAATATCACACATGACATGTAAGAAGGAATACCATAATGTATCTTTCCAAAAAGGAAAGAGTTAAATAGATGTGTGCCTTCACAGTAATAGAGAACTTGGGGGTCAGTTGTTGAGAATGGATTTCAGAAATGCCAAAATAAAATTTGTTTTGTTAACTAAAACAGAACTCTTGGTAGACACACATTAGAAAGATTAATTACTCTGTTTTTTAGAGAAACTATGGAGAGGGAGAGGTTTTGTATTTATGACCTGAATTCTAAGAGGAGGGGAGAGAAAAAAAGGTAATTTTAAGAATCTGACCCTAGTGCACGAGTTATATATAGCTCTCTACACCAAAATTGATGAAAAACATCTATGACAGGACTCATCAATGAGTCCCTGAAATAAAGAGAAAGAGAAAATAACCCAAACATTAGACCCAGGAACGTTATATTTCAATATTATCATATGAATTAAATGTAATCCTTGAAGCGACTAGTCCCTGGGGTCACATATTAGGCCTTCCCACCAACCCCCACCTCCTCCTCCTCTTTTTTTTTTTTTTTTAAATAGAGGTCATCCAGGCTGAAAAGCAAAACCCAAATGAAAAGCATCTTCAGTGTGCTTATAACGTGAACGGCAAGGGGTCAGGCAGCGTCTTGTATGGCCTCATAAAAAATACATAACCAGGCAGCCTAATAGTATTTCTTTGCATTCATTTTTGGATGGAGAATAGGGGGTGGGGGTGGGGGTGGGGGAGGAAAAAGGGGCAATGTTGGTAGCTACGATGGAAAAAAAAAATCAAAGACAGCACAGAAATTCATGTTTAAAAGGAGGATAGTTAGTTAATCTTTTTTCTTTTGTGAAAACGTATTAAGCACAACTCTCCAATGTGATTGATTTACACTGTTCTGTTGATTTACGCAATTCTAAAATGTGATGGATCTCAGTGTTTTAAGACAGAAAAAGGTATGTATGTGCATCTCTCTGAATTCTCTCCTATTCCTTTCGGCTGGTCCTGTTAATTGGAAGCTTAGTTATGCTGGGCCCTTCTCCCAGTTAAATGTTTTTAGTACAGTAAATACTCATTGAATACAGATTTATAAACTACTCTTATTTCAGATGGTTTCTAAAAATGAAACAATGGAGAAGAGAAACCATGGAGAGGGTTTCTGCTCTATCTCACCACAGATACACCAACAGGCAGCTAGGGAGACGGAGAAGAAGAATAATGCAATTGGACAACAAATAAAAATAAACAGCTGTAAATGCTGGGGAGATGAGAGAGGCTCTAAATATATTCCTTCCCCTCCCCCTCACTTCTTCCCTCCCAAATACAGCCCAGAGATGAGTGATCCTGCCGGGGAGATGGAGGCAGAGAGGTGACCCCGCGCTAACCAGCCTGTTAGAACTAATAAGGTGTCCTCCTAAGCCACTCCACTGACATTAGTGCAGCGTGGAGATCACTCTCTTTGTTATTGCCCATCCTCAGCTTGAAATTTACTACTCCTTTGCATTATTAAAGAGACAGCTCACATCCTCTACAGGGTGGAGAAGATTGGGTGAAGATAAATAACTCCGCATTATTTTTATTTTAATGTTATGTTTGTTCTCAGTAGTTCAAATATTAAAAATCTACGATTTTACAACATAGCCACGTGAATAATCTGCCACTGGTGACTCCCAGTGAGACGGTAAAGAAGCAAAGTAGGAAGTCCGTTGTCTTTATTTTTATATTCTCTGTCCTCCTCACTGGGAGGGGGCGGGTGCCAAAGAGGAGGAAATATTTCTTAAAGGCACTTGATTTGGGTAGTAAGTTCAGCGTGACGTTGCGTTGTTATTCATGACAGGGAGGCATCTTTAAAGTTTTTGTAAGTACACTGTGACTCTGTAATCACATTTCCCACTTAGAACTCCATGGCTTTTCATCATGGCAAAGGAGCATATATGTTTACATTTCTTACATAACATTTTTAAGGATGTCACTTAATGTTCTCATAATTGAGTTTGCTGGAAGAGTTTGCTATGGTCAAGTCTTAAAGCAATGAGCTATCTCACGTTTCAGTCCAACCCAGCTACCCCCAAAAGTGCGGAGACATTTGTCCCATGGTGTGACCCAAGAACAAAAATGTTTAATTAGGATTTCAAGCAAGATTCTTATAATAAATGGCTTCCTTCCATGACACACTGTCTATGCCAACATCAGAAATGTATTTTTCCAAAGAATGATCATTGTAATGACTCATCATGGAGAGTTAAACAATGGGTAAACCAGCAGAGAGAACACTCTGTGAACTTTGATGCTTTGAGTGTTGGTGTTGGGAAGTGCAGTTTTTATTGGATAAAGGTTCAAAAGTGGTCAAGATACTTCTCCAAATCTACACGAGAGGTTCTACTCTACTACAGTGCACAGTGGTGGTATGACTCTATCGAGAATGAATGTGGCTTGCAGTGAATACAATAAACACACCCTGGCCAAAAGTCTAATCACTCGCTGGGTAGTTGTTTTCCTTAGAAACCTAAAATATTGCTTGGGAAATATCAACAACTTAGAACAGAGACCCAGGGTAAACTCCCATTTTGTAAAGACACATACTCTGATCAAAGTAAATTTCTAAGTGTTTTTCCCCCCACATTTTCTCATAGGTTAGCATTGCTTCTTTGCTGTAGATGAGCAACTAAACATCAGTCCTCATGCAAAGAAAGCCTTCAACTCCTATTAATAGCGATAGATTGATTTAAAATAGTCTCTAAAAAGATGACAACATAGTCTTGAGTTGGATAATAACATAACTGACAAATTTAATGATGGAGAGGAAAGACTGCAAGTCAATAAATAGATCCTGAAAAAATAAACAGTCAACAATCAATCAACTGAAGAAACAGGACCACCCATTTCATCATCATGATTTCTAGGTAAACAATCAAGACCAAAGCGACCTGAGAAATGGACACATATCTTAAAGAACGAATTCTGTTGGACTGACCAGCGGAGATCACATTATAAAACAGACTCCATTTATTTTTTGTTTGTTTGTTTTTATTAGTTCTTTAGTTATACATGACAGTAGAATGTATTTTGACATATCATACCTACATTGAGTTTAAATTCCTATTCTTGTTGTTGTACTTGATATGGAGATACTCTGGTCATACATTCATACACAAACATAAGAAAGTTATATCCAATTCACTCTACAGAATACATTACATTTAATCTGTATTATTCTATATTGTTTTGGGGGAAAATCTGTGTGTCCTGAATGTCAACTACATTAGGGTATCCTCCAAATTCTACTATTACTTTGTAAAGTTATTCAGTCCAATAAATGGTTCATGAGTTCATTTGCATGGAATAGTATTTGTTGTATTAAACTTATATACAAATAATTATAACTAGAGCATTGGGGTATTATAAAGGAAAACCTGTTATGAATCAATACTTTCAAAAGAGACATTTAAGAAATACTGAGGTAGACCTCCTTCTGCTGAACAGAGCATGGGATCAACTCAATTAACTAATGAGTCTCCAGTTCAAAATTAGAACCAGACCACTGTTGAATCACATCCATTTGGGTAGCAAGATACTAGATGGCATGTTCAAAACAAACTAACAGTGCCCTGAGCGTTACAGGTTGTGCACTCTGACACTGGCTTAGCCATTGTTAGACTACTGCATGAGAGTATCATTTAAATTCTCTCAGCTCCAATTTCTTCGTACATGCAATGAACAAATCATGGGCTATTACCAATAATGTCCATCTCCATTTCTTCATAAAATAACCTTTCCTTGTAAAATGGGAGGGTTCAAGAACCCCCTAATGTCTGTGGAAGGAGTGTGAGATCAGTGGCAAAGGTGCATGTGCTATACCCAGACCCTTAGCCAGTCACCAAGGATCCTTAGCCATTGCACAGTCTGCAGCTGTCTGTCATGGTCACATGGAGCTGATACATGATCATCATGGACCTCTAGTTAACTAAAAGCCTAAAAGGGGGATGTATAAAAATGGAGCTTCATGAGGAGATTAAAATAGTAATAATTACTCTAACTGCCTCAAGCAGTCCATAGGATACCTTAATCTCATCAAAAGTCTTATATGACACCTCAATAGTCATCTAGTACTTTAAAAATGTTAAAATAACATACATACTCATATATATACATACACACAATTAGATCCAATTTGGGTTTTCACTTAAAATTTTCAGTCAATATGATCTCTTTAGAAAGAGAAACCCCAAACCACTGATCTCATCATTTAAAGCACAAATACAAAAATTACAAAAATAATTTTTATAATAAAAAATTGAAGATTTCAAATATCAGACTAAGAAAACAATTTCACCCCCCTTTTAAATATTTTTAGTTGTTGATGTACCTTTATTTATTTTTTATTTATTTATATGTGGTGAAGAGAATAGAACCCGGTGCCTCACACATGCTAGGCAAGTGCTCTGCCACTGAGCCACAGCCCCAGCCCAATTTTCCTCTTTTTATGCTAATCTACATTTCAATTCCAAAGTGACATGAGAAAATAATGTTATTTTTCAATATATTTTATTTTGGTAAATTCATACTTTTTCTTTCATAATTTCTTTCATGTGAATTTTTGAAGTATTTATCACTCATTAAATGAAAAAGCAAAATATATTTTCATTTACTATCAGTAATTTACTATGTTCATAAAATGATTGGTAGAATCCTTAATAATACACTAATCTAAGAAAAATAGTTTTTCCTCAAAATTACCTCTTCATAATATCATACAAAAATGATGAACTGATTTAAAAAGTTCCTAAGAGGGTTGACAAGATTATAAATTACTATGAAAATGGTCTATGGGTCAAAAAAAGGTTGGGAAATGCTGATCTCTAAGGTCTATTTCAGCTCTAAAATTCTGTATTTTAAATGAGACACCTCTGACTTTTCTAAATTAGTGGAAAGTAAACTTACAGAGATTGCCAAGTCCCCTATCTCTCCCACTAGATAACTTCCTATTCATCTGAATATAGCATACCAAGCCTAAAACTTACATACAAGAAAATAGAAAATGAAAAAAAAACAGATAAATGCATTTAAAATGTGAACTTATCCACTGTGTCTTATCTTTCCTCATTATCTATTTTCTGGAGTGGTAATTTACTTTATTCTATGCATCATTTGAGCTTAAAAAATTGTGAAACATTAGCCTGTACACACTGGTAATGAACTAGATTTTAAATGTGCCTAGATTTCAAACACAAGTTTTCAGAAACATCATTCAAGTCACTGAGAATATTTTTTTAAAGAAATCAACTGGGAAAGGAGCAAGAAAATAAATAAGATCTCAAGACGTCCACACCTTTAAATTCATGGGTCAGAGAAAAAGGGTTAAGGCTGCTGACATTTGGAGCTACTGCGTTCTTTATAGGATAGACGGTGGTATTTTAAGATCTGAACTACCAAAGATTTAAGTTAAAAAAAAAAAAAAAACTGGACTATCTCTGTTGCTAGACTTTAGTGATACATAATGGAGGTAGAAACTTTTCTGTGAAAAGTCAGGTAGTACACATTTTAGAGCTGGACTATTCAACTGCTCTTAAATAAAATAAAAAAGCAGCAACATACAATACATAAACCACTGAGCATGATTATGTTTCAATAAAACTTTATTTATAAAAGCAGATGGAAGGCAGAACTCAGCCTGCAGTTTGCCAGTATCTGTTATAAAATAACTTTTTAATAATACAAATGAAAGATGGGAAATAGAGATGTCCAATAGAAGTAAAAGAATTGGGGAATCTTAATTGCAAATACGCAAGAATTTAAATCCACTTGCTTTGGATTTGGGGGTCTACATTGAGTGTGATAACACATGTGCACTTAAGTTTCACCCTTTCACAGCACAATAAACTTGAACTACAACAGATCCTACTTATCCACATTTTTGTTTTCTATAGTTTTTGTTACCTGTACTCAACCATGTCCAAAAATAGTAAATGGAGAATTGCAGAAGTAAGAAAACCATATGTTTTCAATTTTGTATTGTCTTGAACAGCATGACGAAACCTTGAATCATGTACTCCATGGAGTTTGAGATGTTAATCATCTTTTGTCCAACGTGTCCAGTGTATCCACTCTACATACACTACCATCCAGTTAGTCACTTAGTAGCCATCCTAATTATAGGTGATGAGATGTCAGAATAACTGTTACAGTACTAAATTGCCTATGTTCAAGTAATACTTTGTAGTAGCCTAACACTGTGTCACAAAGCCTATGTCACCATCTCACCTCATAGGCACCGTTACCCTATGTCATCATGAGAAGGTCAGAAAAGTACACTAGATATTTTGACAGACCTCAGCTTCACAAAACTTTCGTTACAGTGTACTGTTATAATGGTTCGGTTCTATTATGAGTTATTGTTAATCTCTTACTGTACCTAATTATAGATTAAATTTTATCCTAGGTACATACTTAAAGAGGAAAAAAACATTAATCTGTGGAATTATCTGGGTTTCAGGCATCCACTATAAGGTCTTAGAACATATTCCCCCTGAATAAGGGGCACGACTCTACTCCTTTACAACTCACTCCCTGAGGGGCCAGATCACATAGTATTAATCCCATTTTATAGACAGGAACACTGAGGCGGAGAGACGTTTTGAAGGTTTCTCAGAGAGTAACTGGCAGAGCTAATACCAGCCCTGGGGTTTTCTGACACTTCAGATTGTGCCTTCAAAGAAAATTACTGTTTAAACCACACACACACACAAACACGGAGTTTGTTTTCAAAACAAATCAATGCCACAGAGTAAAAATTTCCTCTTAAAATCAAGTTGTTTATGAGAAGCTTTGCAAACAACTAAAATTAGTATTTTGTAACTGTACTTATTTTATTGCTAAGTGACATATTTGGTAGGGCTCAGCCGTTCAAGTTTCTTGTGCTCGACTAATCATGTGCAATATTACCTCAATTTAAAAATATTTGGGTCTGACTGCCCTTTGTAACAAAGTTATCTATATTTTTCTTTTGAAAACTTAACTCCTCCGTACATGGTCAGGACAGCCAATGATCCACTTTATCTTAGAAACTCCTCCCACTTCATCTACACCTCCACCTCTCGGGGCATGTAGTCAAACAAACTTCATGTCTGTATGTGCAGCCCAAGTTCTGCAAAACTGAAAACTCTGAACATGAGATAATCACATCATGTCTCTCATGATTTTCGTGTAGACTGTAAAGACAAAATTTCTCTCTGGCAGTGATAATTTCTAATTGAGAGCCATTTTCACAGAATAAGATGTAGACTTAAGTTCTTTAATAAATTGAGATTTTGATTTGACATCATGAAACTGACAGTGGCGTAGATTAATGTGTTCCTTTAATACTTACCATCTAATGAGAAATAACCAAAGGCCAACTTAACATAGAATGATAGGTACTTACCAAATGACTTCTTAGGACACCATAGGAACACAGGGTTTGTGAAAGGTAGAGGGAGAAAATATCCTCATCCCATGACACACTAATATAGGCCAAACTCCAAAGTATCTTTACCTTAATAGTTCCATTGGAATAGTCCCACTTTCAATTAATACCGAGACTCTATATTTATACATAAAAACTTGCACAATTTATTTTCAGTAAATGTAGAAGATAAGTGAATAATTTTTCATTAAACACTTTTTAATTTTTCAATACTGTATTTTCAGTTGCACTATTAAATTGATTGGCTCATCAAAATGATGGATCAGTGATTTGAAATGAATTCAGGATATAAAAGGAAAAATAACCATGATAATGAGAATTATTAAAGTGATAATCCCATCAGACTCAAAAATCCAGAGGATCAACTTAATAACTAAAATATCAAATATGAAAATATATTTTTCTATGATTAAATCCACCACCAGTGCTTTGGTTTCGGCAAAACATCACATAGAACATTAAATTAATGCTGTTGATTTAAACTTTAATGGTTTTTATAGTAAATTTATATAGAAATCTGTAAATCTAGATTTCTGTTTAGTTTTATAGGTGTATAAAAAACTAAATGCATAGGAAATTAATGCATAATTTAATGTTTGCCCAAATTTAAGTAACATGCTATAAAAAATGGCTAAAAATAATTTCCATCATTATCAGAAATCAGAGAGAATTTCTGTTTTGAGAGCCACCACCTTAATAAAAACCATACTGGGTCTTTAAGAGACCAGTCCCTTCCTGTCAGGAAGACTTCTGCTCCCCTGCCCTGGTACAGGTCTGACCAATAGCCAAACTCTTCCCCTTGTAGCTCTCTACCCAGCAGGGTCCCTTTGGCCTATTTAATACTTTTCAGCATATCTAATGATACCTTGTCAATTGATGAGACTTTACTATGACCATCTTTGTTAAGTGTCTTAAAATATATTCCTCCAATTTATTTTTATCTGTTGTTGACAAGGTTTCTAGGCAAATGAGATAAATGAGAAATTTTCCTGTAACTTAAGTTCAGTTCCATGCAATTCAATTCAATGTACGCCAGGACTTGCTAAGTAAAAGACACTTTTCTATGCATTAAGGAAAAGGAGCTGAATTCAATCACAGTGTCTATACCAAAATGCAGAAGCATTATTACTGAGGCTACATTTCATTCTCCATCTAGTGACTGGTATGATGTTTTCAAGTTATCAAAGGGAAAAAACAAGTTGTTGTTTTTTTTTTTTTCAATTTGGTAGCAGTGTCATCCCTATAATGGCACATTTGGCTTTTTAAAATCTTAGCAATGGTAAAGATAATAGTGAGAGAGCATGATCACTGAACTATACTAAGCAAGTTGCACATAGTTTCTCATTTAATCCTCACGATGATCTTAGGACCTTAGTACAATTATCACTTTTTTTTTTTAAGCAGTTCTGAGGATTGAACCTAGAGTCTTTCCATCAATGAGAACCACCCTTTTTATTTTTCTGGGACATAGACTTGCTAAATAGCCCAGGTTGGCCTTGAATTTAGGATCTTCCTGACTCAGCTTCCCAAGTTGCTGCAATTATGAATGTGCACTGCCACGCCCAGTTTGCTACCTTGCTATTTTAAAATGGACAAACTAAACATGACACTGTGAGGCAGTCATGCAATCCAGAGATTTTTGAGGTTGAATTAGGAGTATGCCAAGTTCCAGGCCAGTCCAGGCAACTTACTGAGATCTTGTCTTCAAATAAAAAAGGTTGAGGATGTGCATTAGTGGTAGAGCATCCCTGGGTTCAATCCCCAGTACCATTCATGCATATATAAACAAACAGAAAAACTACAACAAGAACAGATTAACTAATGGCAAGCAAAATTGCCAAGTTTTAGGTCAAAAATAATTCAATATGAGCAATTGGCAGTAAATACTGTAATTAACAAGCAGCAAAAATTTTTGTAAGGCTTAATCCAAGTACCATCCTTGTAGTATAAAATCACCAGGTCTTAATTTCTCATATTTTCAAGCCCCCAGTTCACTGACCAACCTAACATTGGTCAACATGTAGGGTTATCTTCAACAGAGGATTGTTACATAGAGGGTGAAGATGGCTGTATTTGTTGAGTAGGAAGTTTGCAAAAATTCAAATATCATGATTCTTCTCTCTTCATTATAGTCAGAGAGGCTTTTCTGTTTCTTATGTCATTACACCTCATTTGGTTGGATTAATTCTTTAATTTTTATTCTATGCTAAGTCTATATGTGTGTGAGTTTTTAATAGTGAAAACATACCAAAAAAATCCATCAAAATTACAAAGGCAATAAAAGTCATGAATGACACCATACTCTCATGCAGGACATGTGGCCCCTTATCTCCTTCTATAATATACTATATAACGTCTTTTGTAAATATAAAATTACTTGCAAAGAACTCATAAGCACAAGATAAACACTTCAAAAATTATGTGTGTAGTCAACCTAGAAATCAGCATCTGTAACTGAGAACACTTCACTTCCATGATCAATTTTCAACTCTTTAAAATAGATTATTCTCAAAAATATTTACTTAATTCTCAAGTATATCGCAAAATGGACACTTTGTTATTTTTTTTTTTTGTCTTCATTAGTTTCAACAAAATTTCATTGGCCCACTCAAAATGTGGCACAGAATTAAATAACTTAAAGATCCAACTATGGGTCATCAGACATTCCCTTCTAAGTTGGAAAGATCTTATTGTTACAAATTCTTGAAAACAAAGTCAGTGCTTCCTTCTCCTGGATCACACTTTATGTAGCACAGCGACATTAAATATGAAACATTTTTGATAAAACAACAATATGCTTTGTTTGCTACCCAAACTTCTGGGCCTGTGAAATGTCACTACCACATCTTCCCCTTGTTCTCTTTCCCCTCAGTGTGTTGTTGACAAAATCAAACTGGGATCATTATATTTTTGGCACACTGCACAGTGACTGCTACCAAAGCAATGTAACCCATCCTAAAACCTGTTCCCTCTAAGCACCACCAACTAATCTGTCAAGTCCCTTTGAGGAACTAAGGCATGTGGGAAACAGATGGAGAGAAGAGTTGAGCAGGAATGGAAAAGAGACTTCAAGAACTGGAATGAGGAGGAAACTGCAGAAACTGGAGTTAAATATCCAGATGGAGTCAGAGCTAAGACTTACAGGCAGAGAAAACTCAGAGAAAGAATGGGAAAGACACAAGAGCAGAATATGGAAGGGGGATAAATCCCAAGAGGCATCAAATGTTACGGTCATTCATTATGGCCCCTTGACACTATAATTTCCAAAAATGGATTTTTATCTTGGTAAACAGACTGTTCAGTTTGTGGATTTTCTACATGGGGGTGGAGGGTCTTCACCTGGGCTGTTCACCTTAATAGGATCACTTATAAGTTTCAGAGACTGCATGGATCCTCTGAATTACTGAATTACTTTGCAAAATGTGTGTGTGTGTGTGTGTGTGTGTGTGTGTGTGTGTGTAAGTGTGCACACACATGTGTAGTGTGCATGGCTTTCAGCAGATTATTAAAGGAACCTACCATCCCAAATAAATGAAGAACCTCTATGCTCGAAGCTAATCCCCCGTGCAGGCATCTCCTTCTGGCAAGGGAGATGCCTTCCATGTACACTTTCCTCTGCAGTTTTCTTTATGGGTCAGAGGACTTATTTGAATTACAGGTCACCAACTACGAAGGGGCACTCACGGTCACATTCACTAGGATGACAATCTCCCCTTAAATACCCACAGTGAACACAGTGTGCAAACAGACAGGGGCACTTGGCTAAAAATCTGCTCTACGGGGTTGGGACAAGGTATCTCATGGTCCATAAAAAGCTATCTGAAACACGTAATACAAGAAGAAAACATATACTAGCAGAAAATAATGAGTAGAGGTCATACTTAATGAGCAAGACAAAAACTGAAAACACTGGGCATGAATTCAATATTTTATAACCACCAAATAATTCAAATATTTCTTTCTCTAGCAGCTAACCAAAGAGTAGGGATGAGTAGTGAGTATATGCCACTCTTTCCAAGGTTGGGGATTTCCTGTGATTGACTGATACTCTATCACCTCTGTCCTGAATAACTGCCAAGCACTGCATAAAACCATTTCAGTGACAGACCACCAAAATACCACATAACCTGATAACATTATACCACCTAATGACACTATAGCCATTCAGTTCCTCCAAGTACAGTTTACGATGTTTTAACAATGACAACACTGCCTAACAACACATTTCTCAGAGGGTATCCCCATCACTAAATGATGCCTGACTACTTTTATAACGGCCAAGGCATGGTAGAAATAGTACAGGTTAACTTGTTTTGTAGCTATTATTGCTTCTGCATCCTCCGTGGCTATAAGCAGAACTTTGTTCAGTGGATCTGTCTGCTAAAGAAATGTTCATTAGCAAGGAACAGTCCCCACCCATATACATACACATCTACAGAGACAGAAAATCTCTTCAAAGCTTTTGAAAACTAGATGTAGTTATTCAAAATGGTGCATTTCTATCAAACCAGCCTAGTTATAATTTTTAATTTAATGATGAGCCGTAGAATAATTTTTTCTTTTATTTTGTTCTGTTGAGACCACTGAAGCTCTCTTAGGGAGCTCATTCTGTATTCTTCTACAACCTTCCAAAGGAGCCCCCAATGAACTGTAGTATAGGTGTGTGTCCATGGTACATATCCATCAGGTGTTCTACATGCCCAGCTAAAATTGTTATCTACACCACTGGGGCTCTCTCAAAAAAAGTGCATACATGTTAAATGCCTAGACCTTTTAAAGTGTTTGAACAAGAGATTTGTTTTTCACACTTACCAACGTGAAATATTCATGTGAAGATACAATGGGTATGAGATGTCCAGTTTTCATCAGAAAATATTTGATGACATCACAAAACTAAGAAGACTGAAGCTTTGCCAGTGTAGAAACACAGATGGAAACCAGCAGACTTCTGGTAAGCAATGCAGAATTACACATGAAAGAACTGTCATTTGGGCTCCGGAAATTATTCAGTTCTGATTTTCCACATTTTCTACTTTATCATAAACCCCACGAGGCTAAATTTTGGTTACAGGTTGACTACAAAATACAAAGGACAGCCTGAATCTAACAATGTATTTTCATCTGAGCAAAAATTCTACCTGTGATCTACTATCATTGAATTCTGATAATAAAATGCTATTTTTATCTTTACTCTTTTATTTATGATTTCTAATGTCATTACAGCTTGGTGGGGAGACTCTAGTAATAGCTAAGAGAGCACCCTTTTTAAAAGTTTGGAAATGTTCAAATACTGATCGTGTCTCATTTTATATAACCATTTATCTGCCAGATTCCTCTGAAGTTTCATTTCTTCTAAGAAATTTAGTTTCAAATTATATTCCAAATATGTTTAAATTTCTTCTTTCATTTTCACTAGCCACCAGACCCATTTACTTATCTGTTTATAAAGCTGTACAACCAACCTGAGAAATTCTTAACATTGACTTTGACAGACATACTTATATTCATTAGCAGGATCCCAAAGCACCTTTCCACATTTACTTCTGGAACTATCAAATAGTTCCTTCTGCTTTATAGTTCTCTGTAGTTTTTAATGTTTTCTAATCTAGAAGAGGAAAAAAAATCTTACCCATCTCCTTTAAGAATTCAAATGGAAATATTTCGGTGATTCAAAATCAACTCACTGATGCAATATAAAAACTATAAGTGTCATGTCTAATGGCACAAGTAGAACTACCTAAGAAATCATGACAGGAATCTTCCAAAGTTGTTAATGGTGGAGAAAAAAAGTGGCTTGGTATTACTCTGACTTCCTATCATCACCCATCCTGGAGCCCTGCGGTAGAGTGACTTTTAACAGCTAGTGCAGTTAGGCTAAGGAGGGAAACATCTTCAAAGAGGAAATCCTTTCAAATGCCACTTTGCATGTAGAAAATGAACCCAATGGAAAAGTGGAAAGAAACCAAGGAAAGTTTTGAACTGTTTTTCACATACTGACATAGACATTAGGAGGTGAGGAGGAGAGAAGAAATGAGGAGGGTGTGAAAGAAAGAAAAAGTATTTAGGCCATAAGAAGGCCGAAGCCAAAAGAGAAAGACAGTTGGAAATTTTTAGTGTTCATTAATAAAAAAGCCTCCCATAACACATGCATCCAACATAGTTTTTGACTTGTTCATATCACTACAGAGTTTGAAGGGAATTGTTCCAACATGACGTTTGTGAGTGGTTTGGAGGAAAACGGAGGTAAATGCTGACTTACCTATGTAGGGTGCTATGAAATGCAGAGATTAAACCAAAACCTGGCGGGGAAAAAATCCTGGTAGTGCGTGGCCAATGTGGGGACCAGGAACCCAATGAAAGCAGGCATTTAGACCTCAGAGGGGCCCCATAAATAAATGGCATGGACTCTGGAGTTCCTACAGGTCATATTGCTGAACCGTACACTTAAAGGATAAAAATGAGTGACAAAGTCCATCAACACGTGTGTGGTCTTTCCAGTCACCAGTGTGTGGTTCAACCCCTCTCCTGGGCTCATGTGAATCAACAATTTCTCCACTAAAGCAGAAGAACCTCAGATGACCTAATTTCAGAAGTTGTGTTTTAAACTCTGTCCTTGCCTCCTGTTACATATGAATTTCCTCCTTTTTCCAGGTGTCTCCAGTTTTTCATTTCCTATTCAACTCTAGGAAAGAAGGGGTGGGGGAGGGGAGCTGGATGGGCATTCAATTGGGTAATGGAAATCATTTGTGAACATGTCCTTGAATTGAGAGAGATTCCAACTGACAAGACCAACGTGGCCTTTAACCTAGGAGTAGCTCAACTTGACCGCAAGCCCAACTGGCTGCCTAGAAGCTCCCAAGTTAAAACAGAAGTCAGGGAGGCGAAGACAGTGACAGTGAGGGCCAGCTTTGCACCCCAGATATATGCCCACCCGGCCAGAGCTCTGCAAAACCTAGTGTTTCTTTTTAATCAATCTCTAGACAGAATTAGACCCTGGCTTATAGCTGAAAATGAGAAATAAATTTATTGTGCTTTCTGTCCCATGTACTCCCTAATACTTCTTGCTCATAATAATATGGAGATAAAGATTCATTGTGTGTATAAAATTGGTTTTCCACAAATTCTGTTGCTCTTAAAATAAGAATAAGATTCCCAGGGTAAGAGAAAAAAAATAAACAAATGTGGAAAAGAAAACAACCAATGCAGAGAGGAGGTAATAGAGAAATGGAAACAAACAGTAAAGAGCCATTGAAAAACAACGTGCTTTGCCTGGCTAGGTATTTTCTCCCATGAACTAAGAGAGTGATGGGTTTGAATTGTGTTACGACTCCCATCTAGATAAAACCATCGAGGAAAGATGCAGTTTTCTGCTTGGGCTTCTCTCCAGGCAGCTTTCTTAGAAGCCCAGACTGTCAGACAGTCTCAAGGAGGAACTGGAAGAGTGTGCAAGAGCAAGAATCTTAAGGAAAGTCCACTGAGCTGGCTGCAGGTGCAGGAGTCTTGGACGGCAATGAAGGTCTGTGGAAGATGCCAGTCTGTGGCTGCTGGCAGATTCTGACCTAAAAATGGATAGTTTAGCATTTTGGGGGGGGGCAGGCTGGGATATATACCAAGCTTAGACAGAGTAAGGTAAACTATCTTTGACTTACACAGCTAGCTTACAGGAAGCTAGTGATGGGGAAGGAGAGGTATGCAATTGAACAACATAAAGGTAACCAACAGGCATGGGACAAAGGTAAAATTTGGCAAAGGTCATCAAGTACGCATTTGGAGCTCTGCTTATTTACAGATTCATTAATCTCTGCCTACCTATGGATTAAAAAGAATTCTCAGAAACTATGAAAATTTCATCCATTTTTCTCCACCTGCACATGGTCTATACCAGAGATCTACTACATGGGAAAATAGGTGACCTATAAAAACCATATTCATGATTTTTGCTTCTTTTGGAGCTCTTCTGGTTTATTTTAGGCTGAAGGACTAGAGGACCCGTACATGACTTGATCCTGAGTCTCAGCGATTATTAAAGGAAGAAAAGGTAATGAATATTTTGTGTATGGAGAGCAATAGGTAGATTCTCCTGGCCTTCTCTCTTACCAAAGTGCATAGATACCACCGAAAATTGGGGAAAACTCTAGGGCAGTAAAGATCAACACCCACAGACCAACTTCAAGGCAGCTTTTCATTCCTGGCCACCCCTTCTCCCCTGTACCCGTCTCCTCACACAGATGAAGAATGCTGTGTAGAGTAGAAGGTGCTTTTATGTGGGGTCCATGGACTTTTCAAGGGCAACTACCCCAACACTGCTCAAATCTGTGTGTGTGTGTGTGTGTGTGTGTGTGTGTGTGTGTGTGCGCGCGCGCGCTTCTTTCTGGACTCTTAAAGGAGTCGGTGTCTCCAGGAGGTGTTTAGAACCATATCTGCCATCATGAGAGCCCACATACTGTAGGATACTGTTATAGGAAATGTCCAGATTAGGCAAATCCACAGAGATAAAAGGCATAATAGTGACTGCCAGAGCTCAGGAGAAGTTGAGGGGAGATAGAGCTCTCTTTGTAGGGTGATGAAACATTCTATAAGTGAGTGTGATGACAACAGCAGAATTCTGAATATGTGGGAAGCCCCTGAATTCTGTTAAGCAGGTAAGTTATCCTGTTGTGAAGTATTTCTCAATGAAGCTGTTGTTATTCCCTGACCTACCAGAAATGCACAATTTAGCCCTTCCAGAAAAATAATAGCAACACCTGGGGACACATCAGATCTGACACAACAGAGAAAATATCAAGAACAATAAATAGGAGGTCTCCCTTACATATGAAGCAAACTCTGAATGAAGGAGACTTCTTGGGGTCTTTAATGACTTTGGATGAATTTTTTTCCCGTTATAACTGGACCAAATACTGCATTAATTGAATACTCTATGAGCTAAGTGCCTCCAAGTTAGTGCAGACATCTGAAAACGAACACAGTCACAAAGTCAATTCTGCATGGCCTGGTGTGGACATACTAACTAAACTACTGCACAGGCTACTCTGATCCTTTGCTTCTGCTTATCGAATCCCTCATCAGTTAAAGCCAGTGCCGTTTTCAACCACCAAAGACACAAGGGAGGTTGCAACTCTCCCACAGAGATAATTCCTAAAACTACTGTACTCAGCAGCTCTTTCTGGTATCCTTCCCTGGTCAGAAATAGTACAACATTATAGTGCAGGGGCTCGTTTTTATTAAACCTGGGATATTTGCTAAAAAGTTGTGCAAGATCTTCCATGCCATATGTTTTTCCCATGTGGACAAAATTTATTTGGAGTTTGCCCCCTGGAATAAATTTAAATGCCAATAAACTGATGGGGATTTAAAAATAATAAATACAAATAAGCATTTCTTTTTAACCAAGTGTCACTCAGGGAAACATTAAAGGATAAAATTCTGGAGATGAAGTTCACAAACTTCACAATGACACTTAGTTTAGGATTCACCTTCTACTCTGCTGAAAGAGACTTGGGGAAGGAGAGCAGAAATTCATCAGCACAGCAACCCGACAAAGTCAAATGAATTTTACCTTCTTCTTTAGGGGAGAGAGGCAGGACCAGAGGCAGTATTCTCAGAGCCGTTGTCAATTTTTAATCATTTACCCCAAATCCCAAACAGGGTGATTAACATTCCCCCTTCTCAACACAAAAGCCTTCAATTCCCAACATTTAAGTTAAACAGATAATTTTGATGTGTTATCAATTATATAGATTTTCCTTCCACTGTAGGTTTGGGACTTTAAGATAAATCTGATTTATATTTACTGGGTTGGGAGAAGATGGGAAAGGAGAGTAGGAAGAGAGATTCTGAATCACTACTTTATCCGCCCCAAGTTAAATGTCATCAGGTTACAACTGTCCAGAACTGACAACCTGGGTAGCCAGGCAACTCCAGGAAGCCGAGGTTGACAAGGCAGAGACTCCAGTGCGTTTTCTTCATCGCACACTAGGCAGAGAGAACCGCTGCAACACAGTACGCACGTCAACTTTATACACACGAACATCCTCCTGGTTGAACAAAGATACCTGCTACGTCACTTACCCTGAAATATTTCCCTTTAAATACAAAAAGACAAAGAAAAAAAGAAGCAACCAGGTTTTACTGTCCCTGCGAGGATATGACAGCAACGATTTACAATTTCCTTCCACCTCGTTCTCGCACCTCCCTCCCTCTGCCCCTCCATCCTCCATTTCCTTGTAACTTCCCCTCACACAAGCTCAAGGCTCCTGCAAAATGGTGCTGTGCCGGGGAATTTTCAAAACAGAGAGAGGAGAGAGAGTGAGACGAGGAGGAAAAGAGCATGATCCGGAGGAGGACAGGAGGAAGAGAAAGATTGAGAGAGACAGAGAGAATGTCAACGCCCAAGTCTGGCATTTGCCTATTTAAATTCAATCCTGCAGCCTTGGCCGAGCTGAGCAATAGATGGGTTGCGTTATGAATTTCTGATCAGACAACTGATAGGTTATGAGAGGGGACATAATCCCATTGAGGGAGCCTTTTCCTCTGAGCAGGGCCAAGTAATAGCCTACCCTGGAGAGACGGTTCCTTGCTTTGCCCTTTGTATGTATGCATGTGCGAAAACACACACAAATTTTCCTTTTCTAAAAAAAGGAAAGTCAAAATAATCATTTTATGATGATAAATGTGTACTAATATTTGACAGTCGCTTGGAATAGGGACGTGCTTTGGCAAATCAGGCACACTCAAATAAAATACATTTTTAGAACCTGATTAGAATGATCTTCTCTGCCTGTTTCATTTTCATACTAATATAGATACCTTAAAAAAAAAGTGGAAAGATTAAAAACCAACACCACCAATGGTGTTTGGAATACATTCTATGGTTTTCTTCCTTTTAATATTTTGTATGCTGCTTTTAAAAAAAAAAATATATATATATATATATAAACACACAAACACACATATACATATAGATAGATAATGTATTTCATGCACACACTCAAAGGGAAAAAAACCAATACTTAAAGTGTTCTTAAAATTTTTCTACACATGTGAAACAATATTTGAAATTGCTTTGTGCAATAACTACAGGTAGTTAATTATGCTAGCTGTACTTAAGCATCACATTAACAAAGAGGTGTGCAGGTTAACTGGCACTTGTATGGCACAGGGTATTAAGTATCCAAGTCAAGATCTCCCAACAGCTCATGGCTACTGCACGTAAAAAGTTAGGAACCATAAATCTGGAATCAGGGGCTGCTGTTGTTGAGTATATTAGCTGCAGACTCACAAAAGACCAACTTTTGCACAGAGGAGAAAGCTCTTCGAATCCTATGAATGTAATGGATAGAGTAACAGGCAAGAGATGTGCTGATGAATAAAAGCAGGAAAAACTTAAAAATGTAAGAACCGTCATCACATTTAAAGGAAAGCAGTTGGAGCTCATCCCTGTACTGTTCTGGGTCACATCTCAGGAGGGATACAGCACCTTATGCTCCTGCTTTCCTTCTTGGGCCAGGATGTTTTCCAGTACTTGCTGGAAACTTCTGCTAAAGAAGTTGTTGTAATATTCATCTTATGGCATAGACTCAATGCAGACAGGACATAGAACCTCTTTAAGCCCAGAGTCCCTCAAAGTGAGTTCTATTTCTGGGTAGAGTGTTTAGAACAATATTCCACGGTGATTCAGGTAAATTTTTCGTCCACTTGTAAATCCACCCATTTTTAGTTATGGCCCAGGGGTCAGAACTGCCTATCAGTACCATCTGCCTGTTGAAACACCATGTTCTCATGCTGCACACATGAGTGGGGGTAACTTCAGATCTCTTTACCCTCTAAGCTGTAATAGATCTATTAAGCAAGTGTGGATGCAGGGCGAGGGACGGGTGGCAGGGAGTATAATCTGAGAGTGCAAATTATTTACCTGATTTAGATTCATTCCAGTCAGGCATGCAGTCTGCATTTCACCATCTTTTTAAAATGGAGGAACTTGCCCTGAAAGAATATTATGTAAATCTTTCTGTCACAGATTATTGCCTCTATACATGGCTTCTACAATGCACATCTGCTTTCTGCCCAAGCTTATTACATACACACACACAGTTTCCAATTTTTAACCTCTCTCCTTCCCATTCTCCTCCTTCCCCCAACACTCATTATGGGGAAAATTACCTCCAACAGGACACTACTCGTTTTCTTCCATTCAATTTACATAATTGCTGTTTTGTTGCTTTTCCTTTTTTAGGTGGAAATTTTGCTCCCCAAAGGAAAGATTGGATGTATAAGTGACAAAATGGAGTTCTACTCGGGGCTATGAACGTAGGGGTGATTCGATAGCAATGAGTTCTGGGCACTCTGAGCCCACGGGTGCATAAGCGATTTTTGAGGGTTACAGTTTTTCAAGATGGTGACAACCCAGGTCAAAAAGACACAGGCCAGTGAGGCTCAGCTGCTGAACCACGAAAAGAACTGGCTTTGAGACGGATACCTCATGAGTTCTTAGTACAGACAGCACTGTGGTCAGTCACTCATCAAATGATCTAACTTTAACTGCGCTAATGATGATTGATAAACATTTGTATGCATACCAAAAGAGAAAAAAAGAAACTGCTTCTTTTTGAAAGAAGCAACTTTCAAAAGATACTTTCAAAACACTCAACACAATGTCATTTCTGTATTCATGTTCAACTTTCTGCAATTTCCATATTAGATAAGAGCAATAAAAATACAGAAGATGTATTCATGCATTTTGAACCATGCAATCTACTACATGCCCAAAATAGTATAAAATATAAATGTATATTTAAAAGAAAAATCATCAAGCAGATACCCAGGCAACCTCCAAGCACATTCAAAAGGAGACCTGACCATCTCCTTAGAAATCAGCCCATCCCGCCCCGTGTCTGCCTCTCTTGAGTCTTCCCTGCTTATAACACTGTAAGACGCGTCCTTCTCCTTACATTTGAGGTACCCATACTCTTGTGTTTCTATCACCCAGTTTTCCTACCTGCATAATCCTCAAAAGGTATTTAATTTTGCCTCTTTTATACTAACAGACTCAGGATTTTTCAGTGATTCTTTCATGTGCTCAATTTAAGGCTGACCCATTTTGTCACATGCAACTTCAGTGTGTTCATTTTCATTGCTCTATATTATTCCATTTTAACAAATGTCTCAGTCTTTATTGATCCATTTTTACTGTTGGTGGACATCTTGGTTATTTCCAGTTTGGGGCTATTTGTAGTACCCAGATCACCTGTAGGGTTAAACTTTACAAAAATACATTTACTGGCCAATTAGATTTGCTGTTTTGTGAAGGGTTCAGATTGCTCATCTATTTTTCCCCATTGGATTCTTATTCTTATTATTCATTTGCCAGAATTCTTTATAGGCTCTAGATACCACCCCTTTGTCAGTTATGTTTCACAAATATCTTTCCCTGTGAGATGGTTTTTCTTCTCATTCTCTTTGTAGTGCCTTATTATAAATTTAAGTTAATACTTTTAATATGGTTTTATTTATTATATTTACCCTATGGTTAGTGTTTGTGCATCTTCTTTAAGAAATGTTTCCCCATCCTGAGAGCATGAACATATGCTCCTAAATTATCTTAAGTTTTATTGTTTGCCTATTACATCTATAGATTTTTATCCCACCTGAAATTGATTATTTTGTATAATGTGAAATAAAGGTCCAATTTCATTTATTTTTTCATATATACAAACAACTGTCCTGACATTATTTACTTAAAAAATCTCTCTACTGACACATAAATCAAATGCATACAGACAAGTTGTTCTGTTTTTTGGTTTTCTTTTCTGTTCCACTGACCTATTTATTTATGTCAACACTTTCTCTATACTATCCCAATGCAGCCCAACAATACATCTTGACATGTGATGAGAAATTCCCCAACAATATTTTCCTTTAAAAAGGCTCTTGGTAAGCTAATGTATT
Source organism: Spermophilus citellus (assembly GCF_964194105.1). NCBI lineage: Eukaryota > Metazoa > Chordata > Mammalia > Rodentia > Sciuridae > Spermophilus > Spermophilus citellus. The sequence goes on along the minus strand of NC_138200.1, from coordinate 54,609,035 downwards.
AATGCACACCTCTACTCCCAGATACTGCCAAAGGCTGAGACAGGAAGATCCCGATTTCCAGGTCAGCCTGGGCAATTTACCAAGAACCTGTCCCAAAACAAAAACAGGATTAGGGATGTAACTCAGTGGTAAAGCACTTGCCTAAAGAAGAATCAAACCCTGTTTTGAATCTCTGGTGGTGCCATAAAAAGTAAAATAAATAAAAAGCTCTTGACAATACTTCATTTCTTACATTTCGTATACATTTCTTTTTCCTAGTTAGGATTTTGATTGCAACTACATTAAAGTTTCAGATGAATTTTGGAAGAATTGCTATCATTCATGAACATGCTACATTTCTTTCTACATTTATATCTTTAATGTTGTTCAGTAAAGTTTTATTAATTTTCAGGTTGCAGGTATTAAAGAACATGAGTTAGACTTCAAGTTCTTCATACTTTTGATACTCTTCATAATGGTGTCTTTAAAAAATTTATTTTCTACTTACTGCTGGTATATAGATCACTTTTTTCACAAATGTCCAGGAAAATTGGTTGATTTCACTTATTTTAATCATTTGTTAATTGATTCTTTTGGTTTGTTTACATTCACAATTATATCACCTATGAAGAATGACAGTTTTATTTATTCCTTTACAATTGTACACCTTTTCTTTTTCCTGCCTTCTTGCATTGGTTAGGACCTCCAGTGCCATATTGAATGGAAATGGTGGTTGGTGCATTTATCTTTTTCCTGATATCAGAATGTTTTTTAAATTATTTATCTAGTAAGAATAGTGTTTATTTAGGTTCTTTTAGGTATTAGTAATCATACACCCTGTTCTTCCTATTCATAATTGGCTATGATTTACTTTACCAGTTTTTTCTGTATCGATTAAAAAGAAAAATATTATTTTTCTTCTTTAAGTAACAATGCGTAATCAGTAAATTATATATTGATTTTCTTACTATAAACCAATCATTGTACTCCAGGAACAAGCCTACGTCTTAAAATAGCATCCTTAAAATAAATTGCTAGATTTGGTTTAACTAATATTTTTTTCCTTGATTTGGCATCTTTTTTTCTGAGAAGGATGAGCTGTAATTTTCCTTTTCCCCAATTATATAGTTTGGCATCCTAAACATTCTCTGTTTTGCCCACTTGTTGCCTAATCCCAAACAGTAGTGCTTTAAAAGTTCCAGGCCAACTTCCACTTCTTCCCACCTCAATTTATCAAAGTCCAGGCAATATGCCATTTAATATACCACAGAAAACATAATAAAAACTAGAAAGACAAAAAGAACTCTAATTTACCAAGTAAGTATCAACCACCCCAGGACTGGGAGAATAAAGAGAAGAGCTTGGAATTATTTAAAACTAAGGCGTTTGGGCTAAACTTGGGGCACTAAGAACCTGGTACCAGTCTGTCTAAGAGGGACATACTTAAACTGGTTCCAAGGATTCAGGGAAACCACCAATAGGATTCAGAAAGGAAATTTCATGGACAGGGTTACAAAATGATGCTGAAATGATATTCATAGGAAAAAAGAATCTAACTGTAGGTTCGTAAGAAATAGACTAAAAAGAGAATGCCGTTTTTCTTCCTCTCTAGTCTTACAATATCCATCTAGTGGGCCCCTAGTACCAGTACCTAATAAGGAGTCTAACGGCAGATTAAAAGAATGGGGTTTGCAGAGAGCTCCAGGTTCCAGAATCACAAGGCAGGATACACAGGGCTGAGTTTAGAGCCCCAACACAATAGCTTAGTAAATGGCATTATACTAAAAATCGCAAATTGCAGCATCTGATGTTTTCCAGCAAAGCAAAAACTTTACCAGTGATGGCAGCAACAACTGTACCACCTAGAAACTAACAACAGAGCTGAGGATCCTCATGATGAATCCTATGTATCTTATGATCTCAAAGCTGAGACCCTCACCAGTTCCCCATAGGGTAGACTGCAATATAAAGACAAATTACTCCCTTTTCCATATCCATGTTCCTTTACAAATGACTTTCACCTTCTTCCATCCAAAGTGAAGCCCACTTCATCTCCCTTTAAATCTGAGCTTGAACACCATCCAATGAATGTTTTTGTCAATAGGAAGATTAGCAAGGGTATGCATTCAGGATCAAAAAAGACTTGATCCTTACTGCTGAGAACCAAAACCACCATGTGCAAATGCATATGCTAGCCTCCTAGACTCTGACAGAGCACATATCAAGAGGCCCCATTAGTCTCAGTGTCTCCAGCCATTCTACCTAAGACCACCGACACCGAAAGCTATCCCAGCCCACTCAGCCCCCCGCCCACCCCAGTCAAGGTAGAACAGACCTCATGAATTACCCAGTTAATTATCAAAAGCTTAGGAAGAAATACACGTTTGAGTTACTTAACTATCAAGTGTTATGCACCAGAATCTAATACATACTATGCATAACTGAGAGCTATCACAGTTCTCCACTCAGTGGATATGACTAAAGTCTCATCGCTGACAATCAAACCAAGTTCTTACTCTTACTCCATGCACTGAGAGCACCTTACTCTTCCCTTTCAAAGTTCCTCACTCCCAAGAACATCTCCGAGTATTGGAAGGAAGAGCCTCAGGTGTGCTGGCCAACTGACCATGTCACCACTACCATGTAGTCTGTATGCTTGCAAAGCCACTTGGGCGAGTACCTCTGTTCTGTTGTCACTGTTCTTGGAGTTCACTATGAAAAAGTATCTATATTAAGGGAACTTTCTTCAGATGCTCCAAGTGTTGCCATCTCTGAGTATTCAGAGAACAGTTGTCTCCAGGCAAAAGTAGGACGATTTCTCCCCAACTCATTGAACCATTCTCCCCCTAATAACTATAGATTCATAGAGATACAAGAATCTACATCTCTCATGAAAACCTTACCTTCCACTTCTGTTAGCAAATGCAAAACAAGAAAACACATCTCCGAGTGAACAAACAACAGTTTTCCCTGTCAGTGCTATCTTTATCCATCTATAAATAGAAATATCATCTCTGAGAGGCACTCTACCCACACTATGGAATCGGCATTGAATCGTCTAGCAATAATTCTCAAAATACCAGACCAGTGGAAATCCTTAATGTCTTATGGGTATATTTGTCTTAAAAAATAAAAACACACCGTAAAAAAGAGGCAGGCACAGTGGTACATGCTTGTAATGGCACTGACTCTGGAGGCTGAGGCAGGAGGATCACAAGTTCAAAGCCAGCCTCAGGAACTAAGCAATGTAGTGAGACCCTGTCTCAAAATAAAAGTAAAAAGGGTTGGGGATGTAGCTTGGTGATTAAGGGCCCTTGGGTTCAATCCCCAATATGGGAGGGGAAAAAAAACTAATAAGAACAAATAGAGTAATTTTGTATGGCACCGTTTTCTTAAATTTAAAATATGAGCCATTTCTTGATATCACAGCTGTTCTTTTACGAAGCAGTTTTTTTCTTTAATAAAATTATGGTAACTGTTAATATTTTTTCCCATTTTCAATATGCTTCCTTAGTGAAACTAAATGGTTGGCCTTTATGTTCATCCTTCATTTTTTTTTCCAGGAACATTAAATAAAATTTTTAAAGTCTAGGATAAACGCCAACAGAGAGTGATTTAATTTGCTGGAGCTGTTGGACAAATATATCTGTTTTTATTTGGCCTTTTCAAGCAGATTTCCTAGAGAGAGAAAAAAAGACAGGTACTGAATCCGAGTATCCTCTTCCAAGACGGAAAACTGTGCTTGAATTTGAAATGACTTTATTTTCATTTTCCACCTTTGCCCCAAAGATCTCAATGATCTTGGGACCAAATTTTGGCTACTGTTCAAGTTTAAGGTATCCACCCCTTGCTTTTTGACATCACAGAAGGTTTAGCGGTAATAAAGCTTCTAGGAGTGATGGGCCCATTCTGAGATAAGGAAATGAGAAGAAAATTGCCTTTTCTCTATGGAGCAATTTTTGTCACAGGGCACTAGCTCTCTGTTGCCCAATATTGATGCATTAGTCAGGGTCAAGTAAGGAAATAGAACCACTCTAGGAATTTCAAACAGAATTTAATGCAGGGAATTTGTTATGCAGGAATTGAAATAAATGACAGAGGAAAAAAAGGTGACAGGATAACCCAAAGACTAGTAACTACAGAAATCAACTACCCCTAAGGCTGTTAAGTGAAAGAAGCTGTATCAGAGCCCAGCAGAGCAGAAAAGCACTGAACTATGGAACTGAGGCAATGAAAGAGCACTTCATGAATAAAGTTGGGACTGGTAAGGTAGTTTCAGTGCCCTTTCTAAGGGCCCCCACTTTCTATGACCCAAGTAGAAATAAATGTGAGATAAGCCACTTGCAAGGCCCAAGTATCTACTTAACAATAAAACAAAGAAGAGTGAAAAATCAAAGCTGACAACTCACTAGAAAACAACAAACACAAATGCAACAAGCTTCTTATTTTCATTAAACTTTTTTTTTTTCACTTAAAAGCACTTTATTGAGAAATGACTGACACACAAAAATGTGTGTGTGTTGAACATACAATGTGGTGGGTTTGGTAGTAAGTATACAGTGGGAAGTCATCATCACAATCAATACCATAAACATACACCTTAAAAGATAAAGCTACTAATTTCAAAATGTTTATGATTTCAAAAAGGTATCCAAGGTAATACAGAGTGGTTCCAACAATGTTTTAACCAGTTTCTCCCAATGATTTGAAACTTGCATGATTATATTAATCCAGGAATCTGACATTTGCAAAGTGTGTGGATAATTCTGTCTTTTATCCCCCCGATATGTACCATGCATGTACTGAAACTGCAAAGACTAATTCTTCCCACTTTATTCCTTTTCAAAATTGTTTTCACTGTTTGTATTTCCTCTGCATTTTCAAATACATTTTTTAATATTGCCTTCATCAAAAAACATTGAGGTTTTGATAGAAATTACCTTAAACCTATTTGTCAAATCGAGGAGGACTGACATCTTTACTATGTCAAATCTTTGACACCATGAACATGGTATAGCTCTCCATTTATACAGTCATTAGAGGTTACTAGTTTTTAAAGCATATAATTTCTGTATATGTTTTGTCAGATATTTATCAATATATCTCTTTGTTTATGAATTGTGAAAGTCTTTTTTTCTTTTAACAGACCATTGTTATTTTTAAGTTTACAAAAAAAAAAAAAAACTCCTCTATAGCTTTTTCTACATTAACACTTTTTTACATTTACACTAACATATTATCGTCGAACTATATTTGTTAATAATAATATGTTGATATTGGCTCATTTACTGTTAACTAAAGTCCATATTTACATTAGAGCTCACTAATTGTGTTGTAGATTCTCTCAGTTTTTAATGAATGTATCTACTATTATAGTTTCATACAGAGTAGTTTCAGTGCCCTAAAAACCCTGTGCTCCAACTATTCATCCCTCTTTCCTTCCCACATGTGGCCACCACTTTTTTTACTGCCTCATAATTCTGCATTTTCTAGAATGTCATATTTGAAATTATACAATATTCAACCTTTTTAAATTACTTTCTTTCACTTAGCAGTATGTATTTAAGTTTCTGGCAATATGTATTTCTTTCCTTCATGATTTTTCATGACTTGTTAGCTCCTTTTTTATTATTGTTGAATAATGTTCCATTTATGGATATACCAAAGTTAGTTTATCCATTTACTTGTTATTCTTGGTTGCTTCCACTCTGGGCAATTATGAATAAAGCCAGTGTAAACATTTGTGTGCAAGTCTTTTTGTGAATATGTTTTCATCTCATTTGGGTAATGACATGCAGTATGATTATTGGATCACACTATAGTACTGTTCAGTTTTGTAAGAAATTGCCGAACTATTTTCCAAAGAACCTTCACCCTTTTGCATTTCCACCAGAAAAGCATGGCAGCTCCTATTACTCTACATCATCACCAACACTTGGTGTTATCTGTGTTTCAGATTTTAGTCATTCTAGTAAATGTTCAGTGGCAATTCACTGTTGTTTTAATTTGCAATTCCCTAATGACATTCCTAAATGATGCTGAGCAACTTCTCAAATGCTTATTGTACATCTGTGTATCTCCTTTGATGAAGTATCTATAAAAATCTCCTGCCAATTTTTTAATTGAATCATTTGTCTTCTTATGGAGTTGAAAGAATTCCTCAAATATTTTTGATACCAGGTAATTATCAGACATGTATTTTGCAAGTATTTTACCTCATCTGTGCCCCGTCTTTTAATTCTCTTAATGGACCTGTATTTTAATAGGCAGGTGCCGTATGTTCATTGCCGGTATATAGAAATACAATAGATGTTGTTGTTGATCATGTATCTAGGGATTGCTGAACTCACTACCTTTGGGAGGTTTAGATAATCATGTAATCTGTAAATCTGACATATATGCCTTTTATCTTTTTGTTTCCTTCTTTCCTTCTGAATCATAGACCTACTACTGAATAGTAGTGGTGAGCACAGGTATCCCTCCCTTGTTTCTAATCACAGGGGGAAAGCATTCAGTCTTTCACTATTAAGGGTGATGTTAGCTGTTCATTTTCCATAGATGTTCTTTATCAAATTGAGCAAGGTTCTCCTCCATTCAAAGTTTATTAGACTATTTTTCAAAATAATGAATGGCCATTGAATTTTATTAAATGCTTTTTCTGCATTGATGTAATCATGTGATTTCTATTCTTTAACATGTTAAACTAGACTGATTTTAAAATATTAAATTAGTCTTGTGTCCCTGGAATGAATTTATGTATAGTTTTTATATACTACTAAATTCTATTTATTATTTAGTTAAAACAATTATTTCCGTACTCATGAAAGACATCTTTTTTTTTCTTTTTTTTTGATGCTGCCATTGTCTGGGTTCGATTTCATGGCAATAGTGGCTTCATTGAATGAGTTGGTAAGGTTAAGAAGTGTTCCTTCATCTATTACCTTTAAGAACATAATAGAATTGGAGTTCTCTCTCCAAATATTTGGTAAAATTTTTCAGTGAAACCGTCAGGACCTGGATATTTCTTTTTACAAAGGATTTAAATCAATTCAATTTCCTTAAGAGTTTAAGAACTACTCCAATTATCTATTTCGTGTGCATTCTAGTAATTCATTGTCAACTATGTATGTGCGGAGTTGTTCACACTATTTTCTTATTATCCTTTTGATATCTGTGGGGTCCAGTGATAGCCCTTGCTTTATTCCTGACATTAGTAATTTGTGTATTCTCTTTTTTCCTTCATCAGTCATGCTAGAAGTTTGTCAATTTTATTGATCTTTTCAATGAAGCAGCTTTTTGTTTTATTGATTTTCTCTACTGTTTTTATTTCATCGATTTCTGCTCTTATCTTTATTATTTCCTTCCTTCTGCTAGCTTTGAGTTTATTTTGATCTTCTTTTCCTAGTTCATTGGGGTGGGCACTCAGATTATTGATTTGAGATTTTTCTTCTTTTCCAATACAACCATTTAGTACTATAACTTTTCCTCTCAGAATTGCCTTAGCTATGTGTCACAAGTTTTGGTATGTCGTACATTTCATTTAATCCACTTCCATGTATTTTCTTATTTCCTTGAGAGTTCCTCTTTGACCCATAAATTATTTAGACTAACGTTGCTTTAGTTTCCAAGTATTTGGAGAATCTCCTGTTATCTTTCTATGATTAATTTCTAGTTTGATTTCACTGTCATAAGGAACACATTGTGAATTCCGTGGTTTTTTGTTTGTTTCTTTGTTTTATATAGCATAAGATCTGGTCTACCCTGGCATATATTCCATGGGCACGTGTAAAACATAAGTTTTCTGCTACTGCCAGATGGAATGTTCCATAACGTTAATTAGATATTTTTCTTGACTATACTGTACTTTTGCACATCCTTTCTGATCTTCTATTTGTTTTAGTAATTGTTTAGAGAAGGATGTTGGATTCTCCAACTGTAACTGTGGATGTATACATTTCTCTTTTCAGTTCTTTGGTGTTTACCTCATACATTTTGTGGCTCTGTTGTTTGGTAAATACACATTTGGGATCACTGTGTCCTCTTGATTTTTTGTAGTTGTATAATCTGCCTCTCTGAATAATAATTTCACTTGCCCCAAAGTCAGTTTTATCTGCTATCAATTCAGCCACCTCTACTATCTGTTTACTAATACTTGCATAATATATCTTTCCACATCCCTGTAATGTCAACTTACATATATTACATTTGAATGATTTTCTTTTAGACAACAGATAGTTGAGGAATATGGTTTTTAAATCAACTCTGCCAAACTTTCCGATTGGTATATTGAGATTATTGCTACTGAACCGGTTACATTCTGTTACCCTACATATAGGACATCTATAAAAAACTTAAATCAAGCAATACACTACTCATGATCACTCTGCAACCAATATTATTTTTAGAATTCTATTCTTTTGAGAAAACAGGTAAAAGATCAGAGCAATTGAAAATAATTATTTCAAATACATTTGAAAATCTAAAGGATGTATAGTCATATAGACTATGATTTCCAATCTATTCTACCACATCTGTCAATTTTGTCAAAATATTCACAGAATTGAAATCTTGGGACTTAATTAATGCAGTTATTGATATAGTTGGAGTTTCACTGCCATTTTGTTGTATTTTTTTTCTTTAACATACCTTCCTGTAAGTTACTTGAACAAATTTTACAATTTTTATTTATCCAGGGTTTTTTTTAAAGTGTTACCTCTTTTCAAGAGCTATTTCAGAGTATGTTCTAGGAATTAAACGATGCATAGCATTATTCATCACTGTGTATTATTATTGACATTGTTAGTTCAAGCAAAGTTGAGAAGTGTGACATCTAGAAAATTCTATCCCAATTAAAGGTCAATATTCATATTTTTACACTATTGTTCTTCCTTTCTCACATTCCAATATTCCTTCTCCTTTTCATTTTATTTCTGTTTAGAAAATTCCTTTAGCTGTTCCTTTAGGATAAATCTTCTGGAAAAAAAAATACATGCCCTTCCTTTTTCTTATTCTGAGACTACCTTGATTTTCTCCTTCCTTCATGAAAGGTATATTCTCTGGAAATAGAATTTGGGTTGACTCCTCCTTTCTTCCGAGACTTGAAACATTCCATGCCACTTCATTCTGTGCTCCACAGTTTCTAATGAACAACACTGTGCCTTGAATTGATTTTTCTAGAGATAATACACCATTTGTCTCCGGCTACTTTCAAGTTTTTTCTTTGTCTTTACACTTCCAAAAGTTCAACTATGATTTTTACCCGAGTAGATACAAGTGGGATGATCCCTTTCATGGTTCACACAGCTTCTTGGGTCTGTAGGTTCATGTCTTTTGCCAAATCTGGGAAATTTTCAGCCACTATCTCTGAATACTTTTTAAAAACCCAATCCTTATTCTCTTCTCCTTTGGCAACTTCAGTGATATAATCATTCTTTTTTTTTTTTTTTTCATAGTCTCATATATTCCTGAAGCTCTTTTTTTCCTCTTCAGTCTCCTTTTTTTTTTTTTTCCTATAGTTCTGCTCTCAATCTTAGTGATCCTTTTCTCTTTCTGCTCTTCTACTGGGCCCAGCCGTTGAGCTTTTATTTCCATTCATGTACTTTTTAGTTATAAAATTTTCATCTAGTTCTTTTGGGGTATGTTTTTCTGTGCTGACACTTTCCATTTTGCCAATTGAAGCAGGTAAGGTGGCTTCTTTGAAATCCTTATCAGGAAAGGCTACCCTCTGTCATGTCTGTGTGTGTTCATTTTATTTTCTCATTTAAGTTAGTATCTCCCTGTTTCTTAGTATAAGTACTTTTTATTGATATCTGGACATTTTGAATATGATTTAGATCTTCTAACAAGCCTCTTATACCACCATTGCAGCAGGATAAAGTGGGATTTCATCTTCTTACTAGCAGGCCAGAGTCAAGTCCAAGTTTTCTCCGGCTCTACTGAGTGTTGCTGCTAAGTGTGTGAGGTAAGACTTCCCACTACTAAACTTTGCCCAACATGTTCTGCTTGGGAGTGGGAGGGAGATCTCATTACTTTTCACACAGCCTTCATCATTGACTTGTTACTGTTGCAAGTTCTAGTGCACTAATACACTGTGTGTAAGTTTTCTGCCTTAGTAGGCAATCTCTTTCCTACTCTTTTGGTTAGAGGGGCAGTCTTTTCTTGGGTCTTTTTCTGTTTGTGCAAGATGAAAATAGCTGAGACTGAGGGGAAGTTGTTAACTGTGTACACCGTATTTTCTCTACTTTCTTAATTGTATTATTAAAAATATCTATGTATATAGTAGTGATTTTTTTCAGATTATTAAACTATTTGTCTAAACTCAGCTCAGAGATCTGTGAAATAGAGGGGATGATTGTTCACAATTCACAGATGGGACCTGGTGAGGTTACAGAGTTGCCTGAAGTCAAAGGACCAGTAAGAAAAGGAAAGGAAAAAAAAAAAATCAAACCCACGTCCTCTGACATCAAAGCCAGAACATTTTCCATCCTACCTCATCAAAACCACTCTTGCCTGTAATAGTAGCCAAAAGTCCCCACACCATCAATTATAAAAGGCTCTACAACAATCCCCAAAAGCTTCCTAAAACCTTCATAATCACTCTGGGAAGGGATACGTCACATTGCTGCTTTAGTTTTACATTTTTTTTAATTCAGCAAAAACCCATGATAAGTGCTGGTTGCCCAGACTATTCTAGATAATCCAAAGTAATGGTTTTCAAAATATTTTCCACAGAGCCCCAAGGTGCCTCAGTGTCTACTGAGGCGATGGGTTATGGGGCTCAGGGCCTCTCGCTCCTGCTTAGCCACAAAGCCTCTGCTTGTTTTTGTTTCACATATTGGATTTCCTTATAGGATTTGATTTGAAAAACTACAAATAAAGCAACAAAGAGTCTTCAGGATTTACAGAGGGCCAGAATGCTTCACCTCGGGGTAGTCTTTCCTGCATCAGGAGACACCAGCGTTTGTGCTTGGCAAGATTTATGAAGATAGCAATAACTAAGTGGACTAGTTTTGATACTCCTGAGTTTCCCTGATAATAGACCTCAAATGTATTTATGCTATCCAATTAATACTCATTGACCACAATTCTAGGAAGGTTTCTACAAAAGAGTAGAGAAAAGCACATGACAGAATTCACCCTGTTAGGAAGCTTGAAATCTGATGGGAAATCAGGATGAGCATCCAAGTAGCAGCAGCACAAAGCACAGAGGACATGGGGCAGACAAGTAAAGCAAACGATGCACCATCAGCTTAAATGGGGAAAAACTTGAAGGCAAATATTACTGAAAATCTATTCCGAGCTAGTTGCTCTACATTCATGAGTGCAAACCTTCACAAGAACTTTGGAAAATAGAAATTACTCTCCCCATTTTACAAATGCAATCAGGCCCTTAGGGAGACTATAATTCATAATAACAATATTCTGAATCGGACACATTCTTATTGACCCACAAGTCATAGGGAAGGTCTCAGCGGATCTAGAACTTCATACTTGTCAATGAAACCTTGAACTGGGGACAGAGTAACAAAGAGTAAGGAGGGACAATGTCACACAAGCATCTTCTCTCATCCACAGATCCTCTGTGGGTGCAGATGGCCACCCCACAGCTACTGAAATTACTTGGTTCAGGTTCACATAGTTTGAGAGTAAATGTTTGCCCTTGAGTTCCAATTCCTCATCTTCAGAAAAGATAACATCTTCAGGTCAGAGTCCACCCTCATTCAATGGACAGCTGATGGAGCGAAGGGGACACAGAAATAGCTATGGACAAAAATATCTAAAGAAATCAGAGCGCAGTTAGGATGATAAAAATGCAACAAGAGAATATCAGGAATTAGCACACACATTTAAAAGAAAACAAATGGAACTCTTGACACCAAAATATGACTACTGAAGTAAAACGTGATGGTTGGATTCCATTGCCAATGTATTTTGGTTGAAGAGAGAATTCATAAAATAGAAAACACATTTGAAGGAATTACCAAGAATTCAAAGGCAAGGAAATGGAGAATATAAAAGAGGTATTAATAGATGAAGAGGAAAGAATAATTGAAGCTAAATTTTATTTTAGTGGAACACTAGTTGAAAAAATAGAAAATTTAAAGAGCTAATGGTTGTAAATTTTTAAGAAGAAACACGATTCCAATGATGTGAGAATATAATGAATCCCAAGCCAGAAAATAGAGTCCCATGCCTAGATATATTGCAGTGAAATGAGAGAATATGAATCTAAAGAGAAGTCAATAACAAAGGACTACAAAACTTAGAGGAATAATTACAATTATCAGACTCCTCAATCCTATAATCATTAGGAGAAGATAATAGTGCTTCAAAGTAATGACAAAATTACCTTCAGTCTAGAACCGCATACACAACAAAATTCTCTCTCAAGAGTTGGAGTGACTTGCATACGTGTTTTATGAGTTTGCAGAAACTTAGAGTCTTACTATAAAGAGACCTATCCCTGAAGAACTTCTTAAGGAAGAAAAATAACCGTAAAAGGATACTCAGGATACAGACATAGATGGCAAGCAAATAACAGAAAAAACATGGATATAAATGCAAATATTGCCTATAAAATATAGGCAATGATATTAATAACGACTTTATTCTGATATTAAAAACAAAACATTAGAACTAAACTACAACAATGATGGTAAGAAATTCTTCAGGACTAAGTTAAGAGTTCTGACCCTCCTGGGAATAGAGGAACTCTCTTGCTAGACCCTCTGATATATGAGAGACTAGATTTCAAATTTTTTAACTATTATTTAACCACAAAATGAATATCAACAGCAAAGCAAAATCAATCAGCAAAATATAAGGCAATAAAGGAGGAAATAGGAGCAAGAATGCACATGGAAAACAAAAAATATGATGGAACTGTGTCCAAATATACCAGTGACTATAGAAACAAAATCCAAGATATTAATGGTTAATAATTAATAGATATGAAAAAGGAAGTGTGTGGGGGGGAATCCACATCCAGAGGCTGCTGGTCATAAGGAAATGATAACTGTCACACTTGTCCCTTTCCTCACTATAAAACAACTAGAAAATTGGGTGGAATATATGGAACCTTAACAGGATAATTTGAGAAAATAAGACATACAGGAAACTCAATTGATGGGGACAAAGCATCTGACAACATATAACACTCTGTGAAAAGAATATATGGAAACTACATTAAAAAATAAAATACCAGATATGAAATGCTTACACTCAACTCAGTGTTGAAGATTAGAGAGCAAAGACCAGGAACAAGGCAGGATGCTGGCAGCTTTTGCACTTTTATCCTACATAGTACTTGAAGTCCTTCGCTAGAGAATTTGGGCAAAAATAGGACGTAAAATTATCTGTTTGCAGATGACATTACCTTAGAATAAAAACAGACAGAAAAACTGCAGAATATAAAAACCGGTTGTGTTTCCACATACTGACAAATATGCTGAAAAGGAAATTTAAAAAATAATGTCTTTTACAATAGCATAAGAATAAATTACTGAGGAATAAACCTAACCAAGAAGGCAAAGAACTTTTCCACAAGAACTACAAGGTGATGCTAAAAGAAATTAAAGACACACACACACACACACACACACACACACACATACACACACACACAAAAAAAAGAAAAGAAGTCCCAGGTTCACAGATTCGAAGCTTTGTTGTTAAAAATGTCAATACAAACCTAAGTAATTTACAGAATCAATACATCCCCTATTGAAATTTTCAATGTATTTTTTAAAAATATTTATTTTTTAGTTGTAGTTGGACATAATACCTTCATTTTACTTGTTTATTTTTATGTGGTGCTGAGGATGGAACCCATGGCCTCACACATTCTAGACAAGTGCTCTACCACTGAACCACAACCCCAGCCCCTCAGTGTATTTTTTAAAAGAACTTTAGAATGGAGTTTGCTCATATCTTAGCAGACATGAGACAAGAGGGAGGAAGTGAAGGAAACTATGACTCCTTCTTCTAACATTATGGTTATTCAAAAGTCCTGAAGGAGCCATCGATTCAAAACAACTGAGTTGTCATGGGACACATTCTTACAACCTGTCCTAAAATGCACTTAGAATCTCAAGGATACTAATTAGCCAAAAAACAGTCTTAGAAAAGTTGACACTCTTGAACTTTCTAATTTCAAAACTTACTAGAGAGGTACCGTAATCAAAACAGAGTGGTACTGACATGAAGACCGACATATAGTGTGGAGAGCAGTGACTGAGATTGGGAGTCTTTGATGACCCCATGACTGTGGCCTGCCCAGTACCTGAGGATGTTTCTGTGCAAGGGCACAGGATGCTCAGCTGCTGTGGTAATGCCCTGCTTGAGGAGGCTCTGCGCCAGAGTCTTATCAGCTTTGACCTTGATCTCAGGCATACAGCTCCTGGGAATAGAGGAACTCTCTTGTTAGACAACCACAATGTTTTACCAGCTGTGTTCCTCTTGAGCCTACCTGCTTAACAGTAACCTTAAACAACGGACTTTCTTGAGCATTACACAAAGCTCCTAACATTGCACATTGCAACAGTGGAAAAGCTGCATAAATGTTTCTAGTCCTGTAACTTTCCTGAACACAAAGAATAATGTGTGCGTAGTCTTTAACCTGATAATGGGGCATACCTAAATAAAGATTGCTGGTGTAACTCTTCAGATCTGCTTCACCATCAGAGAATAGCACTCCATCTGTTCCTAGCTATTTAATCTTCAAATTCTGAGTCTGCAAGTTTTTATTTTCTAATCCCCCATTGCCTCTCCCTGGAACCCACAAGACTGGCTGCACTAGTCACAGCAATATAGACAACTGGCATAGAGGAGATATCAAAAATTAACTCTTGCATATGTGGTCACATGATTTTTAGTAAGCGTGCTAAGACATGCAATTGGAAAAGGAAAGTCTTTTCATCAAATGGTGTTGAGAAAAGTAGTTACCCACACAAAAATGAATTAGGTTGAACTCTTACCTCACATCATATACAAAACAAACTCAAAGCAGGTGACAATCCTAAACATCAGACCTAAAATGACAAAGTTGTAAAAGAAAATATAAGAGAAAAGCCTCATGACACTGGATTTGGCAATGATTTGTTTAATGTAATACTGAAAGCACAGTAAAAATAGACCAAATGGGCCACATCAAATTTCAAACGTCTATGCATCAAAGGACAAGAGAGTAAAAAGGCAAGCTACTGAAATAGACAAAATATTGCAAATCATATCTGACAAAGGGTTATTATCCAGAATATATAAAGAATTCCTGAAATTCAACAACAAAAAACATGTACCCTGATCAAAAATTAGGTAAAGGATTTAAATCAACATTTCTGCCAAGAAAATATTCAAATGGCCAAGAGATGTATTAGAAGCTGTTAAAAAATCACTTATCATTATGGAAATGTACATCAAAACAATAATGAGTTGCCAACTCATACCCCTCAGTGTGGACACTATTTAATAATAATGAGTATTGTCAAGGATATGGTAGACCTGATACCCCAGCACACTGTAAATGGGAACATGAATGGTGTAGCCACTATGGAAAACAATATGGCAGTCTCTCAAAAATGTTAAAATAGAGATAACATACAATCAAGAAATGAAACTGCTAGATCACAGCTAAAAGGTAGAAGCAGCCAACTGTCCTAAGCACAGCAGTCAACAGAAGAAGGAAGGAAATTCTGAAACATGCAGTAACAGAAATACATCTTGCTAACAGCCATAAAAAGACAAATATTATACAGTTTCACTTATTTGAACTATCCAGAGTAATCAACTTTGTTGCAACAGAATATAGAACAGTTTTGGCCAGGGGCAGGCAGCTGGTGAGGAGGAATAGTGAGTTACTGTTTAAGAAGAATAGCATTTCAGTTTTACAAGATGAAACAGTTTTGGAGATTGGTTACAAAACAATGTGAATATATTTAACCCCAATGAAGTGTACACTCAAAACTGGTTAAGATGGTATTTTATTCCAATTAAAAGATTTTTAATAATACGTAACATTATGGAACCCACTGACACGACTAATGAATGTTAATTTGTGCAACCACTCTAGGGAAAATAAAAAACAATTTGGCATTTCCTACCAAAGGTGCTCACACTGTATGACTTAGGAATTCATTTCCAGATAAACTTTAGAGGAACTCTTGCATGTGTTACCCAAAGACATGTAGAAGAACGTTTTTGTGTAACATAAAAAAAGCAATCCAAATGCCTATTAACAGAATGGACAAATTGTGGCCCATTATTAAGAGAATAAAATGCAAAAATCATTTTCAATAAATTATTAACTGCATGCAGCAACACCAGTGAACCTCAGAAATCTCCAAAAAGAAGCAATGCATAGAAAAACACACAATTTGCACACATTTAATTTTATCTCTATGAAATACAAAACAATACAAAGCAAAAAAAAAAAAAAGCTACTGGTTTATAGATACATGTGTGATGTAAACACGTACATAAAACCAAACAAATAATTAACAGAAGATACTGGATACCTCCAGGGAAGAGGATAGGAGATACACAAATACAAATAAAATGAATACATGAGTCTTCATTATATTTTCCGTATTTAAGTTGCACGTAAACATAATCTTGTATTCTTTTATATGCATGCCATTTTATATTAAAAAGAAAAATTGCTCCCATAGCAGTTTACAGTACATTGTAGTCCTCCTGCAATGTAGTATAAAAAGTCATTTTCTTGAGGTTTCCAGAAGATTGTGAACTTCCTGATATTAGGCCAATGATGATTTAGACATAACTCCCATCCTCAAGGAGTTCATGATGAGTAACATGTAGTGTATCCCAAACTCTGATGCTACCTAACAATTTTAATAGACAAAGAGACTAGCATGGGCACTCGTCTTTAACAGCAGATGCACAATAAGTATTTGAGTGCTTTATTGAGGAAAGCTTCTTTGAGTAGTTACACTTCAAATGGCTTTGGAATGTTGACAGGATTTTCTTGCTGATTTTAATGCATGCATAAATGGCACTCTGTAGCTGTGCTACAGCCTTACTATTCAAAATGTGGTCCATGGACCATCCACATCAGCATCATAGAGGAATTTGTTAGAAAAACAAAATCTTGAGCCCCTTCCCAGAATAAAATTCTGCATCTTACGAAGATTCCCAGGTGATCCACATGCACCGTCAATTTGGAAAACACTGTTGTGTGGTATATGTATCCTACATTTAAATACAACTAGTCATCTGAAAATATTATTTCATCACTTCTTGGCCTTTGGCTAAAATCAAGTGAAAATATTCTCTCAAAAATATCTACTAGACAAACTTTAGATAGAGCAAAGAGAAGGGAGGGGGCATGGGGGTAGAAAAGATGGTGGAATGAAATGGACATCATTACCCTAAGTACATGTATGAAGGCACAAATGGTGTGACTCTGTAAAACCAGAAAAATGAAAAATTGTACTCTGCTGTGTAATACACATTGAACTGCATTCTGCTGTCATATATAATAAGTTAGAAGAAAATTTTAAAAATTAAAAAATATATATGTACTATGTCCAATTTTATCACCTTTGCCTTGGTGACTGTTTTCATTTTTATACATGCATTGTTATATGATATATATTTATTAATATTTTATCTATATACACATTATAGAAATACTGCCCAATTTTGTCCCCCTAGATTTGAACCGTCTCTGCTACTTCCTTCGTAGAGTCTGGCTGGTCATAGATTGCACCCCCCCCCATGTTATGAGGAGCACAGTCTAAGTCTCCAGAGTGTAGTTATCCTCTTAGCCATGGTTTTGCTTTCCACAACCATATAATCAACTAAAATATTAAACTATTAAGTGGAAAATTCCAGAAATAAAAATTCACAACTTTTAAATCATTTTTATTGTAATACTTGGTGATAGTTGATCTATATTATCATTAGTACTACTCTCTTGATGTGCTTAATTAATTAACATAATCAACATCTTGAGTATCTGGAGAAGAAATCTGATGGAGAAACAAGAGCCAGGTGCTCTCTAAAGTTGCAAGCATCCACCGGAGTCCTTGGAACTTATTCCCAGGGGTAAAGGAGACCACTGTTATTTTAGAAAATGGTTGTCTAGAACCTTATTCAAGAGACACATGGACATCTCCACAGACCCGTCCACGCAATTATCTACTCTCTTGCTGAATGTGACATCTAGCAGGGTATGGCAACAACCAACAGGCAAATAGCTAGCCTTTGGCTATAATCAAGTGAAAATAAACTCCTCATGGAGTTTACATTTAGATGGTGATGAAATGCAGAAGAAAACACTGCTAACAACTATATCATTTTATTCAACACACACCAAAAAAATTCAACACTTAAAAGTGGCTCACTTCTCACAACAGAAATTCTGTAAGTTTGCAGATCTCCAGACAGCTCATAGGATCACAGAATCTGGAACCAAAATGTACTTTAGAAAGAGTACCAAGTTCACATTTGATGCTCAAAGATGTTAAAAAATGAACTAGGGGGTCTAAGTTTGGTAAAATTACTATTAAGTCCATTTGCTTATATTACTAAACATATGGATGAGTAATCATGTTAAGTGGGTTTTAAAATCATTGCATTAGTAATATCCTAAGAGAATGTGTCTATTTCTCATTTTTTTCTGTGAAGGAAACCAATTACACTAACCTGGTATTACTTACACTCATAGCTGACACAAAATTTCATGAAAAAGATAAAAACTTGAAAATAAAATCAAAAGTCAAAAGGTTTTTTTTAAAAAAAATTTACTTTTTAGTTGTAGTTGGACACAACACCTTATTTTAATGTGGTGCTGAGGATTGAACCCAGGGCTTCACATGTGCTAGGCGAGTGCTCTACCACTGAGCCACAAGCCCAGCCCCAATAGTCAAAAGTTTAAAGGGAAAAAAAATAAGGAATACAGAATGGCTCTTTTGAACTCCCAAATCATAAAAAGGCAATATTATTGTGTAAATTTTAATTATGGCTCTGAACTAACCTCTTTTGAGCACTCTTTTAGTGACCACGTATTAGGAGAATACTCTTTAGAGGACAAGGCCTTAATGAGGAGGAGAAGCAGCCTTGAAAGACAAACTAAGATGTCCTGGGCCACAGGTCAAATTCATGAGACACAAGTTCAACATCTGTGGATAAAACTCATTCAAAATACTGGATGGTATTCTGCAATAAAAATCTGATTTTTTCACCCAAATACCCAAGTGGTCCTCAGCACTATTTATCGCTTACCCTACAACATTCCTTTCTTTTCCCTAAGATGAAATCATTTAGGAGGAACAAAGGAAAATACTCCTACTCCAAGTTGAGTTTTAGCTTCATTCTTCTTCATTAACCACAAAAATGTGAAGGTCACAGCTCTCAAGTTTGAGTTTTCTATCACCAGAATTTTTCAGTTTTGTTTCTCACATCATATGAACCAGAGCCAATGTAGAAATATGTTAATAAACCTCCAGCCTTCAAATAACAGCTTTTTATATTAGTGTGGAGAACAACTGCCAATTTTTAAGTTCTCCAGGAATAGTGAACAGTCCCATTTTTCTCTGGTTTCTGAAAATATTTACTCCCTGGTCAGTAGTACTCAACCTTCCCCATATTTCTTGGGAAGGACCCAGGATATCATAAAGTATTTTTTCCTTTGACCTGTCCCCAAAGTTGGGGTGAGGAAGTATCTAGAAAACTAGAATGGTGGTGGCATACATTTTAAGAAGGAAACACACAGAGAGAGAGATTCTGAGAACATTTGTCTGACCCCCCCAAAGAGAAAAGCACTTGTAATCAATTTGCTTTTCATTAATGCAATAAATGCTGTCTGCACTTTGTGTGCCTAAAGAGAACCTTTCTGAGATAAAGGATGTCTCCCCAACCTTTTATACTGAACCAGTGGTTTCCCAAATTTAATATGCATGAAGAGTGCACGTGAGCCCTCTTAAATCCAAGAACCAAACCCTGCCTGTGTAATAAATCTCACCACTACTCCACTATTAGACAGGGGATTAAAACTAATCTAGCAATCCCCAAACCAAGCACCGAGTGGATTAAAATGCAAAACACACGGGAGTCGGAAGATGCTTAATGCTAAATAACAAACATTTCAATCATAGAAATCATTTTATCTTCTTGTTTATGCTAAGTAGATACTATTAGACTTAATATCTGTATTAACACAGTGGAAGAAAGAAACAGTATTACAAAGACCCAAGGACTTGGATGCCTTAGTGTAACTGGCCAAAAAAACAAAAGCAAAGCAAAATGAGCTAACAAAGAACTCAACTGTGATCTTTAGAGTAATTGTTTACTCCTTTAAGTTCAACTTGGTGATGCCTGACCATCTTAATTTTCCTTTAAGGCACAATAAACAAGTACTATTATGGAATCACTAAAGATAAAAGAATTTCCAGGGATCCAAGCTTAAAACTGGAGCAGGCCCTTTATGGGTAATGCCCATGTAATACTTAAATGAGCAAATGTCTTAAAAGCAACATCATATCTTTTGCCAAAATTATCATCAGCGCACACAACAGGAGGGCCTCACCTGCAATGAACCTAGAAGATGCTCTGCAAGGCCCAGGCCCCTTAAAGCTGTAGCTGATTGCAAATATAGAAAAGCGAACATGTGCAGGGTCTCATTAGCACTGTCTGTCCAAAGCACACAATACACACACATCTGGCATCTCCTAACGGCTGTGGAACACATTATACACAAAACTGACGACTTTGCTCTAACTGCACTCCACGTAGCACTGGAAGGAATCCATAAAGTTTTTATCTGAAATACTGTTGTACCTTTCAACTCTGTCATCTTCCTCAATTTTCCACTTCTGGGTCCTGTTATACCCTTTTGCAGACATCTGCATTTCAACTTGAATCTCTCCCTGGGCCCTTTCCCATCCCCTCCCTCATCTATAAAATAAAGTACCTTTCAAGTCTCTCCTCCTGTACCAGTCAACCTGATTACTAAGTCAGGCCCAGATTTTTTTATGTGTAAAAAAAAAAAAAGCTACAAATGTTTCTAATGTTGAAGTAGAGCATGGTCCTGGGATACATTCCTACCCAGCATTTGTCTCCAAAGACAAAATCTAGGTAAACAATTGGACCATCAGACTGAAGCAAGATTCAAAACGGTAGGTGGGTATATTATGCTTGGACAAATCTAGGATCATGTCTAGTTTTCGACCCCAGAATATAGGTGTTCATTGCATTTCAGTTCATTTCCTCCCCACTAGGGCTTCTTGGTTCAGAAAGCTTTTCACATTACACAGCGGCAATAGGAATGAAGAGTCATAACTAAACCAGACAAGGTGGCACAGCCTGTACCCAGGTACTTGAGAAGCTGAGGCAGGAGGATGGAAAGTTTGGTCCCAAAAGGAAATAAAGGGACTGAGGATGTAGCACAATGGTAGAGTGCCACTGGATTCAATCCCAGTACCACGAAAAAAAAAAAAAGAAGAAGAAAATTTACAGCTGAGAGTTGTAAATTAATAATAAAATCTCTCATTTCAAACACTGATAGCAATTTCACTACAGAAAGTTATCTAATCATTTCAGGTTTGTTACAATGGAAAACAACACAGTTTAGTTTCAATGTAATGTGACTTTCTCAAAAGAAGTAAGTTTCCCATCTATATCTGAAAGAGCCACAGAATTGCTAAATCTTTGGGAAACAAGCAAAAAAAAAAAAAAATAGGTACTAAGAAATACTCCAAGCATGCCTTAGTCAAAATGATGTGAACTTTCATTTATGAGAATATAGTGAAAATATCCCAATGTTTCTCATTTTTGATGGAATATCTGTCTCATTGATGAAGATCCCAAATAGCCAACATCCAAGGGATCTTCAGAAGATTCTCCATCCCCTCAAGCAGAGAGACAGCTGAACAAGCAGCTGACTTGTGCAGAAGTACGTCCCACAATACCATTGGCCAGGACTGGTCTACATAGACCTAGTTCCTGGTCTCACAGAAGCACCTATAAAGCTATATTTGTTTAACATACAGGCAATCTTTTATTCTCACATCATCTCCTTCCTATACTTTGAGTGTTCTAGTATCTTATATAAAATGATGGTTATAATAAATAATAGTTGGTTAACTTGTTTTGTTGACTTTTTAAAATTTGGATTTGTTTATTTATTGAAAAAAACATTCATTGGCAAAATTTTGAAAGAACGATTCATGAAATGCAGATTGCTACGACTATGTGCAATAAGAAAAATGTTCAAGGGACCAAATTCTCATCTCTTTTCTTTCCAAATACTGATCAACCTCCCAGGTCTAGTAATCTGGCAAGCTGACGAGAATGAATTACTGTGTTGGCTTAGCTTTAGGTAACTTGGATTTAATAACCAGAAACAACTACCACCACACAACAGATTCCTCATCCTGATCCTGCTTGATTTATGGAAGAGCTCACTCAGGGGTTGATTCTGGGACAGGGGTAGAGGCAACAACCAAACACAATACAGAACCAGGTCCCATCAATCACCTCTCTAATGGTCTTGAAAATACCAGGCCTGTCTCAGTCAACTCTCAAGTTCTCCATCTTCTTTTTTCTACCTTCTTTATTTTTGCTTTCAAAATCTGAATGTGCGACTCATTGAGACCCTGTCTCTAAGTAAAATACAAAAATGGGGAGAGATATGGCTCAGGGGTTGAGTATTCCCGAGTTCAATTCCTGGAACACCCCCACCCCAATCCCGCCCCGCAAAACCCTTTGCCTTATTGAAGTTTGAGGTATCTGGTTCCCAAAAGTCTGTAGAATTTTTCCACGTTCCTCTCTACCTGCTATGAATTTTACTGAACATGTGCTGTTACTGATCCCCATATATAATGGACCTAGAAAACACTCAATAGAAACTCAAATGTCCGTTTCTCATCTTTATGAGAGAGATAGAGAGAGAGAGAGAGAGAGAGAGTGTGTGTCAGAGAGAGTGAGACAGAGATCTTATGATGCTTTTTATAAGAAGGTGCCATTAGTCACCTGGAAGACACACAGTATTTTATTTTCAGGATCCTCCAAAAACCTGAGAAAGTTTAATCTCCATTATTTTCAGTCACTGTCACTCTCTCGAGATACAGGTTTTAATACTGAATCTTTCCAAAAATGATAGTGATGTGGCAATTTTGGATCAATGTGCAGACGTCCTTCATCACTGCCTACTGCACTAATTCATGCCAAGTGAGGACAGTCAGAGCCCGTGGGCATCCTCTGGTTGACATTCCAATCAGAAAGGCAAACAAAAGGCCACTCTATAAATTGTCGGAAGTTGGAAGATACTAAATAGTGACAGAAGGAATATCAGGTGGGACTTTCTGATCCCTTCGTTATTCCAGATAACGTTGTACTTTTGATATATTTTAAGCTCCTAGAAAGGGACATTTCTATTATGAAAATCACCCAAAGGAAACTACAAGACCATGAAATTAGTCTTAAATGTTTCTTGGACTCCACCCCTCTTCATGACCCCCCAAAAAATTTTTTTTAAAAAATGACACTGCAATATCAATGAGGATGATGTGAAATGATCTCCAGAATGTGTGGCTCTTTGAGGTAGTTTTTAATCAGATGGTCTCAGAATTCAGCTCTCCTGAATCACAGAACTGAAAATTATCTCCAGCTACTGCAGAATTCAATGGCCTCCCTCTGAGAGGAGATGCATAAGAAGCATGAAAATAAACCACCTCCCCTTTTCTTTCAAGTGCCTGAGAGTATGCCACACCTCAGCTCTGATCTGGTGTTCCAACGTTTCTCTGCTCTTTACTGGCAGGAGAGAATTGTCCCCGCATGTAGATGTCTAACCTAAATCCTTCATGCTGCAATTTATATTCATTCCCTTTGTTCCAAATGACTGCGGTCCTTCTTACACCTGCTCCCCATTAGATGACTATTACATACTTCTGGGTAATCACATTCTGGAGAAGAGAAAGGCATAAACTTCTGCAGCTGAGGGCAGCAGCATCTATCTCCACACAGATGTGTGAGTCATCATCAAATTGTGTGATCGTTGCGAGTAGCAGCACATGGGAAAGATTGTCTTTTGCCAGCTCTGCTCTGATAACAGGTTACAAGGAAACAGACAACAGAAGTGCAGTTAGGAGGAGGAACCACACACACACACACACACACACACACACACACACACACACACAATTCCTGGGCTTTAGTTGGAATCAAGAATTTATAAGCTGGCGACTCCCTTCTACTGTAAGCACTACTGAGTTCCTGAAGCTTGGCTATAATTTCTCACACTTCTGTTATCCAAGGCCTAATTCTGCTAAAAAGCAAACTTGCCAATCGGGTTGTTTTGTACCATATGGTCAGAACAACCCCGACATCCTTCCTATTTTAACTAATTGTTTTGAAATAATTTAGGTATAGCTTTAATGAGATGGCTGTATTGTTCTGCCTCCTGCGGACAGGCAAGTAGCTTCATCTAGTGTGTTGCCTGCTTAGCGTGTGCTCAAAGGATGCACATCTTTGAAACTCCCAGTATGGAGGGCATACCAGTGACTTCAGTACTACCGTGGAGCCTGTTAGCAATTCAGATTCCCGATGTCCCCTTTAGACTACTGGCTCAAAAATCTGCATTTGTAACAAGATCCCTAGGCCCTTGGTGAATATATTCAAGTTTGAGAGGCTCTGACCTGCTGCACTTCTTGATGCTTCTATCTCCTCCTCTATAAAATGGATATTAACTGAAGCAAGTAACAATTGCCAAAGTAAAGGAGGATTAATGTCATTGAGGATATTTTTTTTTCTTCCCCAGAAACAGGCCCTACATCAACAGAACACTGGAGAGTCCTTCTGTTTGTTGGCACAGACGATGAATGAACATTTTTGGAAGAAGAACCAGGATTCCTTCCTAGATAACACATCTGTCCTTCGTCCAAACTTCACTCGTGGTAGAAGGTCTCCAGAAAGCAGTGGAGCTGTTCAACCCACGGCCGCTGGACAAACCGCTGTGGCTGATCCCAACGCAAACAGCTCTCCTGCTCCCTGTCTTGGCTGTCAAACAGGAACACAAACACTCTGCGGGTCAAGGCGGCCCAGCTGGATGTCTGCTGCTGAGCCATCTGCAGAAAGACTTGCAGACCAGTAGCTCCACTCTGGCTAAGACGAAAGGCAAGAGGGAAACACCTTGTCTCATTCCTGCTCTCAGAAGGGATGGGAATGGAAGAAACAGATGAGGTTTTCATACAACAAGAATACTCTGGTGGCTCTCCGGCAAAACCCTAGCCAGACGCCCAAGGGGTTCAGCAAAGGGTTCCTGATACACCTCTTCCCAAGAATGGTAGCACAGAGAGCAGCCCAACAGCCCCCAGTTCAGAACTTAAAAGTGTACTGAATCACTCCGGTTCGGGATCCTGGGCCCCTCGTGGTTCATCCAGATTCTGGACAAAAACCTCTCAGATCTATGAAGAAAACAGAAACAGACACAGTCCCTCACTTCCCATCCATTGGTTCTCTCATATCTAAACCTTGGGTGAGACAGTGGCACGGGATTTCTATGTCACAGAAGCACCAGCGGGCTGGTTCTCCGTAGGTTGAAATTACCTAAATGGACCATGTCCAAAAATGAAGATTAGTCCACTGACTTTGCAATCAGTCACAAAAGATACAGTGATTGTGTCCTTCTCTTCTACTCGTGCATAATAAAAGCATCCTAAAAACAGATCAGGAGGGAAAATACCCAAATTGAACACCAAGTGTGTGAGTGGGCACAAACACATCCATGAACAAAACAATAAATATACATGCACAAAACTTATGGAACACACCCAGACCAGGCCTCCAGAGGTCCCGTGGTCATCTCCCTCCAAACACCTTGGCTCAAGCCACAGGACAGCCCTTAGCAAACTAACGAGAACAGTGGCCTTCCCAGCCCGCTGCTGACCTGATCCCACTTGGTTTATCCCTTTGACCATCAATGTGTCTTACTCTTCCCTTCTTCGTTTTATCCTACCTGATTTCAACATTAAAACGGGGGCAACTTGAAGAAAATGGATTGCAATAATCAGCAACCAAAGGATAAACATTAAAGGAAAACACCCTTCAACCCTGAAGAATTTCGGAGACAGGAACTATTTCCACCATGTTTAATTGAATAACTTGTATTATTTATCATGTATGTGTTTTGAAATACGCATTCATCGTGGGATAGCTCGAATGGGCCAGTTAATGTGTGCACTGCCTCACGTACTTGTTTTTTGTCTTGCGATCACCTAAAATTCACCTTATCAGCAATTTCAAAATGCCCTAATACACACCATCATCACCATGTTGTAAATAGATGTCCTAGATTATTCCTCCTATATAACTCAAGTTTTGTATCCTTTGACCAGTGTCTCCCCAACTGCCCATCTTACCAGTCCCTGGTAACCACCCTTCTAAGAGTTTAATTTTTTTTTTTAAGATTTCAATATAAATGAGACCATTAGGCATTTGTCCTTCTGTGCCCAGCTATTTTGCTTAAAAAAACAAAAAAGAAAAAGAAAAAAAAGTCCTCTAGATGCATCCACATTGCTGCACATGTCAGGATTTCCTTTTTGAAGGAGATGAGTGTTCCACTGTGTACCACATTTTCTTTATCCATGCATAGGTAAGTCCATGCTTTAGCTATTGTGAATAGCACTGGAATGAATGTGGGAGCAAAGGTGTCTCTTCAACGCACTGATTGCATTTCTTTCAGCTGTACACCCAGCAACAGGACTGCTGGATCACGTCCTAGACCTATTCTTAATTTCTCGAGGAACCTCCATATTGGTTTCCATAATGGCTTTACTAATTAATGTTCCCACAGACAGAAAACAAAGAACCATTGTCCTGGAACTATGTCCATCTCTAGCACTGTTTGCTCCCACAACAGAAATCCAACACACAGCAAGACAGAAGCGGATGCAAGACATGCTCATCAAGGGACTCCCTCCTTCAACCATGGCAGCCACCATAAATGGAAAAAAGTGAAAACTAGTAGTTGAAGTTCAGCAAAGCATCAGCCGCTCACTGGAAATTACATAACCTACAATGAAGATCGGAGTTGACACTATGGTTTTGCCTAAAGCTTTTCCTGAAAATAGCTCTTTGGGAAAAGGTCGTCTTTTGGGGGGGTTCAAAGGTTGAGGTAGGCTTGGTGTCTAGTGTTTGGTGCATCTAAGCTGGAACTTTCCATCTGGATTAGGGGGCCTTGGAAGTCTTCTAACTATGAGGCATAGGAAGCTGTTCCTCAGGGTTTGCTCTCCCTTCTGGGTGCGAAATACCTAGTGCAACCTCCAAGGTCCCACCAAAGGCAGCTCACTGCACCTTGGTCCTAGTTTCTGACATCCAGCTGTCACAAGGCCACTTTTCCTCAAGCTCTTGGAAACCCAGGAGGCATCAGAGAGGCCAGCCACAAGACCCTGTAGTCAGGAGACACGAGCCAGGTTCACCATGCTATCTTCTAGAAGGGACAAAGGATTCGGCCCTCAACATGGAGTCATTCTTTCCCTTTTCCTGAGAGCCTCCCTGAGCCAGCCTGATGATGAGCATGCAGCAGTCTCATGCAGGGATCCAGCTTTGTGTCTTGGGAGAGGCAGGAGAACGTGGTATTTACAGCAGGTTCTTTGGAGATAAATGCCAGCTGGATCTTAAGTCATCCATCTATCAGCTATAGGACCCTGGACTTCACTCCTTGCATCTCTGTTCACACCCATAAAACTGGACAGAATCATGTTCTATTGCATGAGGACAAGACACAAGAACATACGTAAGTATGTTTATATTCTCATCGCAGAACCTAAAACTTAATTTCAAAAAATTCTGCTCTTGCTCCTCCTCCAAGAATGTGGAGAAGGAACAAGAAAAAGACACCCTCCCTCCCACCTTGGTTTACGATACCAGTCAAAGCGTAGCACACAGCCACTGTCTATTTGGTTGCTCAGCTGGATCTATCCCACCCACCTTTAGCTTTCAGTGGACTAAAGACAAAGGGGGTCTAATGCACTCCTGGCAGTTTCTCAAAGCGGGGCAGAAGTGAGTCGGGTTTATAAGATTAATTCTTTTCTCTCCAGGCAGTGGGTCAAATCAGAACCTTCACTCAACCAACCCAGTGGATAATCTCCTTTTATTACTTTCAATCAAACTAAGTGTCTGCAATCTGTACAATGGCCACTAATTTAGTGGAAACAAATAATTTGTAGAGCATGATTATAAAAAGATGAGATAGAACACAGGGCCCAGACTGGATAAGCACGCTGCCAGTTTGCCCCTGTCTCGTTGCATAGAAAGCGCCTATGACCTGCACTGTATTAGGGACTTACAGCTGTCCTGCTAAGCCAAAAATCAAAGAAAGAAATGGACATTGTTCGCAGATCAGTTCCTTATTTAAATAAGGGAAACAGCCTATCAGTTAAATTCACATCCTTTGTCACACTCACGTGGAGCGATCCATTGCTCGTACAAGTTTAACATGAAAAGCTTTCATTGTGTAAAAACCAGAACCTTTTTTTTTTTCAGAAAGATAATAAAATTCTAGTTACTCAACTGGACAACATCACAAAGCTGTCTGGATTGTGGAAACCACTCTGTTCCCGTGATAGATAATAAGGCATGGGGTTTTGCTTGCTTTGATTAATTTCAGAATATTGCAGAGAACCCGCATAATCCCTAAGATAGCAAAGGAGAGAAGGAGAGGCGATGGGCAATGATAAAAGCGTAGTAATGGAGCAGAGGCTGCGTCTCGTCTGCTGATGCAAAACCCCCCCAAACTAATTTCATTTTGGCAAGTAGTAACCACAAAAGGGGTCAACACACAAAAAACGTCCTTTGGCTCTGGGGCTTAAATTATATGCACTGAGGCTGAGCAACGCAAAACAAAAACTAGGAGATGCCGCCATGACTGTGATCAGATATATAACCTAGCCGGAAAATGCACATTTCCCTTTTTTCAAATCACAGCAGCCATTATTTATGTAAGTACTGAATATGGAAAAGGCTCTGACAAATTTACAGTGGTGTTTGGATGGATGAGGATGGTGGATGATGGATGAGGGAGACAGAGGATTCCCTTATTAAAGCATCAAATTCTGCTCTAACTATCAAATAGACATCTTAGCCACAACGGCCCTGCTTCATACTCAAAATCACATAAACCGCGCTTGTTAAATGTTTTTCTTTAATAGGAAAAGTCAGGGTTTTCTCCTAATAAATATTGCTAATTTGGACTACAGCATTAAGTACCTTTCCGTTCTGCATAATGTGGACTTCAAAGTGTATGCCTAACAAACAAGAACAAATGTGACAATTCACAAATACAAATGCATGCTAGCAAAACCTGAGAAGCAATCTCAACCATGCTTTATGTTCTAAAAATTTTAGTAAATAATTTCAGTAGATAGAATCTTCCAAATGTATTTTTGGTGTCTCTCTTGACAGGCCAGCATCTCTAAAAGGAAGGAAACTCAGTATTTACTACATGATTTTAAAAAAAAATGCTGTACCCAGATTTTTAAAATATACAGAAAGTTGAAAGCACTACAACGCCCACTAGTGGACACTTGAGAATCACAGCTGCATCCTGTCTTAATGTTCATTCAAGGAAACCAGTCCAAGGGCATTCACAGGGGTGGACTGAAAACAGTATAAAATAAAGAGCATCTGCTTTACAAACCTTTTATATGTCCATTATTTCTCCAGTGATAACAGGGACATGCACAAGAAGAAAAACTTTCACTGAGAAGCTCAAGTTCTTCATTTGATCCAACTGTCAAGTCAACACTGAGAAATGAACTTGGCAGCACTAAAGACACTTCTTACACTAATAAAGGGGCCCATGTCTAATGAATCTTGTCAGAGTTAAGACCTAACATGTGAAAGTCTTTCTCAATTATAAAGAAATGCCTACTTACAATTCCAGCCAATTTTACTATAGTCAAATTACTACTTTTCTGTTTGTAAATTGTTAGCACAGGATCTTCTAATAGTAACATATCCTGCCTACCCATAGCCTGTATTGGCATCATTGCAAACCAATCTTTAAGCATTAACACAATACAACATGTAATCCAATAGCAATGTGATTGTAATTTACTAGGCAACAATGTTTATGTATTCCAAGTTTTACTATTTCCTTTCTTTTTTAATGAAAAGCAAGCCTCATTTTGTATTTTAAAGTTTAAGTACCATGGCCATCCAGTTCCATAAGAATATATTTTTCTCAGATAAATATAAAGAAATCACTTCTGGCTTAAGTAATTCCTAGATTTTTTTTTTTTAAAGAAGCTGACTTTAAAAGAAATATAGGAGGATAAAACATTTATAAAATTCATTCATGAAACCATGAAACAACAAAGTGTTCCTACTTCATGTTCACCCAACATGTTATTTAGCATTAGTGGATTGAAAGAACACAAGCCATTAACATTTTTTTTTTGAAATTTATAATTGTTTTGAAGATTCAGAAGCAAACGGAACTAAAACTAGAAATTTTCTTTTAATAACATGTAAAACAGGAGGTATCACAGCATATCAGCCTTGTGGCGGACTGACTGCTTTATCTCCTAAAACCCTCTAGTGGGCATAATGTGCCCTATGGAAAGTGGATGAAGCATTGAGAAGACCAGTGACCCTGGCCAAGAGAGGTCACACCTTAGCTCTGGTTACCCCTTTCCTGCAGGTAGGTCCCTGCCTCAGAAGCTTTCACATTCAACAGGATGTCATTAATGACATCCATTGCAGAATTTAGGGGGGGGGGAGGTTCCCAGAGGGGCAAAGGGATTTGACAAGCTTTCCTAAAAAAGGACCTTACAAGAAAGGAAAGAAAGGGTTGTTTTCAACTAGTTTCACACACCGATGTGATTCTGCAATCTGTATTTGGGGTAAAAATGGGAGTTCATAACCCACTTGATTCTAATGTATGAAATATGATATGTCAAGAGCTTTCTAATGTTGTGAACAACCAATAAAAAAATAAATAAAATAAAATAAAAAATAAATAAATAAATAAATAAAATAAAATAAAAAATAAAAAAAAGACAAACTCAGGAACTATTTCTGCCTCAACTGAGTTAAGTCTAGAAGGGCAAGTGACTGAGCTTCCAGCAAGTCTGGAGGGGAGAGGCCAGGTAGATGACTCCGTCTTTGCTTTGTCTTAGTATTTTCTTTTCGACTCAGAACTACCAAACATTTTTCATGGGCTGTTTTTAATAAGGAATATGACCAGGGAAGTAAGAAAATATATTTGAGAAGTGAAAAAGAACAGGGGGAAAAAATAATCCAGTATCCGTCTCAATAGCATTCCCAACATTCCCAAAATACCAGTTCCAATTGTAATCTGAGTTCTTTGAAGAAAGAAAAAAACTGGCAGTCAATGAACTATGGCAGATACCAATAAATCGGCCTTCCTTCCCCCATGCAGAAGTCCAACAGGGCTGCCACAAAATGAAACCACGTATCTGCGCTCTGGCAGATCGCCACCAACCAAAGGTAACTTCTCAGATTCAAATCCTATTTCCACCATTTAGTGGCCTGGAGAAATCACTAAAATTATTCGTATGTATCTCAGTTTCTTCATTAGCAGGGAACTTCATGAGGTTCTTGTAAAATCAACTTTTACCCTGACAAGAGGTTGCAATAAAGGCATAAAAACAGGACACTTTTACTTTTAAATGAATAAATAACCTACTCTCCTTTTTCTCCATGGCACATGTAGTGTGAATGTGTTTGCTACCAGTGGTAGCTGTCTGATTAATGTATAAAACAGATTTTTTTTTAAATACACTGAAAGAATTTTTTACTCTTACATTTCCTACTGATGCTAGCTTCCAAACCATAACATCAGTTTCCAACCCTTCCACTAAAAATCTTAGGAACTAGGAATGGGGATGTGGCTCAAGCTGTAGCGCGCTCGCCTGGCATGTGTGCAGCCCGAGTTCGATCCTCAGCACCACATACAAAGATGTTGTGTTCTCCGAAAACTAAAAAATAAATATTAAAAAAATTCTTTCTCTCTCTCTCACAATCTTAGGAACTACTTCCAGTACTATATGGAAAATAAAGAATTTTTATAAGGACTGTTCCTCAAATTGTCTTCTATGGATTGTGGATGGTACTGATGTTCACAGGTATTCTTTGGGAACAGAAGGAGTCAGATGGCTAGTAAAGTTTGGAAATTGCCTTAACCAGGATCCAACAGTTTCTTCATTATGTTAAGAATTTTCAGTGTGTTTAATGGGGACTGCCATCCTCTCACAGATTAGACAGAGTTATGTCCCAGAAAGTTCATTTCAAGAGAGCACAGACAGAAAAGAATCAGATTGAATCCAAAGACAATCATCATGGTGAGTCAACCAGCAGGTGACCCCTAGTGAGCACAGGACTGTGCTCTGCATTTCACTGACATTACCTCTGAATCCTCCCAATAACTATGAGACTCCACCCTAAAAAATGGAGAAACTGAGGTACAAATAACTATGCAACTTTCCCAGGCTACTAGGTGGTGGAGGCAGGATTTGGACCCAAGCAGTTTAGTTTGGAGCCATGTTCCAAAGCACAAATCTACAGAACCTAGTACACACACAGAGCTCTAGTCCAGGACTGAACTGTATACTTACAATGACGGGCGCTCCCAGGTCTCTTCCTGAGGTCTGTTTCCTGTGTCCTCCTCCAGCTCCTGCCCTCTACCCTGTTCCCATTAAAGGAGGTGGACTCAAGCAGCAAAGCCCTAAGCAATGGGCCGACCTGAAGCAGAATGAGCATCCCATCCCCACAGCCCACTCATCCGTGGCCATAAGTTGAGGGAACCCACAAGGCATAAAAGCCAGTGCATGCTTCCAGAAAAGCATATCTGATTGATACCCACATAGTTGCCAGCAAGAAAGAGAGAGAGAGAAAGCCTGTAAAAGTCAATAACAGATCGAGAAATTATACTTTGTTCATGGATGGCAAGACCATTGTTTTTTAAATTGTAGATGGACATAACACCTTTTTTTTTTTTAATGTGGTACTGAGGATTGAACCCAGTGTCTCACACATGCCAGGCAAGCGCTCTACCACTGAGCTACAGCCCCAGCCCTGTAAAACTCTATTTGAAGATGGAAAGTGACCTTAAAATAATCTGTGAACTAAACACAGTACCAGCTAAACCTCAACAGAGCATTTCTTGGCAATGGACTGATCCTAATATTCACGTAGCAGCAAAGAGTCAAGAATAACTAAGACAAATTTTATAAAGAAGAAATAATGGGGGTAGGGGCCTTTTACCTCATCAGATATCAAGTCTTATCAGAAAACTACATCAAATACAACAACCTAATGTTAGCACAGAAATAGACAAGCAATCTCAGAATGGATTTCCAGACAGATGGGAACCAGGCATGTGCAAGACAGAGGTCCACTGCAGATCAGTGGGAGGAAGGAGGGACTCTTCAACAACTGAGGATGGCACAACCAACCATCCATTGAGAAAGGGAGAAAAATAGGTCACTTTCTACCAAAATGCAAAATATAAATCACACACAGATTAGAATTTCCACACAAGAAGGTCATTCACCTTGAAAAATAAAACATGGGAGTACATCCTTATGACATCCCAGTAGGGAAATTTTCTATTCTATGCATGTATTTATTTTTAAAAGACTATTTACTGTATACAACACAATACTTTCAAGTATGTATACATTGTGGAATGGCCAAATCCGATTAACATGTGTATTACCTCAGGTATTTTTTTCATGATAACTTTTTTTTTTTTTTTTACTTTCCCAGCATTTTTAAAGAATACAATATAGGGCTGGGGTTGTGGCTCAGTAGTAGAGTGCTTGCCTCGCATACATGAGGCACTGGGATTAATCTTCAGCACCACATTAAAACAAAAAAAAAATAAAGATATGGTGTCCATCTACAACTAAAAAATTTTTTAAGAAAGAATACAATATTATAGTGCTATTGACTATGTCACCATATTGTACAATACACTTCTTCAAATTATTCCTCCAGTCTCAGTGAAAATCTTGTTTCCTTCAACCAACTTCCCCACAGCCCCTGGTAACCACCACTCTACTCTTTACTTCTCTCAAATCAACTTTTTTAGATTCCTTGTGTGAGAGAAATCAAGTGATATTCTCCCTCATTCTACAGGATTTTTCTCTTTCTTCTGCTGATTGGTTGATTTGCGGCACAGAATCTTTTTAGTTTCATATAGTTTTATTTGTCTCTACTTGCTTTTGTTACCTGTGCTTTGGAAATTAAGTATTACTTAAGTGAAACCCAAGAAGTGAAAACCATGAAAAAAGGCTGATAATTTTGCTTATACTAAAATCTGAACTTCTGTACAACAAAACACAACACGAGCAAAGTGAAAAGATAAGCCTTCGATGTAATGAACACAGCGTTACAATCCAAGATATGGAAAGATGCCCTGCACATTTATTTTAATATTTTTTTATTTGTTGATGGACCTTTATTTTATGTTTTCCTACATGGTGCTGAGAAATCGAACCCAGTGCCTCACACCTGCTAGGCAAGTGCTCTACCACTGAGCTACAGACTCAGCCCTATCCTACACATTTATGAGGAAAGGACCTAGAAGAGAGAAATGGGCAAAGCTAATGAACAAGCTATTGGTAAAAGGCATCCACACAAGCAATAGATTTGTGAAAAAGATATAATTTGTCTCATGCATTTGAATAACAACAAAATGTCACCCCAAACCCATTAAACTGTTTTTCTTTTTTTTTTTTTCCCCAATGGTGACTGATATTTCAAGTGTCAATAAGGAAAAGGGGAATTAGAAATGTTATACAGCAGAGATTGTAGGGTAAGAAGTTGGGAAATAGTTCACCATTCTTAGAAAGATGAAGTTGTGCCTTTCCCATTTTTAGGATCAGTCCTAGGAGAGGACTGCATGTGTTGAAGCAGGCACAGGGGAGGATCCTCACTCTGTAATGTGTTGTCTGTTCATCCATTGAAATACTGCTTAGCTAGTGAAATAATCAACTATTTCTAAAAGTTCAAATGTAGACAAACCCAAAAAAATGTAATGCTGAAAAATGAAAGCATTTATGGACATTAAAAATGTTATTTCTAGATAGATAAAAATATTATGTCAAGAATTAAAATGTCCTTGTGAATTAAACAGGTAAAATTACAATAGTGGTTGTTTTTAGGGAGGGAAAGCAAAGGTTTAAAAGTCTGTTATGTCCTATTTAAAAATATATGTAGAGAGAATATCTGTTAAAGCTAATAATGAGTATTTTTTGTTTTATACATATGAGATATTTAATAATTAAAAACTTTCAGACACTTTAAAGGAAATAAGGTCAATGTAATTATGTCCATATGAGGCTGACCAGGAAAATAACTATGACCTTCCAGTCTTAGCACCCAAAAGAAAGTAAGCTGATTGACTGAGCCAAAAACAGGAAATAGCTTCTCATTAACCTGTCTAAGGATTTCAGGGGTTTTTGTTTCTAGGGGTACTTTAGCCCTTTCTGGAACTGCTCAATGACAGTCCCAGGAGGAGGGAAAGCAATTGTCCTGATGAGGGAAAGAAAGCAAATGTGAGAAAGGCCCTAGTGAACTTGTCAAGGTGAAGAAAACCTTCTCTGCACCATAACCACAATCTAGCTATATGACAATGGGCATGCCACTTAAGCCATCTGAACTCTAGTCACATCATATGGAAAATAAAGTGGGAAGGGTCAGACAAGGATTCACACAAGATGGTTGTAAAAATCAAACATATATAATGGTGTCAATGGCAGACTGTACTTCCCATCCCACATATTATACTTACAATGTGACATTGATACCCCCTAGAAGCAGGGCCCACATCTTCACCTTCTTTGACTATGGAGGTAGTGATGCTGCATGACACCTAAGACTAAATTACCAAAAGGAAACACGTCATATTCCTAACTTAGAAACTCACGCTTGGGATCTGGCCACCATGTTGTAAGGAAGACAAACACCACATGAAGAGGCCATGTGTAGATATTCTGGCCACAACTCCGCTAAGGTGCCTACTAACACCAGTGTCAGCTACCATACAGGTGAGTGAGCAAAATTGACAAGTGTTCTAGTGTAGACCTGAAGCCAATCCAACTGATCCTCCTCAGAGCTGTCCCCATAAAGCCCTGCCAAAATTCAGAAATTTTAAAATCACCTTAATGACTTTATCATACCCTATAGTCACTGAAGTGCCACCTAGTATTTCTTCTTAAAATACTTTAAAAAGTTAAATATGTTTACTAAAACTAATCTTTAGGAAAAAGTTTCACAGCCAATTATATTTTTCTGATTAGTGTTTATTACATACTATTAATGTGGTCTTTTTAATCTTAACCAATGCAGAGTTTTTAATTAGTTGACTTTAAAATTTCTCTATTTTTAAGAATTTTAATTTATTAAGTTAAATATGCAGTGATTAAAATTCAAAATAAATGTTAGGATATAAGCAACTCAAAATCATTGTGAATTACAACAGCATGCTAGAATAGATAACCATGAAGAAAAAACTCAGTCACCTCTAAAATCTATGAACCATGTCCTGATGAAATCATTCCTTCTGTTATAATTCTCAACAGGCAAATATGTTTATTTTTATATACTGCTTTTAATCAGGAAGCATACTTTCTGTGGGTAATTCTGCAACCATTGGCAGCAAGGCCACAAAGAAGTAAAATGGATTTTTGAGGTGGTTTTAAGGGAAGAAATGGGTTAAAATTAATAATCACCTGAACCAGGAGCTGGTCCAGCAACTCGACAACTTAGAGTTCTCTCCCCGGGCGTCGAGGTTTCTCAATAGTAGTTTGATTGGCATTTGGGACCAGATCATCATCTTTCAGGGAAAAACAGGTGCCGTCCACTGCACTGCAGGACCTTGAGCATTCCTGGCCTCTACCCACAGGACAGCATCCACATTCCCCGACACCCCAACATCCACCCAGTTGTGGGGGGAAAAATGTCTCCAGTGGGGAGAAAAAATCATTACTAAGAATCACTGAATTTAAACACAGAGAAGGGTGTTCTGCCCTAAGTATAGCAGAAATTCATGGTGATGGTGGTGGTGATCATGACTTTTTGGTCTTTCCTCATTCAAGGACAAATTCAGCCTATTTTCTAAATAGGCCAAAGACAGTGTTCAACCTGCATCTGTGTTTGCAAAGTTTTGGTTTTTTTCCTTTTATGTTTCTTTTTTTTCTCTCTCTCTTTGTTAACCACTTAGCCTATGGTTAATAAACAGAGAAAATAGCCATTAGATTATGGGCAAATCTTTTCACAATTGCATAAAAATATGCATTTGTATCACACCCACCATCAGTGATTCACTGCAGATTGAAGAAAGCGTAACAAGGCACACAGGTTCCCCGCAGTCCTTATCTTAATTTACCACACACTGGCTCTGTTGTTCGATGGAACTTTTGAAGGGGAATGGGGTTTCATGGCTACGATTAGTAATATTTTTCAAAGGACACTGGAATAACCACTTCCAAAGGTACAGGCACCTCCTTGAAATTGTGTATTCAAGGAGAAAATTGGAAATGACATTTAATAAGGGAAGATCATGCCTCCAAAAAAGCCTGGATCAGAATCAACAGACTCAGGGTGTGGGCCATCCAGAGTCCTGAACACTGTCATCTCAGGGGACTGAGGAAAGGCAAGGTAGCACCCTCTGTTGACCTCAATATCCTATAGATTAGTAGCCACGATACCTATGAGGATGTCCACTATACTAAGAGCCAGCATTCACTGAGTGTTTGACATGTGCCCCACTCAACACTGAGCACTTCATTGCATTACCCCCTCTAGAGTCTGCACAACCCTAAGGTCCTCTATCCTCCCCTTCTCAAAGACTAGGAAACTGAGGCTGAAAGAACTTATATAACACATCAGTCACAAGTTGTGTCACAAGTCTTACAGGTAATAGAACTGGTTTGGGATCACTGTGTAACCACGAAGTTATTGTGTAACCACAATACTTACTTGTATATGAACAGCACACCCTGTACATTATCAAGGCACACACTACACTCAGCCTCTAACCTCAGATCAAATCATCCACCTTATACATAGCTTTTATATGGTCAAACTAACACTAGGGCATTCAAAATAGCATGTATATATATATAAATGTTTATATTTACATCTAAGTATAGCCAGATCACCAATATTTTAGGCTCTGTGGGCCATATGGTCCCTATGACAACCGGTCATATATGTATCTACCATATACTTATTGACCATGCACTTATGTACACTAGTGCAGAAGTAGCCACAGATGATACAAAAACAAATGAGGTACAGCTGTTTGAATAAAACTTTATTCACAAAAAAAGGCAATGGGCTACACTAATTGGCTCCTGAGCAGTAATTTGTCCACCTTTGTCCTAGACCAATATCCTTCCAGGTATGGCAGCCGATCAGAATCCCCTGGGGGATTTCTATAAAGAACGGGGTCCCAGGTTGCCTTCCAGACCCACTGTATCGCATTCTGCTTCTTTTTAACAAGTCCCCTGGGTGATCTGTAGACACACAAACATCTGAGGATTGCCGTCTGAGACCCTAGACCCAGTTTTCCTGCAGTCCCCCTAAAAGTTGTCATTCCAGCTATCAAAGACACAACAGCTACCCATGGAAAAGCAAGACAAGCAACACAAATCAAGAAAGGAAAATTGGCAGCTCGTCCCAACTCACCATCTTTATCAAGATGTCAAAATGTTGACCTGTGATCACAATTCTCCTAGCTGGAAGAGGCCCTTTCGTTTCACTGATAGAAAATCTCATAAAGGAGAAAGAAACTTTTGTTCCCAGTGGAATCACACTGATCTTTTAATCAACTTGTTGCACACAAACACACACACAGAGGGCATTTTTTTTTTGAACTGTGGGTACCTAGTTTTAAGTTTGAACATTCACTTGTGCTAAAACCGCTTTTATGTTATTGAGGGAAAATGAGCACAAGGTCTTCAGAAATAAGAGGGCTGGAACAATAAGTGAATTTGTACAGAATTCGCCAATACACACACTGCCTGCTTCATGAATACATGAATGCAACCTGTTTTATCTTTTCTCGTTTCAGAACTAAAGGTATTCACATAAATCTGGATCTCCTTTTCTTTGGGGAATTAAGGCTGGCACCATCAGTTTCTGCCTTTACCTAGAGCAGCATGGGGGAGAAAAGGCCAACCCTTCACTGTCTTTTGACAAAGGATTGAAAAAACTGAACAGGAGTGCAGAGAAATGAATACTCAGGCACACGCTGTAATCGAGCTGACCAGGTCGCCATCCACCTGGGATAACGCCCCTCTCCAGCTGACAGGCACCAGTGATCTGGTTTCAGTCGCCAGCACCCCAAACTTATTAACTCACTCTGATCTTCTCTCTGTCTAATGCCAGGAGCCTCCCCCACCCCACCTTGCATCATAAGACTTTAGTTTATAGACCCCTTTGCTTCAGCTCACTTTTTATACCTTTTCTCTGATCCTACTCCACCAATGACCCAAATGCCTCCAAGGCACAACCTGCCAGTGGTGCTGGCAGTCCCCCTCTGAATGCCGTGCACAGCTGGGATGTCCAGGCTGGCTGTAAAGCTGACTCAGTACCAGCACCAGGGCCCCAGAGCACTGAAGCATGTCTACATATCAAACAGAAGTTGGCTTCCACGGGATCCTTTCTTTTTTCCCCCCCCCAATACTTTGTATCCCATGGCCACCACGGTTATTTTGAAAGCATATTTTAGAGCTGGGTGATGACATTTAAATAAAGTAATCTCAATGAGGAGTTAGGGATTAATAAAAACATAGCAGAGGGCCCACAAGGTAGCACCATTGTAATAACTGGGGTTAAACTAGCACTGAGCTCATGATGCATTTTTATCTAAGTGAATTATGTCTTGCGTCCACACTGGCGAGTCAAGTGGGCCCTTCAGAGTTGAATTGAACCTGATCTTGGCTGTGTGTAATCATGAGTCAGTTAATTAACCTCAGTAGTACCAGACCATTTGAACTCCAAGGTCCCTTTCAACTCTAAAATTCTACTTCCAAGTCCAAGTCTATATGATCAGGCATATTTCTCTTAGAATTGGCTTTTCTTTAATGTTTAAAGGGGTTTTTTTTTGGCGGGGGGGGGGGGCGTGTTAAGCAAAAAACTACTAAACTGAATACAGATCACAGTATTTGGTGGAATATTTGAATATAAAGAGCTAAATTATTCTCAGATCTTTTTGCAGAACTGGATTATTAAAATTCCCCAAATTGCAGCCACTCATCTACGCAATTTTAATTGATAACGATTTCCTTACATAGACACTATAATGTTTACCAAATGTTTCAGGATAAAACTGGGTTATTTTTCCCAAGATTAAAAAGTATCCTGATAAAATAAGTAATGATCTGTAAAGAGCGGTTATAGGTGATGCTGACAATCCTGAGCAATTTGATTTTTTTAAAATCAAGGTTTTGCAACTGTTGGGAGTCCTTGGCTATAATAGCAAAATCACCAGTGTTTAGGGAGCATAAAAATACGCAGAATCATTATTCATCACCACAGAGGGCCTATGTGTTTTCACTGTGCCACAACTGCATGATAAAATTTTACTTTATTTTAAAAAAAGGCAATAGAGAAAAATCAGTAAGTCAACAAGTGTTTTCAGAATATCCACATACTAGGGTAGCACTAGATGCGGGGCGAGTAAAATCCCTGAGCTCTGTTTCAGGATGCTCATGATTTAGTCGGGATGAAGAATAAACTCCCACAAAATAACACAAGGGAATGGACAAACACCACCTCGAATTTTGGAGATACTGCCTTCAACTAATTCTGCAAGTAAGGAAATCAAAATCAGGTCCACTTGCTTTGTAGATCTGGCTAACACCCTTCACTTTAGCATCATGAAGACTCTTCTTCCATTGCACAATTCAAGCAGCGGCCCTTCAAAATAGAGGCTTCTTCCCAACCACCCACCCCTAAACCGGAGACACTGCAAAAATTAACAAGAACAGGGTCAGATTAAATCACTCAATAGCAGAAAGTCCCTCAACTCATCCAATCACCTTTTGTACAATGTCAAATTTCGTCTTGGTGTGAATGGTAACACAAACTTAAAGGGACAAAAGAAAAGCAATCTTTTCACAAGAACTTTGAATTAACTTATACGTTTTAACTTTCTTGGAATTCCAATCTACTGAAGCATTTGAAGAGATGACAACTATATTATTTAGTCCTTTATTATTTCATAACACCATGTGATTCCTATTCATAACTTTTTTGTGTCTATAAACCTCGTATTTATATTTAGTATATAGTAACAAAATATGCTAAATAATATTTATTTAATGCTTATTTATTGAGTACTTTAGTGAACATTCTCTCATTTAAATCTCAAAACAGACCATTGTTGTTTTTTTTTAGTTGGTGGAAAAGCCAATAGAAATAAAACCTAATGTCTATCAAGCAAGTATCATATTCTAAGAAAGCACTTTCCAGCAGAGCAGTCACTAGCCCCATGTGTATATTTAAATTTTATTCTCAATTAATTGAAAATGAACAAAATTTTAACTTCAATTTCTCCATCACAGAAACCTCATGGTAAGTGCTCAATAACCACATGGGGCTAGTGGTGATCAAACTGGACAATGGAAATCTAGAATATTTGTATCGCTACAGAAAGTTACACTGGACAGCAACATTCTAGCTATCCTATTAAGTGCTCCAAATGTACCTCATTTCATCTTCCCAACAATCACCCTAGGAAAAAGGCATATTACTATTTCCATTTTACAGATGGTTAAAATTAAGTGCAATGACTTGGTCAAGGTGAGAGTGGAGTTGAGGTTCTACTAACTAGCTCAATGCTGTACAATAGAATTTTCTCCAACTATAGAAAAGTTCTCTGCATTATTCAAGATGGCAGCCACTAGCCCCGTGTGGCTACTGAGAACCTGGGGACTACTACAGTTTAGATCTTGAATGCTCCCCCAAAGCCCATACATGTTAAAAGGCCTGGTCCCCGGCCTATGGCACTATTAGGAAGTAGTGAGACCTCTAAGAGGTGAACCTAGTGAAAAGTCTGAGGCCACTGGGGTGGCCATTGAAAGAGATTCTAGGACCCTAGTCTCTTCCTCTCTCACTTTCCCATCATGGGATGGATAGCTTCCTCTGCCATGTGTTCCCACCATGATGCACTGTGCCTCCCCAATAGGCCCAAAGCAACTGGCCAATTGGTCATGGACTGAAACCTTCTAAACTGTGAGTCAAAATAAATCTTTCCTTTATATAGGTTGATGATCTCAGGTATTTGTTACAGTGCCCAAAAAAAAAAAAAAAAAAAAAAAAAAAAACTAATGCAGGAATGCAGGGTATCACTGAGAAATTCAAAGTTTAACATACTTTTAATTAACTGAAATACCAATAACCAAACGGGTCTATCATGGAGAGCTCAGACCTAGCCCCAAATCCAATCTGTGATCCCACTGTTCCCAATGCCTCAGCCATCTTACCACTGCCTCTAGCAATCTCAGAGGTTCCCCTTGGTACAGGAATGAGTGCAAACGGATGAACCCTGTTCAAACAGTAGCTCACAAAAGATTAGTCAGGCTGAGCCTTCTTTTGCTTTGAGTTCCTAAAACAAGCTATGCTGGGGGGGGGGGGGTGTTAAATTTATCATGGAATCTATTTTCAAATTTTCCTTGATATTCTGAAATTACCTCTTTGCACAACAGCCAATAAAATGTGCAATGTATATGTTTTCATGGGTCAGGCTGCAGTCCTTCAGTGTGCTCCGAGGAGCAGCTCAGGGAATACCACATCAGACATACAATTCAACAGTGGTTCTGGTGAGGAAGGTAAGGTGGAATGAACTTCATTCTGCAGACACTTTGCCCCTGACTTGAAATCTTCCCTTCCTTATGTCTTAAGGTATCTACAACAGTCTCTTGTGCTTGCTGTGGATTGTTCTGTTATCATTTTTTTCTGTGTGGCTTTTTATGTGGCTCTACCAGAAAATCTCGCCATGGAACATTTAACAAGAGGAGGACGCAAGCTCAAAACTTTCCATTTACAAGCAGAATTATTACCCATTTCCACAGACCTGAGAGTGTTTCTCCCTCCATGTTTATGACGGGATTGTGATTTCAGCTCTCCCTCTAAACAGATATTCCGTCTCTATTCACCACCAAATGCCATTCTAGAAACCTGTATCAGACTCTAATGATAGCTTATGCTCTTCAAGTCTGCAATAACAGCAGCAGCTAGTGGGCCTGAGAGGTACAGGCAGGCAGCTCTGTAATGTCAAAGGGAATTGGCTCCTGTCTCCCCTGCTTGCTTTGGTTCCCCCATCAAAAAGAAGAATGTTAGAAGTGAAAATCACAGCTGTCGTTTTTAATTTCAAGCATAGTGAGGTTTACATAATCCTCACTATGGGCTGATTCCAGACCAGGGATATGACCATGATGGACCCAAGCTTTCAAAGAACAGGTAGGTTTTGTCTTACTACCCAGGTATAAACTCTATTTTGGCTGGACCAATTCTAAAGAAGCAGCAGAGGATCTTTTACAAAGCTACACCCATTACAAACCGAGAACACCCTCTGAAAGCCAAGATTAGAATAGTTAAATACACTGACCTATGTTGTACAGTGGACGTCTAAGTTGAACAGATCAGGAGGGAAAAATATAAAGGCTGTTTTTCCAATCCTACCAGACTAGTACTTTTCAATAGATGCACACACACACAAAGGGTTTTCTGAATGTAGGAAAACAAGTTTATAAT
The DNA here is from genome assembly GCF_964194105.1 of Spermophilus citellus. NCBI lineage: Eukaryota > Metazoa > Chordata > Mammalia > Rodentia > Sciuridae > Spermophilus > Spermophilus citellus. The sequence goes on along the minus strand of NC_138200.1, from coordinate 54,565,307 downwards.
TACATAATTATGCAGACACACCACAATTTTTCTTTTATGTTACCTTTATCTTTAAAAGGCAACAGACAGGGCTGTACTAAAAAGCAATAAAGCATGGGTAATTTAATACCAAATTACATCCATATTGAAAAGTTTACATGCAGTTGAGAGCAGACAGAGGTCAGGTTTTCAACAGGACTGTCTTTAATTGTGGCCATCAGTTTTAGCAATCCCGATCTCCGGATCAAAGACAGATATAATGGGCTTCTTTAATGCCGAGTAGTGAAAGCAGACAGCAAGAATGGCGCTATCTGGCACCCAAAGGTCATTTAAAAAAAAATTACCAGAAAGGGAACATGTCTCATTGTAAAATTATATATCTAAGATAAAATACATTTTTTTAAGTCATTCTCTCTGACCCAGCTTCCAATGAGCTCCTTTAGATGAAGATCTTTTTTATATGGGGGGAGTGGTCACTTTGTCACAGGTGCATGGCTTTCCCAGCATTTCCTCTAATAAACGTGCAACCTTTGCATAAATCTTTATGAATTATTTCAGGTGCTTTCAATCCTGATTTTCTCTGACCTGCACAGCAATCCCTTTTTCCATGCAGTCTGACTATGTGAGCTCAGAGCAGCGGGTTTTTTTTTCTTTCATCCTTCTTCTCCTCTCCCCCACCCCAAATCAAATGAGGAGTAAATTATCAGCAAATCAGACAGAAACAAGTTTCCTGGATCTGCAGATCCGTTCTACAAATTAAGCAATTGCATCTCTGCTGGCTCTGTGGTGGGGAGGATGGTGGCATGGGAGGGCAGACTTTAAGTAGCCATGGGGGACCACAACAGAGATGCGAGTTGGCCAAACATCCCCACGTTTTCATGCACAGACCACTCAAATCTGCACCAAGAGACTACTTGCGAGAATCCATCTTTTTTCACTTAACAAGATACAAAATATAAAACACATTTACCTCTTATTAAACCTCCACTATAAGTGGTTCCAGGTCCACCATTTTTTAAGGGAGGAGAGGGGAACTGAGACCCTCCTGGGAATTCCAGGAGAGTGACTGAGAATGAGGTCCAGGCTGTGAGCCTTTATTACTTTAATTTTATTTTTTTTTCTAAAAGCACAGAAGGAATAACATTTTAAATCATTAGCATTTGCTTTAAGTAGTTATTTCTTCCAACTGTAAGAATCTCCACTCCTAGCGGCCCCTCCCCATCAGCACCACTCCCAAATCCTGCATAGAACCAACCAGATGGAATTTTCCTCCTCCACTCCAATCTGGAAGGTGCCTTTAAGGGATTTCAGGTATTGACAGGCGCCTGCCACTATTTGGAAGGCTGAGGCAGGAGGATCACTTAGGCCCAGGAGTTCAAGGCCAGCCTGGGCAATATAGTAAGACTCCATCTCAAAAATCAAAAAAGAAAAGAGAATTCAGGGTCTAAGTCAAGACAGCCATGAAAGAAACTGTAATCAGTTTTTCCTTAAAGCACTTAGAGAATAAGCTTCTTATAATTTGGGGACCCAAGACTGAAAGCTAACTGTGCAATCTCAATTTACTGGAGGGGCGGCAGCTCTTGTTATGATTCAACACCGTCTTCTCTGTTAACAAACAGAATTCTTAGTGGTTCTCATTCAACTCAAAATGCTTTGTGTCAGTGAGAGACAGAGCACTTTTAAGTGGTAAAGTATAAAACTCACATATTTTAAGAAATGGAATGGAATCGGCCACCTTACTGAAGACGATTTATAATCTCTATCAAGGGAGCAGCAAAACGGTGAAGAAATTTGCAAAACCAGGAAAAAAAAACTTCATTCCGGGCCCCACAAGTCTGAAATGGCAAGGGGCCATATCTGGACACAGAAATGTTTAGGAGGAGTGTTTGGTATCCCCTTTTAAAGATTGTTCGTTTGCTGTCCTTCAACCTAAAATAACATAAATTGCTGAGTATCTCTTCATTTCTACTTTGTTCTGCCAGAAGAAAGATTCTACTCTAGTCAAAGGTGTCTTCTTAATCCACAAAGTCCATGCACCAAAGGTGGCATGTACCCATGTGTGCTACTTAGAAGTGTCCCTCTAACCACCTCCTCTGTGCTGAATAAAGAACTGACAAAACAAGCTACAATTCTGCTGCAGAGCAGGAGGAGAGAAGAGATGCTTTCTTTGAGCTATCAATTATTAGATGACATCACTGAAGGTGGAATGTACAGGTATTTTACTCTCTGCAAGATTTAAATAACATAGTCCGTGCTATGTACATCACCCACACTTTCAAGACAATCACACAGGTTTGTCTCCTCCTGCACAACTGTCACTTTGCTTCAATGCTGCATGACAGAGGAAGTGGGTGGTGGCTCTCCCCTGGCCTACTCACTCTCGTCAGCATTAGGGCACCCAGAACTATCCCATTTACTGTTGTAGTCCTGGGGCCTGAAGTGAGGCACACATTCCATGAGAATTAAGATGGATCCAAAAATAAGACCTCATGCTTGTGCATTGTGCCAAAATAAAGAATTTCAATGATTGAGAGAGTCCAAAAGGGAAATCGTTTCTAACTACAGAAAGAAGAGTAACTCTCTGCTGGAAGGAAGTGAAATTCAAGAACCAAGAGCCAGGAAAGCTGCTCTGGGACAAAGCCACAGGTGCCACATATATTGAGGATCTGGATCAACAGCTTACATGTACCCCAGAGACCCCCAGCCTTGGCCAGTATACTAGAAATGGCTAAAACTTACCCTGAGTAAGACAGGTCACAAAAAATCGGGGTTTTTTAAGTCATTAATTTCATGTTTTAAATGATTTGGTAAATTTTCAGGAGAAACCAAGTGTTCAGATGCTTCAACAATAATGCAGAATACAGATGTGTTATTTCAATGTCATTACCGACTCTGCAGACCCCTCAGTACCTCTGTCTCTTCATATTCAGAACACAGAGAGACCATGATGAACCACTGAACCGTGATATCAAGGGACAAGATCTAATGAATATGATGAGGACATGGTTTACATATAAAATACAAACAAAGTAATAAATCAAAAGCAATCGAGTTTGGCAAGCCCAAGATAAGTTAGAGACATATTTCAGTGACCTCAGAACACAGCGTCGGTTCCCCAATACAATGGGAGGCCCTGCCAGGTTAACTGTGGCCTTCAATGCAAGTTTCTGTGCTGGGGTATGAATGAGGTCTGCCTAAGAACTATTATAATAAATAACATATAGTATGGACGTCAAATGGTTGACACATGTTATCTCATTTAATTCTCAAAAAGTACCATTAGGTCATTATGTTCATGTTAGAAACACCAAAAACCATCTACCACCCAAAATACCATTTGGTAATTTATATGACCTCCGTTAAACCTAAAATGATACATATAAAATTAACCTACCTGGGATTTTAGAGCAAAGAAAAATCTCATCTAAACGCATTGCAAAATTCTTGAACTGCTTGTGATGCCTCCTGCTCCCCGCAAGCAACAGACACTAAACCTTCTTAATTGTACCTGTAAAGCAAGGTTTCCTGATTTTATTAGAACTAATAATTAATAATATAAGCATCTAATTTAAGAAGAAAGTGGGGGAAGCAGCCAGAAGGAATGGAGGGAAAGAATACAGATGAAAGCAGAAATTAAGTAACAAGAAACAAAAGAGATCAACAACAATAAGGGTGATCCTTGGACTGTTCTGGGGGCCAGCAGAAGGCAAAGCTACAGTGGGCCAGCTTGGCTGATCACGGAGGTCAGCGGGTGAACTAGCTGAGGCTGAATGGCCTCACTCACATATCTGGGGGCTGTCAGCTTGGGGTCCCAGCTCCTTGTGGTCTCTCTCCCTCTAGCCCAGGCTTCTTCATGGCATAGCTGCAGGGTCCAAAGATCAACAGGGAAAAGCTTAACTATACAAGCACCCGTCCAGCCTCTGCTTCTGTCCCATTTCCTGTGACATCATAGTGGTTCATGTAGGGGCACGGCTACAAGTTGGCAGAGATATTTCTGCAACTATGTATCACACCAAGCAACCCTACCCCTGACTCTAGTCCCACCCATAGCTATTTACATTGATGTGATGCTAGACTGGAACTGAGCTCGAGTCTAGCTATGTTAGAGTCGTCATGGTAGGTGGAGGGTATGCGGGAGTGGGGGACATCAAAAAACTGTATTTACTTTGCCACAGTCTTTAAGCGAATGATGAGCAACGTAGCTCAAAAATGGAAAAACGTCAAGAATCACGCAGCAAGACTTAATGTAACCTTGATACTTGTTGGGTGCAGAGCAGGCTGAACAGATGCTGGCTGCAAGATAGCCCACGCACTCAAACCCCCCTCTATCTGGTCCTTTATCACCTGTTTGTGTCAAGTCCCGCTCAAGGCTGAGCACTCAACCCCACTTGGGCCAACAAGGCAGCTTGCAGACCCAGAGGCCCCATTAGATTTGGGCTATAAAAACTCCCTTCTGCCAGGCCCCTCTCTCTCTTGCTCTCTCTCTCTTGCTCTTTATCTTTCTTGCGCGCGCTCTCTGTCTCTGTCTTGCTCTTGCTCTCTCCCTGTTCATCTCTTCTTTCTCTCTCTCTCTCTCTCTTTCCTTCCTTCTTTTCTCTTTGTTGCACTGCTGCAATAAAGATCTTTTGGTCGCTCCGAGTGTTGTGGTCACTTTCCTTTCAATACTCCTTATTGAGCAAGGCTCCTCTTCTGGAATTCTTCAGCCAAAGATACAACTGTTTGTCCTGGATGGTTAATTAGCCCATCTCAATGTTGAAGGCTAAGCAAAATACCTTCTCCCTGACCTTCAGCCTCCTAGCAAAAGGAATCCTAACCTTTTCAGGTAGAAATAGTTACGATTGCTAAGTCACTCATGTTGAGTGCAATATCAAAGAAAGCTTATTTCACCCTGCATATTAACTAGACTTCCTAAACCCAATTACAATTGGATATTTATTTGCATGTTGCTGAAAAATATGCACAGCTAACATTAAAACTTTCATATTCACTCAAAGAGGATACTGCTGAGGGTATGTTTCCTCTCACAAATACTAATGTTTCAAACCAAGTATAAGTAAAGCGTTCAAGGCTATTGGGTTCCTCCATGATGATGTCCAGTGAAGTCACTTTTGAGAGTGTGTTTTAAGGATTTTATTGGGAGAATTTCTCCATTCAATCTCAGTAATTCACTAATCTCTGCCATTCATGTTTATCAACCACTTAAAGATCACAATTGTTGTTTTATTTTTATTTTATTTTCTCTTGTTTTTGCTTGTTTTGCTACTGCCGTCAAATATTCTGTAAGTGGCTTTTACATAGACCAACTGTGACATCATGTGACTAGCCAATAACAGCACATGCTTGTATCTCTGGGCAGTCCCATCAAAATGGAATTCAGGCTCAATTTTCTCAAAGTTGAAGTCTAAACAGATCTTTCTGTCACCGTCAACGATTTTCTCAACCAATAAAGAGGGATAACATGATGTTAGGAATTTTCCCCTAAAATTATTTTAATGGCAAAAAAAAAAAAGTCTGCTGCCTCTAAGAAAAACCTAATTTGGAACATACATTTTCCTGGCACATTTTACATCAGAAAGCTTTGAATTTAAATATGAAAAGCCAGGATTTGCTTTCTAGACAGAATGCAATTCTAAAATGTCATGCAAATTTCTTTTTGGAAGAACAAATGCAAACATTTTGAGAAGGGCTCTAAATATGCACAGGGCTTTTGGGAAACCATGTGTAAAATACTATTTTGCCTGAGGCAATCTATCTCCCACATTTGTTGAGGAAGAAAATAACAGCCAATATTCTGTGTGACTGTTGACGGAGTGAACGGTTTTTGTCTGCATGGGTCCTGTGCGGTGCATGAGACAATACTTTGTCAGCATTTCTGGGAGTTCTGAGAAATCAGAGGATCCACAAACCATGCACTAGACCGTGTCTGTTTTTAATATGTACCTCAAGCACCTGCAACAGAAATAGGCATCCTGTGGATACTTGCACACCTACCCACTCCCTACCACGATTACCAACGCAACCTCCCCACCACCTCCTTCTGCTACTTCCCATATGTTGAGACGAAGGGAGTGTGTCTTCTCCTTCCCTGCTGTATGCATACTCAATAAATAATTTGCTTTGCACCCTACATAAACAAAACAAGTAATAAAGTCATTGGTATTGCTTCCTCCCTTTTTGATGCCACCTTTTCCTTTCACTTAAGTGTGTGTGGCAAAGGTCTTAGACATTTCCCACAGGCTTCCTAAGAAGCCCTGTTCAACAGATCTTTGCACTGACAGGACAGTGGTGCTGTGCAGCATTTCTATCTGGCAGTCACTAGCCACATTGGCTACTGAGCTACTAAAATGTGGTGGTGTGGTGAAGGAAAAGACTTTTTAATTTTAATTAAGTTTAAACAACCACTTCAGGCTATTGTTTCAGATTAAGATTTTTTTTTCCATTGGGTGCTGGGGATTGAAGCCAGGGCCTTTGCATGTAAGGCAAGCACTCTACCAACTCAGCTATGTCCCCAGCCCAAGATTAAGAATTTCTAAAAGTGAAACTTCAAAGAGAATTGGAATTGAGCTGCTATTCTGGTTTACTCAGTGTAACCTTCGCCTGTTCAATTAGCACCTGTGACCTCAGACTTCTCAGCTATAAAATGGCAATAATAATAATATTTATTTCTATGATGGCTAAGTAAATGAGAAATTTTGTCCAGTGGCCAGCACACAGCAACTGGTCAACAACAAGTAGGACCCTCTGTTTTGGGTTTCTTGTTTGTTTTTGTTCTGCTTTCAATCTACAAAATGGGACTCAGGAAAAAAAAAATATTTTTCAGGGTTACTGAATTAATCAAATTAAAGGATGAACCTAAGATATTTAAACCACCAAGCATTAAATATGAACAATTATTAATTTCCTTAGATTAAGAAAAAAGTTTAATGCATATTTTATTACTTCAATCATAATTATCTTACTAGAATTTTGGCATTAACTTTACACTTAGACATGGCAATTCCCTCAAAACCTGTGAACCCGTGAACCCTGTTGCTACTCTTTCTCTGTGGTTTCAAACATCTCCAAAGTATTGGAAAACTTTTTCTGTCCTAAATAAAAGCCATCTCGAAGGAATTCTTTAAATGCTAACGATGATGGCATCAAGATTTCCTGGAACTCAAGAAAACTGAGGGACACATCTCAAAAGGATCACATTGCCATGATCCTCTTTCCATGCTAACCTTTATCCACCTGCTAATGTGTTTCCTCTATCCTTTTCCAAACCTCAGTTCCCCCATCCTCCCTCCCTCTCACACGTACACACAGCTCCAAAGGCATACCCCTTAGAAGTCTGTAATAACGATAATTTTTGAAAGCAACTATGGAAAGGTAATTACAAATGGGTCTGCTAACATGTAAAGAAAAGTTTCATTCTGAAGGTGAAAGTGTCTGTGGATACAAATAGGAAAATAGAACAGGAATTTTAAACCAATAAATGGATCAGTGGGGGACTTGCTCTGGACCTGGTGGAGAATCTACATGCCAAAGGTCTCATTCAGCTTATAGAAAGGTAACCACTGATAAGCTAGGAAGCCCACCAAGGCAAAGCCAACTATAAAAGAGAAAATATGAAACAAATGTAGTGATAAATGACAAAGTTAATATCTCCTGTCTATTGAGTGATAATATATGAAACAAATATGATAAAAAAATAAGCCCTGATAAATCTGATTCTAAAACATGGGCGCTTATGAGCCTTTATAGACTTCAGTCTAGAATTATTTCCTAATTAAAAGTACATTATTTATAATACAGTGCTTCTCCATATTCTCTCAGAGAATTCATTCTACATAATAAAGTAAAAGGACTCTTCATTCATTGCCTGGAAGGAGTAAAGGGAGGGATAATTTCAAGTGGGCCATACCTTTGTATTCATTAGCATGGCTATTATCAAAGAACAGAAAGTTGGTGAGGATATAAACAGACTGGAACCCAGGTGCATTGCTAGTGAGCTATAAATTTGCACAGCCACCATAGAAAACGGTTCTTCTGAAAGTTAGCATAGAATGGCCATGGGATGCAGTATCTCCACCTCTAGGTATACACCCAAAGTGACTGAAAGCAGGGACTCAACCAGATGCTGTATATTCACAACAACATCATTTGCAATAGTCAAAAAGTGGGAAAAACCAAATATCCAACAACAAATACACCAAAAGTAATACCGTGTATAGCAGAACAGTTAGCCTCAAATATGGAACACAACTGTACATACGCTACAACATGGATAAATCTTTTTTTTTAAATAAATGTGCTATCTGAAACATCCAAACACATGGAGGATCAACACTGAGTGATTCCACTTAAATGAGATACCTTGAAGAGGCAAATTTCTAGGGATAGAAAACACAACAGCAGTTAGCAGAAGTGCAGGACTAAGGGTAAATGTAAAGTTATCATTTAGTGATACAGAGTTTCTGTTTGGGATAGTAGAAAATTGGGTTCTAAAAATGGATACATAATAGCTGCATAACCTTATGGATACCCTTCCTGCCAAAAAACTGTGCCAAAAAAATGGCAAATTTTATGTTATGTATATTTTACCACAATAAAAAAAATCAACACTCAAGAAGGGGGAAAAAGTGGGCAGGAGGAGATAAAGGATTAGGAGACCTCAGAATGAAGAAAAGAAAAAAAAATAGGACTAAGAAATTAAGAAAGGGGCTGGGGATGTGGCTCAAGCTGTAGCGCTCACCTGGCCTACGTGCAGCCCGGGTTCGATCCTCAGCACCACATACCAACAAAGATGTTGTGTCCGCCGAAAACTAAAAAATAAATATTAAAAATTCTCTCTCTCTCTCTCTCTCTCTCTTTAAAAAAAAAGAAATTAAGAAAAAGAGACAAAGAACAGAAGCAAGCCAGCAATGTGACTGGGCTTAAGGATAAAAACCACCATTGAGAAATTCTCAGGTGATGAAGGAACAGTTGTTAGGAGGGAGCGTTAGCATCTAATCCCAACAGTTCCCCATTGTGCAGTGCCATCATCCCCCACCTTGACCCTGAACCCTTCACTGAAAGCCGGTCACACATGCAGCCATGTTTCTCTGGTGGTGTGGAATGAGAAGAAGGTCAATGCTCAGCAGTAAGCAAGGTGGGAAGAAAAAGGACAGAAGATGGACTGAGGTATGAAGGACATTGGGGGAATTCACTCTGAATGTAAGACCTCAAAAGTCCTCAGAAAACTTAAAATGACTTGAGACTTAGATTTAAGGACAATTACAGATCTGAGAAGACTGCAGCACACAAAGAGCAGGACAGGTGTCGGGGAGCTCAAGACAATGAGGAGCAAACAAAAGCATCCATGAAATATCAATGAGTGGAATCAAACAAAGAGAAGAGCTGATTCAAGGCACTTGAAACTGAGGGATTTCACTGGTTTTCATTATATATGATTCTTCAAAGCAAGAACTATCTCCAAGACACAAGAAGCAGAAAGGACACTCTAACTCAGGTGGAAGAAAAAGATAAAGTTAACCTTCTGGCAGGAAGGGTCAGGCACTAAATCCCTGAGCCAAGGTAGGGAGGGACCTTGTAAGAACCAAGGAGAACTTGGTAAAGAATTTTTAGAGGAGGCTTACCATGACATATGAAATCATCAGAGCATCCAGAAGTTTAATAGAAAGAACTAGGGAGAAAGAAACCCAAAAGGAGACCTCTTAGGGTCACAGTGAGCTCTGGGAACCGAGAAAATTGTGGGCATGCGCTAACCTCACCAACTCAGGAGATCAGAGCCAGGGATGGGGCAGACATGAAACCAAACTTTCTGCATCCTTCCCCGAACTTTACACACAGCCATCAACTAGAGTAATAGTCTCACAAGCACAGAGACTTAAACATAACTTCTGACTAAACGCTCAACAATTCCTACTGTAACTCAGAGGCAACTCCTGAGCAGCAAGGCTAACTTTTTTAAAGGGGTGAGGGGAAAAAAACTTAGCGGGGCGATGAGACAATACAAACTATACGAGAAATAGACTTTGTAGAAGTATTCCAGCCAAATCACCAAACAAGCAAAGGATCAGGCAAGCAACAACAAAAACCCCCAACAGGAAGGGTCAGTATCTGAAGATGTTGTGTTTTCTGATCTTCTCCTCAATAAAATTACAGGATATGCAAAGAAACAGGAAGTTTTGACCAATACACAGGTGGTAAATTTAATAAAAATGGCTTCCAAGGGACCCAGATGGCAACTCTGCAGACAGACTTCAAAAAAGCTACTGTAAGTACGTCTTTAAAAACTACAGGAATTCAAGCTTTAAGAATTAGAAGAAGGTAAGATGATAATGATTAATAAAATGGAGAATGTCTTTAAGAGACAGCAATCACCACAAAGAGCCAAATGGAAATTTTTTGTTCAAAGAAAATGATCAAAACAAAACATTTACTACAAGGGCTCAATTGTAGAAGGGACAGAAGAAAGAATCTGCAAACCTGAAGGAAGACTAAGAGAGATTATGCCATTTTGAAAAGCAGAAGAAAGCAATAAAAAATAAAAAGAAACTTGGGGAAATGGCGGCCACCATTAAGAGTAATAATACACATAATGGACTACCAGAAGAGAGGCAAGAGAAAAGAGAAACAGTATTCAAATAAATTATGGCTAAAAACTTTCCAAATGGGATAAGAAAACAATTTATACACAAAGATGCTCAGTCAACTCTAGGACAAACTTGAAGATGTCCACACCTACACACACTGAGTCCATGAAATCCAAAATAAGGCAAATCTTGAAGGTAACAAAGAAAAAACATTCCTCAAATACAAGGAAATCAAACTATGATGCAGATCCACATCTCTTTAGAAACACTGGAGGCCAGAAGGTAGTAGGGTGACAGGTTCAAAGAGCTAACGACAGAACATCATCAGCCAGGAATCTTCTATCCAGCAAAACTATACTTTGCAATAAAGGTGAAATTGATTATTCCCAGATAACAAAAACTGTCATCATGTGCTGCTTATGTCTAACAAGAACAACTAAGGAGGCTCTAAAGGCTCAGATCAAGTCACACCAGACAGTAATGCAACTTCATGAAAAACAACAAACAGTGCCAGTAAGGGTACCTATGTAGGGAACTGCAAAAGAGTATGTTGTCTGTTTCTTCTCTTAACTGATTTAAAATGCTATTTTATAAAACACTTATATATATGTATATATACATATGTATGAGTATACACACACATATAAATAAAAGGAAAGGTAATGGGAGGTGAATGTGATCACAGCATGTCGACTGCATGTACAAGTATTCTGCAATGAAGCTGATTACTCTGTATTTAAAATGCACTAATAAAATTGATTATATATATATATATATATTTATTATTTTGGAGCCTATAACATAAAAACATAATATATTCAATAATAAGACAACAGACAGGCAGGTAAAAATAAACTTACTTCACAAGGAAATTATACCAGACAGTAATTCAAATCCATAGTAAAAAATGAAGATAACCACAAAGAATAATACTTATTATGAACTCTATAAATGTAAATATATATGTGTGTACATATGTAATGATATATGTATACACACACACACACATACACACACTCTCTCTCTCCAATTCTTTAAAGGAGATACAATTAACCTATTAAGTCCTAAGTTTTCAATTCTGCAAATATTTCACAAAATTAACACAGGTACCTTAAATACATTGTAAATCATAATCTAGAGCTTATATATCCTTTTATATTTTTTCATATACAAAAAATGCTCTTTTCAAATGCTTTAATCATTCATATATTACTTTTCTTAAAACAGAATTCTAAATAATATTGTAAAAGTTACCATAAGTGGTATAATTGCTGCTCAATTTAACTTTTTATACATATCCCACATCTTGGATGATGGGATTTAATGGGCTAAAGTAGTAATTCTAACAATATGTTGTTTATAGCTGTAACATACATGTAATAAAAGCACAAGAAGAAGAGGGAATGTGTCATGGAACTCCAGCCTCCTCTTACAATTCTCTACCAAGTTCTCCTTGGTTCTTACGAGGCCCCTATCTTGACATAGGGATTTAGTGCCTGACACCTTCCTACTGGAAGGTTAACCTACCATACAAAGCCACTGCAAGAAAAAAATCAAGAAGAGTACATACAAGCTAATATCACGCATGAATATGAACACAAAAATCCTCAACAAAACAGCAGCAAGCCATACCTAGCAATATACAGAAAGGAATACCCACCATGACTAAGTGGGATTAATCCCGGGAACACAAGGTGGTTTAACATCTAAAAATCAATTAATGTAATATACCACATTATTAGAATAAAGGAAAAAATATGATCATGTCAATATACCCAGAAAAAGCATTTGGCAAAATTCAACACCAGCTCATGACAAGAGCACTCAACAAACTAGAGGAACAGAGAGTATATTCAACCTGATAAAGAATATACACAAGAAACCTACATATAACATGGTACTTAACATTAAATGATGACTTTCCCCCTAAGATCAGGAACAAGATAAAGATGTCTGCTCATATCACTACTACTCAACATCGTACTACAAGTTCTGGCCAGGACAAGTAGGCAAAAACAAAAGAAAAAAAAAGTACATAACTTGAAAAGGAAGAAGCAAAATTATCTCTATTTATAGATGACACGATCTTTCTTATCTACAGAAAATTCTAAGAAATTCACTAAAAAATATATTAGCACTAATAAATGAGTTCAACACGATTACAGGATACAAGAAATTTTATTTTAATAAAATATATTTTATAATAAAATCGTATTTTAAGACACTTGAACATTGCAAAAATTAAATTGATTTATTTTTAAAATACTATTGTAAATGGAAAACAGGAAAAAATTGAACTAAATAAATGCAAAGTTCATAGACTGAAAACTACAAAATATTACCAAGAAAGAAAGCCTACCAGACACACAGTCCATGTCCATCAATTGGACAACAGTGTTAAAGTGGCAATAATCTTCAAATTAATCTGCAGATTCAACACAATCTCACCTGACATTTTACAGAAACCAACAAGTTGATTCTAAAAGTTCTCTGGACAGCTAAGGACCCAAAAGAGCCAAAACAATCTTTTATTAAAAGTTGGAGAACTTCCACTTCCTGTCTTCAAAACTTATAAGGCCATCAAGACACAGTAGTACTCATGTAAGGATAGACATGTCCACCAATGCAATAAAGTTTAAAGTACACAGTGTCAAAACTACTCAATATAGAAAGAATAGTGCTTTTAACAAACAGTTCTGTGACAAATGCATAGACACACACAAACACACACCCAAATTCATAATGGATCATAGACCTAAATTTAAGAGCTCAAACTATAAAACTCTTAGAAGAAAACTTAAGGGTAAATCTTCATGACCTTGGATTAGGCAAACACTTCTTGGATTGAATACTAAAATTATAAGTAACAAAAGAAAAAAATAGAACTTTATTAAAATTTAAAACCTTTGTGCTATAAATGACACCATAAAGAAAATAAAGATAACCCATAAAATATGAAAAGAATATTTGTTACAACTCAATAATAACAAGATAATGGGCTGGGGATGTGGCTCAAGCTGTAGCGCAGTCACCTGGCATGCGTGCGGTTGGGGTTCGATCCTCAGCACCACATACAAACAAAGATGTCATGTCCACCGAAAACTAAAAAATAAATATTAAAAATTCTCTCTCTCTAAAAAAAATAATAATAATAAAAAGACAACCCAATTAAAAATGGTCAAAGGCAAGATATGGAATTAATGAGAGTTCATTAATGGATGAGTGGATAAATAAATTCTCTCTCTCTCTCTCTCTCTCTCTCTCTCTCATACATACACACACACACACACACACACACACACACACACAATTCAGCCATAAAAAGAATGAAATCCTGTCATGGGTGGCAATATGGATGGAAGTGGAGAACATTCTCTTAAGTGGAATAAGCCAGGCACAAAAAGACAAATATTGCACGCTCTTACTCATATGTGTAAGCTAAAAATGTTGATATCGTAGAGGTAGAGTGGACACTAGTGGTCATCAGAAACTAGAAAAAGTAGAGGAGGGAAGACAGAGGGAGATTGGATAATAGGTACCTAAATACTGATAGGTACTAGAAATAATTCTAATGTTCAATAACACAATAGCATGACTGTAGTTTACAAAAACTAATTTCATATTTTATAAAGTACTAGAAGAGATGAGTTTGAAGCTTCCCAGCACAAATAAATGATAACATGTTTAAGGACAGAGGAATGCTAATTACCACGCATTGATGATTGTACATTGTATACATTCATTGAACTCTCATTCTGCACCCCATAAATACACATTATATATGCCAATTTTTAAAAATGGGAGGAAATGGGCCAAGTATCTAAATGGGCATTTCTCTAATGAAGACACACAATGGCCAATAGGCACATTAAATGATGCCTCTCTTCATTAGGAAACTGCAAATCAAAATCACCATGAGAGACCATTTCACACCCACCAGGGTGTTTTTCATCAAAAGAATAGATGTTGGTAAGAATGTGAAAAATTTTCATAATTTTGAAGAGGTTACACAAAATGACATCACCACTGTAGAAATCAGTCTTTAAACTCCTAAATCAGTTACAAGCGTGGAATTACCAAATGACCCTTCAATTCCACTCCTAGGTCCATATTCACAAGAAGAAACTAATCTCTATGATTCTCCTAACCTTTGCTTCATAGTTGATGATTTCATTGTCATGAAGTGGCTACTTTATTTCACAGTACCATTTCCATACTCCAGGATGGAAGGTGGAATTCAAAACATACTTACCAATCAGGTCTGTGACTTTTCAAAGCTTTACCAGAAATGTCTGCTGGCTCATTGGGGTCTGTCCTATGGCCACCCTTTGATAAAGATGACTATGAGTTTGTGGATTCAGATGGATGTGAAAACCCAACATGGTCTGCCACCACAACTCAGTAATTTATTAAGAACTTTGTTTAGTACTACACCTTGACCTACTACTTCCCCACTAGACCTCACCAATATTTGTCTAGTTGGGCTGTGATGATGACAATCTAGGATAAGGATTTGAAACCACATAGTCAAAGATTCTCCACATCTTTATGAGTAAAACGTCACTCAGATTCCACTTGAACCACTTCCTGGATCCCCATGTCTTCAGTAGCCCCTACTGGCCATCCACACACAGCTACCATTATTCAAAGTTCTTCTTGGTTCAAACTACATACACTTCAGCGGTGGTTCCTCTGTTTAAAGCATTAGTAATTACAGGGTCACAGTAAGTAAGATAACGGTCTCATTTAAATCTTAGAATGACTCTGTACATTGATTTTTTAAAAGATGTTATTTATCTCATCTACCCAGTTGGGAATCTGAAACCAAGCTAATTTAAGAGACTTTAATCTAGAATGTTTAATAAACAGTGTTAATTCTAGAAGATTTCTGCTCTACAAGGCAGCCCTTCACGTATTTCAAAGTGTTCTTAAGCTAGGGTCCATGAACAACCCATGGATCAGGTTTATATGGTCATTAAAACTATATTCAATGTTACATATAAAAGCACCTTTTTCTTGGTTTTGCCTTTTTTTCCCCCTTTTTTCTTTAGTGAAGAGGGGGCTTATCAATTCTAAAGGAATCTGACTTTCCAAATGATTTAAACTAGATTAATAAGCACTACTTTTCCCCAGGTTTCCCCTCCCTAGATGAGCCTTCTCCAGTGGCTGCAGTCTTGCCTCCGGGTTTCCCCTACTTAACATTACACGTGTTCTTCCCCATATGATCAGATGGAAACCACCAGAAAGTCCTATCTGACTCCTCTCCCTCCCTCCCTCCAACCTGCAGATCTTTCTTTTCAGTGTCCATGAATCCATACCCGCTTCCCCATCTCAGCTTCCATAATCATCTCCAGCCTGGGCTCCTGCAATCTCACATCACCTGCTTCCCCTCCCATGCTCATAAACCACTCTTTTTGTGGGAGCCAAGAAAAGTCTAAGATACCAAGTAAATGTCACTCCCTTGCTCGAAACCCTTAGATTTCCTGTGACACTGAGAATATTCCAACCTCCTACCCACATGGCCCTTCAATCTTGGGTGATCTGACCCAAGTCTTCCCCTGACCCCTTCCTTGACAGCATTAGAGCCAAAGAAGCTTGATTTCTGTCCTAGCACACGTCAAAGTTCTTCCTGTCTCAGAACTGTTCTACTCCCCAGAACATCCATCCTCCATCTCCCCTTGCTTCAGTCCTTACCTTAAACATTATCTCTGCAGAGATATCGTCTCTGCCTCCTTCTGAATGAGGACCGACCACCTCCCTAACTATCACAGATCCTTTATGAGTCGTTAACTGGCTTTCTAATGGGTTTTGTGTATTTGTTTAGTCCATTCTCCAGAGGGCTAGAGGTGCCATGAGGGTATTTTCCATGTTTGTCTGTTAATGCTTATATTTTCAGTGTCTGATACTTTATTTGGTAAATAATACTCAAAACTTGACTGAATGAATAGATAACTGATGTCAAGTCCTCTATCTGAAACTTTTTAAAAGCTGGACCCCCAAAACTGAACTCGAATTTCCTGGTGTGGCCAGGTGTGGTGGCACATGCCTGTAAATCCCAAAAGCTTGAGAGGCTTAGGCAGGAGGATCTAGAGCTCAAAGCCAGCCTCAAGCAAAAGTGAGTGGCGCTAAGCAACTCAGTGAGACTCTGTCTCTAAATAAAATACAAAATAGGGCTCGGATGTGGCTTGGTGGTCAAGTGCCCCTGAGTTCAATTCCTGGTACCAAAAAAAGAAAAGAATTCCTGGTGTCCCCTAATGATTTTGGGGGGCCTGAACATTCCACATTTAGTTAATTCCTTTTTCCACCCCAATCTCAGAAGAGCCCACTTCACAGGCCTCTCAACAGAAACTGTCTAACAAGCTCTGCAGCTGTGTCTGCCACTGACCACTGGTGCTCCTATGCTCAGCTACCATGGTCTCCATGTTTGTGCCCCCCATTCTCAATTTACATGGTGAAACCCCGGTCCTTGTGGAGATGGTGTTAGAAAGTAGGGCCTTTGAGATGTGATTAGGGATATGCTTAGCGCCCTCCAGAAGAGGCCCAAGAGAGACCCACTGGCCTTCCCCCATGAAGGCCACAGCAAGAAGGCCCTGCCTTGAGGAAGCCAGTCTTCACCAGGCATCAGGTCAGCCCTGATGTGGGCCTCTCTGGACTTTGGGACTGTGAGAAATCTCTGTTGTTTATAAACTACCCAATTTATGGTCTTTTGTTATAGCAGCCTGAATGGACTAAGACGTCAGCACACAACAAACTAAAGAGCAATCTGAATATGGGCTCATAAAATAATCAGCACCAGAATGCAAGGCTGCAGCCCACAGCTCAGCATCACAATCAGGTGGAGATGCTCCCAATTTAACTTTGGTCCCCAAGTAAAAAAAAAACGATTTCATTCTCTTGGCCATGGGAGTGCATACAATGAAGAACTCCATTTCTACCTTCTTGGCCCTGAGATACAGATGGCTCCCACTAGCTGTTTCCCCCTTTCTTCATACTGAAGGCACCAGCATTTCCAGTGCCCAGGGACTTCCCAAGCACAGCAATTCAGTGTATTTTCTGAGGGACCAGAGTATACTCTAGAGACGTTCCAGGCTTCCGATACACAAACAAGCCAGAGCTGGAACAGGTTGCTGAAAAATCAACTTGCCATCTCAGCTCTGTTAGAAAAGCAACACAAAAATAAAACCAGTCTGCAGCCTTACCAACAAGGGTGTCAAGATGGGAAGGAGCATTCATCACCTGAAGACTCTCTCATCAGAGGAGCGTCCTTTTACATCACCATAAAAATTTTTAGCTGCCCCCCAGCCTGATTTCTTTTCAGCAGAGTTGCACAGGCCATACACATTTCATGGGTATTTTTTACTAGTTACGAAGCCTTCCCCTCCTGCTGTGTCTCATTCTGGTCCCCCCTCCTCCTTTCATTCTTTCAATTCAAATGGACACAACCTGGTTCCTATCACCTGGAGATGAATTAACCTTTCCAAATATCCTGACATGGCCTTCTTAGCAAAGTTCCCTGGAGCTCTGAAGCCACTGGAGAAGGGAGGCAGCTTGGCTTTGACGTTAATATACATTTTGAAATACCTTTTGCAGGACAGCTGGAAATCAGGAACTAATAAGAAAGCACTTCTAAAATTACCGGTAAATCTGAAGCATTCCGCCTGGTGCACGGCCTCTGAGAGTCTTTAATTCATCAATTAAGTGATCAAAGATCTTGTTCAAGGTATGATTACATTTCTTTTGTTCTCTTTGCACCATCATATTAAAATTGATAGCATTCCAAAAATCAAACCGGTTCCAAAGCTAAAAATAAAACCAGACAAAATGATACCCTCAGTTGCATTAGCCCCCCCAAAGCCACGCCTGTCTTTCTGGGGAGACTCATGTGAGGATAAACCATTCCACAATGACAGTGGCGATGTTGAAGAAGGAACCTGAAGCTTCCAGACACCTTAAAGGGACTACTGCGCATTTCAGATCCAGGATATGAGTAAGGGGGTGTTCAGGGATGTCTGGTCACTTGCCAGAACCCAATCCAAGAGCAAATAATTTCAGTAATTTCAGAACTCTGAGTGCCTGCTGGTGACCTTTGTCGTGTACCCAGGATTAGTCTTCTTTATGCCACTAAAAACAAAGGAATGTCAGGGCCCAAGAATCAGAAGGAAATACTTCTTAAATTACTATAATTCTTAATCCTTGTTCCCCAGGAGCCAGTTAGTATGACTGTATTTTGTCTGGTTCTCCTTGATCATCTGAAGGCGGCTTAGTAAACTCTGTCTGTAAAAGGTCAGATTATAAATATTTTAGGCTTTGGGGGCCACTCAGTCTCTTTCACAACTGCTCAGTTCTGCATCACCAGCAAAGAAGCAATGGATGACGCCCAAGTCCATGTGCATGGTTGTGTCTCCATAAAACTTTATTCACAAATACAGGCGTTGTCCCAAATTAGGCCTGAGTTCAGTCATTTTCTGACCCCTGCTCTACGTCAATTATAACTGGAACCCACACTTGGAAAGCTTACCCTACATCACTAACTTTGGGGACTTCGCAGGCACATTCTTCTCAGGTTGGGTGGTTTATAGGAGCATCCTCGCTCAGCACTGTTAAAAAACTGAGTCGGTCGGATGGGGGGTGGGGGGAGAGGGAGATCCTGAACCTCAAATGCAACTTCTTATGGTTTCCTCTTCATAAAGTTCATTTTACTTTGCAAATCAAATTTTGAGAAAAGGTTCATTGTTTCTTTTTAGAGAACATTAGATTTCACATTGCATCCCCGTTATTTATTACCTGAGTTTTGGGTTTAACAAATATGATTTTGTTATTCTCTGTCATCAATGGAGGAAGCACATGTGGTTTTGATTGATAAAATTGTGATAAAATTCACTGTATCCTTAAAAAAGTGATTGAGAAGTTTTCAGACTGCTGCAGAGAAGGAAACGGGGGTGGAACCAGAGGATTAAATTTCAACAAAAGACATGCCAGATTTTTCTTCCTGCTCTTATTCAACATTCTCCCACTACTCAGTATCTAATTAGATACTGGAGCAATCCAGAAATGTGTTTCTCTTTAAACTTTTGGCACGGTCCATCATATACGATGGTTAATGTTGGGCACAGTGAGGTTCCCCTGCAGGAACCAATACTGGATGACATCATGTGCTATGTCACAAACAATGGAACATAAATATAAGCACATGCTCTGAGACATGTGAAATACTTTCAGTCCCTCTGGTTTTAGCTCTTTTCATTTACTTCAAATTCACATTCATTTTCTTTCTTTTTTACCCAGGGCCCTGTACATGTGTGGCAAGCACTCTACCACTGAGCTATATCCCCAGTCCCCACATTCATTTTCTTAAAACTTTTTGTTTTCCAACTTCTTTCCAGAAACAGGTGGCCCTTGCTACCCAGAATCTTTTCTGCTATCCAGGAAAATCACAAATTCCTTTAAAAAAAAAATCTTAGGGGTGTCATACTAGTTCTACCTGCATTGTTAATCTCGACTGAACAAAACGTAGTGTATTCATTATTGAGAACAACATGGCAAGCCACCATATAACCCATGTGCCCTTACATGAAGGCAACAAACTGGGCCAGAGAAAATCAAGGATGGGTATCAGAGCTGTCTGTCTGTTTACCGCACAGACTGATACTCGTATTTGAGAACCTTCTTCATATCTTCAGTTCTTTCCAACACAGAACTAGAAAAGAAACTGACATAACTCATCAGTTTCTAGGGAAATCCAGAGGACACCAAAAAAGCACTCAGACATAGACCTTTAACTTGGAAATGCACATTGTTTGTGAAGGGGAACAAATCCCTGAAACGCTCTTCCATACATCTGTTTTCCTTCCAACGGGCTTTATTCCCAACAGGTTGCAGTGATTCCAAATTTGTCTTCCATATTTTCCTCCGAAATATGAAAAGCTTTGGCTAAGCAGCCTTGAGAAATGGTTCCCTTCACAATGAGTCATGTATCAATGTGCCATCTAATTGTGTTCAAATGAATTTGCCAATAATCGGGATTCCCGGGCCAGGCCATTTCTAATTTAAGATATCCTTTGAAGAGTTGCTCTTATCAGGCAATCTTCAGCTCTTGGTGTTAGGAAATGGGCCCTTTATTTCCAAGTACACTTCATGGCAATACATACAATTTATTTAGTAATATTGCCCCATGGCTACAAATATTCTACTATTTGACAAGAATGCTTGACATTAGTAGAACAGGATCTAAATTTAATTTTTAATGAAGTCTTATAAAATATTCCTTTGAGAGTTGACAATAAATTGAATAATCTTTAGTGGGTTATCACTTAAATGCAAATATCAAGGCACATCATGGAATTGTGACATACATGCATTCTGATTTTAGACATTGTTGAGAGCCACAGCCAAAGGGGCCCCAGCAAACTTCCAGCTGCCGGCTGATGACTGGCTCACAGCGGCCCCAGCAACATCTAGCTGATTGACTCCTCTGCGGTGATGCTCATTGGGCCATTTCCCTGCCCTTTCAGACCACAGAGCTGCTCATTGGGGGACTTCTTTGGCTCCGCCCATGCGACCCAGCCAATCGGCCTCACGAGTAGGAGGATTGTGGGAGGTGGAGAGGCTGGTGTTGGGGAGAGAGGCTTGTGGGAAGCCAGTGGTGGCAGTTGGGCTCTGAGGGTTTTTTCCTGAGGAGCTGTTTTGTTTGGCCTGTGTGGTTCTAAAAATAAAGTTCGTTTCTTTTAACAAGTGGCTCCTGAATTGTGCCCAGCCAGACTGCGGCAAGACATTTTGGTTAACCAAAGCCAGCAGGCAGGACAGTTTGCCCAGCTCATTTACCAGCTTATTGAAAAGTCTCAGAAAAATGATTATCATCTGTAGGATTTCCACAAGCCACACCACACTGACCAACAGTTCTCCATTTCTTACTTGTTGTTGATTCCTTTAATTTTTTTTTAATTTGTCTTATTTTGTGTTATTTCATTCCATTGCCAAGGCAGAAATGTGAGCTTCAGGCATCTAAGGAAAACAATCTCAAAACAGCATGCAGCAAATTCAACTCGAAGATACATATGGAGAAGGTATGAATGATTTTCATCACTGCTTAGTCAAAACACTATCTCCAAGAATTGAGCCAGGGCCTGGATTAAAAAATATAACCCCCCCAGGCAATAAATGGGCAAAGGAACTTAACAGGCACTTCACTGAATAAATATGAGTTATCAAAAAATTCATGAAGAAATGTTCAACATCTCTAGCAATTAGAGAAATGCAAATTAAAACTATACTGATATTTCCTCTCCAGTAAGAATTGCAATTATCAAGAATACAACTAACAATAAATGTTGGCAAGGATGTGGGGGGAAAAGGTTCACTCACTCATACATTGCTGTTAGAACTGAAAATTGGTGCAACCACTTTGGAAAGTAGTATGGAGATACCTTGGAAAACTTGGAATGGAACCATCATTTGATCCAGTTATCCCACTCCTTGGCATATACCCAAAGGACTTAAAATCAGCACACTATGATGACATGGCCACATCAATGTTTATAGCAGCTCAGTTCACAATAGCTAAGCTATGAAACCAACCTAGGTACTCTTTGACAGATGAATGGATAAAGAAAACGTGAGATAGATACATACACACACACACATATACAAATATATACACATATGTATGTATGTATATATATATATATATATATATATATATGCACAATGAAATATTATTCAGCCATAAAGAAGAATGAAATTATGGCATTGCTGGTAAATAGATGGAATTGGAGACTATCACGCTAAGTGAAATAAGCCAATACCAAAAAACCACTGGTATGGGGATGCTAACACATAATAAAGGGGCAGGGAGAATAGAAGTTCATTGGATTAGACAAAGAGAAATAAAGGAAAGGGAGGAGGGATGGGAATAGCAAAGAAAATAAAGTGCATCGGATATAACTTTCCTGTGTTCCTGTATGAATGCATGACTAGTGTAACTCTACATGGTATACAGCCACAAGAATGGGAAGTTATACTTCATGTATGTGTAAGAAGTTCAAATAACATTCTGGGTGTTATATACTGTCATATATAACTAAAAATAATAAAATACACAATAAAAATCATCTCAACTTACCCATCTCTGGACAAAGGAACAATAATATCCCATTTTTACGGGGTTCAAGGAGAGTCATGTAGTGATTTTTAATGTGAATTAGCAGTCTATCGAAAAGAAATTCATGATGTGAAAAACCATTTACACTGAGTCAGCTTCCTTCAGTTCATTATTCTGTCCTGTGAATGAAACTACTAATTATTTTAAAATTTGTCTTTATATGGAAGCATCTCAATGGCTTTTCATTATTTTCCTTTTCTTTTCCTATTATATGTTCTTTCAATTGCAATAAACAAAACAACATGGGGTTGCTACACTAGGAGCATATACATGATGGTCTTAATATAGATGATTTGATACTAAAACGATTTCACAACCAAGTCTGTACAAAAACTGAGTGGTTTCCCGCCACCATTTTGAGCTGTGGCAATGGCTGCTGTTTCCCGTGGCTAGCTTCTATGGGGTAGCTGTCAATAGTAAAGATGGGGAGAGATTCCTTTCCCTTCCCCTTATCCAAGAGAAATGTTTCTCTGACAGTTTGTTTTTTAGCAGCAAAGAATACACCATTCCTGGTTCAAAAGACAGAAAACAGCCAACATTTACTAACGGTCTGAAAGCAAAAAGAATAATTTAGATAAACCTACTGCTACTGATAATAGAAACAAACACCCAAGTACAAAAATTCCTGTATTATTTAAAAAAAATAAAATAAATTTACTTAAGAACTTAAATTTACACAGAAAATTGAAAAGTGAAAAGATGGGCAAAAAAATACAACAGACCAACAGAAAACAAAAAGGGATGGTTTCAATATTTATATCAGCAAAAGCAAAAATTAAGGCAAAATCATTAAATAAATAAGGTATTGTGCTGAAGAAAGGTGCGGTATATAGTAAAATTGGAACAATTTTTTTTTTTAAATGGAACTAGGATCTTATTTTGAGACAGGATCTCGTTAAGTTATCCAGGTCTAGAACTTGTAATCAATCCTCCTGCTTCAGCCTCTTGAGCAGCTGGGATTACAAGTATGTGCCACCATGCCAAGGTTAATAATAATTAATTTTATCCTGAAATATTTTTAAAAGGAGAATGTAATAAAAAAAAACACAGGAAACACTACAGTATATACTTAAATTAAATAGACAAAATGTAATATATATAATTCCCCCCAAACAAAGCAAACATTTTAATATCTATGGATATTAATATTACTTTACCATTTAATACCTTAAAAAAATTACTGACCAGAGGCTTGGGTTTGAGCTCAGTAGTAGAGCACTTGCTTAGCACGCTTCAGACATGGGTTCAACCCCAGTAGAGAAAAATGAGGGAAAAAACGCAATGGAGAGAAGTAAGAAGTCCTGATTAAACTGCAAACAGAAAAATTATACAAAAAAACACTCCATTTTTCTAACCATACTGCAATAAATCCTTAAGCAAAAACAAGACAGAAAACTTGCAGAACTTGAACATTCTTTAGGACCTCCTGGTTAATGGAAATCTCTCACAGTATTTAGGAAATAGCTGCAATGATAATACCACGAATAGCTGCTCTTGTCAGATGTGCCTAAAGCTATGCCTAGAGGCAAATTTATAACCTTCACTGTTAGCTTATTTCACATTAAGGAATCAAAAGAAATCATATAATCCCTGAATAGCATCTATTATGTGAACATGTGTGTACACATTTGATTCACAGTACACTATTTTTAAAGCCCATCTAAAAACTAACCTCTTTACTCACAGATGTAACACTAGATGATTGGCTGCCTTCTACTGTTTGTGGGTAGGAAAAGAAAGACCTACCAATAATGCCCTACCAATATGCTTGGACAACACTCTGATTAGGAAAATTGAATGAAAAGAAATACAACAACCAACGTGAGCCTATACTAGCTATACATAACTGAACAGTCTGGATCCGAGGTTTCCAAACACTGGTCTATACAGGTAGTTGTCAAAGTACTGAATACATTTTTTTTTGCATTTTTTAAAAATTTATTTACTTATTTGTTCTAATTTGTTATACCTGGCAGCAGAATGCATTTCAATTTGTAGTACCTATGGAGCACAATATTTCATTTGTGCTCATAGTCCACATAGGGAGCGCAATTTCTCATTTCTCTGGTTGCACACAAAGTAGAGTCACATCATTCGTATCTTCATACTATGATGTCCACCATTTTGCCTACCCCCATGCCTCCTCCCTTCCCCTCCCTCCACTTTGCCCTGTCCAAATTTCCTACATTACTCCCATACTCCTCCCCACCCCCATTATGGATCACTATCCACTTATTAGACAAAACATTTGGCCTTTGGTTTTTTGGGGATTGGCTTACTTCACTTAGCATGATATTCTCCAACTCTACCCATTCACCATGATTTTATTCTCTTTTAATGCTGAGTAATATTCCATTGTTATATATACCACAGTTTCTTTATGCATTCATATACTGAAGGGCATCTAGGTTGATTCAGCAGTTAAGCTATTGTGAATTGAGCTGCTAAAAACACTGATGTAGCTGCGTCACTGTAGTATGCTGTTTAAGTCCTTTGAGTATAAACCAAGGAGTGGGATAACTGGGTCAAAGAGTGGTTCCATTTCATGTATTCCAAGGAATCTCCATACTGTTTTCCAGATTGCTGGTGGGAATGCAAATTGGTACAGCCAATGTACGAGTGTACCTTTTTCCCCACATCCTTGCCAACACTTACTGTTGTTTGTATTCATAATAGCTGCCATACTTAGTGGAGTGAGATGAAATCTTAGAGAAATGCAAATCAAAAGTACTCTACTTGCTAGAGATGTTGAACATTTTTTCATATATTTGTTGACTGAATTTATGTCATCTTCTGAGAAGTGTCTGTTCAGTTCATTGGCCCATTTATTGATTGGATTGTTTGGTTTTTTGGTGTTAAATGTTTTGAGTTCTTTATATATCCCAGAGATTACTGCTCTATCTGATGTATGTGTGGTAAAAATTTGCCCTCATTCTGTAAGCTCTCTATTTACCTCACGGATTGTAAAGGTCTTTCACCTCTTTCATTAAGTTGACTCCCAAGTTGTTTTTGTTTGTGTTTGTTTGTTTTGTGTGTGTGTGAGGCTATTGTACATGGGGTGGTTTTCCTGGTTTCTCTTTCAGAGGATTCCTCACTGATGTGAAGAAATGCATTTGATTTATGGGTGTTGATTTTATGTTCTGTTACTTTGCTGAATTAAGTTGTTTGTTCAAAGTTTTTGGTAGAATTTTTTGGATCCTCTAAATATAGAATCAAATAGTGATAGTTTGAGTTCTTCTCCTCCTATCCATTTCCCTTTAATTTCCTAATTGCTCTGACTAGAGTTTCAAGGACTGTTGAATAGAAGTAGTGAAAGAGGGCATATCCCTGTCTTATTCCAGTTTTTAGAGACAATGCTTTCAATTTTTCTCCATTTAGAAAGATGTTTGCCTCAGGCTTAGCATAGATAGCTTTTTAAGAGTAAGATTTTCGAGTCTCATCCTATAACTTCCAATTCAGAATATCCAAGTTTAGAGAATAGGGGTCTACATTTTCAACAAAGCTTTCTGATGAGTTTTGGGCACAGTCATTTGAGGAACCCCTCTATATAGATCTTAATGCATAAGTATCAGGTATTAAGGAAAAATCACCTAAAGTTAATACAGAAACAACTGATAATGTTAAACTTGTCATTTCAGTGAGACAGAGAGGCTATTTCATCATTTAGAAAAATGGAAAATGAAAAAAATGAACAAGAGAGGGGAGAGCCACCATCTGAGAACAAAAGTGAATTCTCTGAAATTAAAAAAGGATGGAATGAGTTTAATAAAGGCAGCAAAGACCAGAACAGAAAACAATGGAAACTAAACGAGTGCATCAGAACGCCCAGAACTCCTCACATATGGAGAGCTCATAAGCAAGCCAACAGAAGAACGTGGTCTTTGTAATAACGTCTGTCTGAGGAGGCTGCACTACATTTTCCAGAATTCTGCTTTTCTTGCACAACCCTATATATCATTAGGCTGTTCCAAGTAATCACCCATCAAATCCTCACAGCCATTTTGTGAGATTAATTCCATAATCACCCATATTCTTAGGTGAAGACACTGAGGCACCAAGGGGTCATGTGGTTTGCTGGAGGCCACACAGCCCGTGTGACAGGTGCATGTGAAGTTATCCACACTGGTTCCAGGGTCCATCCTTTTAATTATTGCAAACCTCAGAGAGCAATAAAAACTGAGAACTATTTATTGTCTAATAATTGTTGCTAATGTGCTTCTGAAAGTGTATGTTAAGCAAGCCTACAGTATTTAGTTTTCTAATTCATCAGTTACTTTCTGCTGTACCAAGTGTATAATACACTAGGTCTTTTTTAATATACAGTTTTTCCTGTATCATAAAATGTACAGTCCTGGGGCTGGGGTTGTGGCTCAGCGGTAGAATGCTCGCCTAGCATGTGTAAGGTGCTGGGTTCAATCCTCAGCACCAAATAAAAATAAATAAATACAATAAAGATATTGTGTCCAACTACAACTAAAAATGTATTTTTTAAAAAAATTTATAGTCCTAAAAGATCTGGACTAAAAAAAAAAAAATGAAGTGAAACACCCATGATTCCTGCCTCTAACACTTTGTCCATACATCATTCCAGATGTTTTTCATGCATATTGCTGGAAGGCAGGCAGGGGACAGTATTTGGAGAGAATAACAGAGGCTCCAGTTGAATGATGGGTATATAGCTGCTCATTTAATCATTTCTTGGACTTTTTATATAGAACATCCTTTTGAATAAAATAATTTTGAAATAAACTGCCTTTCACCACAAACAGCACACTTATTAACGAAGTCACCAACTTCATGGATCTCTGAGGGCAATCGGAAAAGGATATCTTGCTACCTTGCAGTTCCCACTTTGTCCTCAGAATCAGTGTGATATAAGTGCTTGAGCCAAAAGTTAACAACGCTGGTCTCAGAATGGCCAGTGGTGGCTCCAGAGCCTTTTGCGCTCTCAAGAACATCCAGGTATTATTCTTCCCTGGGACATTTTAATAAAAGCAATATTCAATAAGTCATATAATATATAATAAAGGCACCGTTCCTGTGGCCTCAAACACTGAATACTCCCATATTGCTGCTTATTTAAAATGAAACAATAAAAGATAGGCACAGGTCTATGAACTTCCCAGTTATTAGTTCCTTTAATCTCAACAGTTGAGGTGAGAGACGTCATTCTCATTTTACAGTTAAGTAAGATTTGGGACAAACCTCCACATGCACCAAAAAAAGGACCCCAAATCACAACCTAAAACCAGGGATCAGACGACACTCCACTGTCACTGTTAAGCACCAGACAGCACAAGCAGGTAACACGGCTGTTCTCACTAAAGCACCAGCACTGTGTCCCAGGAAAGGTCTTTCTCCAGTCACTGCCTTTCCCAAGGAGGCAACCTTGAGGGATTTCCCTGGAGTGCAGATGAAGTACTCACACTCCAGCCACCAGAGTGCCCAAGGTGGGTGGTAGAAAAGTAAGTAACTGGTGTTCATCAGCTTTCGCAGAAGTGGGGCCAGCCTGAATCAAGAGTCACAAATGAGAAAGAACACAAGACACAGGAAGGAGGGACAGATCCCGGATGTCCAAGGAGCGTGCAGACTGCTCACTGGAAGACCACCCTTTGTGCATTTTAACGTGCTTTTCTTCCTCACACTTTTCTCCCCCAAGCAAAAAAACAAAAACAACAAAAAAAAACTTGAATACCACCCTCCTTATATATTCTAAAACCTTCTTTCCTTCCTTCCTCCAATGGTAGAAGTCCAAAGGCCTTCCAGTTGTCATGTATCCAGCTGTAAGTTCAAGACCTTCTCTAGTACTGTCATGTTTCAACAGTCCAGGACCTACAGACAATGCTCATAATGCTCACCATCACTGATATATGCAATATAGCAGGAAGAGAAAGAGAAAGCAGGTAAGATACAGAAACACTTGAGACACATCACGTAAGACGAGATGGGCAGATGTAGGGGTACTTTCCCCTCCGCCTCCTCTCCTCCTAAGTTGTCTTCAATTTCCTTCTCCTATTCAGCTGACCAGGTTTCTTTTATCCAATATGATGACCTCGCCCTTTGTTCCTGAGAGACCTCAGATAGTGACAGAACCTTTCATTAAATTTTATCACTAGAACAGAACAAGAAGGTGCCCCAAAGCATCCCCTGGGCTCCATATTCCTTCCTGTTGCTATTACATAGCAGTAACCTTATCGACAGGAACAATCCTCCAGGTCATCCCTGAGCACCCTCTTGCACATGTTTGTCACATGACATAAAAAGCCCAAAATGTCTAAGTGAGTTGGCTCTTCCTTTAATTCACTGCAGTAACTACAGTTCCTGTGATGGAAGCCAGTGTCCCTTGGATAGCAAGCCTCCGAAGAAGCAGAGGAGGAGGCTGGAAACAATCTAAATACTACTCACTGATGGGCATTCACCATTCCAACCATTTTAAGTGTCCGCATAGGGTTTTCTTGACCTCATTGCTTCTAAAACTGTCCTTGATTCTCTCTCCTCCAGTCTTTCAGTGACTTCATAAGTGCCCAATTACCTGCATGAAAGTCCTTTCTGCTCAAAATACCTCAGGTGGTTTTTGTGACCTGCACAGAACCCTGAGCAGTAGAGAAAAGTAAAACTTTTTCTGCAGCTTCAGGACACTGCATGAGTCTCATGTGCTCCACTCATTACGTTACTTCTTTTGATGTAAAGGGAGCTTATGTTCAGAAGCTATGTGGCATGGGACACCATTATGGGAAATAAAGCCTCCAGTGAATCTAAGAATGATGGATTTAGCTAACGTAGCATGGATAAGGAAAGCAAACTGAAATTCAAAACCTTTTACTACATGGTCTGAGAAAGTCATCCCTGGTGGATATGGTATCCTACTGGGGACTTCAGCTTGCATGTTGGGCATTTGGCTATGGCAGTTGACAATGGCATTAAACTGATGTACACAAGTTAAGGCCAGGATACCAGAGTATATTTGTAATACGGGAAAAGTCTGCTTCAGATTGATGCTAATTCATCATGCCAAAGCAGTGGAAATTAAGCATCCATTTTCCCTCCTTCATCATTTGATCATGGGAATGTCCCTATGAGACCATGAGTTGAGAAAAATTGACTGGATCGAGATCCCATGTACCACCTCTACCTGAAAATGTTTGCAATTAAATATACTAAATACATGGCTACGTAAAACATTTAACATGCATTACAGACAGATCAGGTTGAATGCTTACCTGTATGCCATAATTAAACATTTCTATAAGCACCTTAGAGAGCTGTTTCTCAGTGGATGAATTATTTAACAGGGAGAACATGGCTTTAATTCCAAACCCTGGAGCCTTCTGCTATGCTTCACCTAATGAGACTTAATGCAGTCTTCCTACAGTATCATGGTATATCAAGATACTTCCAGTAATGGGCAAGAGAGAATGCTCTGGGAGTCACAGGAATCCATGAGGTGAAGAATTCAGGTTCTGGCAATTTTAAGTTTCCTTGAAGTGATGAGAGGAGATTAGGGTCGGAGAGTGTGGGTGAGACCCTCGAAGCATCTGCTACACCTGACAAGTAGTGGTTTCAAGTAGTAGCAAAATGTGGTATATTTTTCTTTTAAAATGTAAATGGCCCCACTAAGTGTTGTGTTTCTTTCCTAGTTGTACAAAGATTCAAACTGCAGTAGGCATCCTAAAATGTTCCAAACAAATAGACCCTCCAGATATTCCACTTAGCAATTAAACCCAGGTATCTTCTTGGATACCTCTCCCATTCTCTGGCCTATACACACCTTGCCAAATCTACAGTGTCTGCTATCTCATGTTCTCCAAATCATTTCAGAACAGTCATTAATGTTCTGACTAACATTAATCTGATTAATTAACATTAGTCTAATTAAGACTAGCTTGGTATCTGGGATAATGCCATGTTCCACAGATTAAAGCGCAGCTGAAGATCAGAGCATTTTCACAACTCTGAAGCAAGCTATCAAAAGTATATTGCTATCCATGCCAAGTGTAAGCAAAATTTTATTGATGTTCTACGTTTATTGAGATAAAGGTTTCTAAGTTCAATAGTTAGGATATGTTCATTTACTTCAATAAAAATTCCCTGTCTGAATCATTTGATCTAAGTGAAATCACCACCTACGTGAGATAATCTACCAGCAGTCTACCTTCCTCATCCTCGAGAGTTTTTTGAGGAATCTGTAGAAATCAGTTTCTCCACCTCTGTCAAGCAGTGTATGATGACACTGCTGAATTTCTAGAGAGATACGATATTGCTCTTTACTTACTCTCCTGGCAGTGAGAGGAATTCCAGCAGCTCCCACTCAGTCCTTTCTAAAAGTTCAGGAGCCATTATGGGGTTCTGCCATTACTGGTCATAAATATTCCAACAATACTTTTCTTAATTACAGAAATAAATGAAGACTGCATTTAAAGTCCCTCTGAGCCTACAATGAGACAGATTTGGGTCAAACCATCATCTGAATCCTATAAAACCCACATACTGACCAAACTACCACAGTGTGTTCCAGGTCCCTAGGACATGGTGTTAGCTCAAAATTAATGTCTAATATTTGCTGAGCACTCTAGGTATTTTCCTTTCCCCCAAGTTTCCAGTTACTCTGGTAAATGGCTCAGGCCCCTTTGAAAAAGGCAAATAAATATCAAGACGAAAATTGAGATATTCTTGTTGATTTCTCCCTCTCAAAGGTATTTTTTAAAAATATGAAAGTATAAGCTCCCACAGACTAGGGCTTAAGTCATAAATACTGTGGAGATTCAAGCCAGGCCCTGGTTCAGCAGCTATGCAATTTTTCTTAATTACTCATATTAGAAAGAACTTAATTGAGCTGCCCATCTATGTTTAACCTAGCTAACAGCAAATACTAATACTGGTTGAACCATTAGCACACGAGCTTTGATACCTATTGGAATATCCACGCTCACCTTGTCTGTACTGGTTTTGAGCTGCTACTTTGCCTCTGCCATGTTACCATGTTTCTTCACTGACCATGGAACTTTCTGTCTCCCAATAGCATTCTTGGCTTACAGAGAAGGACTTTTCAGCATTCTTTCAACACCTGGAATACTCTTATTAAGGTACGTCTACATATCTGAAGTAATTAGTGTTTGAATCCTCTTAGAGGAGGTAGACTCAGGTCAACATGATAAATCCATTCCAACATTTATAACTAGTATGGCATTGAGCTACCATATTGAATTTAGAATTTGTTATAAGTGAATGCATATACATAAATCCAGCCAAATATAAAATCATACTCCTTTTTTCCCTTTTAACTTTGGAATGCATTCATGTATGCATTGTTGGGCATTTTTCTTTTTTTAATATATATTTTAATTGTTGGTGGACCTTGATTTTATTTATTTTCAGTGCTGAGAATTGAACCCAGTGTCTCACACAAGGTAGGCAAGTGCTCTACCACTGAGCCACAATCCTAGCCCATATTACTAGACTTTTGCAAATAAAAATTAGCAAAAGTTTGCAGTTTTGACTTTGTAATTGGCATTCCAGGGAATGTTGGGATCTGTTTTTAGATACAGGTCTGGGGATGGTGTGTGATGCTGAAGAAAAGGGCAATCAGAAGTACTGGATTCCCTTTGCAAGAAAGCCACTGTCATTTCAAGTCAGACAGGCGAAGAAGGCTGCTTTATTCAACTCACTGGATTGGGATTTCATTATACTCTGAATCATCAGATCCTTCCCCATATCTCTACCCCAGTTCTGAGGTTTCACTCTTTCTCAATCATTATTCTTGCATGGCTGGCAGTGATTTGGCAATTTAGCAACCTTGGGGGGTGGTCAAACTTTAGGTTTACTTTGAATTTCTTCAACTTTGTGGCTACAAAACAGTATATTCTTTTTGGTGCTCTAATAGACCCTAAGCTAAGAACTAAGCACCTTCTGTTTTCTTTCAACTGTTCAGTAACCCTAGAAGCAACCAGTCCTTGTCCCCACATTTTTATCAGTTACTAAAATAACAAAAACCTATGTTGACTTATTTGAATAAGAATCAGACACTATTACCCTATGTACATTTATGATTACATGACCTGTGTCACTCTACATCATGTATAACCAGAAGAATGAAAAGTTACACTTCATTTACATATGACTTGTCAAAATGCATTCTATTGTCATGCACAACTAATTAGAATTTTTAGTTTTTTTTGAAAAAGGATGCTTTTTATAGAATAGTATCCAATACACTGAATCGTTGGAGAAGCTGAAGACCCAGGCTCAGAGATAAATGACTAGCTGTCCTTGTCCTGGCAGGAGAGCTGGGATGGGGAGTGTCAATGAGTACAAAGGGTAAGTTCATTTTTCCCCTGTAGTAACCATTTTACTGTATCTTATACTACACATTGTATACCTTAAATATACCCAATAATTCTTACAACACTTTGAAAGTTCCCTTTTAGACTCCCTGTTCTCCTTCCCTTCTGAGTAGTCAGTGATCCTGGGGCTGGTACTGCAGACCCTGTCCAAGTTCCTTGTAAGGGAGACTTCCTTACATGGAAAAGCCCACCATTTCTTTTGTGCCTATGTACCATTTCCAATTTTGTCATCCGAGAAAATAAAGTGAGATTGTCCCCAGACTCAAATAACATCACTAAACCATCAGACAAAACAAAGCTTACATCCTTCCTTTCCTTTTGGAGAAACCCAAATGCTATTTTTTTTTCTTTCTTCCTCTGTATTTGTCTATTTGTTCAGCAAGTATTATTGAACACCTGTTTGTCTACATTCTATCAGCAGTGAGTAGTTTTGAAGATGACATTTATATTATTTTGTCAACTGCATTTTAATTGTTGAGAAACCAGGATGTAAAGATGGTTATCTTCACATTCTCAGATTGAACTTGAGATGGCATCTGAAGTCCTTAAATGCTCTTAAATATACTCCAATTGCTCTGCTACAAATTAAAGTGACAAAAGGCACTGGTCTTTGATATGGCATAGCTCTCCCAAGTATGAGGAGCTGAAGCCCCAAAGACCTATACACTTCTAAAGCCCCAAACTCATTGTCAACAACACAAATCCTACTCAAGGGATATCTAATAATAGATCTAGAGTTCATAAGCTATTGTCCTCAGATAACACAAAAGGTCAGTCACAATGTAAATACTGTATTTAATGGAGGCTGATTTCACCCATATTACATCCCTCCAGGTATTGGGTTTACTAATGTCTACCACCAATTGAAGAGTAAAATTTCAACTATGTAAGGAACATTCAGAGTGTTCCTGCTGGGTTGGGAGCTTCCTTTTTCTTTCCTTTCTTTTTTTTTTTTGTACAAATGTTGAATTCTTTTATATTGTTTTGGGGTATTTGAAATGCACTTTGGACAATCCAAAATTCAGCAATGAATTCAAGGAGGCTTCCTGCCATGTGTTCTAGATTGGTCTGCACCTTAAGCAGACAAATCTAGAGATTTTATTCCCTGCATGGGTCAAAATCATCATTGCCTTCCTCTTGCCTTGTGGAGGCAAAGAACTTTCCCCTTCTACGTGATTTATTCTTTTCATGAGCATCCATTCAGCACAGAGCTATTGTTTCAGAGCAGGGAAAATGTATTCCTTGAACAGGTTTTATTCCTTCAACTGGAATTTGTTTAAGCAGGTTCCACTGCACAAACACAAAAAGCCCTAATACATGCAGACTGGGTCGGCCTCATGCCATCAGATGTCACAGCTGACGGGTGATGGCACTTATATAGATTTACACAACAAAAACTACATTAAAAATGTTAAGGTGGTGAGACAAAGGCACAAAGGCCTAGAAATTCACAGCTCAGGATTTAAACATACTATATCTAAGAGGAATGGAGTGCATTAGGGTAATGGGAAGGTGACAGCGTCCCTATTATACCTACAGTAGAGACACTTAATCCCTTACTGAATTTCCTGGTAGCGCTGGCTTTGTCTCATTTTTAAGGGACTTATGTTTTTTAATGACATTATTGTTGTGTAAATGTTCTTGTTTTATAAAGTACTTTCAGGTTGATTATCATCTGTTTATGCAATTAGTATAATTATACCTAATTGCAGAGTAGAAACAACATATATAATTAGTTTATTAGTGGTATAACTGTGATATGTAATGATTTTTAAATCCTTAGGAAACTTTGTTAACAAATATTCCATGAATGTGAAAGCAAAATATTTAGATGCCAGCTCTCTTACATTATATATATGCTTTTTTTCATATGCTGGGTAATAATTAGATTTACTGCCTGTCAAATTTAGTGCTAAAAATCATAGTGCCATATTAGACAGAATACAAATATAAAAACCATGCTTAGGAAAATTAGAAACACTCTTTGGTGTTTTAAGGTTTGGTTTTGTAAATCTCTCTTCAATTAAGATTTCTTACCTACGAAGCGACACCCCCAGGTGAATTTTGACAGTAAAGTTATAAACCCAGGAAAGAGATTTATATATAACACCATGACGTATAATACCCACTTGTGTTAGATGGCATTCCTAGCCAATAATATTGTACACTTTACCCTTGTGTTTGATTTCTCCATTCAATTTTGAACCTGAAAGGAACTAAAAGATGCACTAAAAATGCTTTGACTTTACAAACCACAAAACAAATCGAAAGAGATGTTGAGATAAAAGGATGATTCGTGCTTCCAAACTCACCAAAAGCATCACGAAAGAGAGTGGAACAGAGTTGCTGAGAGAAAACTAAAGTCAATTTTGAGAAATGCATGTTAATATAAGCTAACCCATGAATTTCCTTATTAACTTTGTTTCTCTGTTACTGGTTGGTCACTTGAGAAAATATTATTTAACCATTCCTTCCACCCCCAAAATATTGAAACTAAAGAAATGCAATATAAATAAGACTGACGCAGAGATTTACTGCTCTTGAATTATGCGGTACGTTCTCCCATGTGGATAAAAACCATCAAATATCCTCAATTATTGCTTACTGCTGAGGCGAGGATTAGAAGGTCTAATTTACACCATTGGAAATTTAAGCAATAATATCAGAAAAGCAACACTTGAAACATTAGCAGCACATTACTCTAAAACTGCTACTCTTCTCCTTTTGGACATGTAGTAACTCTATGAACTGGGAATTCCAACTTTATCAGAAGGCAATAGAATTTTCAGCATTTGGTCTATAGACAAGCATATCAAAAAGGAGTGCTGGCTGCCATTTTGATCAAAGCAAAGAATCAGCTCATGTTTTTTCATATTTTAGCTAAGATAACCATGCTTTTAGAATTACTCTAAGCATGCTGAATACATACTTTCATTTGTTTGTTTAGTGGAACAAATTTTTCCTTCAAGATTCAAAGTTAATGATTTTTTTTCTTAAGATCAGCAGGAACTCTCATTAATCTAAGAAGGGAAGTATCCATTTTCATTCATTTTTTGATTTGTCTTTTTTTAAAAAATTGTTCTAGAGAATTCAGTTGATGAAGTTGTAACACATCCCCCCATAAATGATGCACATTTAGGCACATCTTTTCTGGGGATAAGTAAGGTCTATGTCTTGTCATTCTTTGATTCCCCCATGACACTATGGATACCTTCCATAGAGAACTTACCAGTATATAGTTATTGAAAGAAAATCTGAGTAAATGAATTAGCAGATGATTAAAACAGACAACTAGTTTTTTCACAGCATACACAAACTGAAAACTGGCTGTCTCCCTCTTCTCTCCATGCTACTCCTCTTTCAGAAACACTTATTAAGTTGCTGTTTACAAAAGTCAATACTTAGAGTGTCCTCATTCTGAATGGAGTATGTCCTATAAAATAAAATAGGATTCTAGTGTGTCTACTATAAAACATAATTCAAGAAATGTTAATCCACGTACGTTCAGAAAAAGATATTGATTCCTTCTGAATGTCTTAAAATAGCCAGGCATGGTGGCACATGCTTGTAATACCTGTGGCTTGGGAGGCTGAGACAGGAGGACTGCAAGTTCAAAGCCAGCCTCAGCAACAGTGAGGCACTAAGCAACTCAATGAGACCCTGTCTCTAAATAAAATACAAAATAGGGTGAGATGTGGCTCAGTGACTGAGTGTCCCTGAGTTCAGCCCACAGTACCAAAAAAACAAAAGTCTTAAAGCAGTACAAAATATCATTAAGTAAAAAGGCCCCTTCATACAAAGGTACAAAAACAGTAAACCCCCAGCCCTTTAGTACCATCTGTTCCTAGCAAATAACAGGCATTTAATAATTATTCATTATCCCCCATTCCCTTCTGGCCTCACAAAAGGAGGCAGAGCCCATATTTTAGGAAGAAACTACCTAAAGATATTTTTATGTTCTACAGGGGACCAGGATGTCCGGGTGCTCCCTGACTCAAACTCTCCCCAGAGGACTGGGCAGGTACACCAAGGAGAATCTCAGTCCACCATGAGAAGGAAGCAGTAACTGTAGATAAAGCTAGCAAGGAAGGGAAAATATGACTAGACCCAAACTTACTTTTGTGGGTTCTTTCCTGCTGAATGCATAAGTGTTTAAAAACATATTCAACCGTCAACTTGCAGTTAGCATTAATCTGTAAAAGTTGATACAGACCAAAAAAAATGGATTTCTTTTTCATCTGGACTTTAGAATCTGAGGACAAAGTCAGCAGAATAAGGAATGAGATGTGCAAGACCACCCCTCTTCTCTTCACCTAGGAAGGGTCTATTCCACAGCACGCCTGGCCT
This sequence comes from Spermophilus citellus, assembly GCF_964194105.1. Taxonomy (NCBI): domain Eukaryota; kingdom Metazoa; phylum Chordata; class Mammalia; order Rodentia; family Sciuridae; genus Spermophilus; species Spermophilus citellus. The sequence goes on along the minus strand of NC_138200.1, from coordinate 54,527,907 downwards.
GTGTGTAATGCGCTCTCCCTTCCACCCGTGGCCTAGACATGAACCCTACTGTGCAGATAAGGCAGCCAGCAAATGCACACTTTCCAGACAAAAGTGATACAGCCGAAAGCCTGCTGACTTAGTTCAGCTGTACCCAACTTCTGGGAAGGCCGAATTACCCTACCTTAAAATTTGCAAAAGGCCTAAACCAGATAGGAGGGAGTTCACAGATAACACTGATAGCCAAATGTCCCAAAAAGAGCTTTCACAACTTCCAGAGGACCAACTGCAACTCAGTGTGTCTAGCCAGAGAATGATTAAAAAAAAAAAAAAAAAAAAAAAAAAAAAAAACCTTCTTGCATGATATCCTAAAAGAAGATAAAGTAAAAAGAGCTCATAATCACTGGATCACGTGGGGCCTTTTTATGCACATCACATGAGGAATGCGTTGCTCCTCTTTGCTGTTTGAATTGGATCCCAAAGTGTGAGAATTGTAACAATTTCCACAACGTGTGTGAGTTTCTGGTTCTTAAAGTACCCTACCTTTATCTTATCCTACGATTACTTCTTGAAGAAGTCCATCGCCCTGAACACAGCAGCAAGGTATCAAACTTTGAAAAGCGCCTTTCCATTATATTCTCCCATAAACCGAGTTTAGAAATTGGAGATTAAAAATGGAAACATTTCCCTGACCGTCTCCTGATGTGTCATTTACACGTTATTCCTTGCCCTGGGAGTGTGCTCACCAGACTGGCATCCATTCTAAGCACAGTGTAAAGCCCAGAAAGGCATTTTATTCTTTCCAGGTGTGCCTGACTGGGTTATTTATGGTCTGACTTCCTTTCATAGTGTGAGAAACCTTAGCCTTCTGCCAGCTGCAAAGAATTGTTAAGAAGCAGCATTTTTTAAGCTAAAAAAATATAGAGCAACACTTCTTTTTCTCCCCCCACTCCACCCCCCACCACACTTCACGCACCTTCTTGCATTGGTTAGTCCGTGACATGTCTAAATAGGCATTTAACTGTACTCGCCATCAAAGAAGGTGCCCCATGCAGGCAACAGTGTATTAACTTAATGAATTCCAGAAAGGATAAGAAAGAGGGTACCAAGCTGTTAACTCTGGCCGAGTTATCCTTCCTGAGAGCACTCATCACATCCAGTGGAAAAACACACACAAACACACACACACACACACACACACACTCACTTTCCTCCTATTTTTTGTTTCTAGAGGAGCTTGGAAAGGGACGAGAATCTTCTCAATCAAGTTCAGCTGAAAAACTCATCCTGATTTGCAAAGAGGCTATGTGATATGCACACAGTCACCTAAGTTTCAATGTTTTCTCATTCACCACTACCTTCAGAGGGTCCCCAGCAGAACTGTTTTTTCTGGCTATATAAGTACTTCCAGTTAAAGGCCACTATTTGCCCTTTGGTAGCCACATTAAACCCACATAGATATTAGAAAATAATATAATTTTGCAAGTTTCAATATCATAAGAGAAAATGAAATTTTCTTACCAAAAATCTGCCAGTGTTCAAGTCGCTCATACGAAATGGCATAGTATTTGCATATAACATCCTCATATACACTTATTATTTATTTGTTCAGGTACTGGGGATTGAACTCAGGGCCTTGTGCATGCTAAGAACATATGCAGCTATACTCCCAGCCCTAGCCCATACACTTCAAATAATCTGTATATTACTTACAATACCTAATGGAACACAAATATTATGTAAACAGTTGTTATACTACACTGTTTAGGAATCATGACAAGTAAAAGTCTGCACATGCTCAATACAGATGCAATTTTTCTCTCCTAATATGTTCAATCTGCAGAGGGTTGCATCCATAGATGCAAAACCCACAGATATGGATGGCTGATGGTATGTTCTAATTTAAAGAATTTTTTACACACATGTAGAATTGGATAAATAATCTGCCCTGAGTTAACTCTTGTTCCACCCTAACACACACACACAGACAGACACACACACACACACACACACACTCCCCTCAGTGTGGTCAACTTTTTAAATATTTCTAAAATGTGAAGCATTAAAAAAAGAATGGGTAAAAATTGGGAGTTCATAACCCACATCAATCTAATGTATGAAATATGATATGTCAAGAGCTTTGTAATGTTGTGAACAACCAATAAAAAAAAAATAATTAAAAAAAAAAGAATGGGGGGGGGATATGGCTCATTTGGTAGAGTGCTTCCCTCACATCCATAAGACCCTGGGTTCAATCCCCAGCAACACAAGAAAAAAAAGAAAAAAATTGATCAAGTCCTTCCTAAGGAAAAAGCATGTCAATGACAGATAAGTTGAGGCATAATTGACTATCAGCCATAGAAAGGTTGACAGGACTTGAAATTTTTGAATAAAAACATTATTGAATCCAAATGACACAGATCCCAGAAAAATTTAAGTGCTCAGCTAATAAGATCACAGAGTAGCTGTGATTCCTGGTAAAGAAAATTCACTTTTATTGAGTAGGCACGGATTTTTTTAAAAAAACCTGCCACATAATTTAGAGATCCACGGGAATCTCTGGCATTTCACAACTTAAGTGGAGCCTTTGGAAGAAGCCCATCCCAGCTCCTTTCAGCCTTGGAGGAGGCTGGCACTCTGCGATGGAGTTGTTAAACAGCCCGGCCAGGCCCAAATTCATCACAGCACTGCCCCAGGGAGGCTGCGAGCTGCCTGACCCAAGTGGCTCCGAGTGGGACTGGAACAAAAGGCTAGCATCCATTTCAAAAAGAACCCCAGGAAGCATCTGCGGGAGGATGAAGAGTGTTGAGGTGGAAGGCGGAAGACCCTGGGGGTGAGGAAAGCAGTAGCTCAGGCAGACAGAGGTGACAGAGGGAAAGAGGCAGAGCCAGGCAGGTTGGCGCACAGGATTGCTAGGCAATGGTCAATTTCCAGATGGTAATCACCGGATGACTGCTAAGCGGTGAAGATGAGAGATGGTGGAAAATGCGCCGTCACACCGAAAAATGATAGAGAGGAAAAAGGGGACGTGGAGTGGGGAGAGAAGGGAGGAAGGAATATAAGAAGGATGGAAGGAAGGAGGTAAAGAACAGAGAGAAAGAAAGGGAAGGAAGGAAGGAAAAAGACTGAAAGTGTAGGAAGGAGACACTTTAAGAAAGTAAGATTTATCAAAATGAATTGCCAGGACTCTGTTTACAGACTATAAAGTCTACCTAGGCTGGCTAATGACATGCTATTCCTTTTGCATGCGTGCTGTCAAGAAATATTATCAATTGTTAATAACATTAAAATCTTTATCACTTAATTTATTTTATTCATCCCATTTGGATTTAACATTTCTAACATGGGACTATAAATACCCATCATAATGCCATCGAGATTGGTATCAACGATGCTGAAGGGTACCACGTACATTAATGCAGCCCGAGAGCACCAAGATGACAGGTTCTTACAGACCTTTACATTAAGGAAAAGCCCCACACAGATCCACAAAACTGTGATCTTAATATGATATCACATCCCCTCAGCCCTGATGTCCCCCTAGAATTACTTGTCATTCTCCTACATTTAAAAAACAGATCTCAATATTCAAAAAGCATGACAAGAAAGAGTTAATGTATATTTAAATAACATGATCTTTAACCCTTTCCGTCTGCTTTTCTTCCAAAGAGGAAGCCATTCTCACACTTCAAACTTTGATTTATCAAATGCATTTTAAAAATAACAATGCAAGTGTTAAACTGGAGTTATTGCTTTACATCACTTTTTAAATTATTCTCTCCAGTAAAATGTATAGTCATTTAAGTTCACATAATTAAGGGCTTGAACTGTCTTTTGTGGGCTGGAATCCTTCCAGAGCATCTTCAATCCCTAGCAAGACAATCTGGGAACAGGCTTTTCAGTACAACCACCATCCCAGAAAGGTCATTCCGCTTCATTCTGTTGGACTTGTGGAATTTCTCTGCATTTCAGATATTTGTATTCATAATGGGATTTGTAAGGTAAAGCCCTTCTGCTCAGCTCCATGGGCTCTAATAGATCACATCATACTAGGTGCACAATTTCCCCCCTTTTTTGAGGGGAGGAGTACAGACAATTATAATAAGGTAAGAGGATTTGATTGTGGAATTTTGCAAAGCAGGAAGGTTGAAAGTAATTATCTTGACAAGGAAAAATCTGAACTGGGGTCAAGTTTTGTTAAAATACAAAGTTTGTAGATGTTAAACTTGGGAAAATGAGAGACTTTCACCTAATTAAGGATTATCTATAATAACACACATAGGTCATGGGAGGAAAATGCTCAAGAGGTATTCAAGAGGGTCCAAGGAAGTTGCTCTAAATATCTAAACAACCAATAGCTAAGGGTATCAGAGTTTGGTTTGGGTCTTGGGTTTCTGCAGTGCTGGAACCTAGGGCCTCCCAAATGTGCTGGACCACTTAGCTATAGCTATATCCCTAGCCCAACCAGGTGTTTTCAATGTTATACAAACTGTACCAGGAATTCTATTGGTTTACAGTATGTATCAATATCAAGTTTTAGAACTTATGTTAAATTCAGATGAGACCTTAAGGAGACATAGAAAGCTCTCTCTGGCCATTTGAAGCTGTTTCAGGTAATTTTTTTTTAATTTAACACTGCTATCTTCTAACACTTCCAATATTTATCAAGAAATACCTCTGTCTTTAAGAGTTTATCCTAAACAATATAATACCCTGGAAAAAATAGTTGCTTAGTCTAGGGTTATTATTACTTAACTGCAGCCTCAACCGACAAGAATTTCTAAGGAGGTTGGTTCCAGCCACCACCACCGCCCCCACACACACACACCAGAACAAAATTCAAGGATGCTTCACTCCCCTATATTAAATAATGTGGGACTTGTGTATGATCTACCCAATCCTCCCATTAATCATCTTAGATTACTTATGATACCAAATACAATGTAAATACCAAAAAAAAGTGTTGTTATACTCTATTGTTTACAAAATAACAGAAAAGAAACAGTGCATGTTCAGAACTGACATTTTTTCCCCCAAATGTCTTTAATCCAAGGCTGGTTGTGTGTGTGACTTTGGAATCCCTGGATATAGAGCATTACACATACTGGAATGATTACAACAAACATTGCTAGATGACTTGTCCTTTGCTAAACACTTCATTATATATGTATTTTAACTTCACCAGATTCCTAATCAGTTTTTGTCCAGAAAATTAGACGTAAGGAAGTTAAGACCCAGTGTAAGAGTGGTCCATTTCCCCAACATCACACCAGGCCAAGAGACAAAACTGGAATCTGAATCAGGCTCCAGTTCTAAACTGTCAGATCTTATGGGGTGGTGCAAAGTCTAAAGCAGGGTTCTATCCCTTCATGACTCACTAACCAAGTTGTGAGAATTAAATAGGTAAAAACTACATAATATGAGATGTAAATCACATTTAAGGCACAATAGATGTCAAAGCACTTTGCATCCACTTTGAAACCAAACACCAGCACTCCACTGGAAACAACAGACTTTTCAGCAAGTCTGTTTAACTTAAAGGAAAAGGTTAAGTAAGCCTGTGAATGCCAACAAGTGTTCTTTGGCTAATACAGGGAGGTGGTCTTGGCAATCTGCTGGGAGATTTTGCTAATTGTTTTTCCAGGAAGAAACTTAAGTCTCTTTCAAGCACTATCTAGACTGAACGTTGCCATGGGAAGGCCCGAGTATGCCACTTTTTATAGTGGTTGCACAGCTACTGTAAAGACTACAGAGAGGAATTTTTCAAAGCAGCTGCCAACCACACCCTAACCCCAGGCAGCTGTCTCACTTTATGAACTACTGGTCAGGACAAGGAGTGTGGATGGTGCCTTACAAGCCATCAACTCTCAGGACAATGCAAAACCCGTCCTGCCCGTAGATTGGGCAGAAACTCATTCAGGACATGGGATATCACATATAGGTCATTTCTGGCCATCTAAGAATCTAAGTGACAGGGATTCACAGTTTGCTCTCACTTAAACGTCATTCTTCCGCACACCGGTTAGTCAAACCCTCCTGTTCCCCACATAACAGGACACACGCATCCCACTCGGAGGTCCCAGAAGGAAGCCGTTATTGCCGTTATTTACGTCCCAACCTTCTCTGTGTTGGAAGTGCTGTGGCCAGGATGCACAACAATGAAGCACCAAATTCCCAAGGACTCCCACAACACCTGTCAAATCACCAGGGCTACCAGCGTCCTCCCTCGATGGTGCCTCATGGAAGGAAAAGTTTGGGTAGGGAGCAGCCTCTTGCAGGACTGCAACAACTAAATAAGAAACTCTCAGGGACTTCAGGCAAGCTCCCAGGCAAAGCTGTTTCAAAGTCCAGAGTTCCCAGTCACAATCAGGATGAGAGCTCCAGATGCTGAAGGGATGTGTGCACTGGGGTCAGGTGATTCCATATCTTTGCCCTTTGATTTTCGAGGAATCAGGAAAAGAGATCAGGTTATAAAATACCTTTGTACTCATTTTTCACTGCTACAGTTTCAGAGGTTACCAAAGTCTGTGAAGGGGCACAAAAAATCATTATATATATATATATATATGTATTTTTTTCAAAACACATTTTCTGCTGCAGACATATGGAAGGCTAGTCCCTTCAGTCCTGCCCGAGTGGCCCATCATGAGAAACCTCCTTTTGTTACATGTGCTGGACCTTCCTCGAAAGAACTGAATTAGATAGAGGACGGGAGAAGGGGAGGCCGCAGGAGGGGTGGGGGAGGGAAGGAGAGCTGGTGCAGGAATGTATTTTCTATGTCTGGATGAAGGAACAGGATTCTAGGTAATTGCCTGGTTTTCTCATTGTTCTCAGCTGCCATGCCGAGATTCATAGAGGGGCTGAAAGGATCTTTTTTTTTCTTCCCCCTCTAATTCTTCACTCCCCACTCACACCCTCCAAATCACCCCTCCCCCCTTAATCCTTTTCCCTCCCCTCTCTCATGATGCTTATTCCATCCTGGGGTGGGGGGGGGAAAGTAATTTGTCTGTTTTATTTATGATGCAATGAAGGTATACTGCTCTCGTCAGGATAGGCTGACACTGGTCAAACCATCTGACAGCGGAGAAGAATGCCTTCATACTCCAATGAGTGTATGTTTTAACCATTTGTCCGCCACTGTATGCCACAGGGTTTTATCAGGATCCACAGCAACTCTTCTATTTCTTAACCTGTTTCATAAAATCCCAATTAAAACCAGATCATGAAGAGTTTTCATGGCAACTTGTATGTGTACCCTGAAAGACACAAAGATGCTGTAAGTCATTTGGCTAAATTCAAAACTGTCTGCATATTTTGGTGGCCCAGACCTCTGGAGGATGGCCTCTGAATGTCACTAAAATTCAGGAGCCTAGAATGATCATGCTGCCAAGTCTCAAATTAAGACACCCTGTTTAGTTATCCAATCTCCTCAAGTGGACACAGATGAAACAATATTTCTAGCTGTCCCTCCTCGGAATTAAAAATGAACATATACAGGGCCAAGAGCTAAAGGAGTTCTTTTATGGAAAGGTTGAAAACAAGCAGGTGTCCCCAGTAAGAAGCCCTGAAGCATGGAAAGATTCTTATCCTAGGAAGGACCATATTGCTAGGTGGGGTAGTCCACCCCCTAAGTTTTAATCAGGGCGTTGTCTGCACTGTTTGCAAATTGGGACTTTTAAGAAAGCATGTGACAGACACAAACTGGATGGCCAAGGAGAGCCTGTCACTGCACTGGCTCCATTTGATTCTCCCTGCGTCATGCCTACCGGGTCCCGCAATCTACCTGCCACATACACACTGGCTTGGGTACGGTCTGAAGTGTGTTTTCCTGTTCCTTTCAACAATGCACCCCCGATTCCAGAAGGCCTGCCTTGCATCCATTCTCTATCCCCTATGGCTTTGCTACCAATTTAATTCTCCTTTTCAAACATAAAAGGACACACCGGGTTTTAACAATTATACTTTTGATTTCCTCATAAAAAACAATGCTCCGAATTAGGCTCCAGACAATCTGTTCTTGTCTTGCAAAGGCCTGTGGGGCAAGATTTGCAAAAGAACCAATGGGATTTCTGCTGATTGAACATATTTTTATTTTAATAAAGTACCAAAGAAAAATACCAAAAAAGAAGAAGAAGGAGAAGAAGAAGAAACACAACAGGTTCAGAAATGTAATGTAATGCACACAGCATGAAAACAGAAACAAAGACCAGCAGCCAGGCAGAGTGATGAATGGTCCCAACCAAGTCGTAGTTATTTGTATTTTTAAAATCTGCATTTGCCTTTCATCTGCAAATGTAAGGAATGGGAGAAAGTGAGTGGGCATTCCAAGGAATTTCATAGGTGTAATAAGAGTGAACACAAATAGTACGAACTCAAACCGAATTAAGAGTTTAGCAACAAAGATACACAGAATGGCTAGAAAATCAGAGTTCACTTTTTTTTTCCCCCACTCAGCTACAGAAGGTGGCAGGAAAACCCAGGACAATGCCTACTGGTGACAGAAGGGTGAATGTTTCTGCTTTTCCAAACAAATGCGAAAGTTCATTAAATTAAATTTTCATGAGATGAGGGGGAAAGGGGTATTTAGTGTTCATTTTCATAATTTAAAAGAATATTTCAAACTTTAGGATAATTCTTTTAAAAAATCAGGTGTTAAGATCACTTCATAAGTATGCACATATACAAGTTGAAACCTTATTTAAAATTTTCAAGCCATATAAAAGTCACCTACCCCTTTGTCTGTATACACTGTTCCCAAAATGTCAGGAAGGCAAAGGCAAATCCTATGTAGATATTGTAAGGTAAATGATGCACTAGATAGATCATAGAAGTTAACATTTAGGCAACAGTAGTCATCTAACAAAAGAGTTGATTAGGTGTACTTCACTGACCATGGAAGAAAAGAGAGATCTTTTGTAGAAAAAGGTAGTCTGTATTTTATATGTATATACACAAATACACATCCATCCTTTTACCTATAGTGTGTGTACAACATTTCCATCTATTTTATCTGTATTTATGATGCAAAATGCACATGAATTTCACAGGTTCAGAGTCTTATTTTTAATGGAAAATAACCATCCTGTCCAACTTTATATCTTTTTGAATATTCAGTAGGCCTAATACTTTGTATATTTGTTATCAAATTTTTGTTGTTGAAGAAGTTTTAAGTAGTGTTCATTTAAAATCAAAGTACATGATACAAACACCTTTTTAAGATTTGATTAAGAGGCAAAAGCAATACCCAACTGTTAATGATAGCACAAGGGAAAAAATATCCCCCAATGACAAGCTAGTTTGATATTTGCCAATACTAAATACTTGTTCTACAGCTCTAGAAAAGAAAAATTCTATCTTGGGTTGGGAAAACTATTATACAACAATATAATATAGAATAAGCTATTTGATCCTAATAACTTGCTAAAATAAATTCCTTTGCAAATAGTTGACCCTAACAATCATGATTGCTGAATGTGCACTATCAATACAATACAGAATTTGATTAAAATAAAATTGCTACCATGAAAATTCACAGTAGCAAAAACAAACATCTGGACCATCATGTATGCAGATCTGAATCTTCCTGTGTTTTAAATTCTGAAAGGTTTACAATCTAAATTTTCAAAAATAGTTTCAGAGCAGGCTAAGGAGAGAGATCACAATGCTGTCAGTAACCTGATTAAATTTCCCGTTGGCAACTGACGATCCTCCCTTACAGTTATTGTTCTGCCATTTTGCATCTCTTGCTCCACCTGGCTCCACCGAAGCCGTCATAAATCGCAGACTACAAAGCTGCAGGATTTTAGAGCCAGCTCCAAAAATCTTATTTAAAAAAAAAAAAAAAAAAAAAAAAAAAAAAAAAAAAAAAACACCAAACCACTTGCAGTTCCTCCTCTTCATTGAAACAATAAATTTTGTGGTCAGGTTATCCTGCTATATAATAATTGCACAATAATAATAAAAGGATGGATTGAGAAGAAAATAAATGGCACTTTGCAAAATCATCTTAACACCCCCCCCCAAAAAAAATCACATTTTCAAACTGCTTTAGAAAGGGAACTGAGAAAATGCTTGCGAGGAAACAGGCAGGCAGCCTGCAGAAGAGAAATTCTCAAAGGTCTTTCTAAACTTGCATTCGCGATGTGAAAATCGGTATGAGCTACAGATTCCTGTAATATTCCCAAGACGTAAGTTCCTGAGCATTTTTTCCCTCTACATTAGTGATTGTGTATATAAGGAGTGTTTTACACATTTCTTTTTTTTTATGTTTTTCAATAAACAAAAAACCCATGTAATTTTTTTTCCCGGGGTTTATGAATTTGTGCACCAGGAAGGTGGTTGATTTTGCCCACTGAAGCAGATTTATGGAAGTGATCACTTGCAGGTCCATCCTTTTTTTTTTCCACACACCCTTTAACATCAGCCTTAACAATATCTCTTACACACTTTCCCCATGGTCAGCAGAAAGTGGAACGTCTCCTTTAAAGTCCAGGAAAAGCGGGTTGCACTGTTTGGGAATTCTGTTGTCACCATTTATCTGCGCAGCAGTTGCGCGCAACTCCGCAGCCCTTTCTGGGATGGTTCCGATTCTCCCCTGGACCACTTGCCTCTATTTAATCCATTCCTCTCCCAGACAGAGATGCCCATCAAACGGGAGAGAAATATGACCGAAAGAAATACCTATTTTCTTGCACTTTTCAGATTAAAGATCTCCAGCCTCTGATAGAAACCTCTTCAAACTAAAATTAATTTCTGTATTTAAAATAAATATATCCCATGCTGTTTGAGTGTGGCTGTGTTGGGGGCACCATTTGTAGGCCCTCAAAATCTTCATATACATACATTTTTAATCTACAGCCCGATGTTTATCTTATTCTGATTACCATTTCCCCCTCCATTTGGGACCTTATTTGTTATCTCTCTTGTTCAATGCTTATTCAGAAATGCCTTCAATCTTTAAAAACTGGTCAGCGAGACAATCCATAAAAGGATGAGGGGAAAACACACACTAGAGCTGTACACAATCTATAATTTTCTAATGCAGAAGAGGGTTTTTTTTTTATTCCCCCCTCAGCCTCATCCAAAATAAAAAGAATTATTTACATTCACAGCTTAAAAAATAATTATACATACTTGTTCTCTACACTTAAATGCTGCCAGGAACTGGATTTATTCTGTGGAGGCAGACTGCCCTCTGCAGGGGAGAGCGCCTGTTTGACAGCCACCTTTCAGGCAATCTCAAAAACAACAACAAAAACAGAGCTGTGTTGCTAAAAATATCAACAAATAGTTTTTGAAATGTGTTTGCTTGCAAGCAATTAAACTGCATCTATTCACCATAAGATAGGCCTTTTAATATATATATTTTTTAATGTTGGTGTATCCAGTAACATTTCTAGTAATACAAAAATGGGGAGTTATTTTATTTTTTTTTAGGTAGGGTCACAATCCATATGAGGATATTAAACCAAACACACAATGTTCCAGTTGAGGCTAGGCTCCAAAAAAAAAAAAAAGGTAGAGTAGTAGTCATTCAAATGCCCTCTGAACCATATCACAATACGGTATGGCTCTGAATAAGTGCTCTGAATTTTTACATCTTTAGATTTCTACTCTGGGCTGGCTGGGGGTGCTGAAGTTAAGGAACGTTTAAATGCCTAGAAAAGACAATGTCGTCCTTTTTTTCCACTGTAAGAGACTGCAAAGTGAGAAGAGCTGATATGGACATCCCCTCACTAAAATACTCATCAAGAGATATTTTGATGATTGAGTCCTAACTACCTAAAATTTAAATGTTGCAGTAGGAATAATTTAAGAGCTAGCAAGTTAATTTCTTCCAAGGCTTTCATCTTCTCTTGGGTCTGCCTGCCTTCTACCAAATACCCTAAAACCTATTCCAGCAATTAAAGCAAGAGGGACATCTGGTTTGGGCTTTTTTTTTTTTTTTAAGGATTTTTTTTTTTTAATGGTTGTCATAGATTCTGTAAATAGAAAGGGTGTGTGTGATGATGTCACAATTTAGTGGCATTTTCCGATTCCTAGTACAGTCTTCGGGTTGGTTCTTCACACTGAGAGACACTCCTGACTTCTGCCTTGATTGTTTTGCCTCCTCTGCACATGCAGTTTCTGGCAACCCCACAAGAGCCGACTTCCTTCCTCCAGTCTCTAAATGCGACCAGCAGGGGGGCTGATGAAGTGCTCATTTTTTACATCAGTCTTATAAATTGCTTTCCCCATTAATTGTATCCATGGAAACAATACATTTGGCTGGTAAGGGACTCCTGAATAAAATTTAATGGGATTTTCAAAAAATTTGCAGGCTGGGAGGAGAGGCTATGGCCAGCCGTGCTAGCAAATCTAAGCTGTAACCCAGTGCAGGATTCATTTCTCCTCTTCAAAAACTGTATTGAACTGAATCCAAATCAAACTTAGGACCACAAATGTTCGTTCGCCCTCTGAAAAAGAATTTTTAAAGGAAAGAGCAAATAGAAATTGCCCAGCATTTCTGAAAGAAATTTCTCACACCTCCCAGGAATGAAGAATCATTAGGACTGGCCATTCTGCCAATCTCTAGCCCCCCGACCTTGGTGACATAAGCAGGGTTTTTTCAGGAGAGCTGATCAGATCTCTTAAGCAAGATTCAGGCACCTGCATAATTGTTTAACATAACCATCCACCTTCGCCCTGGTCTATCCTAAGTGGACACTCCTCACCGTCACACACATCACCACCACCACCACCCGCCCCCCCTCAGCCTTTTTTATTCTCACTTCTCCCTTGATGCTTATAATCCTTGCGGCAATTTGGTTTTTTTTTTTCCTTAGCAGGCAAAGTGTCTGTATTATAGGATCTTAAGCCAGGCCTGCATATACCCATATTTAATTTGGAAAATGTGTGGGTAAATACCGCTTGTTATGGGATTAGTTAACAGCTGCAAGTCTACCACTGTGAAAAGCCGTTTAAAAAAAAAAAAAACATTTCTTTACATTAAAATATATATATATATATATATATATATATATATATATATCCATTCAAACCCCTTCGATGTTTCTCTTAGAATTAGACTGATATGATCTAGATGAAGAAAAATATGACTTCAAATCAAATAATAATACATGAATCTCAAATTATCTCAATGATTTTTTTCCCTAGGCCCCAAATCATTTCTGCTTCTGGGTAAATAGCTTAAATTCTTTAAACATAAAAATTCCATTTCAACATGTCCTTTTGTACAATTATCCTTTCCCTGAAACAAAATGACATTTCTACTGTATCAAGACTTTCCCTATATTTAATATTCAAGAAATGTTCTTAATGCAAAATCAAGAGGAGAAAGCAAAACTAAGTTTCTACAATGTGTTTTGTATTGCAGTGCTAGAGACTCAACCCAGAGCTTCACCCATCTTATACACATGATGTGTCACTGCTATATCCCCAGTCCTAGGTGCTGGCTACTGAGTGCATCCCTGCTCAAATTCTTTGAGGAAAGATAAGATGCAATGTAACTCAGAACATATAAATTCAGCAAGAAACAGGGATTCAAAAGGCCCTGAATGATACCTGGTCCATACCTGTAATCCCAGCAACTCAGTAGGCCAAGGCAGGAGGACCACAAGTTGGAGGCCAACCTCAACAACCTAGCAAGGCCCTATCTCAAAATAAAAAACACAAAGTGCTGGAGATGTAACTCAGTGGTAAAACATCCCTGGGTTCAATCCCCAGAATCAAACCGAAAATAAAAAAGCTCTGGGTGGTGGAATTCCTAAGGATCTAAGACTCAAAATATAGAGTCTGAAAGCCATCTCTCTTAAACAACATGGTACCCTGGCTCTATTATCCACCCCGTTTAATAAATCTAACCTAGCTTTGCCTTTACTGTCATTTAAGCTCCAACATACTTAGTAGAACCACTAATTTTCTAAGGCACAATTATTCAACTGCAACTAAACAGTACCAATATCACAGGTAATCAACATCACAGGTCCTGTGATTGCAGTCCAATATCACAGGTACATTTATAAATGTATTGAAGCAAAAATATAGTAAGAGCCTTAAAAACGTTTGTATCTTTGATTCAGTTGGCCCCCCTTTTTTGAGGAACTTATATTTAGCACATCTTTGCATAGTTGATACATTATATGCAAAATATCATAGCATTATGTAATGTATAATTTACAAAGTAGATTAGAAACTATACACCTAACAATACACTGTGAGTTAAATAAACCATAGTATTTTCCTAAGATGGAATAGCTGACGAAGGCATTAAAATAAATACATCATTGTCTTTTTAAGGCCTCGGAGAAATGCTCGCAACGTGTTCATGAAAAAAGAATTTGGATGCCATTTATTTAACTACTATTGTTGGCCTTCTTAAGTATCCGTGGGTTCCACTACTACAGTCAACTAACCATGGATGGAAAATATTTGCCCATTGAAGAATTTTGTCTGTACTCAACACATACTTTTCTTGTCATTTATTATTATTATTTATTATTATTATTATTATTATTATTATTATTATTATTATTATTATTATTATTGGGATTGAACCCAGGGACACTTAACCACTGAGTCACATCCCCAGCCCTATTTTCTATTTTATTTACAGACAGGGTTGTAATAAAATACCCAGTTGCTTAGAGCCTCACTAAGTTGCTGACACTGGCTTTAAATTCTCCATCCTCCTGCCTCAGCCTCCCAAACTGCTGGGATTACAGGCTGTGCCACCACACTTGGCATTCTTGTAATTATTCCCTAAACAATAGAGTGTGGCAACTACTTACGTAGCACTTCATTGTATCAGGTGTAAGTATCGAAACATGATTTAAAGCACGTGGGAGGATGTGCCTAGGTGGTAAGCATGCCATTTTATATAAGGAACTCAAGCATCTGGATATCTGAGAGTGGTGGGACCCTAGAGCCAATCCCTTACAGATCCCAAGGGACAACCTCAGGAAACAAAGACTAGAAGAATATGTGAATATTTAACAGTGATTATTTTCTTCGTACTTTCTAAATTTCTACAATAAGCATCTATTAATTTTAAGCCTTGAGACAACCACAAAATCTACCAAAAATAGATGTTCATAGACACATTGTAAGATCTAAAGTCCAATCCTTAATTTGTTTTTTTTTTTGTTTTTTAACAGAGTGAAATGATCAGAATTGTCCAAGAACCATTTCCTGGAATCCAGTGCAATTCGTGTGGTCAATGACTGGGACACGGTGCCATATGGAAGTGGGGAACGACCTTGGGAAGCTCTCAGCTGCTCTAGGGACAGGACAGCCGGGTACAGATAAGACAGTGCCTGGATCTGAGAGCACCAGGGATAGACCTAAATACGACACAATTCTGCAGTTCAAGGAAGAATCAAAGGTTCTTAATTTAATTTGGAAAATGTGACACGTGAGAAGTCTTATAACAATGTTTTTAAAAAGAAGTGGTCTTCCAATTCGAGTTGCACTGGAGGATATTTCAAGAGTTACAAAAGATTTGTCATTTTCATTTCTTCATTTAAGTAGGGAGTATTTATAAAAATGGATCCGTTAGGACATGGACACTCAATACTATTACATACCAATCTTAACGTATTGGAAACTTTCAATACACTAAGGTGTACAACCAGTTAACTTGCTTTTCCGTGAACTTCCCATTCTCATTTAAGGTTAAAAAAATCTAAAGATTGTGAAGCAAGTTTCGCAAACAAAATCCACCAGTTTGTGACTACTTATCATGAATTAGAATACTCTTAACAGGAGAAACTGAGTCTCTAAACTAAATGATCACTTGCTACATCTCAACTGAAATTGCAATGGCCAGTCACAATCTCCAATTTATACACTTGATTTTACGAAATCTATTTAATCTATTATGTTATGACTTTTTTTTTTCTTTTGACCTGAGAGGCAGATGCTGATCATTTGGAACTCATTGGGAAATAATAAAAGAATTTCAGTAATTAACAAAATTCGAAAGGGAATGACAGGGGTAAAGTCAAGACACAGAGTACCACAGAGGAAAACATGCATAAACGAGGCCATGAGTAACAGCTAACCTATCTTAGAAAAGTGGAACTTCTTACCTTTTGTTTTATTTGGCCCAAAGTAATTTTTATTGGATAATTTTCCCCCTAGTTTTCATGGCAAAGGAACCGAATAGAAAATACATGGCTCCGTATTATGCAGTATCAGTAGTTCTCTCGGTGTAGGTCATTTGAAAGTCAAGTTCCCTCTCTCCCTCTTAAGGTCTTCTCCCCTATGTGGACATCCTGTGAAGGCTAATAGCAAGAGGATTGCAGCAGTTCCAAGTGCAACATCCAGGTACAACAACTATCAGTGAAACAAGGACCTTTTATCATTTTCCAACTTATAGCAAACATTTTCATTAAAGACCCCAGGAAAAATTTTCTTCATACCAAAATCACAACAATGTCTAAATTAGTCATTAGCAAGGGGAACACTCTATGACTAACTTGCATGAA
The DNA here is from genome assembly GCF_964194105.1 of Spermophilus citellus. Taxonomy (NCBI): domain Eukaryota; kingdom Metazoa; phylum Chordata; class Mammalia; order Rodentia; family Sciuridae; genus Spermophilus; species Spermophilus citellus. The sequence goes on along the minus strand of NC_138200.1, from coordinate 54,511,441 downwards.
CTGTAGTCCTGTAGCAGAGATTCCTCTAAAGCACATGAACACCCATGAGGCCAGACCTATTGAATTTTCCATGGGGAAGATGAACTTTGGAATGACTATTGTGGTGTGACTGTGGCAAGGAAGCTGGGGGACAACTGTGGTGGTGGTGTTGTGACGCTATCTAGACTAGGAGTGAGCCCTATGAAGTAGTGATTCTCTCATGCAAGCAAATGAGACAATCATACTCACAAAATTGTTAACTCAGGCAAGGATACCTCCTACCACTGTGTGTGTGTTTATTGGTTAAACATCATGGGTTAGACATTAAGTAGAAATGGCCACTTGCCACCTGGCCTGAGTACATCCTTATTCAAGATCTCAAAGCACTTTCCTGTTATCTTTCGAATGCACTTATTTATATCTGACCTTTTGGGAGAGTATCCTGTAGTTCTTTCTGTTCTTCTTTGTTTAGACTTTACCTGTATTCTTTGGAAAAAGAGAGCTTATCTTATTCATCTCCCATTTCCCAACCACTAGTTATAACACTCAACATGACTCAATTATGACTGAACCATAAATGGAAATTTGAAGTTATAGTACTGGGTGCTAATTTATTGAACTTTTATCCTCCTCTGACCATTTAATCCTATTCTTTCTTAGTGTTCAGAATTCTCATGATACATCCATTACATTTCCCAAGCCTACAAGTTATTAAGATCCTATATTGTTCTACAGCAATTCTCCCACCTCCAAGAAGATAGCCCTAACATAGATGCTTACCAAGTAAATAAAATGAGAGAGAGCTAGACAGAGATGTTCACAGGAGAATTATTTGTAATAGCAAAAAAAAAATGGAAACAACCCAATATGCAACCATGGAGACGGCCTAGATGGATGATACATTTGTTCTATGGACAGTGACTACTAAAACTTCATGGTGTAGAATATCATTTAATAGAATAAAGCAGATTAAAAAGCCATATTATACAAAAATATTATACATGTAGTCCTGTAGCAGAGATACTAGCTGGGGTTCCTCTAAAGCACATGAACACCCATGTGCTTATTTTACAAAAAAGAAAATAACAATAAAATATGGAAAGCTCTTACACCCAAGAAAACAGGGTGAGCACAGGTATGAAGTCTCTCTTCCCAAATCCATCTAGAATTTTTGGATGAAATTTAAAGAAAAAACTTTAAGGTTCATTATCAGACTTGAAAATAAGAAAAATTCATTTATAGGGTCTATAAAAATAAGCCACTGTGTCCCTTAGGAGAAGAAGTAGAGGAAGATTTCAGCAATGATACAGAAAGTCAGGATGGCAAGCTTGGCTTGGCTCCTTCCAGTCCTGGGCTTCCTCCATGAAGCAAGACATGGCGGCCCAGAACACCTCCTCTTCCCAACCTAACGATGGGGTTTGTTTCAAGGTATGGACAGGAAGGAGGTCTCAAGGTGACAAACTAGAGCAGGTCACTTACATGGCTGCTCCATGGCGAGGCATGAAAACGAAGAAGCAGACAGGCAGCATCTCAGCAAGGTGGGTGAATGAACAAGAAAGGGGGGAGACTTTACTGGAATTTAATACTGGACACTCACAGCAGGTCAGGGACTCAGGAGGTTGGATGCAACAACATGAGGAAGAAACTGCCAGCACCATGGCTGTGGCTGCAGAGCCACTGGAGCAGTCCCTCCGTGACCACAGTGAAGGGGTGAGGGAATTAAAGGAACCCGCATTTTTAGGAGGACTGAGGCGTGTCTGGGATGGAGAGTCTGGAGATCAAAGTCATTGTCTGACTAAACTGAGAGACACGCTGCACAACAGCCTTGTCAAGGAAAGAAACCGCATCTCTCCGTAAAAGACAGAGGAAAGAATTATTTGGCAGCCATGGTGAGGGGCCTGGCACCAAGGGAGCCGATTCCTGGCAAACCCGGGTTTACCCAAAATATATCCCTGGCAAACACACACTACATGACACAGTTTGCCTAAGTGACCACGAGAAAACCAAATGTGGAAAGAGGTTTACACACAGAACTGGTGGCAGAAACCACACTCTCCCTGTAATTAGGATTCATGCAGAACCAGCTGGGAGAGAGGTGCACAACCTGGAATTCAAAAGGGCTGGGACAGGAGAGATGGAATTTGTAGACTGAAACCAAGACCAGGAAACATGGAGTCTGCAAGTGACATAGTGGACGAAGAATTGGCTATTCCACCACATGAGTGGAACCCAGGGGAGACCCCTGGGGTACAGTCTTCTAGCATGGACCAGCACCTGGAGGGGTGCTCATGTAAAATCTCCAAACCAACTGGCATCCAGCTAAGAGCTTGGAGCCCATGAACCCTAAACCCCACCTCCAGGAATTCCACCTCCACGATTACCTCTCTCATCCTAGCAATACCACCCTGAAGGTAGATCAAGAATCATACTCCAGACAACCCCACCTAACTGCCGAGAAGGGAAGCTGAAACTCTTTTGAACTTTAATGGAAACAATTCTTTAACATTTTATCAAGATCTTTTTTTTTTCCTGTTTTCTTTTTTCTGCTTAATTGTGACCTTAATGGCTCATGGGCATTTACACATATTCATAATTATTTTTTCTCATTTTTAGCATTTTTTAAACCAGTTATTCTTTCATGGATCAGTTCTTCTGAGGACTAGGAAGTTGCATTAGTATATTTCAGTTTTGTTTTGTATTTTTTAAAAGTTTAATTTTTACTTTATATATTTTTTCTCACTTATTTCCCTTGAAACCCTCTCTTTTCTTCTAACCACCAACCTGTTTTTCTTTCACTCTTTCCTTAATTTTTAAAAAAATTTTTTGTAGTTGTAGATGGACAGCATACCTTTATTTTATTTTTTTAATGTGGTGCTAAGGATTGAACACAGTGCCTCACATGTGCTAGGCAAGAACTCTACCAGTGAGCCCCAGCCCTCTTTAATTTTTTACTTCTATCCTATCTCTTCCTGCCTCATGATCATCTCATCCTATGTCACTTCTATTGTCTTTCTGTCCACCATTCAAAATTACAAACCCTTTTGCAAACTGTTTTTATTGTAAATAATAACTGATCTTATCATTTTTGCTTATTGTGACAACACTGTAGACATCATACCAGGAACTATTTGGTTTAATACACCATGTACATTTTGTATTAGTTATTCTTATTATTTGTCTACCCCTAGTAAAGTACTAGAAACCTTTAGGGACACTGTAAGTCTACAGGGTAGAAACTCTATTACCTCTATACTGTTAGATAGGTAGACACACAAACAACATTAAAAAAAACACAAGGGAACAAATCACCCCAAACAAACCAAGATACTTCAATAACAGAATCCATTGTCACCACAGTGGAAGAAATGTCAGAGAAGGGGTTTAGAATGTACGTATTTAAACTAATCTGCAAGGTAAATGACAGTGTAAGGAGAGAAAATACAGGAAGTGAAAGATCACTTCAATAAAGAGAGATTCTGAAAAAATTTCAAGCAGATATCTCTGAAATGAAGGAATCAATAAAACAAATTGAAAATTCAATGGAAAGTATCACCAACAGACTAGACCAGTTGGAAGACAGAGTTTCAGGCCATGAAGACCAAAAATAGATCATTTTGCAAATAAAGTTGACCATGGAAAGAAGATAAGAGACCATGAACAGAACTTCTAAGAAATATAGGATAACCTGAAAGACCAAATTTAATATTTATTGGGATAGATGAAGTCTTAGAGATAAACCAAAGAAACGCATAATCTTTTCAATGAAATAATATCAGAAAATTTCCCAAACATAAAGAATGAAATGGAAAATCAGGTACAGGAGGCTTGCAAGACCCCAAATGTACAAAATTGCAACAGATCCACAACAAGTCACATTATTATGAAAATGCCTAACATACAGAATAAGGATAGAGTTTTAAGAGAAAAATGACAATTCCCATTTAGAGGAAAACCAATCCAGATCTCAGCGGATTTCTCAATCCAGACCCTCAAAGCTAGAAAGTCTTGAAATAATATATATTAAGTTCTGAAAGAATATGGATGCCAGGAAGAATATTATACCCAGCAAAATTAAGCTTCAGAACTGAGAATACAATAAAAACCTTCCATGAGGGTCTGGGGCTATAACTCAGTGGTAGAGCACTTGCCTAGATGTATGGGTCACTGGGTTTGATCCTCACCACATAAAAACAAATAAAATAAAGATATTGTGTCCAGGTACAACTGAAATTATTTAAAAACCTTCCATGACAAACAAAAGTTAAAAGAATTCACAACAAGAAAGCCTGTTCTACAAAACATACTTGATAAGATATTTCATGAAGAAATGAAAAATAAAAATGAAAACCAGCAAAGGGAGCAACTATGCTAGAAGAACAGTCAATCAAAGGGGAAACTAATTCAAATTAAAAACCAGAAATAAATCAAAATGACAGGGAATAAATATGATATCTCAGTAACATTGAACATAAATGGCCTAAACTCATCAATCAAAAGATATAAACTGGCAGATTGGATTAAAAAACAAAACCCAACAATATGCTGTCTTGCACTCACCTCATTAGCAAAGACATCTACAGACTGAAGGTAAAAGGATGGGAAAAGATATAATATTCACAAGGATCTCATGAGCAAGCAGGGGTTTCTATCCTCATATCAGGTAAAGGGAACTTCAAGCCAAAGTTCAATCAATAGACTTAGAGATATTAATCACATGAATATCTCTATAGATGGAGAAAAAGCATTTGATAAAATTCAGCATCCATTCATGTTCAAAACACTAGAGAAGCCAGGGTAGTACAAACATACCTCAATATTGTAAAAGCTATATAAGATAAACCCAAGGCCAACATTATTCTAAATGTAGAAAAATTGAATGCATTCCCTCTAAAAACTAGAGGAAGACAGGGATGCCTTCTTTTACCATGTCTATTCAACACAGTCCTGGAAACTCTAGCCAGAGCAATTAGACCAAAAAAAAAAAAGACATTAAAAGGATATAAAAAGGAAAAGAAGAACTCAAATTATCACTATTTGCTAATGACATGACTCGGTATTTAGAAGACCCAAAAAAAACTCCATTAGAAAAATGTTGAACTCATAAATTAATTCAACAAAGTAGCAGCATACAAAATCAGTTGCATTCTAATGCACCCATGATGAATCAACCAACAGAGAAGTAGAAAAGCTATCACATTTGCAATAGCCTTAAAAAAATAAAATATTTGGGAATCAACCTAACTAAAGAGGTAAAAGACCTGTACAATGAAAACTACAGAACAGTAAAGAAAGAAATTGAAGAAGACCTTAGAAGATAGAAAGAGCTCCCATGTTCTTGGATAGGCAGAATTAATATTGTCAAAATCGCCATACAAATCTGTCCAATTCCTATTAAGGCTCCAATGACATTCTTCATAGAAATAGAAAAAGTAGTCATGAAATTCTTTTGGAAAAAATGAGAGAGCCAGAATAGTCGAAGCAATCCTCAGTGATAGAAGTGAAGCAGGAGGCATCACAATGCCAGGAAACTTGAAATGGAACCACCATTTGACCCAGTTATCCCACACCTTGGCATATACCTAAAAGTCATAAAATCAGCATCCTATAGTGAAACGGCCCCATCAATGTTGAACTATTGTGAATTGAGCTGCTCTGAACCATGAACCAATGTAGGTACCTTTCAACAGATGAGTGGATAAAGAAATTGTGGAATATATTCACAATGGAATATTACTAAACCTTAAAGAGGAATGAAATTATGACATTTTCCAGTATATCAATGGAGCTAGAGAACATCATGTTAAGCAAAATAAGCTAATCCCAAAGAATCAAAGGCCAGATGTTTTCTCTGATATGTGGATGTTAGCTCACAATAAAGGGTGAGGGGCTAGGGAAGAATAGAGGTACTTTGGATTAGGCAGAGGAGAGTGATGGGAGGGGAGTGGGTATGGGTGTAGTTAGGATAATAGAATGAATCAGACATCATTATCCCATGTGCATATATGATTACACAACCTGTGTAACTAAATCATATACAACCAGAAGAATGAGAAGTTGTACTCCATTTATGTATGATGTATCAAAATGCATTCTTCTATCATGTTTAACTAATTAAAACAAATATAAAAGAATCACATGACAAGAAAGTAAAAAAAAGAATATTAAAGAGCACAAGAAAGAAATTAAGTCAAAAGGTAAGATCTAAGGAAATAACCTACAACATACCACAGAAAGTTAAAAATATGGAAAATATGAAAGAAATGCAGATGGAGAAAATGGAAAGCACCAGCATACCCTAACAGTTATCGAGGAGACTACCGAGAATAAATAAATATGTAAAAAATGTCCATGACTAAAGATAGAAATCCTCAGATTGAAAAAGCAGATCGATTTCCATTCTAAGTAAGAGAAATCCACAATGAAAACACTGTAATGAAACCACAGACCAGTAAGAGAAAGGAGAAACTGAAAACTATCTTTAAAGGCACAACAATCAAATCAGTACGAGTCTCATCATCAGCAACCACAGGTACACAGACAGCAGTGACTTCAAACTGCCCTGGAAAAAGAACATGAACTCCACTCCCAGCGAAACCATCATTCTGGAGTCAAAAAAAAAAACAAAAACAAAAAAAACCAAGATACTCAAAGACATAAATCCTAAGAGCTTGCCAAGCACATCACCTCTGAAAAGACGACTAAAGGAAGTAACCAACAGAAGGAAAATGAATGTCACTGGAATGAATGAAATACAAGAAGTAACAGTAAGCAAAGAATAGAAAAAAATTTTCTTAAATCAAGGTCAATAATAGCTGATTTGGGTTTTTATTCAGATTATGAGGGAAATAATTGAAATAACATAAAACACAGGATATAGGTACTTAGATACCAAGATTCTTATTATACAGAATAAAATTTCCATCACTTTATACTTTGTTAGGAAGACAAAGTGTGAATGTTAAATGTTTTAGAGTAAACACTGACAGAATTCACGGAATACAAACTTAAAATTCAGGAGAATTTAAAAAAAAAGGTGCAGGCAAGGTAAAGAAAGACAACTAACCAAAGGCAGGAGAAAGAAGAAAATATAGAGTTAGTAGAAAATATGCTAAGTATATTTAGGTATCAATTAAACAATAAAGGAAAATGATTTACACTGGGTTTTTAAAAGAAACTCTCAAATCAAAATCAAAGTACCATTGTATGTTGTTCAGTAAGGAGACAGACATCATGGAGTGGCAATGAAATGTTGAAAATTAAGTCATAAGGGAAGATGTGCTACACAAATACCAATGAGAAAGTGAAGATGCTTATAGATGAATGATTCATAACTTACTTTTCATAGTGATTACCTCTTACGGGGCATTAAATCATTTTTATAATGTTCTATAAATTCCTCCAAGAACTAGGAATGGAACCACCATTTGACCCAGTTATCCCATTCCTCAGTATATATCCAAAGGAGTTAAAGGTAGCATACTCCAGTGACACAACTCCATCAATATTTATAGAAGCACAATTCACAATATCTTAGCTATGGAACCAGCTCAGATACCCATTAACCGATGGATGGATAAATAAATTGTGGTTTATATGCACCTAGAATATTACTGAGCCATAATGAAGAATGGCTTTATGATATTCTCCGGTAAATGGATGGATCTGGAGACTAATGTGCTAAGTGAATTAAGCTAGTCCCCCTCCAAAAAAAGCAAGGGACAAATGTTTTCTCTGATATGTGGGAGCTAACCCATAATAAGGGGCAGGGGATCAATAGAAGTTCAGTGGCTTAGACAAAATAGAATAAAAGGGAGGGAGTGGGGACAGGAATAGGAAAGGAAGTGGAATGAATCTAACTTTCCTATGTACATATATGAGTGCACCACAGTAAATCTCACTCACATATAACCACAAGACTGGGATCCTAATTAGATTAAGATATGCTTATATAAACATATCAAAATAGATTTTACTGTCATGTGTAACTAAAAAGAATAAAACATACATAAATCTTTTGGTACTTAAGAAATTTTCAAGTCAAAATATACTTTTTATAATTAGAAAAACGCATGATTTTTTAATTACTAAGCGCTTTATTAATATAGTATAACTTAGAATAATCAGTGTTGCTATTATTTCAATCACTATCCTACACACCTGTGTTAAATCACTTAATTATAATAACATGTTAACAAAAGAAATGCCACTTTTGCTTTATTTTATAGTTGAGGAAACTGAGGCACATCGAGTTTTTTTTTTTTAAGTGTTTAAATCATGAAAGGTCAAAGAGCTACTGAAGACAAGACTAGGTAAGGAACAGCCCCAGCTTTATGTCTTGGAGATACCAGACATCTACAAACAGCATTAACATGGAATAGACAACTCTGATCTTACAAAGCTTACTCTTTTTTTATGCAGGCAATTATTTTCCAATAAGAATATTTCAAGGAGAAAATGTATTTAATATGTACTCCTGAGAGTACATATTAAATACATTAATATGTACCTTTGTATAATTTGGTTCATATGTTTATATAACAATGCATCATTTACCAGGACAAATTCTGAAGAAAAAAAAAGATCCCACCATTAGATAATTTTGTCATTATGCAAGCATCACAGAGTGTACTCCCATGACCCAGATGGTACAGCCTACCACATCCCTAAGCTAGAAGGTGTAGCTCTACAGACTACAAATCTGCACAGCAAGTTACGTATTGCATACTGGATGCAGGCAACTCTAACACAACATACATATCTGTGTATCTAAACAGAGAAAAGGTACAGTGAAAAAAAATAGGTCATGAAGGACAAAAAAAAAGAGTATTGCTGCAAACAAACCTTGAAGGACTAGAAGTTGCTCTGAGTCGTTGAGTGAATGTGCAAGTTAGGGTATGACCATATACACAATTGAAGACTTGATAAACTGTACACTTAAGTCACACTAGATTCATTCGAAAGCACTATTCTTCATAGAATAGACAATATGATTGATGTATGTACATTCCATGTATGTATTGTATATCAAAATGCATTCTACTGTCATGTATGACAAAAAATAAAAATTAAAAAAAAACAACAAAAGCACTATTCTTCAATAACAAATTAATCTTCGTCTACTGTAGCTTTTTACTTTAGAAACTTTATAATCCTTAACTTTTTGACTCTTGTAGTAGCACTCAGCTTAAAACTCAAACACTATGCAGGCAATAGGAATTTTTTCACTCCATTACGATGGTACAGGACCACTGATGTGTATGTGGTCTGTCGTTGACCGAGATGTCATTATGCAGCCTGTGATTATATGCAATAACAGTAAAACCAAACTACCAGTATTTCTACCAATGTATCAACCATGGCTCTTGCCAGCTACAAGTGCCATTTCTATAATAGATACAATCCTATTCTTATATTTTAATTGCTTCTGGCTTATGTCAGCATAATAAATTTTGAAAAATGTACTGATCAGTATTTAATAATTCAGAAAAAATTTCCACTCAAGTTTTGAAAGCCTGCCTATGAAATACATGGCTAGAACTATATTGTGTTTGGATCAGATTATCTTTCCCAGATTATACTTCTGATTCCTTTTTAAGCAAACACGCAGCTGAAAAGAATTTTAAGATAACATATTTTAAAATAATTTCCACAACTACAAAAATAGAAAAAAAATTCACATTAGAAATTACCTTTTACCTGTATTTATAGTAGCCCCCCAAAAGTCATCATTTATAAGTAATGGATGCATTTCTAACCAAATGGATATTGAAAGAAAAAGGCCCATTTTGCTAGCTCTATCAGAAAGGGCCTTGCAAATAGCATGTAGACAATTACATTTCTGAGAACATTCAATTGGCCACCTATCTTGGCTAAATTACAATAATGTGCATTTTGGAAAATCATATCATTTTACTAAGTCATTTTAAATGTACACTGTGCATTTCTTCCCTTACCTCTCAAAATAATTTTTAAAATGCTTCAAATTTAAAGGAATATGCAGATACGCCCTGGATACCCCATCAATCCAGGTTTGCTTTGCAGGCAGCCACTGAACCTTCCCCAGATAAACCTTGCTTTCCTAGAAGAGACCACTACAAAGACCCACTTCCTCCTGAACTTCTGCTGCCATGGTATCATGTTTAGTATGTTGGAGTGGATGACATATTTGTTAGAGATTCTGTGTAATGACATCAAAACAGTGGCAAACAGTGGCGAATGATCAATATCTTTCCCTCCATTATCATAGGCTGCAAATAGTTCCTTCCATGCCAATGAGCTCAGTTCATCACTTCCAAAAGCTAAGGTCCTGTTACATGATTTCATCCATTCATGAAACTGTTTACACTCATTCATGACATCACATAACACTCATTCATGACATCACATAACAATGTACAAAGAACCGATTTGGATAAATGGGGGTAGAGGCATCCAACCTCATCATTAAAATAGATGTACATGGAATCACAACTAATGATTACCTTTGTCTACTCTTGATGTAATTCAAGAGTAGTACCTTGTGCATAATTAGCACAGTTTTGAAGGATGTATGCAAAACAGTGCTTCTTCTCAACTTATATTGGAAATTCTACTGTGACCAATATAAATAACCTTAAGTGTGTTCTCTGCCAAATCTGGAAAAATGATCAATACTATACTTTGTTGGTGCACCTTTGTTTTCACGGATTCTTATAGTACCCCACCCCTACCCAAAAGTTACTGTAAATAACAAAATGAAGACCCTTATAAATTCTGGTTCACTTACATTTTAAAAGTGGCAATGTCTAGGTACCTAAAAATTGTACAAATCATTGACATGACCATATAAATCTTATCTGTAACTTCACAAAACCATTAGTGTGCAAGGAGCTCTCAGTAGCAAAGTTTTTACCACATATGCCTTTGGATCAGTAAGGGTTGCTAACCAACAATGTAGGGCAAACAAGTTCCATTAATAATAAATACAGCGGCTTTGGAAATCTTGCAAGGAACCTCACTTCCATTCACAAAAGTGATCACCACCCCCAAAAAAACATTACTCTGTTGCTTACCCCCGCCAATAGTCAATGTTTCAGAGTCTCACATTAATATTTCAATTAATATTCTGAAAATTGCTTGTTATGGGCTAGGCAGCAATAAGCAGACTGCAAATGCTTCCTACTTTGTCAATATCTTAAATTAAAAATATTTCAAATACCTAGAGCTGTAAGACTAAATGTTACATAGTTAAAATAGTTAACCTCAAGTTTTACTTGGGGTTAATTTGTAAAAGTGACAACACATTGTCCATTTTAGAAAAACAGAAATAGAATATTTTTTAATAATCATGTTTGTATGACATTACATTACTTTAAATTTGTTTTTATCTAGAACAGGATTTGGCACCTATCAGGCATTTAACAAATAGCTGTTGAGTGAATACTTGAGCAACTTTAACTTAACAAAATGAAAACACAACACAAAATACCAGATGTAAGACAAATCAGGACCTAGTTTGGCCGACAAATATTAGGGCAGGGTAACACTTACATGGTATAACCTCTTTTAACACCAAAATGCCTCTGTAACAAGAATGTTGGTGACCCATGATGTTGAGAGACATTCAAGACTTACTATCTTGCCAAAATAAAAATCGATAAATAATGAAAGATGCTTCCTACTGCATTGAGAAAACATGCATTTTGCAGCAACCTATAACCCTTTTGTAAACTTATGCATGCAGAGAATGATAGTATTCCCTCTACTTTTGAAATGTGCCCCTTGAAATTTTGAAAACCAACAGGTACGTTGTGGGAAGTCCACAGCATCCACTTACTCTACATAAAAATCAGAGACCAACTCACACCCTTTCCAAACTGATCAGAGCAAACTTTTTTCATTTGACAAAGACACAAAAATTCTAGCCATTAACCACATAAAAATGAGTTATTTGCCAGCGAGTTGATAATATTGAGAGGAAAAAGTCAAACATTGCCTAGTGAAAGCAGAAAAAAAAAGTCTGACTCTTACACTTACCTTCAAGGTAAAATTAATTATTAATTGGCAAAGCCTGGACATGGAATGATTGCTATCAATATTTTAATACTTTCAGTGCTAATTTCATTCCCACCATCACCGTTTGTCTACTTTAAAAGCAAGAAAGATCTGTTTACTTTCGGTAAGGCTTGCTATAACGATCCCCTTAAGAAGGTTTCTAAGATCCTGAAATGCTTTGAATCTTCCTCTTCTTTAATTTCTAATATTAAGCAAACTGAAAAAAAAGAGATTCACATTTCATTCCCACAAATGAACAATTCTACCATTCTTCGCTGGCTTATGAAAGATTTGATTGCTCACTTCTGAACATTAATTTTTTAATTCCCACCCACCAGCGCTGTGATTTGCACTGCATTCAGAGGTGTGTGTTCTCATCAAGTTTTGGGGTGATGGGTCCAACTTGAACTTTGTGAAAGATGGGTCAATTTCTCAGTGAGCTGAATTCAGCCTAACTCATCTCTAGAGCCGCGCTTTAAGAAGAACTTAGCTAAAATTCATCTTGTTTCAATTTTTCACAAAATGTTTTGAAAGAATTAAGTATGGAGAAGTGGATGTTATCACAAACAGGTGTGGACAAATAAGAATTAAGAACTCTCTACTCTGACTCCTCAAGGTCCACTGGCCCTGGGGGTTGGGGAGAGATGCTGATGCAAAGTAGCTTTAGAACAAGGAGATGTTGCCCAAGAAAATCTCAGATTCAAAGGTGACCTCCAAGTTGCCTCAGGGATGAAGGCACAACCCTTCACTGTTGGTACTGAGGCTCCAGGGCAGACAAGCGGACAGTCACCAGAGGTGTGGCATTGCCGAGGACATCCAAAGGCTCGAAGGGCTGTTCTGGGAACAGTATTCACTAGAAGACAGTCAAATTAGATTTTTTCATTTTTTAAAGCTAAAAGGCTGCCTATGCTGTGCTGATCCTGGTGACAACGTGTGGGACGATGCCCTATTCTCACCCGGACACTGGCCTCAATTTTGCCCTTACCTTCTATTTTTAATAGCATACACCTGTTAATTCTATGTACCCTTCTCATCTCCAACCTATGACCATGTTTAGTCGCTCCTTGGTCTCCTCCGGGGAATGGTTCCTGGGCCCATGTGCCCCCTCACCCAATACCAAAATCTTCAGATGCTGAAGTCCTTTATATAAAATGATGACAATTTTGCTCATAACCTATGTACTTCTCCTGTATAGCATAAGTCATTGCTAGATTACGTATAATACCTAATCAGTGGTTGGACTATCTTGTTTAGGGAGTAGCGGCCAAAAAAGAAAGCAAAGTGAATGTTTAGTACTAATGTGTTAATTTTTCAGATGTTTTTGGTAGGGGCTGGAGATATAGCTCAGTGGTAGAGAACTTGTCTAAGACTTGCATGGCTCTGGGCTCAATGCCCAGGATGCACAAAAATAAAAACAAAAAAAATATGTTCAGTCCACAGTCGCTTCAATCTATAGATGCAGAAGAGCGGATACTGAGGGCCTCCTGTACTGAAGTCTGTATACAGCGCTGTTTCCTCCCGGATAGCACTCCTGCAAGCTTGTGGGCCATCACAACACCAGGCCCCTGTCAGGGAGGTGAGCAATGTCCTGGTTGGCCACTGCCAGGTGCCTTGGCCGTTACTGCTCAGCTTACCTTTTTCTCACCCACAGCAACTGAACAATCACCAGTTGCAACTATCTTCTTTGTGGATTTCACATCTGTCCCTTCCCTATGCCCACTGGCCCACTAGTCTGGTTCAGCCTGGCCACCATCCCTCTCGTCCCTGAGCAGCAGCTGAACTCACTTTCTCTACCAGCCAACACCCTCCCAATACATTTTCTGCATTGCAAGCATAATAGTGTTGCTCAGAACTCCAAGCCATGGAGCAGGCTCCTACTTCTGGACTTCCCACTGTCCTCAGGCTAAGCTTTCCCTTTCTACATTTTGGATCTACCCCTGACTTTCTTCTCTGGCCTCATCTCTTACCACTTCTGAAAAACAGAACTCCTATATCCCTAAATATAGAGGGACCTCCATTTTTTCTCAGCTTGAATGCTAGTCTGACCTCACCTTACAACACCAAGCTCTTTTCCCAGACATGATATGCCAAGTAAATCCATGGCTCATTGTATTTTGTCATGCACTTACCTGGTTCAAAGAATTCCGATATTACCATGTCATAGGAGCTGACATTCGTGAAGACAAGAATTTTTGTTAATTCATCCACAGAAATTGATTCATATTTGTTGAGCATATTTGCTGTTGTCGTGATTCTGAACACTTACGCCATCCTCATTCTAGATACTCTCCCCATTTTATAGATGAGGAAACTGAGACAGATGACTCAGATAATAACTGGAGGAACCACAATTCCAACCCAGTCTGTAGCCCTACAGACTCAACTATTAAACGTGACTAGGACTCCAGACATAATCTTCGAGAACAAATTATGTTTACATTTGTGATGGAAAACAAGTATGGGACAACTGACATTAATAAAATCTTCCCATGACGGTGTTAGAGGTAGTAATGATAGATAGGGATTTATTTTCATTTTGTTGGATATGGATTTCCAGTTTTCCCAGCACCATTTGTTGAAGAGGCTAACTTTTCTCCAATGTAGGTTTTTGGTGCCTTTGTCTAATATAAGATAACTGTAGTTATGTGGGTTTGTCTCTGTGTCCTCAATTCTGTACTATTGGTCTATCAGTCTATTTTGATGCCAATTTCATTATTTTTTCAAAGAACCAACTTTCTGTTTTGGCAATTTTTTTCAATCGTTTCTTTTGTTTCAGTTTCATCGATTTCAGCTCACCATGCACAAAACTCAACTCAAAGTAGATCAAGGACCTAAGAATTAAACTAGACACTGTACCTAGAAGAAAAAGTAGGTCCAAATCTCTATCATGTTGGATTAGGCCCTGACTTCCTTAGGAAGACTCCTTATAGCATAAGAATTAAAATCAAGAAGCAATAAATGGGATGGATTCAAACTAAAAAGCTTCTTCTCAGCAAAAGAAACGATCAGTGAAGTGAATAGAGAGCCTACAGCTTGGGAGCAAATTTTACCACATGCACATCAGATAGAGCACTAATCCTAGGATATATAAAAAACTCAAAAATCTTATCATAAAAATAAAGAAACCAATCAATAAATGGGCCAAGGAACTGAACAGACACTTCTCAGAAGGTTATATACAATCCATCAAATACATGAAAAAAATGTTCAACATGTCTAGCAATTAGAGAAATGCAAATCAAAATTACACTGAGATTTCATCTCACTCCAGTTAGAATGGCAGCTATTAGGAATACAAACAACAGTAAGTGTTAGTGAAGATGTGGGGGAAAAGGCACACTCATATATTACTGGTGGGACTGCAAATTGGTGCAGCCAATCTGGAAAGCAGTATGGAGATGCCTTTGAAAACCGGGAATGGAACCACCTTTTGACCCAGCTATCCCACTCCTCAGTTTATACCCAAAGCACTTAAAAACAGCATACTGCAGGGACACGCCACATCAATGTTCATAGCAGCCCAATTCACAATAGCTAAACTGTGGAACCAACCTAGATGCCCTTCAGTTGATGAATGGGTAACAGAAAATGTGGTATATATACACAATGGAATATTACTCAGCATTTAGAGAGAATAAAATCATGGCATTTGTAGGTAAATGGATGGAGTTGGAGAATATCATGCTAAGTGAAGTTAGCCAATCCCAAAAAACCAAATGTCAAATGTTTTCTCTGATATAAGCATGGTGATTCACAATGGGGTTGTGGGGGAGGAGCACCAGTGGATTAGACAAACTCCAGATAGAGCAAAGGGGAGGGGAGGGAAGGGAGGGAGCATGGGGGTAGGAAAAACAGAATGAGATGGACATCATTACCCTAAGTACATGTATGAAGACACGAATGGTGTGAATATACTTTGTGAACAACCAAAGGTATGAAAATTTGTGCTCTATATATGTAATATAGATTGTAATGCATTCTGCTGTCATACATAACAAATTAGAATTTTTTTTTATAAAAAAGAAAAAAAAGAACAGGACTTAGATATGATCTGTGTAAAGAAATTATCCGTAGATCCCCTTTTTCTTCCAAAGCATGTGATCACCATTTATTCCCTTATTATTTCCTCCATTTCAAGTAATTCCTAGGGTTAAAGATGTTACGTGAATAACAGAGATGAAGAATGTATCAGCCATTTACTGGGTTTGGCAAGATTTTTCCACTTTCAGTAGTGAGACAGTGTGAATTTTTATATCCTTTATAAATATTAAATTTGTCATTGGTTATCTTTAAAAAAAAAAAAGGTAGTAGTCATCACTACTACCTTTGAAGTGTGTCCAATCTTCAAGTCTGTGCAATTGCAACTTCTGTAATGCAAGCATTATATCTTCCTAGCTTAGTGCGTAACTCATCAGGGACAATTTTCCATATTATATTAACATTTTAGGTCTACTTCAAGGAACAATAAAGTAGAAATATCACGCTGCAGAATTATTCTCCTGCCAAAACTAAAACTACATAATTAATGTTACAGAAAAATGTGGGTTCCCAATGCTTCGAAAATCTAAACTGTATGTCATTTTGCCATTTATAGTTTATTAACAAAATTAGATGCAGCTTTTTTATATTAACTGCTGTACATTTTTCTGATGTTAAATCAATACAGTTTCCATTTTTCATGTAACAGAAATTTAGAAAATTAAATACATCAGACAAGTGGTCATAATGCAGCCATAAAATGAAATCTGAAAGATTAAAATAATGGCTATTATTTATCATGCATATTTGCATCACCAAATAGTAAAAGCCCTAATTGCTTGCTTTAGATTTCTATAAGTATAAAAGTAAAATATGGACTAACAGATTGGCCTTTCTCTCTTCCAGGAAAAAAAAAATCCTGGTAATGGAATATGTGGTCAATAAATACTTCATTGATTGATGCCTGTAATGAGCTTATTTAGTTGCTAGAACATCTGAAGTGTTTAAAGCAGGGTGTAGAAAAGGTAGAAACTACTTTTGTCTGATTATAATGAACACTATTTTAAAACATTTGAGAGTTGGGGGGAAAAATTAAAGCATTTTAGAAATTAACAGAGAAGAGGTGGTAGCAGTGGAGAGTGAAACACCCTCATGGTACATTTCTATGCCAGGCAACTCACTCATTCACATTCACTTATTGAGGACATACTATATACTGGGAATGGCACTAATTTCTTGACAAAATGTCAGTAAATCAACAGACTTAGTCTTTACAGAGCTTGGGTCCCAGTGGGAGGTCACACCATCACACAGTGGGAATTCTCAGTATGGCAGGTCACCAACAAGAGGTCACACTATGAACTCACTGGAAACTATCTTTCTACCTTCCCTGCTGTGCTCCCAAATGCTACCCTAAACATACTCTCCCCGTACACCTCCTTGGGCCTGATCTCTTATTCCACTTCTCT
This sequence comes from Spermophilus citellus, assembly GCF_964194105.1. Lineage (NCBI taxonomy): Eukaryota > Metazoa > Chordata > Mammalia > Rodentia > Sciuridae > Spermophilus > Spermophilus citellus. The sequence goes on along the minus strand of NC_138200.1, from coordinate 54,493,982 downwards.
GGTATCTCCAGTTTTCTTCTGGGAAGACCCGGTGAGATGATTTATGTTAAGGCACAAATAACACAGCTGTGGTGTTTGCTAAGAGGAATCACTTTAAAATGTAGGCAATAGGGGCTGGGGTTGTTGTTCAGTGGTAGAGCGCTTGCCTAGCACATGTGAGACTCTGTGTTCACACCACATAAAAATAAATGAATAAAATAAAAGTATTATGTCCAACTATAAAAACCAACGTGTGTGTGTGTGTGTGTGTGTGTGTGTGTGTGTGTGTGTGTAAATGTAGGCAATAACAGCAGATGTTATGGAGAAAGTCAGGATAGAGTTATTTGGGTTATTTAGGGCGAAGGCTTCTTCTGGAACCCATGACATTCTACTTAGGGATTTTTTAATGCTTCTGGCAATACATAGGTTGATCTTGTATAGCATCATCTTTAGGAAGATATAGCTCAGAATGTTTGGCAAAACAAATGGTCCAAAGGGTGGCCATAAAAAGTGAAATTCCTAATGAATAGCAGGATTGGACATTTGGAAAGAGCAGACCATGATCACCAACATCAGAACAAGCACAGGATATTTCCACTCATTCGAAAAAAAAAAAAAATGTGTAGCTGCCTTCTTTCTTAATCCAAATGTCCCAGGAATCCACTTCAATTCACATTAGTGTCTTTTAGTTCCAAAGATTTAAAAGTCAGTAAGAGAATTAATGCTCTGAACTGAAAGCTTTCTCCGGCCTGGGTCTTTCTTCTTCTGTTTAAAAATATACGTAGAAGTCTGCCATCTCCACATGTTGGCAACAATATTTCATCTTCAGATTCCCTGGTGTGATGAATTCATGGGATGGGGAGTGAATCTAGTAAGTGTGAAATTTATCAGCCACATGCATAACCCTCCTCCCAATTTCCATGACTGTCCCCTCCTCGTCGACTACCCTGAAAGCATTGCCAATGTGTCCACAATTTCATTTTTCCCCACAATAAACCAAGTTAGGGCAAAGTCACACACCGAGCACAGGCTCACCAGCAGATGTGTTATCCATACCACCTTTTGTTCGATTTGTTTCTTCTCAAAAATAAGTTCCAGAAAAGTGCCTTATTTCACAAAGGTAGTTTTCCTCCTACTTAGAAATGTTTGTTGACCTGAATAAACTGCTGCTTTGTTAATAAATTAACCCAAAAATACTTTTGAAATTCAACCACAATCAAACATTTCATCTGGACTGCATTATTTGCCATTTCTATGCCTCTTCAGAATTTCTGAGAACTCACCCGTGTGCGACAAAGTGACAAAGGAAAAATCTGTTCCCAGGCTTTTAGACAAGTAAATACTCAGAAATTTTGGTCTGGAGCTAAGAAGCACATTACAACCTTTTCAAAGACTTGCTATAAACAACCTGCATTGAACCAAGTAAGAGAAGATTTTTTTTTTTAATTAATGACTTTAATTTTTTTGCAATTCATAATAATTTGGTGACATACAACTTTATTAAATTCATTTGATCTTTTACAATTATGTAATAACAGAGGAAAATGTATCTGCTATAAAGCAAAGTTGAACCTAAGTACTTAACAATAGCTACCAATGACATTAATTAAATTAGAAATAGAGATTAGTTCAATTAGAAACAGCAGGCTGTGCATTTTCAAGTAAGAAAAGCTTTTTGTTTTTTGAAGAAGTCAGTCCCAGGTTCCGTTTCAGGGAAGACTCTGCCATGGAAAAGTGTATCCTGTATTTTGCCCAGTGGGGAAACTCATTGTTCTGTATTTGAATTGTCCCTTCAATTGCCTATGTGTCCTACTAGATTGGAAGCACTGACTTGAGGGCAGGGAGTGGGTCTTGGCCACTACTGAGACAGCAGGCACTCAGTATCAACATTTTTTTTCTATGAATGAATACAACACCGAGGTGACGGAGAAGATAAAAGTCAAGTAAGACTTAAAGGAAGTATAGAGACCATGCCCTGTGTCCCTTGGGGTCGTTTCCCAGCAAGGTGGTGAGGTTGGCATCTGGAGGGTTGGAATCTAATGATGACTCTTGGCAGGCTCAGCCCTACGAGCAGACAAGGTCTTCCTAGTAAGTACAGTTGGTCTTTGGCTAACCCCAGGCCTTCGAGTAGGGATGCGTAGGAAAGGAAGAGACTGAGGATGAAAATTTAAATTCTTAAGTTATTGAGAGATCAAAGGTGTGGCCTAATTGATGAGTTTTGTGATTCTGAAAGGCCACCCAGCCACTTGGGCTGCCGCTTAAGGAAGCCAGCTTTTGTCTAACACTGGAGTTGTTTTTACCACAGCATCTTCTTCCTTTAGAACTTGTACACAAGAATTGGCTTCACACCTGTGCTTAGATAGGGAAGGTTTAGGACAATTTCACAGAGCAAGAGGAGGAGGAACAAGAAAGGGTAAAAAAAAGAGAGAGAGATGTGTCACAATAGATTGGGTAGAGAGGGGTGAGGGGGAGGGGAGGGGAGGGGGGATAGGAAGGGCAGCAGAATACAACAGTATTAGCATTAGTATTAGTATTGCTGTATGTATAAATGTGGCTGTATAACCAGTGATCCTGCAATCTGTACACGTGGAAAAATAATTCATACCCCCGCCGTAAAAAAAAAAAAAAAAAAAAAATAGGTGGAAAGTGGCAGAGATGATGATAGAGGGGGAAGAGGAAAGAACAAGAAATAACAAAGGCCTCACAGATGTTCGCAGTGCCCTCAGCCATCACTAGATCCTCTTCAGCATTCTCCTATCTGTTGCTACCTGTGGGGATGCCCGTATTTTGCCAAAATGAAAAAACTTCAATAACAGGCCAGACCATGAGTTTCAGATAGAGTAAGAAGAAGGTAGAAGCTTCAAATCAGAGTATATAAACTGATTTTTAAGACAGTCAAACATCCAGTCCTGAAGAGCAGCGGATACTCTGGAAAAGAAGGAAATGGCAGCTTGGTGTCAGGGACAGAGAAGCTGGTGGTGGTGACAGTAAGGGCTGAGCTACCCTGGCCAGGTAAGCTCATTTGGTTCTCACCACTACCCCAGGAAGTAGGTTCTGTTGGTAGTTAGTTCTGTTTTACAGACAAGGAACAGTCAGATCAGTTCGACACACCAAGTTCCACAGTCAGCCAGTGGCAGAGCCAACCTATTCCCCCAGGAAGTCAGGTTTCAGTGCTCGCTCCCACCCACTGTATCAGCCTCCTGTAGTCACTTTAACAGATTGCCACAGACTTCTCTCATGCTTCTGCAGGCCAACACTCTGAAATGAGCATCACTGGGACAAAAATCTAGGCATTGGTAATGCTATACTCTCTTCAGAGTATCTAGGGGACAATTTGCTCCTTGTCTCTTCTGGAAGCTTCTGGTGGCTGCCAGCATTCCTTGGTTTGGGTTTACATCACTCTAACCTTCAAAGCCAGCAACTCACATCTCTCCTCTATTTCACATGAGAGGAAATTGAGATTTCCCTTTGTCTCTCTCTCTCATAAGGACACTTGTGAATGCAGCTAGGGCTCACCCAGCTATTCCAGGGTAATTCCCTTTTCCAAAATTCTTAATATAATGACATCTGTAGAGATCTTTTTCCAAATAAGGCATTATTTTAAGTTTCAGGATTGGGGCCTCATATCTTAGGGGGAGAGAGCATTTTTTCAGTCCACCACAAATGTTCTACCCAGCTGTAAAAGCTTTCAGTGGCTTAGAGCAGCTGTTCTAAATCTGTGTGTGTCTTGTGTATTTATTGTAGTTAACTTCAGACATCCATTGTGGTAGCTAAAAAAGGCAAATTTGAAGGTGGAGATGATTTAAAAATTTTAAGAACATTCTGAGGATTATGATTTAACACTTTTTGGATGATGGATTTGTTATTCAAGACCTTAAATATGGATGAGGATCTTAGGAAAACATTCACTTATCACCATCCTTAAGCCCTGAGATTCAATCAACAACTGCCCATTTATTAGTCAGCTTTCTACCACTGTGATGAAATGTCTGAGAAAAGCAACTTAATAGAGGAAGGATTTATTTTGGCTCACAGTTTCAGAGATTCCAGTCCGTGGTGGGTTGATTTCACTGCGCTGGACCTAAGGCAAGGCGGAACATCATGGCGGAAAGGTATGACAGAGGGAAGCTGCTCACCTCATGGTAGCTGAAAAGCAAAGCAGGAAAAGAGTTGAGGGAAATACAGAGTCCCCTAGGGCACACGCCCAAGGACATATTTCCTCCAACTCAACCCCACCTCCTAAAATTTCCACCACTTCCTAATAATTCCATGAAATTATGAATCCATCAGTGGATGAATATGCTGATAAAGTTAGTGCCTCCATGATCCAATCAAACCCCAGTCGTCCTATCTTTAAACACTGCTCAATTTGGGATGAAGTTTTCAAACATATGAGACTTTGGGGGACATTCCTGACTCAAAACACAATAGCCCACGTATCACACCTTGAGAAGAGCTACTATTCCCATAATCTCAGGTTAGAAATTCTTCAGAAGCATCCTATCATGTATGTACGGTACAGTAAATGCCTCAACCAAGCAGAACCACCTTCTCTCTACCTCTTCTACTTCACCACCCTTTCCTTCATAATCTCCTGTTTCTGGCCAAGATAATGTTATTCTTCATTTTTCTCCTGGCCCTTTACTCACTTGGGATACCTGTTCCATTTTTCAGTCAAAATCCACAATCATTTACAAGACTAATCTTTATTTCATATGCTCAATCATGAGGGAAATGCAAATTAAAACCACAATAAAATATCAATTCACATCCATCAGGAGATGGATGTGGGGACAATGGAACCCTTATAAACCTTTGGCAAGAAAGTGAATCAGGGCAGCTGCTATCAAAAACAGTATGAAGGAAAAAAAAAACAGAATAAAGGCTCCTCAAAAATTTTAAAATGAAACTATCATATGACCTACCAACTCCACTTTGGGGTATCTTTTAAAATAAAAGCAGGGTCTCAAAGAGTTATCAGTACACATGCTTTTTCACAATCACAAAAGAATAGAAACCAATGCCCATCAAGAATGAGTGGATAAATAAAATGCAGTTTACCTATACAATGGACTATTGTAGAGCCTTTAAAAGAAAGGAAATTCTGTGCTACAACACCAAAGAGGACATTATGCAAAAATATATTAAGCTGATATGGCTTGCATGTGAAGTGCCCCCCCCAAAAAAAATAAATCTCACATGTGGGCTGGGCACAGGGTCACCCGCCTGTAATTCCAGTGGCTCGGGAGGCAGAGGCAGGAGGATTGTGAGTTCAAAGCCAGCCTCAGAAATTTAGCAAGGCGCTAAGCCACTCAGTGAGCCCCCGTCTCTAATAAAATACAAAATAGGGCTGGGGATGTAGCTCAGTGGTTGAGTGCCCCTGGGTTCAATCCCTGGTATCCTTCCCCCCCCCCAAAAAAAATATATCTCACATGTGTTGAAGGCCTGATCCCTAACAGAGCATGTTCAGAGGCGTTGCTGTTGGGAATTAATTGGATCGTGAGGATGCTGACCTCATCAAAGGATTAATCTGTCATGGCTGAATGAACTACAGGGAGGTGGTAGAAACTCTAAGAGGTAGGACCTAATGGAAAGGAGGGGGTTCTTGGAGGTGTGACCTCAGGGACGATCTTTTCCCAACCACTTTCCTCTCTCTCCTCTATCCGCTGCCCAGCCGTCATCAGCTGAGATTCCGCCATACCTCTCTGCCTCACCACAGGCTCATAACAATGGAGCCACCCAACTATGGGCTGAAACCTTGAAAACCATGAACCAAAATAAATCTTTCCTCCTTTGTTTATGTCAGGTTTTTTTGGTCACAGTGATGAAATCTCACTACCACATCAGCCAATGACAGAAAAGGCAAGTACTGAAGGATTCCCCTTACAGGAGATATGTAGAAGTTCACAAAGTAGAATGGTGGTTGCCAGGAGCTAGAAAGAAGGCGAGATGGGAATTTGGTGTTCACTGGTTGCAGCTGTATGAGATGCAGTTCTACAGGTTGGTTTCACAGTAAAAATCAACGCAAACAACACTACTGAACTGTACCCTTGAAAATGGTTATGACAGTCAATTTTATGTTATGCATATTTTATGACTTTTAAAAAATTGTGTAAATAAACCTTTTTTTCATGCAAAAAGTTTTCCTACATCAATTTAGATAAATCTTCCCTTTCTATGCTATTTTTATGTACATTTTCCTCTTTTTCTATAAGGAAAAATATTGTGTTTTTTTGCAAAAGCCCTCGATGCGTCATTATTCACATAGAAAACTGAATGGTTACAAAGCAACCAAGTCAAGAATGAAAATACTTCTATACCTAAAACAACAAGAGACTGAGAAATAAAATTAGCCAGGCAAGAAAAAGTCCTGGAAGAATGCTGATGTAACACAAATTAGGAACACTTTTCTTTCACTGTGATGGAGTTATTAAAAAAAAAAGAATCCTCAATAAACTTTCATGCATACAAAGGTGCTTAACTTATGTTTCCACAGAAAAATGTTGTTAGTTACTTTACTTAGTACAGTAGATCTCAAACTTTGTATGCATCAGAATCACCAAGAGGGCTTTTTCCACTCAGATGGACCACTGGAGGTCTCCTTCAGAAGGCTAGGGGTGAAGACAATCTGCATTTGTTTTAGTTCCTTAGTGATACTGATCCCACTGGTCAGGGACCATAGCTTGAGAACATTAGCTTGACTCCGAACTTTCGTAATGACAGTAAAGACAGCGAAACATAAACCTGAAAATGTCATTCCAAATGGGGCTCCTACTCTTATATCTTTATACAAAGCCAAGGGGAGACACTTAGCCTCCCACTCGGCTCTTCCCTCTACCTACATTCTTTCCTTTGGAAACACTGGGAATTTAGGGAGCAGTGTAACACATAGTTGGTCCTCTCTATCAGTGGGCTCCACATCTGCAGATTCAACCAACTGCAACCAAAAATATCCTAAGAATCTTTCCAATTCTAAAAAAAAAAAAAAAAAAGTTTATCTGTACCGAACATGGACAGATTTTTTTTCTTGTCATAAAACAACAGGGTATAATAACTATTTACCTAGCATTTATATTGTATTAGGTATTGTAAGTCATCTAGAGATGACAAAGTACACAGAAGGATGTGGTGCAAATACTGCATCATTATGCATAAGGAACTGGTACATCCTCAGGTTTTAGCATCTGTGGGGTTGGGTGGAATGGAAAGAGCCCTCCTGAAGGACAACTGTATTTTACACTCCAAGCACCAAGCAAATCGGATACTGGTTAAGTAGTCTAATCTGTCCTTCACTTTTAAAGGGCACTCAAAACAGTAGTGTAGGTAGATCGAACAAGAGATTGCAGACAAGAGCAGCAGTACCTCTACCAAATTAAACAGCACACCTTGATATCCAGTCTTTGGTGAGATGCTACTTTAATGGCTTTAAAGTCAGAGATCATGCATTTAACGATCCTGCTCTTAAAATTATCGTATCTAAAATTATGCTGGTCGTGGTATCATCAAAACCAAGTAACTAATAGTGTACTTAATAATTAGGACAAAACTAAATTTCAAAGAGAACATATTCTCTTTAGCAAGAGAAGATACATTAACTCAAAAGTTGAGTAGTACATGGAGTCACAAAAATTGGCCCATCAATTTTTATAGAATCTGTGTAGTGCATAGAGACTACCATCTACTGAAATTTATCCAAGTACACCTGTGCATACACAGGGTGATTTAACAGTACTAAACATAGCAGTGAAATCCCAATTCATATTATCTTAGCTAAAAATCAAAACAGAGTAGTTTATGATCACATTAGACCCTTGAGATGTTCCCTTAGTCACCATTTCCTCATGATTTGTTTTAATGAATACAAGTGTATATATAGGATACCACAGAAACAAAATAAAAATGTATTCCTTTTATTACAATTCAAGTGAGATGCCTTCCTGAAACCAGTCCTATTCATCTTTTAGTGAAGATTCCAGCTTCAGACAATCCCTTCCCTCCAAACAACTAAATCTGAAGTTTGTTTCCTAGAATGTTTCATAGATAGTAAAAAAACAAAGGCTCATCTCTCACTGATCCAAGGAGTCAGATATAATGAAATGATGTACACCCAGCATCTCTCATTCCATACAAGCACCTGCTCTTTTATATACTTGGATATAAAATATTCATTCTCTAATATCATAATGATAATGATACACTATTGAATTTTCACTAGTGAAAACAACATCACTAATTTCTATGTGATTTTCTGCCCAGGGATAAAGAACAACAAACCTCAACAGTTCTAACAGTTCCACTTAAACAATCACTGTGACAAAAATTCACTGATGATTTACATACAAGAGCTCAAGTATCAAAAAACTAGATAGTCAACATGGGGATTTTTTTTTTCCAAGAGACCTACTGTGGCATTAGAACACAGAAAAAATGTGCCTAAAAATAACTGTCACAACATATAGTAACTGTTATGGTTTGGAAAGGAGTGTCCCCTCAAAGATTCTGTGTTAACGCAGAAATATTCAGAGGTGAAATGATTAGGTATGAGAGCTGTAACCTCAGCAGTCCATCCTTGCTTGGAAGAACTAAGTGGGTGTTAACTGTAGGCAGGTGGGCCTGGCTGGAGGAGAATCACTGGGGCCATGACTGGAAGGAGTCATCTTTCCTGCAGCCCCTTCCCTTTCTCTCTCAGCTTCTTGGCCACCATGAGTGACACAGTACTCCTTCATCACATCCTTCTATGTCCTGCCTCACCTGAGCCCAGAACAATGGAGTCAGCCAACCATGGACTGAATCTCTGAAACCATGAACCAAACCAAGCTTCCTCCTCTAAATTGTTCTCGTCAGGTATTTTGGCCAGAGAAGTGAAAATCTAACATATACAATTATAAACAAATTTTTCAACTAATCATTTCATGTCACACATTAAGTTAATTTTTATAGTCATACAAACAATAGATTTGTTTTTCAAGGTCAATTATGTTTCAGCCTTGAAAATAAGAAATCAAGGAACACAGAGGATGAATGAGTAGACCAAAAGATCTAACAGCATGCTTAGAAATAGACTCCCATGTTTATGAAAATGTGATTGATGAAAGTTGGCGCTGTATAGCAGGAGAGAAAGAATGGAGTATTTAATAAAGGTGCTGGGTTAGTTGATTATCTGTTTTGGTGGCGGGTGGAAATTAGTTTAGATGCCTACCTCATACTACACATAATGACCAATCCCAGAAAGACTGAGAATTTTACCAAAGACATAACTTTAAATTTCTTAAAATCTTATAGAACACAACAAAATAATTTTATGGTTTCCATGTGGAGACAGACTTTCTAAAATAAAATTTTAAAAGCTCAAACCAGAAAGCAAAAGATTGATACGTAACAATGAATTAAAATGAAGAATTACTCTATTTTTTAAATATTTTTTAGTTGGACACAGTATATTTATTTTTATGTGGTGCTGAGGATCGAACCCAGGGCCTCGCATGTGCTAGGCAAGCACTCTACCACTGAGCCACAACCCCAGCCCCAAGAATTACTCTTTATAACATAAAGGAAATGAAAAGGCAAGTGCCTAAATGTAAGAAAACATTGTGCACTCATTACAAAGAATTAGTACCCAGAAAAATATGAGAAAATTCTACAAAATGGAAAGAAAAAAAGACAACTTAGTAGAAAACAATAGCAAAATATATGAACAGGCATTTTTCAGAAAGGAAATTTAAATGTCCAATATTCATACAGGATTCTCAACCTCACAGTTATCAAGGAAATATAAATTTAAAACACAGTGAAATACAATTTTACCTCACTATACAGGCAAAAAGTTAACAGTCTGAGGGTTCCAGGGGTTGGCAAGGTGTGCAACACTGAGAATTATAGAGCTACAATGTAAATTGGCCCTACCACCCTAGTATATAATTGGCATTATCAAGCAAAGTTAAAAAGTGCATACTCTATAAGCCAAAAATTCCTATTTTCCTAAATATATGCCAAACACACACACACATGCACACACACACATGCACACACACACACATGCACGCACACACACACACACACACACACACACACACACACCATGGTCATTCATGTGCAAGATCATTTCTTGTAGCAATTTTTAGAATGGCAGAAAGTAAAAGCAACACAACCATCTCTCAGAAGGTGACTAGATAAATATTTCATGGAATGAATATGGCCCAATTTATTTAACAGTGAAAAGGAATATATACAGCATTGTGGATGAGGATCTTAGAAATAATACATTTTCATGTTATTAAAAAAAAACTGCCAGGTGCAGGAAAACACCTGAAATAGGAAATACAAGTTTTCAAGGTAGGCAAAATTGAAGGATACTTTTAGGGGCACGTCTGTGTGACTCATACATATCACAGGGTTGTGCATCTATGTGTATATAAAAAAAGTGACAACATGGGGTGGGGGGAAGTCAGTATGTTAATTACTTCTGCCTTGGAGGAAAGAAGAATGAAACCCAAAGCAAGTGTGTATGTGCCCCCAAATACACACACTGGGGACTGAACCCCGAGGCACTCCAACACTGAGCTACTTGCCCAGCCCTTTTTAATTTGAGATAGCATCTCACTGCATTGCCCGGTCCAGCCTCAATTTTGTGATCCTCCTGCCTCAACCTGAGTAGCTGGGATTACAGGTGTGCACCACCTCACCCAAGGTCCAAAGAAGATTTTTTAAAATAAACAAAGATCAACAAAGATTAAAAATCCAACATGGTTTTCATAAACCTCATTTACATACACTTAAAACCAGAGATGGCAGAAGAACCCTGGGTGCTCACAGGGTAAGAGTTTCCTGGCTGAGCACAAATTTCAACCTTTCTTCATGCTGTCCTGATAAATACACACTTATCACAGGAGCTCCTCCTCTGTGGGCCAGGACTAACAGAGAAATCCAAGGTCTGAAGTATGGTTATTCAGATAAGTGAGGGGTCAGGTTCCTTCATTCCCACCCAAGAGTCTCATAAATCTTATGGATATAGAAATCAAGGTGTGTTATAAAGCTTGTTACTCAGAATGTCAATCTCAGCTGGCATCAGTCACTAGGGGCTCGAGAGACAGAGAGGCAGTAGGGCAACCCACCATGGTTCATGTCACACTCTCATTCCAGGGTCCAATCCTTGCTTTGGCACTATGGTCGGGTAAACCTCATTGCTGTCCTGTAATGGAGATACCACATCTAAAGTCCTTTGAGTTCCTTTCTCCTGATTTTTAAATGCTTGTTTTCTTTGCAGGCCATTAGAATCCCACTTCAATGTGTTGACTGTTTAACAGAGTGACATTTCCAGGATGAACAGGAGATACACAAATGCATCAGACAGGTTCCTGCCCTCAAGTCATTTACAGGTTTAGCGGAGAATCATGGGTAAGAATCAGTAACCCAAGCATTAAAACTGGTGTCCTAGAAACATGTGGGGCGAAAGATGAGTAAAGCAAATTCTGAAAGCTCGAAGTATAAGCCACCAATGTGGAATTTGTCTCTGACATGAGGGATAACTACAAATTTCCTGTCCTTTCACTGGGAGTGCTTCTGCCAAAATGTTGTCTATATTATTTATTCCTTTGGATCCCAAGCCCAATAAAAATTAATTTGGCATATTAAACTTGAGAGATGATCTTCTCTGTTGAACAAATGAATCTAATGAGATTATCAGTGCTTCTTTGTGTCGAGTGCTGGATGGAAGACACAAAAGCAAACGAGTCATGGTCCTTCTGCCCTTAGAGAGTTCACGTTATTTTGAGAAACAGTATACTTTGCACTTGAGAAGGAACCAATTGATGGGAACCACATTGCCTATAACAGACAAAAGGCAGAGTGCATGGTGTGGCTCATAATTAGTTAAAGCAACGCCTTCTAATTAGTAGCTAACTTTCTATGGAGGGTACACATGTGCACACACAAACACATGCATGTGCATATACACAAGGCCATACATAAACTCAAATTTTAAATCTACGTGACATGGTAAAGTATCTACCAATTATTACTTATATTTTAAACCTTTTTTCAAAGGATTTGCTTCCAATGTGTTTCATTGACTATGAACTTTTGAATGGTAGATCCCAAACATGACATTTTATACTTTATTTCTAATGGTCCAGAAGCAGCAGGGGGCAATCTAAGGTAGGAGACCTGCCCTGGCAGCGCCGAGGGCTCAGCAAGGCTGTGTCCTAGAGTGGTGGACAAAAGCGGCTCCACCTTGCTGAATACAGAACATGGTGTAGAGGGAAATCTGAAATATACATCGGAGAGAACAAATCTGGGGCGGTGAGATAACAGAAGGTGAAGGATCTACTCTGGGATCAAATAAGATGAAACAAAATGAAATAAATATAAAATAAAATTTAAAAAACACCTACTACCAGCTACAAGCAATCTATGAAGGCATAGAGACGTTCTTGGATTTTTGTTTTAACTTTGCCTGCAGGCGCTTCTGAGCCCAAATAACTGCAGATCTGGGAATAACAGGTGTTTATTGATTTCCTTGTGAGTTTTTTCTGTTTTATTTCTTCCCTCTTTCTTTTCCCCTGTGGTAGGAGAACAGAAAGACATATGTATTCCATATGTAACACTTTAGGAAAATGAAAGGCAAGAGAAACACTGAACAGATGTAGAGAGTAGGGACCCACTCTTCCCACTACAGGTTCATGTCAACAACCCAACTGCTTTCCTTGTATTATCCTAAGAAGAAAAGGCACCAAAAGTTCCCCCAGAAAAATATTAACTGATAAAAAACTTAAACGTTAGTATGGAAATGTGTACTGATCAGAAAAAAAAAAAAACCTGATCTCAGGTTTCTTCCTCCTTCTGAAAGACTTATTAGAAATAGCATACAATCTTTAAAGGGCGATCAATAGTTTGGCTTTAATTACTTTTGAAGCTTAAAAGAGAAAGGAAAACTACCCAAGTCTCTGAAAATCTCCCTTCTTTTAAGGCTTTGATTGTCAAGTTGAGCTATCAAATCACACATCAAGATTGATTTAGTCTGAAATATAAAAAAAAAAAAAACAAGTTTAAAAGGTAAGAATGTACCTCTCTAGATGATGAATTATCTGCTATAATCTGTCTTTTGATTTCTCTGCAGGACACAGCCTTCCATCCATCAAACCAGGATGAGTTCCTCTTATGTTCTAGTATCTAAAAATGTTTAGATGATAGGACCATGGAGCAAAATAAAATGCACATTTTTTATTCCCCCACCCCCAAGTTTAGAAAAGACTACAATCTCTCTAGGCACTGGGTTTAATATTAAGAGTGAGGAAATAACCAAACATAGTGAAACATTCAGAAAAAAAAAAAAGAAAGGATAAATTGGAAGTTTGACTCTGCCGATATTTTGCAAAAGATGAACAAGTGTGAATAAAGCAAAGAAGGGGAAATGGGCAAGGAAGGTTATTTTCTGAACCCACTTTGCGAGGCAAATGGAAAACTGTGTGAAGGAACTGGTCATAAAGCAAAGGGGCAGACGGGGGGTGCAGAGATAAGCAGCACACAGAAGAAAGGAGGAGAGAGGAGGGGGTTCCTATGAAGTCCGCAGGAAGCCTGGGGCTTCCAGAGATGAAACAAACTTCTCTGGGGAAAAAAAATTTGTTTAAATATTCCTGTATATGTCAAACGGTGAACTTGAGCAGCAAATAAGCTGCAGGGAAGACCACAAGCAGACTGTTCTGAACAGCAACGAAAAAGTACAGTGTCCTGGGAGGAGGGATTCATTGTTGAGGAATTACAGTTTCCTAAGGACCCAGGTTTGGTTTGGTTTTCAAAGACTGCAGCAGCTGCAGTCTGCAGATGTAGCTGAAATCTCTCTCCCTCCCTCCCACACACACACACACACACACACACACACACACACACACACACACCCCCACCCCTGAGCAGGAGATACAGTTCCCAATAGCATGGCCATATTTTCTATAGCAATAATCTTCCATCCACAAAAGAAACAAGAGGGGGGGCGGAAAAAAGAGGATGACAAGAGACAGATACAATCTCATTCAAGGAGGAAAACCAGGGTCATACAAGCAGATTACAAAAACATATGCAGGGGTTCTCACTTATTATTATTTGAAATATTGATAGAGGGTCTTTTGTATTTGCCAGTTTGCAATTTGGAACGGGTAGAAAATGCTAGTGTATTAGGGGAACAAATGTAAAGACTACTTGTGTCACCGATTTAAACAGCCCCCCCCCCCACACACACACACACACACACACCTACCTATCTCCTAACCTGGCTGCAGCTTCTTAAAAAATACAAAAAAACTCCCTTCACATTGTTCAGTACCTCTCCGATTTCCTGTGTCGACCCCCAAGTTCATTTGTTCCCCTGGGTCTTCTGAGTTACCCAAGTTACCTAATGCATGCCCAGTATGAAACATTTTTAAATGAGTTCGTCTTTATTGAATTATGATTTCCTGCAGACACTGATAACAAAATTCAAATTGCTCTGGCAGACGAGGATTTTTAGAGTGCTGGGACGAAACTGAGTTTTTAAGAGAATCTCCAAGAGCCACCCACCAAGTGTGTGTAGTAACTGGGTACCGATTGATGAATACTTCAAATACTTAATTAGATTTGCCAAGGGGGGAAAAAATCAATTCTTAGGAGTCAACACTCTGGGAGATATGGATGATAAAGAACTGTTATTGGCACACCCAGGGTGTAGTCCAAAGTAAAGCTTAACAAAATAAAGTTTTCAGATTTTCATCGCACTCTCTGCAGTAGGCACAGTGCAATTAGCAGCACATCAAAAGGAAGGGAGACCAACTTTTGCCCCCCGATTTCTCTTTCTTCAAGAATGTCTTCGGCCTGTTTAAAAGGCATTTTGCAAGCAAGGAAGAAGCGAGTCAGATTCTATCAGGGGTAGCATCGCCTATGAACACCTGCAAACGGATTCTGCTCTGTTTTGTTAACCATGTATTTTGTCTTTACCGGTTTTCAAAGGGAAATGTGATAACCCCACTGTGCTTTAGACGCACACCAGGATGTTTAATCTAATAAAGCCACTGCAGTGCGATGGATTAAAGCAACATGGCGCATTCGTAATTTGGGACATGGAAAAGAATTTTAACATTCAGGCGCGGTGAGCTCCATCTCAAAAATGGTATTAATAGGATAAAAGCAGAGCATCTAAATAACATCCGCTTTTTCTTTTTAAGGGTCTTATGGGAAGCCAGGGCAAAAAAACAGCCTTGGGACACCTCTAGCTGCACCCTTGGGATTGTACTTCATCGTTAAAAAACAAACTTGAAGTCCTGTAATTATCATCTGGCAGAAACACCTATGAATAGCAAAAACACAGAAATGAAATGGTGGAACAGATTCTTGGGGGTAAATATTATGAGGGTTCCCCCCGCCAAATTGAAAATCGTCTTCATTGAATAAATAGAATTTACTTACAAATTTATAAATTAAGCAGTAGTTCCAGATGTGTTTTTTACCAGATCTAGCCCCTGGCTACAAAATGTTCTACCTCCCACATCTGGCATCCATGCATTTTTTGATGTGTTGAGATTTTTGTATTTTTGAGAAGGAAATAAAGTGACGGCGATCCCTCTTCTTTATACCACCTGTTTCAGAAACAATCAGCTATGGTAAGCTCATCTGTCTAGTAGGGGACAGAGTTCAGGAAAGAGCAACAGGAACGCAATGTCAGCAGTGCATTCAACCAATCTTTCATTTTAAATTTTCTAGTACCTATGTTAATAAAGTAAGAAATAGTAAAATTAACTTTTGTATTCCAGTTATTTAATCTAGTATTTCTAAAATATTTTAGCACATAAAAAGTATTCATTAGATATTTTACATCCTTTCTTTGTGTACATCTGTGAGATTGGGCATATGTTTGACACTTCAAGTGTATCTTAACTAGGACTAGTGACATTACAAGCGATCGCTAGTGAACAAGAGGCTGGCGGCTACCATGCTGGTAACACATCTCCAGACAGATTACAGAGAACAAAGTGAGGCCAGCACAGAATCAAGGGCTAGCTGGGTAGGAAGGCAGAAGGTCAATGCCAAAACTCCCTCCTTGGTTCCCCTATTTCTGACCCCGGCTCCAACTATGGGGATTTCTCAAAGGTGAATCCTCTCTTTAGACTCCTGGTGAGCTGGATTGTTCTGCTCATGTATTCATTTGACAAACTTTTACAGGCGCCCACCATGTTCCAAGAACTGTGGGTTACAGAGGTAAACGAGATCTCTACAAGTGAGCACGTTCTCGTGGTATGCACTGATCTGAGAAGGAGGATGCTAACGGGCACCTGTTCATACACTAGAGTTCATGCAGGATGGAGTGGAGAAGAGGCAAGGGAAGGGGAAGAAGTGGATCACAGCCCAAACGTCATCTCCTCACAAAGACCTTTTCGACCCTTTCAATATTAAATCAAAATTCTTTGCCACTCCCCAGTCATCTCTGCTTCACCTCCTTCTATCTTCCTTTCTGAAATTTTTCTTCATTTATTTGTGGTTTCTATTTTTTTTTAACGGGTTCCTCTCTAGGAGGCAAGCCCCTGACAGCAGGGATCTTGGTGATGCTCTTCACTCTGTGCCTTTGACAGAAGAGACAGTCAATAGTATTCCTGGCTCCTTCCAGCCAGACTGTCCTTCCTTCCTTTCCAGCCACACTGCCACCAACTGGGATCTCACTCAAGGCTTTCCTGTAACCCTTCTCATCTAACAAACAATTCCATGTTAGTGTTCCTCCCATCTGTCCTGAATACAACCAGGATAGGTCACCAGAGACACCGATTTCCTTCTATCAATTCCCTGTTCAAAATGCAATCTTTTTTTTTTTTTTTTGGAAAAATGTTACAACAACTTATTAAAGGAATCTATTTCCTAGAACCTCGTCACCAAGGTTTTTCTCTACTTCTTGCCCTATGACCATTTCCCTCATCTGCACAAAGCAGCTCTCACTTTGGTGATATTCACTGGAAGCCTCAAGGTTTTCCTTCAACTATCAACTAACTCATTAGCAAAAAAGAAAAAGAAAAAAAGAAAGATGTTATGCCTGTCCTCTGCCCTCACTCCAGCCTGAAATTCTTTGTCATCCAGCTTTATTTTACCACCAGGTGAAAAATGGTTGCCAGAGAATAGGTCGCCCAAGGGACAGCACCTTGCAGGCAACAGCCCTTAGATATCAGTAAATGCATAAAAACCTATGAGCCACACCAGTGCCACAGCCTGGTCAGCCATGGACAGGCCTGGCGGGGACACCACCAATAGACCAGAGCTCCCGTGGCCCCAGGGCAGCATCTCAGCAGTGGCCACAATTGACCCGATGTGAGATCTCTTCCCTCTTCATCTGAAAGACGGATGTCTTCAGTCTCTCAGATAACACACGGAGACTGAAAACTGACCCTGACCTCTCACCAAGTGTGGGCAGTAGAGAATGCAACTGAGTTTCATATGGATATGGAACAAGCCATCCTTTTGTAGTGACCTCAAAACAAAGTCATCCCAAATTCTAGTATTTTTTCCTATTTTTCTTCCCCTCTCTTTACCCTTCCCATCCTGGTAGACGGGGGGGGCAGAGAACATAGATGCCTTTTCATTATTTATCTTTTAGCTGATGAGTTAATAGGAGAATGAAAATATAAAGAGACCAATGGCCTGTTCCCTAACTGAATAGAAGGCCCCAAGTGTAACGAGTATCTTCAATTTAAATATAAAATAAAAGCAACCCTGGAAATGGAGGGCTAGGCTCTGGTATCTACGAGCGGGATGGCATCCTACCCTCTGACTGAGGTTTAGGTAAGCCCGAAACACCAACTCCAACCACGTTCGTGTAAGAACATTCAACTGAGCAAAGGGACCCTGTAGAATGTTCTTGATTTCAGCTTCGTATAATCAAAAAGAAGGGACTGGATAATTCTCACCACTTCTGTAATACAGCTCTCCTCACTTTAAAAGGTTTCAGACCCTAGAGGAATGCCTCTAAGCATTTATTACTTATTCTGTTAATTATTGTCCTTAATTAAATAACACCTTTAAAAATTACTTAACCTGAGTGTATGTCTCGCCTCCTTAATTAGAATGAAAGATCCTCGAGCATAATTCAACCAAAATATATTAAGTACCTCCTGGGGATGAGGCATAACGTAAGGAGAGGGATTTCTCCCTGGGTGGCTGGTGTGTCACCGCAATCTTCTTTAGCTTTCAATATGAAAAATTTCATAACTCCACTCTGTCGAAATGTTTTTTTAAAGTTTATTTTTCATATGAGCAAGAAACACAGCACAAAGGATAGATAGGACTTGGAGAGGATCCAAAAACCCAATGAACAAGCTTGCCAGCCCAAGATTCCTCTAGATATTTCTGAATTTTATGAAATGTGAAGATCACCAGGCCTACACTTGTGCCCTATTACCCCCCACCCCGTCTCTTTACCCAAAGCCAATCTTGAACATGCTCTACTGTGGAGGAATATCGTCCTCTTCTGCCTCAGATGCTCTCTGGACAAAGGCTAGGTAGGCATGTTCTACTTTGGGTTCCCCTGAGAAGCCAAAGATTTGAGTGCAGGTAGTTTATCCAGGAGCAACCTCAAGAAATACAATTGAAGTAATAGGGAAAGAAGAGAGAACAGCCCAGAAAGAATTGTCAACAAGGAGCTCTTGCTGTAGGTCACTGTGGCCTCGCCGTAGATCAGAAATATCCAAGGGACAGTAAAACATCAGAACTTAGCCACCAGTCCCCATTTCTTGGTACTTGAGCATCACTCCCGGGAAGTCCTCAGCTCCTGGGCAGCCGCACAGGGAGCAGAGGAAACCACCATCAGAAAAGCAGAGACACACAGAACCGGACACCGTCACCATGCACAGGAACTGGCCATGCGCCACACATGGAGTCTGCTGTAAGCCAAGGCGACCTGGCACAGGGCAGCAGCTGCACCTGCTACGTGTGCCAGCTCATCTTCCTCCACCTCCATCCCAGGCTGAAAGCTCCAGAACCCCATTTCTTACTGGCAGTCCTGCCAGTGAATCTGCCTGACCTTAGGGAGAGTCGCTTTACATTCCTCTGTCTTAATAGAGTTTCTTCAAATAGGAGATGTTGAGGAGTCTTACCGTAAGAAAAAGGAGATGTGACCGAGCTTCCATGTTTTATGAGTTTCAGGGCCCGGGTCGTGAACTTGAATGCCATCGGTGGCCTTGACTTTATTACCATCGTAAACAGGGATAAAGGCTCAAGGAAAGTGATCCTGATAGTTCCAAGGGGGAGGTCTGAGAATCCAAGCGGCCAACGCTGAGGGAGGGCAGGATGGGCTCTTGCCAAAAGCTCAATTGCAGGGTTCTGGAATTTCCACCTAACTCCTGTTGACTCCAGTCATTCAACCCACACTTACTGACCACGGCCAGGCACAGCAGCAGAGACCAACAGACACCAATCACACAGCTACCCAGGGTCCCCATCATGGAGCCAGAACCCATGGAAAGAAAGAGATGACGAACAAGATGTCCCATAGACACCAGTCAAGTTAGAGTCCTTCACCAAGCTTCAAGACTACTCCTGAAAACTCATTTCACACAGTATTTTTAAAAATTTATAGAAATGTGTGGGAAAATAGGGAGAGACAGTAGTGCTGTGTTAACCTTTGAGCACCTGTATAAATCCATATCATGTGCCATTGCTCCTATTTATCAGCACTGACTGTGTCAGAAACCTTATGAAGCACCTCCCAAGCATTCTCATTTAACCCTTTCAACAACCCATGTTACTAATAAATTGAGCCCAGATGGGTCAATATTTAAACTCAGGTAGTCCAACAACAGAGCCTATGTGATCACAGAACACAGAGGTGTCTCTTTCTCAAAGGTGAACCCAGGCTGTGTAGCACCTGAAGATTACAGAATTTGATAAGCTCTTTTTGAGAATACAAAATTCCAAACAAAAAAAAATGCCCCCAGGTTACTCTGTATCATTTCAACAAAACTATTTTTTGATTTCAAGACCTAAAATAATTTACCTTCTGTTCAAAGTGTTTCATAAAGCAACTGGAGGACCCACTTACACAAGAAAGAAAACCAAGATGAAGGGAGACATAGGATATGGAAAACAGGGTCACCCAATGAGATACACCTCATGCCCACTAGGATGTCTGAAATCAAAAAGATAAGTTTTGGTGAAGATGTAGAAATCAGAATCTTTCTACATTGCTGGTAGAATGTAAAATGGTAGCTATACGTGAAAAACACTGTCAGTTCTTCTAAAGTTTAAACACAGAAATGCCATAGGAATATACCCAAGAGAACTGAAAATATATGTCCACCAAAAAACTTGTACATCAAGTTGCATCATTTTGGAGAATAGACAAAATGTGTAAACAACCCAAATATCCATCAGCTAATTAAACAAAATGTAGACTACTCATACATGGAATATTGTTCACCCATAAAAAACAACCAAGTATTGATACAAGGTACAGTAGGGATGAACCTTCAAAACAGCATGCTAAGTGAAAGAAGCCAATCATAAAAGCCCACATTGTATATAATTCCATTTATATGCAATGTGAAGTATAGAAATCTGTAGGGTACAAAGCAAATGAGTGGTTGCATGTGGCCCAGGTAGGCAGGGTAGAGGGGTGATGACAGAGGGTACAGGGTTTCTTTTTGAGATGATCCAAGTGTTTTCGAATCAACTGTGGTGTTCAGTGCAAGCGTTTGTGAATAAACTAAAAATCACTGAATCGTGCACCTTAAATGAGTGATTTACGTGGTTTGTGAACTATGTTTCAATAAAAACAGATGGGAAGGAGACACGGAGGACAGCAGCAGGGACCACACAGAAGCTGGCAGAAGCAGGACATGAAGTGACCGACTCCCGGGCCCCCACAGAAACTTCCTTCTCCCTCTGCTCCTCCCTCCTCTGCAGAACCAACATCTGCAAAAAAACACCTCAACAGAGACCATCTCCCAAGACACATGCCCCCTGCACACTATCCAACCCTCTACCAGGGCCCAAGAAGATGGTCAAGTACATCCCCGAGCCTCCAGACCAGACGAAGCAGCTGGCTGACGTCAACCGGCTGGGGATGGAGCAGGAGGGAAGCCATTCCCTCCCAGCCCCAGCATCACCAGCAACACTGAGCTGCGGGACCACCTCGAGTGCCTGGCTATGCTCAGGGGGGCTTCCCAGCTCTGGAAGCACCTTGGAGGAAAGATTTAATGACATCTATCCCAGAAAACTAAACACAACAAAAAAGACTGCCATTATCTCTAGGGAAACCAAAATGAGGCTCAGATAGGAAATCAAATCATAGGACACGGTATAGCTCAGTTGAAAATGCTTAAAAAATATGTGATATAAATTTCCCCCAAGATTATGGCACCAGTATGGAGACTGAAGAGAGAAGTGTAGGTACAGGATGGGGAGGCGAGTAGGACCAAAAGGCTCAAACTCCCTCATCTACTACAAAGTCAAGGATGATGTCTACAGGGGGAAGGCAAATACTAGTGATGCCTATACATGATTTAGGAGAAAAATCCACAAAATAGCCAGAAATGTTGAAAAGCAACCATCTTTGAGAGGTTTAACTAGGAAAGGGAGAGTTCTGTACCCATCAGTATCAATTTATAATCCTAAATCTATAGAGTTACCCAAACTCTTTGAAACTGTATTCATTATATAGTGGGAATCCTCCCAGAAGCTCTAACCAGTGATTTTCATAGCATTTAATTACAGAAATAATTACAAGGCATCCAGTAATGATCACACATGAGATCGTTAGAAATAAAAAATTACCCAAATGTTTTCCATATGTATTTCTTGGCAATTTGCTTTCCCAACTTTATTGCTTATAATGGCTGCTCCGGAATGTTCTATCCATAAAGCACAGGATTACCAAAATTAACCCATTTTTTCAGAAGCTATCTGCACATGCCATCTACCACTGAGTACAAATAAGAACCCTGGATCTATCTGACATTCGTGTAAGATTTAGCCACTGCTAACTTTCATTGCTTATCAGAGCATGAATCTCGTGAGGCCATCCAAATAAGAATAAATTAAAGAATTTGACAACTGCCTAAATGTCAAATTAAATTTCATAATATTAATACTCAATACTCATTGCAAGTTTCAAAGAGAGCAAATATCCTCTATTGCAACTCACAGGAGAAATTTCTCATCACAAGCAATGATTTTCTATCACTGTGCAGAGTCATAAATTTTCATAACACTATCAATCCTTTAAGGTGATGCAGTATTTAATTTAAGAAATTTCAGTCCTATGAGGGTAGAAAAATTCTCAAACTCACCTTTCAAGTGCCACCCCACCACTCCTACCCCCAGCAGAAGACGTAATATTCTTTTGTTATAGCACCCAAATCGCCTGCTTTCACCTTAAATTCTCCTACTGGTAAGCGCTCACTGCCTTTTTTTTTTCCTAGTTTGCAACAATTATTAAAAGATGTTGAAGCAAATACCAGTGTGTTTCATGACAGTAAATCCCAGCAGGAAATGGTACAGATGAAAGCAATAACTATCAGCAGTTAGTTCTTTTCCCCCTACTTGTGGGTGGAGAAGGAGAAATGAAAAAGTCAATCTCTGCATTCAGATTAGTTCTGCCGAGTTTATCCATCAAGAATTGATGAAACTGAGTAAATTGATGATCCAATTAGATGAAACTCTCCTGGTTAACTTGAGTTAGTTACAGTTTAGAAATCCTAAGACAAATTCGTTACTTTCATCTAAAGCAATGAAATGATCATTTGGACATTAAATGGAAAAAATGATTTCAGAAGCCTGCCCTTATTCCTTCTAAAGAGATTCAAATCCTAATTACCCTCAACTAACAGTTCAAAATCAAACATAGGACAGCAGCTTCAGAGATACAAATGAATGGTGGAGGAAATTCTCGAGAAGGAGGCTTTTCTGGCATGTATTTGCAACCACCGAATCCCCCTTTCCCCTGAGAGTTGCTCCAACTTTACACTGTATCAGTGTCAAGTGAGCTCGTTGAAACACAGGTGCTGGCTGATGGGGTGGGGCTGGATAATTCGAATTTCTAACGAGTATCCAGGTAAGGCTGAAGTTGCTGATGGCGGTGGGTGGGGGGGGGGTCTTCAAGAAATACCATTTTAGATAAATAACTATTTTAGATTAAAATTTCATTAGAGCAGAATTAAAATTATTTAAGTAAATTTGGTCATAGGTCATGATATCTTAGACAAACTTCCATTAGCATAGGAATCACTCAAAAAATATAATTTGTCTTAAAATCCTTTTTCTCAAATGCAATTTTTTGTGAATTGTTTTAAGAAAAGCAGTCAACCTTTAGTTAGCTTATATTTCTGTAACTATCAATTCAAATATCAGACATCAAAAACTCATGTTATCTGGGGCTGGGGATATAGCTCAGTTGGTAGAGTGCTTGCCTTACGTGCACAAGGCCCAGGTTCAATCCTCAGCACCACAAAATTTTTTTAAAAAATCATGTTATCTAGTAACTAACATCTAATTATAAATGGCATATTTATTATAAGGAATACAATGAATCTGGATTATGTCTGAGTAGGAGTATAACTGCTGTACTTAGGCTGACTGAATGATCATCTCTTCTTTTTCATAATGAAAAAAACTGTTATGATTATTCAAATATTGTACTTGTGGAATAATCACTGTAACTCTCAAAGCTTGCAAACTGTGACATTCACATCCTGAATTAGTATTCAAGTTGAATCTTTAAAGAAGTAAATTAACCATCTCCAACCACTATGTCTGTATTTTAGAAAATGCCTCTTGGCAAATTTTAGTGACTACTTACCATAATGTATGTTCAGTCTTTAGTTGTATTTCAGATATGAAAAAGTGAAAATAGTAAAAATATATGAAACACCCCATCAATTTGCAGGGCATTTTTCAATAATAACAGACTGTTTTACTAAATTGACAGTGTTTTGAATTACATTCATTTTCACTTGTAAATAATATAATTCCCAATTAAAATGAAGAGCAAAATACTCTGGTGCCATGATAGACTCTGAGCATTTTTATTATTTAAGAGTTGAGCCCATCCACACTAAACCTGTGCCTCTCATTCTTACGACTTACCCTTTCTTGCGGTTTCAAGTATCATGAAAAGCCCCTACTTTTCCAGGCCATTCCATGACCCCAGTTCACATCAGTATAGTTTCACTAATATTTCAGGGTGTGGTCTCTTTACACAAACAAACTTAGGAAATTTTGATACCTGGAAATTATTTCCAATGAACGAAGAGAGCTATCAAGGTTTATGGTTCTCATTTTGCATTGAGTTTGTTTTTAGGAACCTAAAAGACCCAGATGTCAACTGTCCCCTGGGGAAGGCATCACTAAATGTGAAAAGCTCCAGAGGGAACCCAGGGAAGGGATCTGCCTCTCCAAGTGATTCTGGCAGAATGAATACACAACTCAGTTTATGAGCTTTGTTAATAACTAGCCAGGGCAACGAGTTCTGTACGTGTATGTACACGAAGGACCCCATTAACCAGTGTGACACTTTCTTTCTGGGCTCTCGTTAGTCTTTCATTTAGTGCTGAACACACACACACTTACTTGATTGCTCACTAACTTACATCATTTTAACTTTTACATCCCCCAAGCTTTAACCAGCATTTTGGCTTTCCCCCACCCAGTCGCTGGGATTGAATACAGGGACTCACAGATGCTAGCAAGCCCTCTGCCACAGCTACAGCCCCAACACATTTTGGGTTTGTCTTGTTTTGTTTTGTTTAATAAAGGTACCTTGGTGTTGTTCTGTTAAGACTCTAGGAGTTTCTACTTCTGGCCCAAATAGGGTTGCAGTGATTGTACTGACGTGAAATAACAGTGTTCCAAGGGCAACAATCCTCAAGCAATAGGAAGTCCTGCGACTGCCCCAACCCCGTGCTGGAGAGTCTCCAGGCCACAGCGCACAGGTGAGGGAAGCCCAGGGACAGGCCTCGGCTCCCTGAGCAGCTGAGTTCCCAGGGCAGAATGCTAGCAAAGAACTGCCCAGCGGGCAGCAGAGATCTCCAGAGGCAGAAAGAACCTCCTGGAAAGACTAGAGGCCACAGAACTGCAAGCTCACACAGGACCAAGGGCAGTGCTTACCCACCAGCTGGCCTGTGAAACTTCCTCATCCAAGAGGCTTCGGACATAGGACTCTGAAGGGTCTTACCTCAGCAGTGGGAAAGAATGAGACCTAGACTCAACACAGATCTTCCTGACACGTCTTAAAAGCCAGAACCAAAAGGATCGAATAATTTCTCCTTAACCATGTTCTGAAACAAACTTCAAAACAAATTTACAGGAATATGAAAATATCCAGTACCCAACAAGGTAAAATTCACAACACCTCATTGAATAGAAAAATCACCAGGCATACAAAGCAGGGAAAACAGAACCCATAATGAAGATGCAACCCGTCAACTGAAGCCAATCCAGAGCTAAAAATCAAAAATAAATACTAGGTGTCAACAGAAACAACTGAGAGATGCACACTGCACCCTCAGAGAGTGAGGAACCCATTCATTTGAGTAACTTGAAATTATGTTGGGAAAACTACTAAAAATCCCCAACAGATGAATTCCACTAACCTTACCGAACACGTTATTCCCACACCATCAAAACCAAAAACCAACCTCACGGTTGAGATCCAAGTGGCAAAACTTGGAAAACCTCCTCCAAAATGCTGATGCCCTGCACATGCTAGGTTCACTCACAGTCCCAAGTGTTTCCTGAGACCTGCCACTAACCTCACGAGTGATGTGCTACCAACTCAGCCAACAAGGGCAGATGGTTCCTCCTCTAGTAAGTGTCCTGGGCCGCCAAGTAAGCACAGAGGTCAGGAGTCACAGCATCTCAGAAATAAGCAGCCTTAAGATCACTCTCGGGTCCACGTGCTCTTCCCTCTTCAACTAAAGCACCAGCGGTGTCAGCCTGTGTCCCTTTGTGTTCTGCCTTTTCCCTAGACCAGCAGTTCTCAAACTCAGAATCCCGGAAGGCTTATGAGAACACACATGAATGGATTTGGGCTTCAGCAGGTGGTTCCCAGGAACCTGCCTATCTAACAAGTTTCCAACTGATACTGCTGCCGGTGGTACGAGGACCACATATTGAGAACCACTACCCTAGACAGCTTTGTACAGCTCATCTGTTGGCCTCGATGACCTGTGGGAGGGACTTTGAGGGTTATATTCAGTAAGTCACGAACTTCGAGGAACTCACTGGAGAAATGTAGAGACCTTCCCAAATTAAAAATTAAGGGTACAGTGGCAAACTGATAGACGTCATCTCGTCTGATAATGTTCTCTCACCCATCCCTATTCCTTCTCCCCCATCAGGTGATGTAGGGTAAGTTGGATGCCAGTGTAGAGGGACTGAAATCAATACAAGACTGAGATGTTATACTTGGATGAGGAATTTCTTCATTGAATGTATATTTCTCGATCCTCAATGGACACCTTTGAAAAGTTCGAGATACCACGTAGGAGCTAGAATCTCCCCTTGATTTCATGAACAAAGTAAAATCTGCCAACTTATTGTTAATCCAGGTCCTACCATAGGGCCAATAACTACCATATTTTATCAAATCTGAGACTCAGATCATTTTGAGTAGCACCAAAAAAAAAAAAAAAAAAAAAAACCACAAACCCTACAATCATACTATTGCACACAATCTTAGAATCAATAAACCACAATCGTTTTTTTTTTTTTTAAAAATGTGCCCTGGGCTTAGGAACATTGGGTACCATTATTTCATATGTGGCCATGTTTCCTATAGCTGCTTAACTCATTGTTTCAGTAGTTACATGGAACTACACAAAGTCAAAAGGAGAAATCAAAAGGAAAAATCTATAGTTTTGTTTGTAAGAGAGAATTTTTATTTTTTTATTTTTTTTAGTTTTCAGCGGACACAACATCTTTGTTTGTATGAGGTGCTGAGGATCGAACCCGGGCCGCATGCATGCCAGGCGAGTGCATTACCGCTTGAGCCACATCCCCAGCCCGAAAAATCTATAGTTTTTATGCAGAGTTTTTTTAAAGCTTCTTAAAGATATTTTCTAATTTAAAGTTGTATGACTAGTATGACTTACTCCATCACTTATTTTTTCTGAACCACCTGAGAGTAAATTACAGACATCACATCTCCTCCCTGACCTCTTTAATATTTCAGAGAATATTTGCCAAGAATGAAGATTTTTCCCTCACATCACTGGAATGCAGTTATAAAACTCAGGAACTTAACACCATCACAGTATGATTATCTCCTAAGCAGCCTATGTTTATTTCTCCACCTGTGCCCACACTGTCTCAACCAGCACACAGCATGAGAAGCACCGTCTGGCCTAGTTAGGCTCCTTTAATCTGAGATTCAACCTTTGCTTTTCATGATATAGACGTTTTGGAAGATAACAGTGTCATTATTTTACAAGATGTCCCTCAGTTTGGGTTTTTCTGATGCTTTCTTCAGATTAGATTCCAGTTGCACATTTCTGGCAAGAACACTGCAAGGTGACATTGTGTCCTTTGTGTATCATATACAAGGAGACACCACTGCCATCTTGTCCCATTATCAGTAGGGTGACTTTGCTCCCTTGGAAAGGCAGCATTGGCCAACTTTTTCTGCTCTAAACTTTTTCTACCTTCATCATTTGTTGGCAGAGAGTTTGAAACTCTCAAAACCCCATGTCGCAAACTTCTACTCCACAGTTCCTAGAATCCACTGAGGATTCCAAATTATTGAACTGACTGAATTATCACTGAGATGAAAGTAAAATATTTGCATGGTCAGCATATCCTAATTTGTTCTAGTGACAAGGTGTGTTTTTCATACTGTATCCTGAGTGTTATTTTACAGTCCAGTTTTATAGCCTTGAGGAAGTTGTTGAAAGAAATACAGAGATCAAGGGAGGAACATGACTCTTATTTAGTGAATTCAGGCCAGGGTTTGATAGTGGTATCCTGAGCCTCTACCTCATTTCCTCTCCAATGCAGAATAATAGTACATATTGGCCAGAAGAGTAGCAAAAGAAATGGAGCACTGATCAGTTTAGATTTTACGGATCATTTTTAAAAGACATCATTTTGAAATACTATAGATCAAGTTGCATTTCTTAGATTTAATGCTTAGAAAGAAAACAGGAAATGTGAAGCATCAGAATAATATAGCAAAGACAGCACTTATATCTCTCTCTTCTTCTCTGCAGGTTTTAGAAAATTCCTATGAAGCAACAGGGCAAAGATGGCAGCCTATGGTAAGGAAGAACGGATCAGGATGAATCTTATACTACCTTTTTATGGATCTAAAGAGTTGTGAGTTGTGTATCAGCCAAGTTCACACACCTGCTGACTTCCGACCACTGCTGGTGCTCAAGCAGACGATCCCTGGGCCCAGGGAGGTGGTCACAGAGTAAGGTGAGCCCTGCAGCATCAAGAGGCACGTGAATGAAATCAACCTCAACACCCCTCCAAATCATAGGTGTGTGTATTTGCATGACTGGCTTTATACACATTTTTGTTAGACAGTTGGAAAGAGGACTTCTCTGCTTCCTCAACATGGAGTAGTCGCCTCTTTTTCACTGTTGTACAGTATTTCCTCATTTCTCCCTGTGACAGCAGAACCCTGAGGGCAGGCCATTTGGGTATGAAGAGGGAGGGTGACCTGAAGGCTGGAGACATGCAGTGGAGGACATGAGACATGTCACCTAAACCAATGGGACAGCACTTGCCTAGCATGCTCCAGAACCTGGATTTGAACTCTTACACTGCAAAAATGAAAAGACTGGCTACTGCAGAAAAATCATGGTTTTAGTACTAGCTGAGACCAAATGCTTAGGTTTTACTCTGCACGTCTTCAGTGATCGTTGTAGACATTGGCTGAAATACTATGATTTCCCATCTATAAAGTTATTATGTTAACTCTGACCCTTGCCTTCCCAGTAAGTGTATTATGGTTTTAACTAATTGATCATTGGGAGGTAATTTCAGGTCCTTGGGAAAAGAAAAAAAAAACTATGTAATAATGAAAAACCAGTATACTGTATACTCACTGCCACGTTGAGACTACCAACTTTCTGCTTGTAAAACTGGATCTCTAAATACACATAACACGCTGCAGTTAGGAAATTCAAACACCGTAAAATAAATGATTGATTTTTCTTAATTTAAATCGTGCTGTTGGGACTAATTTTGCCAATTTGAAGGTTATTCCTAAATAACCAAATCCTCATTTACACTGCTAACTAGCTCTTTAGTACATTTGCAAATAGAACATATTACATTCCTATCATCTCACAACTTTCCCATTAGCTACAGTAAATACTCTGCACTCTGGTCACCCATCTTCCCCATAGAGTTATGGGTTATAAGTTTAATCATTTCATTTGCATATCCAGCTGAG
Organism: Spermophilus citellus; assembly: GCF_964194105.1. Lineage (NCBI taxonomy): Eukaryota > Metazoa > Chordata > Mammalia > Rodentia > Sciuridae > Spermophilus > Spermophilus citellus. The sequence continues at coordinate 54,464,611 of NC_138200.1, read as the reverse complement.
GGAAATTAGAAAAAGTCGCCACACTCATTACACTTTATTGCATTACACACACAGATGTCGGTTATTCTAGACCCGCTTAACCTCCACCTAAAGAAGGAGATTAGAGTCATACAGTGAGAAAACACACAGTTTGTTCACTTGGCTTCTCACATCTGAACTACATTGAATTTCCTTGAAAATAACAGAATTTCACTTTTTTTTTTTAATTGACAGAGTAACCCTGAAAATAATCGCGATCATCAGATCTTGCTTTCTTTTCTCATGAACTGTCTGTGTTAGAAGATCTTTAGATTTTGTTGACCTGGAAAACAGACACCAGCATATTGTATCTCTAAACAGTAAGTTCTCCAAGTTGGTGGGGCAGTCCCCTAGTCTGGGGAATTCCTCTCACACAATAGACAAAAAGACCAAGGATCAGGTGACCAAAGACTCTCTGAAGGTCATGGCTTTTTACCACCAAGTGGTATCACCTGTCTCCACCACTGCTCTTTTAAACGGTGGGTGCCAGTCAGTCCTCAGTCCCTTGCATCGCCCCAGAAGGCTGCCCACTCACACACCTGGGCAAGCATGTGCTACAAGAGCAGAGAGCATTAATTCATGATTACGTGGCAAATCTGGGAATTTGGGACCATTATCCAATTGTCATACCTAACAGAAAAGTCATTTGCATATATAATTTCTAAAAAGTTACCTCATAGTAAAAAAAAAAGGCAAAAATTAAACTTCAATTGTCTTGAAACCAAATACCCAAAACAGCATATATACACATATATACACATGTCTATGTATGTATGTATGCATTTATATGTATATGTGTGTATATACAATCTCACACCATCATATATATATGATGGTGTAAGATTGTGAGAGACGCTTTCACAAAGTCTCTGAAACTCAAACCCAAAGAAGAAATGAACCATTTTCAGAGCAAGTAGAAAAAGCTTGGAAAACACACAGTTTCATACTCAAAATGTGTATCAAGGTTCAGGAAGCTGCCCAGGCCCAGACCGTCCTTAAACACATGGATGGGGGACCACAGGAGGAAAAGCCAGAAGGAGGAGATGATACATGGCTAGAAAATATTTTTATGGAAAAATTAACTTAGGTAACAAATGAAAAGTTGATGCCCCAGAAAGAGACCTATTTGAGTTCTGATCAAGAGCAGAGCTCAGCAGTTTGTCTGAAGCTGGACTTTATCTTTGCAGCTGAAGCAGCTTCACTGTGATGCTCTCCACTATGGTTTGACCTCACTTGCACCTCCTCTTCCAAAACCCTTGGGGTGGGGTTCTAGCAGTATGTTTCTAAAACATTCTCAAAGTTGAGATATTTTTATCAATAATTAGTGAAGACACCATCTCTTTCCACTGACCTCCCTGCCACAATCCCCTCTTGTGTCTGGAAGCATCAAAGTGACTCACAAGCATTTCTCCGGTAAAGGAGAAGCCGAGAATACCTGTCCAGGAGACAGTGATGGGTTTACCATCCCTTCCAAGTGTAATTAAAATATTGCTTGCCTTCCTGAACGAATGGCTGGGAATACTACCCTCTTCCTGCTGTGCCCACTCATCCAGGTACGTGTTATGAAGGAGCAGAGTCGGAACTTCCATTGTGATCTGACAAGGTTTGAAAGACATGGAGCCAGAAGCTAGTCTGTAAAAACATCTTCCACTCATTGGATGTATAAAATTGCAAGCGGAGGATTCAGCACTCATCAACGTATTGTGTCAAAATAGAAGCGGTCTCCTGTCAGCGATGGTACAGTATGTATCATCTGAAACACACCATACAAGTTTTTTTTTTAATAGGAATGTTTAAACACACCATTTTAACTACAATTTAGAATGATGTCTTGTAAAGTTTTAGTAAAATTTAGAAGAGATTCTAGAATCCTAATTTTGATGTATACAGACAATCTTCTTTAAATTGACTAATGAACTGAAAGCTCACATCAAAAAATAATGGAATATGTAACAAAAGGGATAAAAATGAGAGCCCCCCAAAAAAAAATCAATAGAAATGACTCAGACATCAGGAAAATAAAATTGTATCCAAGAGGTTTAAGCCATACCAAAAGCAACAACTGACAAAGGAAGAGACCAATGTGGACTAGCAATAAACATACTCATGGATTGTGTCATCTGTAAGTTAATGAGAGGAACTCAAAGGAGTGTGTTGGGAGAGATTCAGTTTCTTCATGATCTAACAGGAAGTTGTGACATCACTGAAGACCACAGAAGACTTACCATGTACAGGGACAAGGTCAACAATGAACATCGTCAATTCGAAGACCAAAGATGGTTCACAACCTGGGAAAACTTGGAATGCCACAGTCTATATATAAGAAAGAAACTGGATAGCAACTTTCCCAAATTTGAATCTTAACCAATCTTAAAAAAATAAATGGCATTTTTAAAAAAACCACTAAAATAAACTTCCCCTAAGCATCAATAATAAAATGCAAACGTCAATCAACCATACTAGGAAAAAACTGATTTCTCTTTCTTTCCTCTCAATTGATAGCAATATGAAAAAATCATTGTCAAGACTTTTTGGCAACCAAAAACCATACAGAAAAAAATATCATAGAGAAATATCAGGTAGTTTAATCAATAAAAAATTATACCTTATTCTTCTGGATCATGTAGTTTTTGTTGCACCTGCCCACATTTTAAATTTTGTGGTTGACATAATTTTATATATTTGAGGTATAATATGATGTATTGATTTATGTACACATTGGTTAATGATCAAACCAGGATAATTAACATATTTATCATCTTAAACTTCTACCATTTCTTAATGGTAAGTAGAAGTCCTCTCTTGTAGCTATTTCACTCTACCATGCCACAGAACACCAGAACTTATTCTTCCCATCTAGCTATAACTTGGTACCCATTTTCCAACTTCTCCTCATCTCCTTTACTCACCATACTCTAATAACCAGTACACTACCCTTAACTTCTATGAGATCCAAGATCTAAGAATTTGTGATGTTTGTCTTTCTTCACCTGGTTTTATTTCACTTTCCATAATATCCTCCAAGTTTATCAGTGTTGTCATAAATAACAGAATCTTGTCTTTTTATTGGCTGTATAGTATTCTATTGTGTATATATTTCAAATTTTCTAGATTCCTTTTTCCACTGATGATATTTAAACGGATTCCATGTCCTAACTATTGTGAATAGTACTACAAGTGAGCTTTTTAATTTTGTTTTGTCAATTTAAAATTTTATTTCTATGCTCAATTTTGTATTCATCCTTTTGTGTTTTCTTAAAGAGAACTCTAAAAACTGAGTAAGCTTTAGGACCCCAAAATTGTGGCTCTTCTATGCTGCCTCAAAGCCCCACTTTCTTTGCATGTAGATATAGGAGATTGCAATAAACTGAAGAATGAAGTGAGGTTTGCATGATGCTGTCAAGAATTCTGATGGGGCAAAAACAAATTAAACGAAAATTTCCTCATGAAAATACAAATTGGGCCCCAGCACAATGCACACCTGTGCACACCTGTAATCTCAGCTATTCCAGAGGCAGAGACAGAAGGATCACAAGTTCAAGACCAGCCTAGGCAACTTGGTGAAATAAAAAACAAGGGCTGGAGATATAGCTCAGTGGTAGAACACCCCAGGGTTGAGTCTCCAGTAATGCAAAAAAGGGAAGAAAATGAAAAGTGGCCTTGTGCATCAGTGGACACCTCCCACCCCAAAAGAAATGCCAGCCATGCTTTTCCTGCAAACGGTGAGCCAACAGCAGCCTCTCCACTGTGTCAGGGCTGAGTCACAGTTCAATATCACAGGGTGCCATGTCTGAAGGACTATGCACAAGCCAGATTGTTCAGTTTACGTCCCCCTTAGATGCACATCATTTCTTTCTCAAGTACTACTACTGGGCTGAGGCTGGGGCTGAGTAGTTTAGTGCTTGCCCGGTGCACCTAAGGCCCTAGGTTTCATCTCTAGCATAGGAAAAAAAATTATTATAATATGTAAGTTAGAATAGAATCAGTTTTAGATAGAATTGAGGTATCAACCTTTATTTCTAGTTTTAGATTTTTCTATAATTATGAAATTTTTACCAGTCTAGCCTTCAGTCTCCAAAACCATTACTAAGGCTTTACAGGCCTTAGTACCTCCTTGGTCCTCACTCACATGTGATACACTAGCCCTCTCCTTTTCGTGTTCTGGAGCTTACTCTCTGGTTTCCTACATAAGACTTACAAGGTACCAACATGTATGAATGGCAAATTTATTCGAAACTTTTCTGTAAACATGAAATCTCTGGGGACAAAGAAAGAGTATAAACTTTACAGCGGTTGGTCACTATCTGGACTGCCTTGAAGCCCTTTATTCCCCAGCAAGGAGACAGTCTTTATTCTCAGAGGAGCCAAAGATTCTCAAATGTGAAACCATTTGTGAGGGCCTCCCTGATCAAGTTCTCAAGGAATTTTGGTTAGCTTTTCCAGCAACCAATGTTAAAATCACTACTGCAAAGGACTCAAAGAGGTAGTCTTCCATTCCAGACTGCCAAAGAGGGCTGCACTTAAAATGATGACAATAGTCATCGCTGCAGTTCTTAAAATGTTTATTGGACCGATGTTTCTCCCACAGACAACGTGCTGCCTTGGTTTCAGAGCCCTGCTGCTGAAGGAAGACCTAGCATGCTGACAAAGTGCCCCATCTCCCTCAACTGCACAAACACCGTACAGACGTCCACCTCAGAACCCACAACTGGCTCCAAGAACTAAAATGATGCGTACGACTCCCAAAAGGCAGAGTTCACCCCTGTGCAACTTTTCATCAAATCAGACATCAGAAATCATAACAGTTTATATGGAAAAGAAACTCATCCATTAATATTACTATTAATTATCTATCCAGTGGAACTTTAATCTACATAGATTTTAAATTTTTCTTGGCGGGGGGCGGGGATGGCTAAAAGGAAATGCCCTCATAGATTTCTTTTGTTTTGCTGGATTTATGGTGAATTTTATAAGATTTTTTTTTTTTTTGCTTAAAGGTACAGAATGATTATATATATATCATAGGTTAGAGAGTGAATTATTAGCTCCAATTCCTACATGGCCACTCTGTTTCTCTTCTCTGGTGCTTAGGTTCTGTCGCTGAGCCCTCAATTTTCATTCTCAATTCCCTTATTCTACAAATTTGTAATCCCACATAGACAGCTGGAGCTCAAGGTAACAAATACCCAAAGAATTAGTGCTGGCATTACTGAACTCACATTAAAATTAAATATTAAGCTGCACTCCGCAAAGACCTAGTGATTCTTCTCTAAAGCCCATTGAATAAATCAGTGAAATTGGTAATTTTTAACATCATTGAACAGATAGGACTGAGGGGTTAAGTGGTTTGCTCAGGGTCATCCATGTAAAGTTAATGTACCCAAGGAGGAGAGAATTTTCTAGATCTTAGATTCCTAACAAATTCTAATAAGAGGGCAGCAGCAACATCTTTAAACAGGGAAGTTAACGTAAATTCAAAGGATGTTTGGAGAGGAAAGAGAAATGTTCATCACGAAACAAAATTGTTTGAAGGTTTTTCAATGATAATAACCAAATTAATGTTCATCTCAAGATTTTACAACAGTAAATTTTTTGCCTTCAGAATTCTTAACATAATTGCATGTCACATCTTGTTAATGGCAGTCTGTTACTCAGTGGTTTTCCAGATACAACAGATTGGGTAGACAGATAGGTAGATGGGGAGCCAGGTAGGCAGACAGATGGACAGATACATAGACAGGAAAGGGAAAAGAAAGAAAAACAGACAAGTTCAACAACTGGAGGCTACAGACTCAAGCAAGTGACATTTCAGATGCAGTGGGAAGGGCACTCAGGAGACACAGCTCCCTCTCTTCAGGGGAAGGTCAGTCTTTTTTTGTATTAAATCTTTCAACTGATTGGACAAGACCCATCCACAGTATAGAGGGTAATCTGCTTTACCGTGTCTTCTGACTTCAATGTCATATCATCTTAATATTTGTACAGAAACATCTAGAGCAATGGTTGGCCAAATATCCAGGTGTGATGCCTTAGCCAAATTGACACATAAAACTGAACATCACATATTCATATCTATTTATCCATTCTCTCAACAATTTTTTGGGGGGGTGCTAGGGATCAAAACCAAGGTCTCAAGCATGCGAGGCAAGTGCTCTACCATTGAGCTACATCTCAACTTCAACAAGCTTTTACTGTTGGTACAATATGTAAAACACTGTGCCAAATATAGCTGACACACAAACATTAGCTGTTGTGCTTAATTTTTTTATTTATGACACATGATAGGTGCTAGATTGATTTAGCATACTTTCTGACCAACAACTTCTACACATTTCTTGAAACTGTTACTGTCTTCAGATAATCTTCTATAAGATTAATTAGCTAATGTGCTGAAGGAGCCTGCTAACACACTGCTTTTAAGATATGAGTAAGAAAAATATTTCATCAAGTGTATTTTAAATCATGCACAGCAATGCTCTAATTTGAACATAGGTCCATGTAATAGAAATATTTTATCTTCTTGCTATTAACTTTGCAAACCAAACTCTAATTGTTAAGGTAATTTATCTGTAATCCTAATAATGCCTTGAAGCAATTAATTTTTTAATGACCAACAGAGCTTTGGAAAGCACAAAATGATATAGAAGAAAGGGCAAGAAATAGATTATTTTTTTTAAAAAAGAGACAGTGACTTAAATGGCCACCTAAACCGTAGGGTGTTCTCTATCACTCTTTTCTTCTCAGGTTAGGAGTTCATTACGCTGTATCCTGGGGTGAGCTAGCTCCAATTACATCCATGGGACAGAGTAATGAAATGCAAATTAAAAATTAAACATATTCTGACAACATTAGTGTCCTAAAAGTATTTTTAATTGCAAAAGAATGGTTTTCTCCATTGCAATATTTGATACACAGAGATGGAGGGATTTTTGTTTGCTGTGTTTTCTTGTATTACAAACTCCACACACAGCATTTTAACACATCTATTTTGATACCATCCAAGTGGTTATTGTGCTTTAACCACTATTTTTAAAATATAGATTTCTTTGGGAAATCATCCCCTGCCCTTTTTTAAACTGAAGTAGCATATGTAGAGGCCAGGCCTTGGTTGTCATGAACACTTAACTACCAAAGGGCAAAAGCAATACTTTGCACCAATTTTTGCCAGTGACATAATTTCAGAAGCCCTCACTTTTCAAACACTTTGTCCTAAAAAAAAAATAGTTCTCTTTGCCTCAATGAAATTTATCAAATCCTGTAGATCCCTGGATGTACCACTCACTCAGTGGTCTTGGACACGCATCTCATCTCTCTCTGCCTTGATTTCCCTCAACTGTAAAAAGAGGAAATTATGAAATTGTTACAAAAAACTAAGTTAAAGTTTGTGAAGGATCCCGAACTGGGTCTCTCAGTAAGCTCTGAATGTAGCTACTGCAAGTTTCATTGTGGAGATTAAAACCAAAATGCATTACCTACCATGATAACTCGCACCCTTTGGGATGATGTGGTATCTACTTTCCCATCATTTCACTTCCTCAGTGCCCTACCCTGCCTCACAGTCTAATTCTAGGGAAATCCAGATTACAATAAAGCAATTACTATGGCATCTTGGCAAACTGCACAGTAGAGGAGAGGGCTTCAGATCATAACCAGAACTCAGTGGGAAGAGCCCACCACAGTGAGATAGTCTGTTTGGCTCTTAATCTTCATGACCTGAAAATAAGTGAGGAAAGGATGAACTAGTCCATGAATTGGAACAACTGGGTCTTCATTGGGGGAAATGTGATTCGGTCTTTTACTTGATCTTCTGCACCTCTGCAAATTCAAAATATAATCTTGTTATGGAAAATGTCTCTTAAGGTCAGAAACCCTATTCCTGTAATCCAGGGATAGCTCTCCCATTGACAATGGAAATGAAGGGATACAACAAACAGATTATGAAAAGTAGGACCTAGGAGATTTGGACAGTGGCTGATGTGGAGGGGCTAAGAGGACTCCTTCAGTTGAACTTGGCTGGCAGATTAAATAATCTGTGCAACTTCACCTCTGATCAGCTCATTCCCATGTTCCATAACCTGCCGTAGCTCCCCACTGTCTATCAAAAGGAGCATAAAAATTCCGAAGCTGAATTTTCAAGATCTTCAAGACCTACCCTGCAGGCTGGTTCTGAGTGCCCCCCTGTATCTCCTTCCACAGGATCATGCTGACTTTGCATCGTTCTGTGCTGCTGCTCTGCTCCCGCACACCCCATCCTGTCTTTCATTGTTTATGTGGCTCAGCCTGAGCCAGGTCCCACACACAGAGACTTCCCTGTGCCATCCCAGGATATTCCAGAATCAGTTTCCCCAAACCAGTGGGGTGCTGGTGGAGTTACCAACCAGCCCTGAGTGGAGAGAGCCCAAAGCTGTAGTGTTGGTCAATTTCTATGGTAAAAATACTTGCTCTGTGGTTACTTTGAACTAAGTAGGCGATATCACTAAGTAGGCAAAATTCCTAAAGACCTCACAGTGGCTTCAGTGGGCCAGTACAAGTGGTGACAGGCCACCTTGCCTAGTCCTCCTCTCTACATCCCAGCCCGGACACCACCAGCAGATAGGATCCGAGTTCCCTGGAACCTTCTCTCCCATTGGTACACATTATTCTCTGATATCTTTTTAAGAATTTTATGTATCTCTCTACACACTAAAAGCTACTAGAAGGTTCGTTCGTTGTTTTATTTTATTTCAGCTCAAAGAATTTGCACGCAGATGGAGTTCTTCATCCTCAACTCCCCAGAGCTGAGAGCAAGGTGGAAGGTCCTAGAAAGTCAAATGGAGACACTAGCAGACAGGAAGAGGAGGAATGACACTAGCAGAAAAGCAAGGATACATAGAAAATCTTCAGGAAGAGATTTCTTCTGCTCATAAGAAGTGGTGTGAAAATTTGTTTGTTTTGTTTTGTTTTGTTTTTTACTAAAAAAGAACGGATGGCCTCTTCCTTTAAATGCCTGGTCCTGTTCATCTACCCACGATGGAAGTGAGTCACAAGGGTATAAAACTTAACATGAGCAAGTTCATGCTACTTTTTATTCTGTCCACAAAGCACACCATCTTGGCTTCAACACCCAAGAAAATGTCTTGTCCTACACAAGCTCACACCGTTCTTTCCATCTCCCTGCCCCCAAGGAAGTATCACTCAGAACATGAAACTGTTAAGGGTAGAGATGATGTCTTCTTCACTTCTGTAATTCTGAAGGCCTCAACTAGCTCCTGGTTTCCAGCAGAACTTAATGAAAGTATATAAAGTCAGCTAAATAAAGATTCCATTAAAAAAAAAAGGTAATTAGTAAGAGCTGGGCTGTGGACAGTGGCACACACCTGTAATCCCCAAGGTTCAGGAGGCTACGGCAAGAGGATCACAAGTTCAAAGTCAGCCTCAGCAATTTATCGAGGCTCTAAGCAACTTCGCAAGAACCTGTCTGAAAATAAACAACAGCAATAACCAAGAGTCGGTATTAAGTTCATATGTATGGTTTGGATCTGAGGTGTCCATCCAAAGCTCCTGGTAACTCAGGAATGTTTAGAGATAAATGATTACATTATGAAAGCCATAACCTATCAGTCCATCCTGGTTTGACTGAACAGATTGAGTGCTCACTGTAGGCAGTGGGGTGTGGCTGGAGGAGGTGGGTCACTGGGGTTATATCCTGGAAGGACTGTTTGTCACAAGCCGTGTGTGGGCTGTGTGTGGACGATGTTGCACATCATAGCCTATTGAGGGGATAAGTCTGGCATTGGGAACTTCCTGTGGCACCCCCACAGGGATTGACCGCATAATGCAGGTGAACTTCCCCCACAAGCTCTGCCAAAGATCCCCACAGCACCTGAGATGGGAGTAACCTGGGAAGATGCAATCAACCTGCTATTAGACATCACAAGCAAGACTCTGCCCTAGAAACCTTATCCCTGCCTTTGATGTACCCCCTTAAATAAACCACGGAAGCCATCTTTTCTTTATCTAGTCCCAGCACCCAAGTGGACTAGATCCATCAGGGGCTTCGTTTTCGTAAACATATTTCTGTCTATTTGTGTTTTGTTATTCACTCATTATTTGAGACTTTAAGTTTTAGGGTGGCTTACACGCTCCCTGGCAGGAAGAAGAACCTCCCAATGAGACACTGGCCATTGCCTCCCTTAGCAGTGACCACTTCCCCACCAACGTCCACTCTGCACCCTGACCTCCGCATGACCTCAGCAGCTTGCCTCTGCTGGGCCCTTCAGCCACCCCGGAATAATGAAGTCAGCCATCTAGGCAATGAGATCTCTAAAACCCTGAGCCCAAAATAAATTTTTCATCCTCTAAGTTGTTCTTGTCAAGTATTTTTGGTCACAGTGACAAAAGGCTACCTAAAACAGAAACCAGTATCACGGAATGGGATCACTGCTGTGACTAACCTGACCATGTGGGTCAGAAGACTTTGGAGATGGTTTGCCCAAGAACTTGGATAAGTTTGGATATGCAGGATGGAAAAGCTCTAGGATATTGTAAGCAGAGCCCAATGGGGAACTCAGAAGACCAGAATGGTGACAGGAATGCTGACTTACTCCTGAGGATTCAGAGGGAAATGAAGACTTCAGTGGGAATTGCACAAGAGGCCACTCATATTATATTATGGCAAAGAAGTTGCCTACATCTTGCCTATGTCCTGAGACTTTATGGAAGGCTAAATTTCAAGCTGACAGACTAATTGATCTGGCTGAGAAAATATCAAGGCATCACGCATTCATTGAGTGGCATGGATATTGCTACAAGCTTTTATCCAGGTTTACTTTGAGAAATGGAAGCAGAAAACAGAGCTAAAGAATCTTAAAAACTTGCAGTCTGCCAAAAAGGGGGGCAGGGCTCATAAAGCTGGGGCCAGGGAAAGTGTGCTTGTTACAGAGCTTACGGCCCCTGGAGAGATGCTAAGTAGTTTGTAGAGAGATAATAAAAAGATGGCTTGTGGGGGTCTCAGGAATTTGCGATGCCATGCCCATTGTAGGCTCAAGGATCCAGAAGGGAAAGTTCTTTGAGAAGAGATCATGGGGATGCCCTGCACACACAAAAGGGTCTAAGAAGTGTTTCACCATGCTGAGCTGTGCAGGCACCCAGAAGCCATTACAGCCTTGATTCCAGGGGGCCCAAGTACTGGACTTGCTGACAGCAGACCTTGGTGATGTCCACATGATGCTCATTCTGCAGGAATACAGGACGCTAAAGTTAAGGGGCCACTGAGATTTCAGAGGAAGTTCTGGAAGGTCAGGCAAAGTGTAGCAGGGTTGGAGCCCCCGTGGGATGCCCCTGAGAACGTAATGTTTAAAACTGTGAAGATGAAGCTAGAATGGACACCCCAGGAGTTAAGAAATGCCAGTCATGTGAACTATCTGCCAAGAAAATCTGCTGGCTTCACACAGAAGCAAGCTAAATGAGAGCATACGCACTTCAACCAGGAAAACCAAATCGAACTTTGCTCCCCCATGTCCTGGATGCTTTCTGAGGGATTACCAAGACCTGTTTACCTGGCTGGGTTTCCTTCTTGTTTCTGGTCCCATCCTTTCTTTCTGTGCTCCTCTTTTTCCCTTTTGGAATGGGAATCTTTACTTTGTGCCACTGTCTATTGAAAATATTTAACTTGCTTTTGATTTTTAGAGAATCTCACATTAAAAAGTTTGCCTTGAGTCATGGGTGAGACTCCATATTTGGACAATGCTAGAGCTGTTAGGACTCTGGGACTCCTAGAGATTGACTAGATGTATCTTGCATTGTGAGATGAACATACACTTTTGAGAGGCAAAACCTACACTTTGGGGTCATTGTTGCCCAAAATCCCCTGTCAATGTAAGAATGTTCAAAGGCAAAATGACTGGATTGCGAGAATTGTAGTCTAATCAGTTCATCCTAGTTTGAATGGGCTGACCAGGCTGTAACTATAGGCAGGAGCTCAACCGAGGCATGCCTCCAAAGGGTCATTCTTCCTGCGACCCCATGCCACACACACACTCTTATTCCTAACCTCACCATGAGCTAAGCAGTTTTCCTCCATGTGCTGCCTCACCTTGGGCCCAGAGCAATGAAGTCAGTCACTTAGGGATTGAGAGATCTCTGAGATTGAGAGCACAAAATAAGTTTTTGCTCCTTTAAGTTGCTCTTATTGTGTAATTGTGTATTTTGGTCACAGTGATGAAAACATCATAATATCCTTTTCAACTGAGCCAAAATTTAAACTTTTACCCACAGGTAGACTACAATAATGAGCACACCTGTTTGTCTCAAAACCTAAACAAAGTCCAGTGGGTTCTCCACATGCTTATTATTAGTATGGTCTGAGACACAAATGCAATTTATTCATTCTATCATTCTTCCAATTCACATCTAGTACATTTTTCTTGTGATTTGATTGCCAGGCAATGAGCATATTTCTTCAATGTCAGTCTTCATTTTGTGTCCAATATAAAAATAATAAAAAATCTTTCACGAAATTCTGGAATGTCCTGTGACTTGAGGCTTGACACCAGGACATCATAACCTTACAGAATGCACCTGCTTCCAGTTGCATGCCCAATATTCAAAACTCCAGTAATATGGCTGTTCCTTTACTATGTAGCTTTGAATTACATACCGAGAGAATCATTATTGGAAAATCCATGACCACTGAGAGTATGAAAACAAACATGTTTTAAGATAAAGTCCTAAAGAGAGAATGAGTTCCAAAGCCTTGCTTGGAAAACTTGAGAAGGGTTTTCTACGTATCTTGGCAAGTCTTTCTGTTATACCACTTAAAATCTGTTGGTATTTAATGGTGGGATTTACCTACTAGTCATAGACACCTGTCTGTGACAACAAATATGACAGGCAATTCATCAGTAAATACTGTCACCTTTATCAATAAAACATGCTCATCTTATCACCTCTCACCATCTTTCTTGCTGTCACCCTAGGTAAATCCACCACATTTGTAATATTATAATACTGTCCTAACAAAGCAATCAAACCCATCGTCCTCAGGTAGACCTCAAACCTGTTCCTCCCTTGCTTCAATGCGAATGGCCTCTGCAGTTATGGAGTCTGAAAGATCACCGACCCCAACTACAAATTGAAAATCCCCCAACCACTCTTAGGTTCAATAATGTGCTACAAGGACCCACAGAACTCATAATAATAACTGTTACTGTTATGGTTATGGTTAACGACGGTAAACAGGAGTAGAAAGAGATGCCAAGTGAAGAGAAGCCTGTGGCAGTGTCCAGGAAAGGTCCGGGCAGTTTCTCATCATCCTTTCCCCGTGCATTCAAGGACAGCAGTAACTTTCCCCACAGTGATATGTGACAATACTCATGGTATGCTGCCAACTGGTGGGTCTCACCAAGCTTTGGCATCCAGAGTTTTCATTGGGACTTAGTCACATAGATACACGGCCCACAAGCTGGTTTTCAATTTCCAGACCTGCTAAAGGTTAAGTTAATACTTTGTGACCCAAAGCCCTTACCATAAACCACACTGTTACACTATTAGTGGGCCCAAGATCCCCAGATAAACAAAGACCCCCTTCATAAGGCAGGATAGTTCAAGTTCACTCCCAGAAGCTGAGGTGAAAGATCAGACTTCTCTTTGGATAAGGTTAATTGTTGTCTGTATGTTTAGAGCAAAAAGATGATCATAGCCTAGAAGTTCCTACCTGACTTCCATTCATTACCTCCTCTGACCTGAATCTTCTTTCAGGTCCTTAAACACTCTCACCTCCCACTCAGGGTCACTCACTATTGCTGTTCCTTCTGCCTTGATACCCTTCGCCAGATATTCATGCTGTTATCCATTGCTCATAAAATGAAATCCCATCTCCTGAGAAAGCCCTTTTCTAAACACCCTAGCAAAAGCAGCCACATCCTGCCTCCTAATACATGTGTACCTGTTCACACCCTGTTATACTGTTATACTTTGGATCTGGAACTGAACTCACAAAGTTCATGATTTGACAGCATGATTCCCAACCCAGCAACATTCTGAGGTGGGACTTTAAGGCAATTATGAGATACTGAGGGCTATAACCTCATCAGCAAAATAATTTGATGAATAAATAATTTACGTGAAATCCTGGGTGGTCACTGTAGGCAGGTGAGGTGTGGTTGAAGGAGGTGGATCACTGGGGATGTGCCCTTGGACTATACCTTGTCCCTGGCTCCTCTCTGTTTCCCAGCTGCCATGAGCTGAGCTTTCCCCTACCAACTTCTTTTGCCATGATGTTCTGCCTCTCAAACCCAAACCATGGGGAGCCATCTGATCATGGACTAGAACCTCTGAAACCATGGGCAAAAATAAATCTTTCCTCCTTTAAGTTATGCATGTCAGATAATTTGTCCATATCAACAAAAAAACTGACTAATACAGAATGTTTCTAGTTCCATGTTCTTCAGTCATCTTTTCCTTATATACAGATAGGTTTTGAATATACACTGGGGATTAGGTACCTATTTGTGGGTTGTAAATCTGCATGACACTAAACAGATATAGATAAACAGAAATGTAACTTCCCTGGATTGGTTTAGATCAGTGGATATCTGCGATATTACGAACAAGCCTCTTTTCTCTTAGAGATGAGGCATTGTAGGTCATTTCTAATTTATCAAGGTAAAATGCTAACATAAATATGTGAAATGTGATCAAAGTAATGAGCCCAATTTTCCCATGTGGATTGTTTTATCAATCTCATTTTTTAACCGTATATTATACTGGTAAGTTAAATCTGTTAACAATGGTAGGGGGAATACAAATGTCAGAATGAACCTAGAAGTGCAGAAACGGGATCCACGTTGTAAGGTCCTACTGTGAGGGACAAGAACATCCCACTATAAAATATGCCTCTTAAGATATAATTTTGAGCTGATGATTTTAGGAACAAGCAGCCACAGGAGAAACTCTGATGACAAAACTTCACCCTAATTTCTAAGTGAAATTTACATCTATAAAGCAAATCTCCATTTGTACCAATGTCTCCCTTTTAGTGCCAGGATGAAAAGATGACCCCAAAGAATATCAATAGAGAAGGCAGAGACTTAATTCTCATAATAAACAAATCTCACCTTTGTTTCAAGTGCTCATCCTGATTACCTCCCATAACCCCTGTACTCTTCTATACCTTTTTTTTTATTTCTGCATACTGTAGTATTAAGCCTGAATCCCAAGACATCACTTGGAAATTTACTCGTGACTCTGGGTATCTGTCATATATTCAGGAGGTATATATGTTAATAGCCTTGTATTTGCTTTTCTCTTCTTTAACTGTGTTTTGTCATAGGGGTCAGTCACAACTAAGACTATGAAGGTGGGAAAAAAATTCTGAGAGTCCTTAATGACAAAGGCCCAAGGATAAAAAGATGAGGAGTGTTAATCAGTTAACAAGCTACCTGTCAAAAAGAGAAAAATAGTGTTTCATGTTCCTGAATGCTAAAACCTTAAATGCTACAATGACCCTTTAGGCACTGCCATGTCTTCCTTAAAGCCCAACCAACAACTGCTTCCCTTTATGGGCTGTACTCCTATTCCAAATCCTCCCCCACCCCCAAATGTAACCCCACTACTCTCATCTGCAGTCAATGTAGGTTCTATGTAAACAACTTGCACCTTCCTTCCCTGAAGTTTTATTGTAAAATACCCAGAGTTTTTATATGTGGCCAACATTTTTCCAACTGTCACTTAGCCTTGCTGCTAGGTGATATGGGAATTTGTCCCAGGACCAATCCTGTCTTTCTTACTAACGTCTGTAATGGCTCAATAAACCCTTTATTGAGATCTGTCTTGAGAGATTTGGTTTACAAATTTTGAAGAGAAAAATATCTTTCTTCCTCTGCACTATACAAAGTTATCCACCAATAAAAAGCACAAGTCAACTACTTAGCAGGAAAAAAATAGATGAGCTCTCAAACCACCCAACAGAGAGGAAAACTTAAATACATATTGCTAAATGAAAGTCAATCTGAAAAAGCTACATGCTGAGCAATGAAAGTATTTCATTTGATACTGTCGTGGCAGGCAGACATCATTATATGCTTGTCAGAATGCTTAGACTGTTAAGTACTATGGTTTTAAGGTAGGAATTTAGAGATGTCAAGGTGGCGAAGGCAGGGTAAAAGAAAATGCAGCTGGAGTACAAGATGGGGAGATGAGTCTTCATGTCCCTGTTTAAGGTAAGTACCATTACCATGGCAACTCCCCACCACTAGAGGCTTATCACCATGGCTACTTCCACCACAAGTTCTGTATTCTAATTAGATGAAAAGAAGGTAACCAATGGGAACAAACAGGGCAAGGTCTTCAATCAGATCCATACAGAAGAGAGTGAGGCACAGCTCAGCAAGACAAGACGCCCAGACAATGGGGCCTTGAGTCATTCTCTCCCTCATCCCACTCTTGTTACTTTCACTCTCGATAAATAAACAATCTGCCTGTTACTTCAGCATGTCTTGTTCAGTTCTTTATTGGGGTTGCCAAGATCCTAGATTCCAACTGGACACCATATTATTGTCATTGGCGATCCAGCCAGGAAGCCAGTCCCCCTTTGGAAATTCCCAGTTGAAATCACTAATACCTCCTTCTCCTTTCTATCAGGCTCTCTGATACTACCTCATTTGGACTGAGGAGCTTACTGTCTCTTGGGGCATTTCTGTAAGCAAGGCTTTTCTGTTCAGAGCACTGGGCACTCTGCAGCCCAGAAAGGTGAAGACCTGTGACTTTGCCCGACTTTCCAGTACTGTTCAATCTCCCTTCCATGCACTTGCACTGGGTCTTCTGGAACCTCTCAATCTGCTCTGTTTTCATTTTTTATTATAAAATTGCTTCTTCCTTCTGGCTTCAACTTCTTTGGTTGAAGACATTGAGATACCTTTGGCCCTTGACCACACTCAGGGGGCTAGAGCTGTTAAAAACTATTAGGGCACCTGCTTCTTGAAGATTCGCATGATGGAATAATCCAATTGTGAGCCACAATGAGATTTAGTGTGTGCCAGAATTAAGACAAAGCTCACCATCACAGGCACCCAGTAGAACCATTCACTTACCCAACCCTGTGGTTATCCAAAGGAAATAGCTCAGCCAAGGTTACTCATGTTGAAAACTCATCTCTATTTTAGGTATTACATACTCACAGTAGTACTAGCCTGGGCCCTCCCTTATCACCATAACTATCACCATAACTATTACAATCTCCAGTCATCCTGGTAGGTCAACATAAAAATCCTAACAGAGGTATTGCTAATGGCTATTCAATAAGGGGGCAGGAAATTGAGGCAATAGCAAGTAGACTCTATTCACTTAAAATCTCCAACTCTAAGTAATCTCACACCATCCTCTCTCTCAGAGATGGTCCATGCACTTCCTATGCTGTAAGTCAAAAGTTCCTGGGTGGAACTCTCTGGAAACTGGAAGGCAGAAGTACAGGATAAGCTCTCTCCTCTCTGAGAGAACCCAATCTTTGCCTTAAGAGGGTCCCCTTTTCCCATTTCCTATCTCTTTTAATAAACTCATGGCTGACATATCTTACAGCCAGTAATTTTTTGAATTTTTTGAATCCTGGCACCTATCAGTATAAGGAGACCCCTTTCTATTCCTTTTATCTGCTTATCTTTATTTCCACACTAACAGAACGTCATGGGACCCCACTTAAGACTCAAATCACTAGGAACTCTAATTCACATCTAAGGTAGTGGAACCTCTCATCTCTGGATCAAGATGCCCTATTTTATGCCCTTTGACTCTCTTGTTTGAAATTTCAGCTTTTCTTGCTACTTAGCTGCCTGATACCTATCCCTCCAAGGCTTGCATCCAAATATTAGCTGCATAAGAAACTACCCAAAACCAGTTTGAGACCTGAAAGGGAAATTGCCACTTTTGAATCCAGCCACTGAAGACATAAATGTTGTACAAGTTTTCTTTTTTCTTGAGAACATTTCCCTCTCCCCAGACCTCATCGTCTCCCACATTCTTTAAATATCTGGACTAACTCTAATCTTATCTAACATGTCCTCTGGTCTGATACAGATGTTCCATGTTCTCATTTACCAGAATCATTATGATTGTATGATTGTATTTTTTCTTAAACCTCTGTCTTTTTGAGCTTTTGGTTTTTCTGATGATTATGCCTTTGGTCTTGTGCATGTTTTGTTCCAATTTTACTTTGTCTAAATGGAATTTTTCAGTCCTCTTTTTTCCTGCAGTCTGTATTCAGAGGCCAATTAATCAAGGGTTAATTCTCAAATGCACTAGAAAAGATAACATCCTCTTTAGAAGATCCTAAAAAGGAGATGAAACAGTGGTGATGGTTGACATATATCTAACTTCATGGATGGACAAAGTGGTTATCTGAACCACTGATTCAGTGTTCACACATGATTGGTAGACCCCACCCCAGCCACCCTTACCACACAGGCCTTCCCCAGTCTAAGTCCTCTATTCTATATTCTATTGTTCACTGTCACACAAAAGACATCTGTATCAGGCTCCAATACCCAAAGGGTTAAATCTGACAAACTACATGATAAACACCTGAAGCTCTTTTGTGTCCTACCTGTGGGGATTTAATAACTGGTAAAAGCTATAAAATCTTTATTTCCACTGAGTTTTATGCATATTTGTGCACACCTGTATATTTTATATTGTGTCCACACATGTGCTTGTGTCTACATACCATTTACATGGTACCAAAATTGACTTATAGATAAATGAGTGCTCATAAATTTAAATGAAATGGGTCCAAATGCCTTTTAGATTATGTGACTTAAATAAACCTTTAGCAAAAAGGTTAATTTGAATTGGTTAAAAAAATCATTAACCCACACGTTTTCCTAAGAAGTCAGCCAATCAAGAATGTTGGTTTTTATAAAGTGTTTAAAGTATAGTTCCCATTGCTTTTAAGGTTTTTCTTCATCAGAAAAAAAGATAGCTCAAAATCTTAAGTAAATTTGTCTGATATTTTAGTAATCTAAGGTTAATAGTTAAAAACTAGGTTAAATTTATTTAACATAAATGGGATAAGCATTTATAAATGTGTTTTTTAAAGGAGACACCTAACTTGCAAAATTACAAAACAAAACATCAACTGCTAAATAGAAATTCAAGCCAGGCATGGTGGCACACACTTGTAATCCCAGCAACTTGGTAGGCCAAGCAAGAGGATCTCATGTTCAAAGTCAGCCTCAGCAATTTAGTGAGGCCCTGGATCAAAACATAAAGTTGAATAATAATAAATAAAATATTCTTGGCTTCTTAAATTCTACAAACTAACATACATTTGTAAGATATTTAAATGACTATTTTATAAAACTCAGATTTTATTTTTGTAATTTAATGTTTTATAACTGGATAAAGGTAACTTTATCAATAAGTGACATAAATTTTTATGTCACTTTTTGCACTGGAATGAAAATTTAGATGTATTTTTGGCATGATAATGCAAAAAATAAAGCATGATTTGTTTAAATGTTTTGACAATGCGGAACATGAAAACATTTTGCCAGGGCTGGGGTTGTGGCTCAGTGGTAGAATGCTCACCTACTATGTGTAAGGTCCTGGGTTTGTCCCCAGCACCACATATAAATAAATAAGTAAAAAAAAAAAATTGCTAGTTTTTCTAAAAATAAAAAAAAAGATAGAAGCCCTCTAGGCCTTCTGTTTGAATGATGTTTCAGATAAAATATTATGTTAACTGATATTCAGATAGATTCAGAAAATAATGAGGACTTTGTAGAATTGTAATTAATGGGGGGGGGGGGGTGCAAAATCAGCCTCAAAAATAAACACTTCAACTTTGTCAAAAGGCAGCCTCACCAGAGATAAGGCTCTACCTCTATCTACTCCATATCAGGATGGCTCCAAAGTGGACTAGAACTAAGCTCATTTAATGTTATCTAAAAGATAAATTTTTGTTATAAATATTACCATGATCTCAAAATAAAAAGAGATCTAATACAAAACCAAAATAAGACGACAAATTATAAAAGGTATCCAAGGTTGTAAAAGTGTTTTAAAATAAAGTAAAACCTGGTAAAGGATTTCATATGTGATTAACTTGATAAATTTATGCATCTTTGTAGAGGCTAAATAGATATCAGAGATACATTAGTGGGCTGGGATTGTGGCTCAGTGGTAGAGCTTGCATAACATGTGTGAGGCACTAGGTTTGATCCTCAGCACCACATATAAATAAACAAATTAAGCAAAGGTATTGTGTCCATCTAAACTACTTTTAAAAATCAAGATACATTAGTGAGTCAAGGGAGGGGAAAGGGCATGACGATTGAAATGATAGGATAATAATGTCCAATTCATTCTACTAGTACATATATGATTACATGACCTATGTACAACCAGAAGAATGAAAAGTTATACTGTGTTTATGTATTATGTGTCAAAATTCATCCTGCTGTCATGTATGACTAATTACAACAAATAAAAAATAAGTGATCAGGGCTAGGATTGTGGCTCAGTGGTAGAGCACTTGCCTAGAATGTGAGAGACACTGGATTGAATTCTCAGCAATGTATATAAATAAATGAATAAAATAAAGGTCCATCAACATCTAAAAAAGTTTTTATAATAATATAATAATATAATAAAATAACACTTTCGTGTTAAAAAATTATGTCTCTTGGTTCAAAGCTATTGTACAAACTAAGTATGTTTTTGCTCTTGTAAATTTCATTTTGTATTTTCCTTTCAAAGCTCTATAACTATTGCCTGGTAGAAGTAGTACTTCTGCAAAAACACTAACAAAACAACCTGAATTAATTTGAGAAAATATGTCATTATCTTCAGGACAGATAGGATATCATGCTGACTCCCAGTATTTACAGTGGCCCCAATTAAATGGAAGTTATATCTGTAAAATTATTTGAAATGAAAATCCATTCCTCCCACTTCAAGATGGGTGAAAACTGGCCTGCTGGATGTTTAAAACCAAAACTTGGATACCAAAACAAAGGAAGTGAAAGGGCTAAAGAAAAAGTGGTTAATATTTTAGCCCTTGCCTTCAAAGGTCATCCAGGACCCCATGGTATGATAGGACCTTTCTAAGGGCCCTACAACTTCAGTGAGTCACCCACCCTCCTGATCAGGGAGATAATAAGGACCCTAGAGAACAGGAAGCCAACCACTGCACATTCTGCAAAGACAATGATCACTGGAGAGGGAAATGTTCCTGATGCTTCCAAGGGAGCCTGATCCATCCTGACAGATGGCACAATTGGAGGAGAAAAAGCTGAAGACAACAAGAGGTTCTTAACTTGGTCTTAAACAGCTTATAGAAAAGTTTAACTGAAACAGTCATATACAGCCATTTTAAAGAAGAGACAAAGATTCTTAACCTCCTATATAGGCAGATGTGCTCTGCATTTGCTTTTTGCTGTATGATTATCTAGCCCCAAACATAGACAGTCCCTAATAATCTCTAATCACATCCTAACAGCATCCATTAGAGCTCAACAGGCTATATAATGCCGCCTTCTTCTGGTGCGATTAAGAACAACTACTGGAGTGGGCACAGGGATAGGAAGACTATCCACTTCCCTCTCCTATTTCCAGGGTTTGTCTAAACATCTGCTAGTCCAGAGGAAATAGCAAGACATAACTACCATCTAGAACCAGATAGATTCATTAGCAGCAGTCACTCTTCAAACCCAGAAAGGATTATATCTATTAGTCACTGAAAAGAGGGACTAGCCTGTTCCTGGAGGGAAAATGCCCTCTTTATGTAAAATAAAATGGGCAGCAAATAAATTAACGGGCTGTGCCTCTGTGGTTTGGCAACAACTGTCAGAGTCATGAAGGATCGTGGTCAAAATTTGAAACTGGATGTCTTGATTACTACCCTTGGCGGAACCCCTTTTGATGCTCCCTCTGGCTTTGTTGTTCGGACCCTGCCAAACCTACCAAGGAAGTTTATCTCTTCTCATCTAGAAGTTATCTCCAGCTGGTGCTATGGCAGGTCTTTGATCCAATCCCTCAAATGAGCCTCAGTGCCCCAAACTCTTGTTTGGCTAGGCAAGAGTGACAGTTTTGTGATCCCCAATTAGGCAAAGATGACAATACCCCATTACCCTGAAGCAACTGCAGAAGATGAGAAACTTCCAGCCACTCAGTCACCCAAGAATAATGTGGGGATTGTGTCTCTCAGGGAGAAATGGGATAGGAGTTTAGGGATGGCAAAGGCCAGTCACAAGAAAAATGCCAGCTGGAGGCCAAGATGGGGAGATGAGTCTTCTTTTTCCTGGTTATGGTAAGTCCCATTACCATGGCAAATCCCACCATCGAGGGCCTCTCACCATGTTGATTCCTGCCATAATTTCTATATTCTAATTAAGCAAAAATAAACAATGGGATAAAACTGGGCAAGATCTTCCTTCAGGTTCACAAGGAGGGGAAGAAGGCAAAGTTTAGCACAGAAGACTTACCCAGACATCAGGGCCTTGAACCACTCTCTTGATTCACTCTGCCCTACTATTCACTTCTAAAAAAAAAAAAAAATTCTATACTCTGCCTGTTACTTCTGTGTGTCTTGCCCACTTCTTTGTTTGGAATACTAAGGACCTGGACCCCAGCTAGGTATCTCACCAGTTTCTTCCTACATCCCCATCCAAATTCAAGCAGGAATTTAATTCCCAAAGTCTCATGTTAACGGTATTAAGAGGATGGAAGTACAATCCAACCACGGTATTTAGAAGTAAGGCCTTTGGGACATGATTAGTCATTAGGGTGGAACCCCCAAAATTGAATCTTGTAGCTTTTTAAGGAAAGGAGAACGATCACACAAACACACCATGATGCGATGTAGCCAAGGGGGGCCCTCACCAGACCCTGTGCCAGGCTCCTAAGCTGTGAACTAAATAAACTTCTTTATTAAGTAGCCTACTTCAGATATTCCACTGCAGTAATGAAAACCTAATTCAACCAAGAGTGAACTCTAATGCAAACAATGGACTTCAATTAATCAGTAGTCTGTCAACATTGTCTCAATTTTAATGAATGTACTAATGCATTTGTTAAAAGGGGCAAATGGTCAGGGGGAAAGGGAGGAGGGAATGTGTGGGAACTCTCTGTGCTTTCCCCTTCACTTCCCCAAAATTGTTCCACAAAACAAACAAAAACAGCATGTTACTGTTTAAAAACCCAAAAAAGTAAAAAGACAAGCTGCATTTCTTTTCATGCAAATTTGAAAGGCTGTTTCTTCAACTCTAAATGCATGAAGACAAAGACTCACTCATTTCTTAGTTAATTACAACTTGTTTTTCCATCACATTTCTAGATTTTAGGTAACAAATGGTGAAAACGTCGATTTTGAAGGCCTAAAATGTATTCCTGTTCAAGAAGAATGGCTATTACCCAGCATCCCCTGGGCCAGGGTTGGAACACCCAGGGTAAGATGTGGGAAGCGGGGGCACACATCAGGTGACAAGGCGAAAAACCTAAAGCAAGTCCTCAGGGCGCTAACAAGAATAGAGGGAACTCCTAGAGGAATTAAAAGTCACCCCTACCAGGATCCTAGGGAAATAATCTAGCGCGAGAAAGAAACGACTTGTTTGAAATTCATTCACACTGGCAGGGTCAATAGAAAACTTTCAATGTAAATAACAGGAAACCACAAATGCGTGTTTGCTGAATGCTGGAGCTTTGGGGGCAGAGACTAAGCAGAGGTTTCTGCAGTGGCCAAATGTTGCCTCTTATCACAGCAGAATGGCCATTAAAAGGGAGCCCTGAGAACCTGGTGAATGTAGATGGAGGCCAATGAGACACCCGGGTGAGAGATTTTTAAAGATTTTTTTTTTTTTTAACTTTCCTTTTAGTCCATTTGGATGGGGTAAGATTTGGGGGAGTGATAATTTGCCATTATCTTCACCTCAAAGATGAAGCGATGTTTAAAGAATTATGTGGCTTTTTCCCCCCTCTAGGGGTATCTTCACCTTTATAGCAGCAACTCCTCATTCGACATCAGCAAGCTGGGGACAATTATTCAGAAAACAATAGCAGTGGCACGGAGGCTTTGGGGGTTTAATGCTATTTCTGTCTCTATAAAATCTTCGATAATTTGTTTACGACTTCCAAAATTCAATAGTGTGAAAATGCAATTCCACTTATGTTAATAGGCGCTTCCTTCTCTCATATCAGATTCTGAATAAAAATTAGGCAAGTGCTCTGTTTCAAAATATATAAGATGTGAACTTGCAAGGGGGGGCGGGGGGGCGGGGAAGACCCTCTAAATGCACTATCCTATCAACCACATTTTTTTCAACTTAGTAACTTAAGTGAACAGTTAGTGAAATTACAACCTGCTTGTGACACAATAAATTTACAACAAAATTCATTCCATAAATTATTCAATTCCGTGACTGCAGTCAAGGAGAGAAATATCACCAGGAGCAGGTGATTAGCATGTGAAAGGAAAAACCCATCTCCCTGTAGAAACAATCACTGTCAAAGCTTCCTATTGGAGTTTTGTAAAAATTACCGTTAAGAACACACATTTAAGGCTTTGTAGTTCCTATAAAAGGGCCAAGTATTTGATTTACATTACATTCATTTGTTCTTTCTTCAACTGTCTCTTTCTTCTACAAACCTTAACTGCCTCAATAAATGCTTGCTCAATCAAGTGTGCATTAAAACAAAAGAATTTAACTTCCATAAAAGTGATGAATCAGGGCCAGAAGTTAACTTTTCCTTTCTCTGTGTGTATCTTGCTACCAGGTAAGTAAAGCAAGAAATCCACATCTGATGTTCCTCAGGGGAATGGTCCAGATTTGTATTGTGTGGTTGGTCCTATTTGTAGATTCTTACAGAAACCATTTGAAGCCACAATTGCAGGGCAAAAGGGTTTCTAGCAAACCATGTATGTGAACATCTTTAATGAAGAACATATCTACTTCATTGGGAATGTCAACATTCCGTGAACTCAATACAAACAAGATGGTGCCCATTGGACGAAGAAAAGGATTCCCGGACCAGGTAGGCTTCCTGAGATCTGGTGCAGAAAGCTCCAACTGTTGGTAATTTTAGCCAGTTACTGAGGACAAAACTTACCCTATGTAGAAGCTTTCCTCCAATAAACCAAAAGACTACATGGACATTATCTTATTGTTAAAACAAAAATGTAGCTGTTCTCACATATTATTACATACATTATTTAATGTCGGCACATGGAGTCTACTCTTTGGTAGTGACTACTTTTTCTGAAAGTAGTATATGGTAGGCAGAATAATGCCCCCTGAAAAATCCATGTCCTACCTCCCAGAGAGTAAATATGATACATTACATGACAGAGGGGAAATAAGGAGCAAATGGAATTGGGGTTGCCCATCAGCTGACCTCATGGGGGAAAAGATCCTAGATTACATAGGTGGGCTCAGTGCAACCCAAGAATCCTTCAAGGTCAAGAGAGAATCAACATCAGAGTAATGTGATGTGATGTGAGAGACTCCATGGGCCGAGCTGGCTCTGAAGACGAGGAAGGGGCTGTGGGCCCCTGAGTATGGATAGCCTCTAGAACCTGAAAGGCAAGCCAAGGAATACCCCCTCCTGCTCCCAGCTGGAGAAGGAATGCGGCCCTGCCCACTTCTTGATCTGAGCTCAGTGAGACCTAGTTTGGGCTTCTGACCTTCAGAACCATAACATGAAAAATTTGTGTTTCTCTCCAAGTTTGTGGTCATTAAAAAAAAAAAAGCAATGGGAAGCCACACAGAGTGTTTTAACATTATACTCTGTTCTGAAAAGCAAAATGGCACAGGGAAGAAAAGATTTCTGCACTCTTTCAGTGTTAATGAAGGAAATCACAGAAGTAAAGGCCCCAGAGTTGATTTTATACATCTCTCCCTAAAAATGGCTCAGGAAGGAACCATCTGGTAGTTATGCTTTAATTAGTATTAGCCTCTTTCCATTTATCAGGAAAATTTTTAAATACTTATGGAAGACTTTACCCTAGACAAAGCTGTTCTTTCTTTCTTAAGAAGTAACAAAGCCTCTTTCTCATCTATTGTCTGATTTTCCAGAGCCATCAGCGATCACCTGGCCTATGGATGGGGCTTTGATACGGAGGCCGTCTGAAAGATTGCTTTCACTTAGGAGGGTCAATTCTTATTAGATTGTTCAGCTTGGCAGAAACTAGACGTATAATCTCAGAATAAAGAGCTTAAAAAAAAAAAAAAAGCTTATATAATCTAACTTCATTTTCTCAAAGATGGAGTAAAGACCTGACAGGAAAAGCTCTCCCCCAAGGTCAGTCTGGAGTAAAAGTAGTTTCAAAACCTAGCCTGGACCTACCTCTACCCATCTTGCATAACGCTGCCCCCTCCCCCAGGTTGTTCAAAGTCGGTCCTTCATTCTTACCCAGAAAATTCTTATCCGAGACCCACCAGTGCCAGGTCCTGCTTTCAGCACCGATGAGAGAATGGGAAACAAGAGTCAATGATATAGTAACTATGTAGCTAAAAGTCCGATGAGAAGCAACAGACAATACACCACATGCTATAACCAAAAGGTACCATGGTCATAGAGAAGGTCTGCGGACAACTGCAGGATGACCAATGACCAAAGCCCTTTTGAAAGAATCTGAACAATGAAGAAGAGCCACACAGGAGGAGGAAAGAATGTCCCCAGCATTGGGAACAGCCAGTGCAAAGGCTGTAAAGAACTAGTCTGACCATTTGGAGCAATGTCACAAAGACCAGTGTGGCAGGACCTGGTAAGTGGGTCAAGGTCAAAAGCGAAGTCTGAAAGGTAGGCAAGGGCCAGACTGAGCTCTGCGATCTCTTGTGTTACATGTGTCTCTTTGTATTTGTATTTGTGTTGGTTCCATTTTAGAATGTGAATTATTTATGAGGGAAAATTTGTTCTGATGGGGCTCAGGACACCCCACTCCAAAATATGGCTATAGAAGGTGTGTCAGTCAGCTGTCCCTCACTGTAACAAAATAGCTGAGAGATCAGCTTACAAAGAGGAAAGGTTTATTTTGGCTCACAGTTTTGGAGGTTTGAGTCCCTGGTTAGTTGGCACCACTGCTTCTAGGCCTGTGGTGAAGACTAAGTGTCAGAGCAAAACCACCCACATCATGGCCAGGAAGCTAAAGGGAGTGATGGATCCAGAGCCCCACAGTTCCCTTCAAGGGCCCCACAAATGACCTATGGACCTCCTACTAGGCCCCACTTCTCAAAAGTTCTACTATCTCCCCTGGCTGGGAACCAAGCTTTGAACACATGACTTTTGGAAACATTCTAGATCCAAACTACAATATGCCACCCCATATCTTTGGTCTATTATTCTGAGAAACTACACACATAAAAATAGCTATGAAAAAAAATGCTGTTCTAAAAAAGGAATTTAAATCCATAATGGAAATTTCCACTTGTATGGGTGTCTCCCTTTATGTACCAGGAGTAGGATGATTAAATCATGATGTATCCGTGGAGAAGCTACCAACACAAACCTACCAAACAAACCTGCCTTCTGTTAGCAGTACTCATCCTGGCCACTTTATCTTAAGCCTTTCCCCAAAGCCTTGCTTCTTGGTTCAGCAAACAGTGTTTACACCTCAAGTCTAAGACAACTTCCTCAGGTCTATTTTTAAGACCCCTTCATTTCTCTGAGTTTTCTCCCACGTTTGAAGGATGTGCACTTGTTCTTCCTTGTTATCTTTTTGTCTGTTGTTTCAGGGAGTCCCAGTTAAGAGCTATGAAGAGTACAATTATTTTTCATTCCATGTAATTTAACACACAAATCTCCTAATAGTACAAAGTCAATATTAACTCAGGCCTGTCCCCCGTCTTCATGGAGAACTGGTTTCAAAAACAAATCAATGAAATGTAAAGAGATTTTTAACACTAATTAATGATGGTGTTAATTAATGGTGGTTTTATAAAGAGAAGGCTCACAAAGTCACTTCAGGATGGGAATGAGGTAATTCAAGTAAAGGGAAATCAGATATTCCCTAGCAGGGAGAAGCCCGCCAGTAGTTATCGAGCACACACTGTGTGTCAGACACACTAGCATACATTTCACCTACCTTAGCACTTTGTGTCCTGCTATAATTCTATCATTCTGTAAGAAGTAACTGGCTCAAGCCTGTATACTTGGTGGAAAAACTGGAAACTACACACTGGTCTGACTACAAAAGGTCATGTGTGTTAGCTTTCTGTTACTGTGACGAAATGTCTGAGATAGTCAATTTAAAAGGATGAAAAATTTTATTTTGACTTCAGCTTATAACAATCTCAGTCCATGGTTGCCTGGCCCTTGCAGAGGTGCAATACATCTTGACGGAAGCACACTGTAGAGGAGACCTACTTGCCTCACGTTGACCAGAAAGTCAAAGAGAAACAAAAACCACCCAGGGCCCCAATATCCCATTCAAAGGCACACCCCGTGCCCTGACTTATTTCCACTAGGCCTCACATCCTAAACATTCCACCACCTTCCGACAGCACCACATGCTGGAGACCAAATCTTCTACATGTTTGAATTGGGGTGTATTTGAGATTTAGACTATAGCATTATATGTTTATCATTCTGCTGTCTACTATACACACTGACCAAAAATTCTGTGCAAGTCACATGACCTCTCAACAACTCATTCTGTTATAACAAATGTCAGGTAGGACCAGATGGTCTAAAAATCCTTCTCATCTCTAACATTGCATGATTCCATGCTTCTATTTTATTGGCAAGACTGTCCTCCCCCGTCTCTGCCTGAAAATTTTCTCATCCACAGGTAGCACAGCAGCTGCTACCTTGTGCCTACCTCTGCTGAACACCAGCAACTGCATCCCACCGCCCCTGCTGGTGACAGGAAAATAATGATGGGGTGAGTACATGGTGGTATTTCATTTCTCTGTCCTTCTCAAAGGAAACCAACCTCCAAAGTCAGGACAGTCTACCTCAATACTTTTGTGTGTGTCAAGACACTATTATGAGGAAATTGCATTCACAGGTGAATTCCCAGAAGCTCAATTTGCAAATGCCAGTATTTTCTCTCTCCCTACTAATCTTGCCTTCTTCATTTCAAAGTCAAAAAGATGCAAACAACAAAATGTGCTTCTAAGAAGCACAAACTAGGGTCTGGGATTATGGCTCAGTGGTACAGCACTTGCCTAATAAGTGTGAGGCACTAGGTTTGATCCTCAGCCCCATTTAAAAAAATAAGTACACAAAATAAAGGTTTGTGTACAGCTACAACTAAAAAAAATTTTTAAAATAAGAACATACTATCACAGAGTAGTAAAGTTCTCCACCTTAAATACTTTTCTGCTGAAAAATAAAGGAAGAAACTTACCAACTTATCACAATTAAGCTAGTACAGTAATTTTAAGAATCAATACACAGCTAATCATTCCTCCCTGAAGAGTAAATGATCAAGACTTATTTTCATATTCTGCAGCAAAAATTAAGCATTTGAATACCAAGTCATTATGTTTAGTGTATTATCAAGAATGAAAAATGTCATTTAATTAAAGACTCAGTGCTGGCTACACCATACTAGGCATCAAAAATTCCAGCTTTCCTTCCACGTGCTGAGCAGCTCTCCAAATGCTCTGGAAATGTCACCTGCCTCTCTTTAGTCCCCATTTGTAGAAGACATCTGCTGATTTTTTCTCTCCATCATTCTACATCTAGGTTTTTCCTTTGAAAATTGCCCAAGGTTAATCCTGCCTGTCTGTGATTCAGGAGTAGTTGGCTGTACCTCCAAAGGGCAGGCAGGTAATTCATACCTTGCTCATCAGCCTTATTCCACCCCCATAATAGCAGTGATCATAATTCAAGTCTAATCAGATTCATTCCCAGGTTAGGGATGAAGAATCCAAGATAAAAATACTTTCTCCTGGGAAAATCCTATCACCTTGGAGATGCTGGGAGCTATATTCCCAGCACAGGTGAGAGCTTTAGAATGAACTGACACAGAGGAAAACAAAAATGTCTGAGATTTTGTTCAATCCTCATTGTACCATTTCAACTCCTGGGTCCAACCGTGCCTCAAGTCTGCTAAACTTCTCAAGTGTGTGATCCAATAAAATCCCTTTCGTGATTAAGTTGCCTTTTGTTTTCTGATGCTTGCAACAAAAAAGTTTCCAATATTCTATTTCACACTAGAATGTTAGTAACACCTTTCAATCATAAAATCCATGAAAATCTACCAATTTTGCCAATAAATCACGAATACGAAGTCTTAGAGAATAAGTGGAAATCATTTTCTACCAAAGTACATGTATGAAGACACGAATTGGTGTTAATATACTTTATATACAACCAGAGATATGAAAAGTTGTGCTGCATATGTGTAATAAGAATTGTAATGCACTCCGCCATCATTTATTTTTTTAAAAAATCAATTAAAAAAAAGAAAATGTGGTTATACAATTATTCCCAGGAGGAACTGTATAGGAGCATCTATATTCTTTTGTCTAGATAAAAAAAAGTTTGCCATAGTTTTTTCTTATGTTCCTCTATCCCTGTGCCCAACCTTCCTTTTTTATTTTAATAGGCCACCAGTTAACTCTTCTTGTGATACAGTATATATGGAACCCTGCTGTGGAATAAACATAAAATTTATTATACTTACATCATATTTATAGTTTTCTAGAAAGCATCCAAGTCATCTGGGTATGGTGGCACACACCTGAATCTCAGCAACTAGGGAGGCTGTGGTAGGAGGATTCCAAGTTTCAGGCCAGTCTCAGCTACTTAGTGAGGCTGTAAGAAACTTAGCAAGACCCCGTCTCCTAATAAAAAAATAGAAAGGACTAGGGATGTCGCTCATTGGTAGAGCACCCCTGGGTTCAATCCCCAGTACTTGGAGGAGGGAAGAAGTACAAGGTCTCCAAGTTATGTTAAATAGAATATACCATTCCATATGTGAACAACAAGGCCTTCCCTGCTAGATCATGTATACTTTGTCTCTAAATAATTACAAAATTTGGCAAAACTTGTCTTTCCATTCTTATAAAGCATAAGACTATTCCAGTTCAGAACTCACTAGTACATCTAATCATAAATGCAACTCCATCTGGTGACGTTAACAAGCAGTGAGATTGCAATCCACCTGGGGAAAGTTGGGCTGAAAGAGCAACCACACAGCGCACAGGACCGTGGAGCAACTCCCACGAAGCCCATCCTGGGGATCGGATGAGGAGTGAAAAGGACACAGTCCACACAGATGTTCCCAGGATGATTAAATAGATCAAGAGATGACAATAATCATGCCACATATTTATTATTGCCTGTTCTCAAAGCAACTTGCCAACTCTCAAGACGAAATACTGACAGTTGGGATATTGGAAAGCACGATTCCTAGTCCTCCCGTATCACAGACCTGAGGTCCTCAGATTCTGAGAGGTCAGCCGGGCAGAGACTTATCTCCACAGAGACATTAAAAGACAACCTCTGGGACAGAGAGTGATGAAGGGAAAAGAAAATATTCATCGAGAAAGCAGAAGAATCCATCTTGTTCATTAAGCATCACAGTCTGTAAAGGATCTAAAATCAAAAATGTCCTGTAGCGACCACCAGGAAATTCAACAGTTTAAGAACCACTGTTTATATGGAGTAATATTTCTTTGTGGCTTTTAATTACTGTGAGACTGGCACTTCCTGATCTAAAAGGAAGTACTTGCTCTGTGGCAAGGGAGAGGGACATATGGAAATAAAAAGAAACCCTCACAGTGGGAAGCATAATTAGCATAAAATATATGCTCCGGCATCTCTTGAAATAAATGTGGGCCACTGTGTCTCTCCCATGGTTCAGAGTAGAAGAGGAACATAGGACTCCTGAGCAGGAAATTGTCTTACTTGCACACCAATTTTCTGGGCCCCATCTTGGAACCGCCTTACAGAAAGTGAAATGGAAAAGCTGTGTGACAGGACTGAAATGATCAAATCCCCAGATTTCCCCTGTAAGGGAGGATTGGAAGTAATGCCCGCTGGAGAGAGATGGTTCAAAATGGATATAAATGAGGTTATTAAATTGCACAAGACGATAGCAAAGGGAGGGCTATTACCGAGTAGGGGTATTAAAGATGATTTGTAGGAACAGCCCAAGTTTGAAACAGTGTGAATGTCAAATTCAATGGGCACGGATGGTCCACCTAAGCCTGGATTTTTACAGTTTGCCCATCAACTCCATTTTATAAAATACTTTACAATATTGCCTTATGCATCACTTAGTAAAATTTTTAAGTTAATATTCTAAGTTTTACCAAAACCAGTGGCCTGCATGTAATTTAGAAACCACATTACTCTGACTCCTACCTATCATAATTCCTTGGTGAAAATTTTTATTAAACGTTGAAACGCATAGAAAACACTACATTCTCACATCCTAGGCACATATTCAAATTATGTAAAGTATTTTAAAAACTACTTCACTGTTTTCTAATTATCCAAAAACACACATTTCTAAGAGCAATGAAAAACTTAAAAGAGGTACCATGTTTCCTGAAGAGTGAATTGTCAAACTATCAGAGGATTTTAATAGCTTTTCTAACCAACATTCGACGAATATTGTCAGAATAAATAAATGTACAGTAACTCCTTTTGTTTGGGGTTTTTTGTTTGTTTGGATTTGGTAGTGGGATTGACCCAGAGGTGTTCTACCACTGAGCTATATCCCTACCCCTCTTTATTGTTTTATTTTGAGATAGGGTCCAAGTTGCTAAGGCTGATCTCAAACTTGCAATCCTCCTGCCTCAGCCTCTTGAGTCACTGGGATTGCAGGTGTGCACCACTGAAGGAGGCAGCCCAGCTACCTCCCTATTGCCAGGTGGTCTTGACAATGCATGACACAGCTTGAATCTTGAATGTCCCCCAAAGGCCCCTTGTGTTAAACATTTGGTTCCCGGGGTGGCACTGTGGGGAGGCAGTGGAAATTTTTAGTGTTGGGCCCAGTGGGAGATTTTTAGGACATTGGAGCAGGTCTTTAAAGGGGATTGTGAGACCCCAGTTCCTCCTCCTCCTCTTCCTCCTCTGCTTCCTGGCAAAAAGGGGAGTGGTATTGCTCCAGCATTATCACCATGATGTACTGCCACACCACAGGCCTGAGGCACTATTCATAGAATAGAACCTCCCAAACTATGACCCAAAATAAAACCTTTTCTCTTCATAAGTTGATTTCCTTGGTTATTTGTTATAGTGATAGAAAGCCAACTAACACAGGCATGGTCATTCTTGCCTATCCAGGAGGCATCAGGTCTGTCCCATGGGAAGGAGACAAAACCAAGGTGGCCATGGCTCATTCAGGTTTCGTAGCTTACACCCACCTCCAAAGTCTAATGTTCATCCTTCACTTTGCTTTCCTACTGTTAACCCCCCTGGGACTGGCAGTCCTTCTTCACATTGGTCATGCCCACAGTCTACAGCCCTCATACCTCAAGTTCTACCAGGTTAGTCCCAGTTGTTGAACTGGCTTCTGCCTTTGCCAACCACGTTCCAGCCTGAGCACCGTCTTGTCTGCAGAACATGTGCGCAAACCCTGGATATAGTATCTGGTTGTCAGCAATCCCTCTCCCTGAAGCCTGGGCCTGGCCTCCATTGTCCAGTACCGACTCTGCTTGTCTATCAAATCAAGTCCCTGGAACCAATATGGAAAGTGGCAAGGATCATTCTAAACAGAGATCAGCATAGAAGACTCTGATGTGGGAGGGTTCAGCATATGCAAGGAACTGCCAGGAGATCTCAGGGCCCCTTCAGCAAGGCAACTCCCAAAGAAAACCAGCCTGCCCTCAGACCCACACTACCCACACTCACAGATCTGACTCTGGGATTCAGTGTCTGAAACCACCAAGATGCAGGTGCTGTGTTACATGACAAATGTCCTTTCTGAAGCAATAAGCTCAAGTAGTTTGTAAATATTTTAATGAACTTTAATAAGAAGAGTTCAATGAAGTGGGGTCTTATGTTTCTGGGTTTCTTTTTCTGATTAGGAAACTCCATTTCTATTTTCTGACATCTGGTCTTGATTTTAGAGTATGTATTTGGTATATGTACTTGTGATTTTAGAGTATACGTAGTTCAGCCACCAAAAATAATGACTACCCAAATAATAAACTATCAAAAACTTAATGTTAAAACAAAAAACACCAAGAATACAAAAATTACT
Organism: Spermophilus citellus; assembly: GCF_964194105.1. Lineage (NCBI taxonomy): Eukaryota > Metazoa > Chordata > Mammalia > Rodentia > Sciuridae > Spermophilus > Spermophilus citellus. Next base: position 54,430,464 of record NC_138200.1, on the reverse strand, counting down.
AAGTATTTTAGGAAAACCAACACCACAGCAAAGTACCAAATGGAGTAAGGGATTCCTATTTTTCATTTGTTAATTCTATGTATAGCTAAAGGAACAGCAAAATTGTGTGGATAGTCTGGGAAGCATGTTGATAGTTCCTCAAAATATTAAACATGAAGTTTCCATATGACCTAGCCATTCTTCTCCTAGGTACACACATAAAGGAAATGGAGATGAGTGTCCACCTAAAAGCTTGTACCCAAAGGCTCATAGAAAGATTATTCATATTAGTCAAGTGCTCATCAGCTAATGAATGAGTAAGCAAAATGTAATATATCTCTACAATAGAATTCTACCTAGCCATAAAAATGTGTGTTCCAATGCTTGCTACAACATAGATGATCCTTGACCATGTGAAGTCCAAGAAGCCGACCACAAGAAGTTTTATATTATACAATCCCATTTACAAGCATCTTTAATGTCCCCAAAATGCAAAACTATAAAGTAGATCAGTGGTTACCAAAGGCTGCATATAAGGGGAAATAGGGAGTAAGAGGTAATGGACAAAGCTGAAAGTTGAATCAGTGGAAGATACAGCTAACAAAATCTTCCACATCACAAAAGCTACTAAACAGAAAAAGAGACACTGAGCTTTGAAGGATATATACACCAATTTCAAATTTTGCCTAATAAAAGGGAAAGAACAGAACAGAGTGGGATGGAAGAAGATTAGAGTGTGTTTGTGTGTGAGTATAATTTATTAAAAATGTAGCCAGTGTCCAGAATGACCAAGACAAGAAAGAAACCCTCAACTCTCCCAGAGAGGGCTCTGCTTCCAACACAACCCTTGTGGCAATTCGTGTTACAATATTTTACTTTCCTCTTGAAAATTACGAGGGGGAGTAACAATCTCACAGACCCCAAGGTCAGTGACCATGTGTGGCTCAGTGGGATGGCCAGGGGACCGCAAGGCCTTGGGCTGAGGTCAGTGTCGCTAGACTCCAGAAGCTCCATGACAGTGCCAAGTTCCTACTTTTGTGTCCTGGCCCCAGAGACCCATTGGCATATTTACTGCTGCTGCTGTTATTTATAGAAGCTAGGTTGATCTATAAAAGAACTGGTGGTGTGCACTTCAGAGATAAAAGGTGTATGGGACCACAGCCATCTTCACTGAGACCCCCCAAGACTGCCCCTGTGGAGCCCTGGTCCCTTCTCCTCCATAGTGTCTCACCATCCTATGAACAAAACCGAGAGAGTGGTGCACGGAGCCTTACAACTGGGCCCTGGAGATCCAACATGGCGGCGGGCGCAGAGAGAGCAAGTCTCTGACCTCTTCAGCTGCGCGGGCATAGGGAGTCATAAACTGTCTAAATGCTGTTTGCTCAGGATCACTAGGCAATACTGAGCTGACGTGGATCTGGGGCGAACAGTCTGGGCCTCTCGGAACACACACCGAGCCCAGATCGGCTACATTCAAGCTCCCATTCGCCTGCTTCTTGCAGCCAAACCGCTGTGACTCAGCACTAACTATCCCGCCAAAACAACTGGTCGGCCCTTCTGATCCTACGGAGGGGATACCACCACGGCAGAGAACTGACATCACCAAAACACGGCGGAGGAGATAAATTCATTGAAACCAGCGGCGACAGGTGTGTAATTCCCTAGCCTTCCCTCTCCACACATCGGGGAAACCTTAAGGGCCCCTCCCAGCTCTCCCTTAAGGGCCCCTCCCAGCTCTCCCGTGAGCGCGATAGCCAGACCAAGGTAATCAGGAGTGGCACGGGACTCGCGGCGCAGAACTCCCGGCTACTGCTCCCACCAGTGCTGACAACTGAGGTCTCTTGCACCACCTACCGGGGGCATGGCTACTGGAGGGAAAGCAAATTCGCTGGGGGTTCTCAGCCCCAAGCTCTACAAACTTAGGGTCTGAGGGAGGCAAACAGGGAGAGTGTGCCCAGGCGTTCATGAAAACAGAGTTCCCAGGAGCAGCAGACCTGGCGTGTAGCCAATATTGTGGTGAGCATCACCGGTGAGCGGGGCCTGGCTTGAGGAAAAGTGGGGAAGCGACTAGACACAAGAGAAGGCCCTAGGCACCAAGGATTGGAGATCCGCCCAGTCTGGGAGGAAGAGCTGCTGCACAGTGATTGGTTCCCGCCTATTGAGAGGAGAAGCTTGGCCCAGTGGGCACAGCTCCACCTACTGGAAGAGAAGTTAATCAAACTCTAAGATGGCATTTATTAATTTTTTCTTAATTTGGGTTTTTTTCTCATTTTCATTTTTTGTTTTTTAATTTTTTTAATTTTTTAAATTTTATTTTTTTTTAAATTTTAATTTTTATTATTATTTTTTCAAAAAAAAATTTCTTTTTTTATCTTCTATTTTTTTCTTTTGTCTTTTCATTTCTTTTCAATTCTCTTATCCCCCCTTCCTTGAATTCTACCTGCTTACTCTCATTCTCTTTAGTGACTTCTTCCCTTCCCTTCTAATACCTTTCCTCCCAAGCATCAAATAAATTTATAGGAGTAAACAGTAACTCAGCAGTCAAACAGAACAAGAAGTAACATGAGCAGCTTCAAAAAGCAAGGAAGAAAAGGAGTACAAACAATGCAGGACAGCCTAAATATTCAGGAGGACCTAGAGTCATCAGAAAAATGGTCATATAAAGAACTCAAGGAACACCTTAGACAGATGGAATGGAACCTTAAAGAGGATACAAGACAGCAAATTCAAACAGTGAAAGCACACATTGAGAATGAATTACATAAACAGATAAAAGAAGAAGTTAAGCATCTCTATCAGGAGATAGAGATTATTAAAAAAACCAAACAATAATTCTAGAAATGAAATAAACTATAAACCAAATTAAGAACTCAAATGAGAGTATCACTAACAGAGTGGAGCAAGTAGAAGCCAGAACGTCAGATAACGTAGACAAAATATATCATCTTGAAAAGAGTCTAGCAAACTCAGAAAGGCTGGTTAAAAATCACGAGAAAAACATCCAAAAGATATGGGATAACATAAAAAAAACAAATTTAAGAGTCATCGGGATAGAGGAAGGTATAGAGATTCAAACCAAGGGAATGAGTAACCTGCTGAATGAAATAATTACAGAAAACTTTCCAGAAATAAAAAAGGAAAAGAATATACAAATTGTAGATGCTTACAGGACACCAAGCACATAAAATCACAGTAGACCAACACCAAGACACATTGTTATGAAGATATCCAATATACAGAACAAAGAGAAAATATTAAAAGCTACAAGAGAAAGGAGGCAGATTACATTCAGGGGTAAACCAATAACGTTAACAACGGATTTTTCATCACAGACGCTGAAAGCAAGAAGATCCTGGAACAACGTATTTCAAACACTGAAAGACAATGGATGCCAACCAAGAATTCTGTATCCAGCAAAATTAAGCTTCAGGTATGACAACGAAATAAAAATCTTTCTTGACAAACAAAAGCTAAAAGAATTTGCAGCCAGAAAACCAGCATTGCAAAGCATTTTGAGCAAAACACTACACAAGGAAGAAATGAAAAACAACAACCAAAACCATCAGTGGGAAGTGCCTCGGTAATGACAGAGGGTGGGGGGAAAGCTAATCATGGAGAAACAAACTAAATTTAAAAAAAAAAGAAAGATAAATAATCAAACATGGCTGGAAGTACAAACCATATATCAATAGTAACTCTAAACGTTAATGGATTAAACTCTCCAATAAAGCGACATAGGCTGGTATCATGGATTAAAAAAACAAATCCAACAATATGCTGCCTCCAGGAGACACATCTGATTGGAAAAGACATACACAGACTGAAGGTGAAAGGCTGCGAAAAAATATACGACGCACACAGTCCTCGTAAGCAAGCAGGGGTGGCCATCCTCATAACAAATAAAATAGACTTCAAGACTGAGTTAATCAAAGGGGATAAGGAAGGACATTATATACTGTTAAAAGGAACCATTCACCAACAAGACATAACAATTATCAATATTTATGCACCAAACAATGGTGCTGCAACGTTCATAAAACAAATTCTCCTCAAGTTCAAGAATCAAATACACCACAACACAATAATTATGGGTGACTTCAACCCACCTCTCTCACCATTGGACAGATCCTCCAAACAAAAGTTGAATAAAGAAACTATAGAACTCAATATCACAATCAATAACCTAGACTTAACTGACATATATAGAATATATCAACCATCATCAAGTGGATATACTTTTTTCTCAGCAGCACAGGGATCCTTCTCAAAAATAGACCATATATTATGCCATAGGGCAACCCTCAGTAAATATAAAGGGGTGGAGATAATACCAAGCATTTTATCTGATCATAATGAATGAAACTGGAAATCAATGATAAAAGAAGGAAGGAAAAATCCTACATCACATGGGAAATGAACAATATGTTACTGAATGATCAATGGGTTACAGAAGACATAAAGGAGGATATCAAAAAAATTCTTAGAGATAAATGAAAATACAGACACAACATATCAGAATCTATGGGACACAATGAAAGCAGTTTTAAGAGGGAAATTCATCGCCTGGTGGTCATTCCTCAAAAAAAGAAAAAACCAACAAATAAATGAGCTCACACTTCATCTCAAAGCCCTAGAAAAGGAAGAGCAAAATGACAGCAAATGTAGCAGAAGGCAAGAAATAATTAAAATCAGAGCAGAAATCAATGAAATTGAAACAAAAGAAACTATTGAAAAAATTAACAAAACTAAAAGTTGGTTCTTCGAAAAAATAAATAAGATCGACAGACCCTTAGCCATGCTAACGAAGAGAAGAAGAGAGAACTGAAACTACTAACATATGGGATGAAAAAGGCAATATCACAACAAACACTTCAGAAATACAGAAGATAATCAGAAATTATTTTGAATCCTTATACTCCAATAAAATAGAAGATAGTGAAGGCATCGATAAATTTCTTAAGTCATATGATTTGCCCAGACTGAGTCAGGAGGATACACACAATTTGAACAGACCAATATCAATGGATGAAATTGAAGAAGCCATCAAAAGACTACCAACCAAGAAAAGCCCAGGACTGGATGGGTATACAGCGGAGTTTTACAAAGCCTTTAAAGAAGAATTAATACCAATACTTTTCAAGCTATTTCAGGAAATAGAAAAAGAGGGAGAACTTCCAAATTCATTCTATGAGGCCAACGTCACTCTGATTCCAAAACCAGACAAAGAAACCTCAAAGAAAGAAAACTACAGACCAATATCTCTGATGAACCTAGATGCAAAAATCCTCAATAAAATTCTGGCGAATCGGATACAAAGGCACATCAAAAAAATTGTGCACCATGATCAAGTAGGATTCATCCCTGGGATGCAAGGCTGGTTCAATATATGGAAATCAATAAATGTTATTCACCACATCAATAGACTTAAAAATAAGAACCATATGATCATCTCGATAGATGCAGAGAAAGCATTTGACAAAGTACAGCATCCCTTTATGTTCAAAACTCTAGAAAAACTAGGGATAACAGGAACATACCTCAATATTGTAAAAGCTATCTATACTAAGCCTCAGGCTAGCATCATTCTGAACGGAAAAAAATTGAAGGCATTCCCTCTAAAATCTGGAACAAGACAGGGATGCCCTCTCTCACCATTTCTGTTCAACATAGTTCTCGAAACACTGGCCAGAGCAATTAGACGAAAGAAATTAAAGGCATAAAAATAGGAAAAGAAGAACTTGAATTATCACTATTTGCAGATGACATGATTCTATACCTAGAAGACCCAAAAGGGTCTACAAAGAAACTACTACAACTAATAAATGAATTCAGCAAAGTGGCAGGATATAAAATCAACACGCATAAATCAAAGGCATTTCTGTATATCAGCGACAAAACTTTTGAAACGGAAATGAGGAAAAACACTCCATTCACAATATCCTCAAAAAAAATAAAATACTTGGGAATCAACCTAACAAAAGAAGTGAAAGATTTATACAATGAAAACTACAGAACCCTCAAGAGAGAAGTAGAAGAAGATCTTAGAAGATGGAAAAATATACCCTGTTCATGGATAGGCAGAACTAACATCATCAAAATGGCAATATTACCAAAAGTTCTCTATAGGTTTATTGCAATGCCAATCAAAATCCCAACGGCATTTCTTGTAGAAATAGAGAAAGCAATCATGAAATTCATATGGAAAAATAAAAGACCCAGAATAGCAAAAGCATTTCTAAGCAAGAAGTGTGAATCAGGCGGTATAGCGATACCAGATTTCAAACTATATTACAGAGCAATAGTGACAAAAACAGCATGGTACTGGTACCAAAACAGGCGGGTGGACCAATGGTACAGAATAGAGGACACAGAGACTAATCCACAAAGTTACAACTATCTTATATTTGATAAAGGGGCTAAAAGCATGCAATGGAGGAAGGATAGCATCTTCAACAAATGGTGCTGGGAAAACTGGAAATCCATATGCAACAAAATCAAACTGAATCCCTTTCTCTCGCCATGCACAAAAGTTAACTCAAAATGGATCAAGGAGCTTGATATCAAATCAGAAACTCTGCGCCTGATAGAAGAAAAAGTTGGCTCCGATCTACATATTGTGGGGTCGGGCTCCAAATTCCTTAATAGGACACCCATAGCACAAGAGTTAACAACTAGAATCAACAAATGGGACTTAAACTAAAAAGTTTTTTCTCAGCAAGAGAAACAATAAGAGAGGTAAATAGGGAGCCTACATCCTGAGAACAAATTTTTACTCCTCACACTTCAGATAGAGCCCTAATATCCAGAGTATACAAAGAACTCAAAAAATTAGACAATAAGATAACAAATAACCCAATCAACAAATGGGCCAAGGACCTGAACAGACACTTCTCAGAGGAGGATATACAATCTATCAACAAGTACATGAAAAAATGCTCACCATCTCTAGCAGTCAGAGAAATGCAAATCAAAACCACCCTAAGATACCATCTCACTCCAGTAAGATTGGCAGCCATTAGGAAGTCAAACAACAACAAGTGCTGGCGAGGATGTGGGGAAAAGGGTACTCTTGTACATTGCTGGTGGGACTGCAAACTGGTGCAGCCAATTTGGAAAGCAGTATGGAGATTCCTGGGAAAGCTGGGAATGGAACCACCATTTGACCCAGCTATTGCCCTTCTTGGACTATTCCCTGAAGACCTTAAAAGAGCGTACTACAGGGATACTGCTACATCAATGTTCATAGCAGCACAATTCACAATATCTAGACTGTGGAACCAACCCAGATGCCCTTCAATAGATGAATGGATAAAAAAAATGTGGCATTTATACACAATGGAGTATTACGCAGCACTAAAAAATGACAAAATCATGGAATTTGCAGGGAAATGGATGGCACTAGAACAGATTATGCTTAGTGAAGCTAGCCAATCCCTAAAAAACAAATGCCAAATGTCTTCTTTGATATAATGAGAGCAACTAAGAACAGTGCAGGGAGGAAGAGCAGGAAGAAAAGATTAACATTAAACAGAGACATGAGGTGAGAGGGAAAGGGAGAGAAAAGGGAAATTGCATGGAAATGAAGGGAGACCCTCATTGCTATACAAAATTATATATAAGAGGTTGTGAGGGGAATGGGAAAATAAACAAGGAGAGAAATGAATTACAGAGATGGGGTAGAGATAGAAGATGGAAGGGGAGGGGAGGGGGGATAGTAGAGGATAGGAAAGGTAGCAGAATACAACAGTTACTAATAGGGCATTAATTAAAATTGTGGGTGTGTAACCCATGTGATTCTGCAATCTGTATTTGGGGTAAAAATGGGAGTTCATAACCTACTTCAATCTAATGTATGAAATATGATATGTCAAGAGCTTTGTAATGTTTTGAACAACCAATAAAAAAAAGAAACTGTATGACTAACGGTAAAATAAACATTAAAGAAGGTTTAAAAAAAAAACTGGGCCCTGGAATATTCCTGAAGTCTGTGAGATCAGCTTGAGATAAAACAGCCACATTATGGTTTGGATGCAATCACTATTATCCTGACCAATCTATATGTCCCTGATTCTGACTCAAATTGCAGAGATCCACCTGGTCTTGCTGCCACCAAAGGTCACAGTTCTGTTAATAAGTCCCCAATAAATTGCACTCTGGGCAATTATGGATTTGTCTGCCTCTTTCTTGGGTCTTACAGCTCTGTGAGACTGGTTCTTACAAAGTCAGATGGCTTATTCTAGAACGCCCAAGTACAGCTCTTCACATAGTAACTTTAGCATCTTGGGACATAACTATGAGGGCAAAAAAAGAGACTTCTCAGAATTATGCATGGATGAAAGGCACAGTACTCTTCTAGGAAAAGCAAGGTGTATGATCAACTTACTCATTGGTAATGACCCCAAGTTTAAAAATACTATAAGTACCAAGAGAGAACAGTGCATTGAAGAACATGGACAGCCTGATGCAGGGTTCACCAGAGACAGCATGTTCTTGGAAACGAAGATTCAAAGTCCAGTCTCTCTACCTTAATGTAACACAGTCCAATAAAAATAACCACAGGGTTTTCTCCTCTAAAACTAGGCAAATTGATCCTAAAATTAGCATAGTAAAATAAATTTTAAAACAGGAAAATTCTGAAAAAAGAAATGATGGAACAGACCTATTAGCTACCTAAACACACCAGTTACACCTGTACAAATGGTGTCTGAATTGAGAGACAGAGAAGAAAATCCAGAAATAGACCAAAATGTGTACACAGGAATTTATCACATAATAAAGTTAATAGCTCAAATTTCTAAGACAAGGAGAGACTTTTTAATAAATTACATTGGGACATCTGGATAGCATTCTGGGGGAAAAGATAGTTTCCCTAATTAATGTTGCACACATGTATAAACTCCAATAGAGATTAAAGGTTTAAAGGTAAAATACGAAAATACTAGAATTTTAAAATGGAGTGGGAGAAGGCTTCATTAGTAAGACTTCAAAATCCTGAAATCATGTAAGATGGGTAAATTAGACTATAAATATCAAAACCTTCCACATGTCACAAGGCACCACAACCAAGATTAAAGACCGAGTCACTAATGTGGGAGAGGAGGCAACTGTAACTTATTAGAAAGACAGATCTCCCTAATGGCACACAAGTGGCCATTGGGCATATTTTTTAAATCTCAACCTTCTTTACAGTCAGATAAAGGTAAATCAAAACTGCATTGAGATACGATTTGTCAGGTCGTCGACTGGCAAAAATACACAACTTTCGCAACACTCTTGTTGAACCAACCAAGGAACCAAAGGCACCTTGCTTGTCACCAAGGGAGACAGGAAACAGGTACAGGCCCTGTGAAGAGCAATCTGGCCATCCCCAGAAATGTACTTATATGTACATTCGGGTTCAGCAATCCTACTCCTGGGAATCCATACCTACAGGTCTATCTGCACACCTTAAAGGACATCTGTAGAGTATCATTCATTGTGGCATTCATAATGGCAAAAGACTCTAAATGACCCAATGTTCACCAATAGAGGATTGGTTTGAAGCAACAATGGACATCTCCAATCAATTTAGCAGTGTGCAATTGATTACAAGCAGGAGAGATACCTTGGCTGACTGATGTAAAAAGATCTCCAGCATACACATTGTTGAGAAAAAGCAAAATGCAAAGCAAATGATGTAGTTTACTTCCTTTTCCGTAAAGAAGGGAGAGAAATACAGATCTGTGTTTACTTTCCTTTGAATAAAGATCTACTGCAAATAACAAGAATCTAATAGAAATTTTTACCTGAGAAGGGCAGAATGTCAAGGTGGGGGAAAAAAAGTGGGAGCAACAATTCTTAAGGGTAACTTTTATGATTTTTTAATTTTAAGTTATGTGAATACATTACCTACAATAAAAAAATTTTCTTGAACTGTTCCTGAAAGAATGTAACACAGAAGAAAATAAGAATCATGCTGGTGTCAATTTCTGATGGAGGAACCTAACACTAATATTCTAAGAGGAAAATGTTCTGACATGAGGTCTGCCATATACAAACACACTACAGCCAGTTTCTATACTCACAGCAACATGTACATGAAAACTAGAGTGAAAGACAAGCAAATTCATGAAATAACTGTCCCATATTTTAAGAAGTTAAAAACAATTAAAAGACATCCTCAGGAATCAACTACGGGGGGAAAAAATCAGAGATGGCATATAAAAATAGAGTGAGCAAAGAAATCAGGAAAATTAATTAAATGCAAATAAATGTTGATTGCAAAGAAAAATATTTTTGCAATTTGGTTCTAAAGAATTGAGAAGTGTCAAGAGAAGGTAGAAAACAGCAGTAAAAGCACATCAAGGTTGCATTACCAGAGGAAATCCAAGTGATGGTGGAAAGAGGTGCCTCAGTACCAAGAAAATAATAGTAATAATAATAAGTGGAGATACTGGAAAGAAAGAAATGGAAGAAATAAATTATAAGCCACCTGAGAAAAAAATGCAATAAAATAATCCAATCATCAAAAATAGGCAGCAACACTGTCAAGAAAAAGGTTCAGTGTGATAGAAAAATAAATACCAAACAAGTATGATACAAGTCCAAATGCATTGGTAATGGTAATCTGGATAAAGGACCAATTATCTACTAAAATTAGAAGTTTTCATGTTGCAATGAAAAAAACATTTTTTTTAACAAGGCATGTCTAAAATAAGACAACATAAGGAATGAAGGTAAGTGTATTAGAAAAGATAAAACAGGCAATTCTTAGTAATATGGGAAAGAAAGACAGAACTTTAAAATGTTTAAATGAATGAAAAGGGATATTTGCCAAGAAGATGTAACCTACGAATCACGTCTGACAGCACAGCTTTCAGGAACCCACCGACAGAACAGATGAACATAAAGAATGCAGAATATTCAAATAGCTTAGTTAACAAGTTTGATCTAATATAGATGTAAAATAGAACACTGAACTCAATAAAGAACATTCTTCTCAATAGTCAAGAACACTCTCAAAAGAAAATTGATCATGTGTTAGGCTACCAAGAAAAATCTCATCAACTCCAATAAAGCATAAATCATTTAAGCTTCATTGATCATAATGAAATAAAATTAGATTCAGGATCAAAACAATAGACAAAAACACATAGACTTAGAAAGTTTAAAACCACCTTGAGAATAATTCTGATGGTTAGGATAAAAAACTAGAAATGAATGACAATGCAACCATTGTAAAAGAGGTGTAAATTAGGTAAAACAGAACTGTGCTCTTCCACTTCTTGGTGGCTTCCGCACAGGGATATTTCAACTGTGCATGCAGAAATGCACAGGTTTTGGAGTAGGGGGGTTGTTGTTTTGGTTTTTCGGTCATGGCTCATCATTCCCCTATTAATGAACACTTAGGTTCTTTCCAGGTATTTTGAGAACAATGCGAAATATCCTGCAACGGTTAAACAGAATCAAACAGTTCAAATGTATGTTAAAATGGAACAATTTCTATGACATAATATTAATTAAAACCAATGCATTTCCATAGATCAATATCTATTTTACAGAGAGAAAAAAAGGATAGCTAGTGAACAGTGTGTTATCTCAAAGGAAGAGAATGGTCAGGGAACATTCAATGAGTAATACAGTTTGCAGTTGTTTTAACAGGGAGTTTTGTTTTTGGTGGTAATACGGATTGAACCCAGGACCTTGCACATGCTGAGTAAGTGCTCATCCACTGAGCTACAACCCCAGCCCCCAATGGGGAGCTATTTTAATATCTATGCATACAAAAAGAAAAGCTATCCACTTGAATGTTTCTAAGGTGATCATACATGAGTCTACTCTTAACAAATTTTGCCAGAATCACTCTGAGACTGAATCATCACTTCCACCCAGGCAAATTTTTATTGGTAAAGCCAACTTCTTTTAATGTAGAATTTGTGGCAGATGATTTTCATTCATGCTTTCATTAGTTACATTGCTTCACATTTCCAAATCGCCAGACTAGAAAAAACAGGTCAAAGGAGGCAGAAGACTTTATTAAATGAAGTTAAATCTTGCCAACCCAATTCTTTGTTCAAGAATTGTGTTCTATCATCTGCCAAATAAATCTTCAAAACTCTTCTGTACATCAGTGTTAACATATTTTAAACTTCTGTACCTGAAGTTCAGGCTTAAACACAAGAATCTCTTACAAGAGAAAAATCCATCGATAGCATTCACAGTGCAAGACAGGAATCAAAATGCAAAGTATAAACGTAAGAAGTAAAAAATGTTACTTGAGGAAAGTGCAAGGCAAAAAAAATGTGTAATCCATTTCTCCAGCTGCATAACAAAATATTAATATTACTCTCAGATACATTGGCTGTTAAGTGGGGAGGGGAAGAAGAATAAAAAAGTTACTGTAATTTAAACAAAATTAATAAAGAAATGTTCTGCATGGGGTTTTTTCCTGTTTCTACTTCTAATCATTTATCATGCAAATGAAAGCAGTAATGGAAAATGTAAAGAAAACAAATTCTGCAATATACTGAAACCCGTATCCAGCAAGAGATAAGATTGGATATCAGAAGGAAGGGGTCTGAAAATTAGCTATCTGTACAATAACTGGGAGGGAAAACGGTTTTATTTAGCCTGGAGGGATTTTTTTGTAGCAAACTGACTAAATTAAAATCCAGTCTATTAAATCCAGTATCATACTAGAAAATGCCTTTTCCTTGCACTTTTAGATAAATTTTCATTGATCTCATTTTACGCATGATTACATTTTTAATGAGTTGTGCAATATTTCCAGGCTAATTTTAAATCCCCTCTCTCCTCTCACCCCCTCCACTTACTGCTTGCTGGATTAACATTTCTGATAAATTGTTGGACCAGAAAGAAGGAGCATCACCAAGATGAAATAAATTACTTCCATTTTTTGCAGCTCTAAAACGATAATAGGAGAATACAAATGCCCACTGTCTAATTATGCCACATCTTCCAATTCATTTCACAAAAACAATTATTTTATTTTTATGTAATAGGCATGTTACCTTGTATTTATTATAAATGACCTTGCAAAGTGTATAGTCTATTAGAATAAAAATAATTTCACCCCAACTTGCGGTATAACAATCTTATAAAGAAATGGCCCAAGAAGGAACTTACAAACTAAATGTGAAGACAACTGGAAAATCTACACACTGCAGAACAGTTATTTGAAAAGAGACTGGCTTTGCTTAAAATTAACTTTTGAGCAAAATACAAAATAATACTGTGCATGAATTCTTTAAGAAACCCATTCCTGTGTGGGGCAGGAGGTAGGGGATTTTCCTTAGTGTGGTCTCCCAAATTCCAAGAGTAAGGTCATGACCTTGTTGCCTCTTCAAGCCTACACAGCAAGAGCAGAGAGGATCTGATGTGAGCCACTGGAATTCCATTCTCTAGTCAAGAAAGGAAGTCAGAAACCATTAAAGGTGGGGCCCGTGTCCAAGACCATTGTGATTTCTTAAACATCTGTGCTTCTTCCCCATGTTAGTTATTTTTACACCACACTCTCCAATTTCTTGCAATGATTCAGAGCAAGACTTTGTAAACAGGTTAAGCTTTCCAGTTCAAAGTCAGATTAGAAGATTAAACAAAATACCGTTCTGTGGAGTTTCTAAGAGATATGCCTCAACAGGGTAGTACTTGCTGGGTGTAGTGGTGCAGCCTTATCCAAGCCACTCAGGAGGCTGGGGGAGGAGGATCTCAAGTCCAGCCTATGCAACTAGAGAGGCCCAGTCTCAAAAATTTTTAAAAGGGTGAAGGATGTAGCTCAGTGGTAAACAGCCCTGGGTTCAATTCTAGTATCACCAAAAAGAAAGAAAAATTGTGGGTCTTCAAAGGCTGAAAAAAAGCATATAGGAAGAGATTAGCCAAAAACTAACTAGAAGAAATCTAGTAGGGTAGTAATTTTTTTGAACTTTTGAGAATTTTATTATCAAAGCACAAATTAAAACTATGAAGAGACAAAATTTGAACTTGCAGAGATATAAATTATAAAATGTTTGATATGAAGAATATACTATGTGGGATTAACAGGATTTAGGTAAAGTAGAGAAATTAGTAACTTCAAGACATAGCAATAATAACTATATGAAATAAAAGGTTAAAAGGTTTGGGGGGAAAAACAGAAAAGGGAAGAAATCACTGGTAAACTGTAGGATCACCTCAAATAGCCAAATACAACCTAATTACTATCTCTGATGGGATAAGGGAACAGTTATTTGAAAAATATAATAGCTGTTTTTCCAAATTTGATACAAACTGTAAAACAATGGATCCAAGCAGCTGCATGAATCCCAAGTGCAAGAAATGAAGAAAACCAAAGCATTCCATCATCAAATTGGATAAAACTGATGATAAACATCCTAAAAATAAAAATTTTAAAAATCCTAAAACTCCTCACAGATATTAGGTTCCATTGCCCAATGGAACTTGGACAGCCAAACAAAACCCACTTCCTTGGATGAGAATAAACAATTTTAAAAATGATCATTTAAAAAAAACAGGAGAATGCTAAGAAGCAGCAGGGTGATTGGGGAAAAGACACATTCTGTACAAATGAATGAAGATAAAGAAGATATCAGACATCTCATTGCAAACAACACAGGCTGCAAGGTAGTATAAGCACCACTGTGTGTATGTGTATGTGTAAGAGAGAAGAGACAGAGAGAGAGGATTAAACATTAAACCCAGGGCCTGAGCATGCTTGGAAGGAGCTGTTTCCCTGACCAGTATCCCCATTCTCTTCAGCCCCTTTTAAGTTCTGACTGGAGAGGAAAACCTAGTGAAAATTGCTTTAAAAAAAGATGAATTTTAAATAGCTTTCTTAAACAAAAATTCTAAGAATTAATCAACAGCAGACCTATATTGAGAAATGGTAAGATACATGCTTCAAAGAGAATATAAATGGTACCACAAATGAAGCAAATAACCTATGAACAGAAACAAAGTTTTTTTAGTTAAAATCTCCATAAAATAAGGCTCATTCATAGTGGGTAGGGAAGGGGAGCATGGGAGGAATAGACAAACTCTAGATAAGGCAGAAGGGTGGGAAGGGAAAGGAGGGGGCATGCGG
The DNA here is from genome assembly GCF_964194105.1 of Spermophilus citellus. Classification (NCBI taxonomy): domain Eukaryota; kingdom Metazoa; phylum Chordata; class Mammalia; order Rodentia; family Sciuridae; genus Spermophilus; species Spermophilus citellus. The sequence continues at coordinate 54,415,406 of NC_138200.1, read as the reverse complement.
TTAGAAATGATGGTGGAATATGATGGTCATTATTATCCAAAGTAAATGTATGAAGACACAAATTGGTGTGAATATACTTTGTGTACAACCAGAGATATGAAAAATTGTGCTCTATATATGTGATAAGAATTGTAATGCATTCTGCTGTCATATATAAATTTTTTGAAAATTTTTAAAAAGTCTCCATAACATTATTCATATTAAATATATAGACATTATATATTATTACATATTGGAGGTAAATGATGCTATGTTAAAGATGTACACTACGGAGTCCAAAGCAACCAATTAAAAAAAAACAGAGCTAATAAGACAACAGAGGAGATAAATCAGAATCAAAACAAGTATTAAAATAAGGTAAAGGAATGCAGGAAATGATAAAAACAAAGAACTATACAGAAAACAAATAGCAAGATGGTTTTCAAATATAACTCTATCAATCATCACATTATAATTGAGATATAACCACCTCAATTATAAAGCAAAGATAAGCAGATGGAAGGGATCAATACCTCACTCTAGGCTACTGTAAAAAAAATTAAATATTTAAAGTAAAAAGGAAGACTTGTGTAATATAAAATTATTCTCTACCAACATAAGTTGAAAGAAAGTGAGAGTGGCTTTTATGCAACAAAGTAGATTTCAGAGCAGAGACAATTATTAGAGTTTCAGAAGTCCATTTCCAAATGATGCAGGAGTTGATTCATCTAGACAGAAGAGTCAGAAACACTTAAGCATTCAGTAAGAGAGCTTCAGAAGTCATGAAGCAAAAACTGAAAGAAATGCAAAAGGAAAAGGAGAAATCTACAATTACTCTTAGATTTCCACCCATCTCAACAATTGATAAAGCAATTAGACATGTATTTAGTGAAGACATAGAGGATAGAATACGACTAGCCAGCTTGATTTACGTGTCACGTAACACCCCGCCGTGCAACAGAACATACATGTGCTTCATGTATTTGTATAGCCTGTGTAAGATAGATCATATTGGGGATCATAAAAGCAGTCTGAATAAATTAAAAGGCATTCAAGTCACCAAAAGTATGTTCTCTGATGACACTTGAATTAAATTTGAAGTCAGAGAGAACTGTGAAAAATCCCCATGTTTGGAAATAATACATTTCAATGTAATATGTGCAGAAAGGAGAAAAATCATAGAAATTACTAAGCATTTTGAATTGAGTGAAAACAAAAATGTAACATCAGAATTTGTGGCTCTATTTCTGTACTCTACTTCTTAGAGTTAAAAATTTCTTCAGAGACAAAGACATTCACAACATTCAAGAAGCTCAAGTGATGTTTTAGGTCTAAGATGCAATACCAATTTCAACCTTGAATTAAAATCTTGATTCTGTCATTAAATCAAGAGGAAAGTGCCAATGTGACTTCCTAATTCTTAGTATTAAAGTACTAGTATTATCATAGAATTAAAGGGTACAAGACCATCTTTTTATAGCCCTATCTACTTGCACCTCTATTTGTCATCTCTGAAAAATAAAATTAGAATTAAAGCATTTAAACAAATGCGTAATTCTGGCCAATTTCCAGATGATTCGTAATTTCTATCATAGAAAAAGGTTTCGGAGAACTAAAGAGTTAGAATAAAAATCCAAAGCCTGAGATTGAGCAATTTAACTCTTTTTAATGATAGTGAGCAGTAAAAACATGACCAGAAATGTAAAATATTAACATCAAAGCAAAATACAGAAAGGTTCAGAAAGTACTAATGGCCTAAAGGATAGTAGTAAAGAGTGTAACAGACTGTAACGTTCATGAGAGAACACGACAAGAATCTAATGCCCAAAATAGTAAAAGTCAATCTTGTATTTGTTTAACTCACTGGAAAATTCTCCGTAGTCTCGAGAGCCACAGCCTAGGACTTCAGCAGTGGAAATGTCATTAAGATATGCTAATATTACACAAGAAAAGACCAACACCTGAGATACAGAAGTGCCTACACCAGGTGGGTAGAATGTGAACATGGGAAGGGGATCTTTTGTGGCGAGAGGTTGTCAAGGAACTGCACAAGTTCTGAAAAATGTGTCGGTTTTTAGAGAAGTTATAAATCAGAAAGCTTAAGGGCCATTTCTGTTAATAGAGACATCTTGAGGCCTTGTCCTGGTTTGCATACCAAGAACAGGAATGCCTATTTCAGGGAAATTCTGTGAGCCAAATGCAGGGATGTCAACAAATCTGGTACTGATGGATTTGACAGCCCTTTCAAATAGAAACTTCATAGTGGACCTAAAACAAACTATCGTGTTTCAGTGCAAAAGCACCAACTTTAAATCAGAATCTTCTAGTTTTCAAAGCTGGCTCTGCCACTTAACAGCTAGGAGAATTGGGGCACGTTTCTTGTTTGCTCCAAGTCTCAATTTTTAAAAATCAAGGACATAAATATCCTTTTAAATGATTACTCCCTAACTGGTTAAATAAGCAACTGTATTTTATCTTATTACAACATAGCTGACACCGTAAATATATTTGACTAGAAGCATTTATACAACTGAGAATGTTGTCTCAGTTTGTCTGAACTTTGTGTGTTATTTAAAAGTTTGTTAAATGAAAGCTTTTGTAGGTTGAATTCAGGCAATTCAAGTAAGTGCTATCTTTTATACATTGTATCTGACATAGAAGGGCCACGGTGTCATTGTAGAACCTGTCTTATATCTGTTTGCTTTAAGTACAAAAACAAATTGGATACATTTAGACATCAGATAATAACTCTATTTCTCATCGTTAACACCATTTCTCCTGTTAATTTTTGTATTTTCCTTGTAAAACTTTGTAACTGTTGCTGTCAGTGTTTCACAGAAATACTACTTCTAATCAAACAACCTAAGTCAATACAGTAAGTCCTCACCTACAGAACAGATAGGATTCAATGCTGATTCCCAGTACTGAGAGTGACCATAATAAAATAGACGGGGTAACTGTAAAATCATAGACATTTAAGTTAAAACCCTTTACTCCCATTTTAAAACTGGTAAAACTGGCCTGCTATATATTGAAAACCAAACTTGGAGCCCAAAGTCAAGGCAGTACAAAGTCAGCCAGGACCCAAGGAATGACAGGACTCCTCCAAGGCCCCAGAAACTCTGGTAAATCACCCAACCTCCTGATCAGGGGGAAGGTGAGGACCTTAGACAACAGGGAGACGATACGGTCGGCAAGAAGGGGACCACTGGGGAGGGAAATGTCCCTGATGCTTCCAAAAGAAGCCACGGTGTGGTCAATAAGACCTCATGGCCCATCTAAAGATGGCACAACTGGTAGAGGAGGAGCTGAAGGAGCCAAGAGGCTTCTCACACGTTCCCAAGAGTGACCCCTGAAACTAAGGAGAGAGAGGAACAAGATCGATTTTGAGTTTTTCTTAAACACCTTACAAGAAAGTATAACCAAAGCAGAGTCATAGACCAGTTAAAAGAAAAGACAATTTTTTTAATGTAGTTGGGACATATGTTTGTGTCAGCTTCACCAAAAGTAAATAAAGACAGGAAACTGTAAAGAAAGGGTTCTTGGGCTGGATTGTGGCTCAGTGGTAGAGCGCTTGCCTCATATGCATGAGGCACTGGGTTCGATTCTCAGCACCACATTTAAATGAATAAAATAAAGGTCCATCAGCAACTGATTTTTAAAGAAAGGGTTCTTGTACAAGAGGCAGTGCCTCATAACTATCACAAAGGGCTCTGCCAGAATCTCATTTGTTCTAAATCAATTTGAAACCTACAAATCTTCCTAACTTCCTATGTAGGTAGAACTTGATCTGTTTTTTACTGGTATGATTATTTGGCCCTGGTATTTAACCCTCTAAAAGGATGGCATATGGCACATGAAAGTCCTAACCAACTTTTCCAAGACAGTCCTACATGACATAGCTAAAGGGATCCTTCTACTAAATAGAGTTAATGTTAATTTAAAAAAACACTTTTATAGAAATCAGATGGCATTTTATATCTTAACTACAGTTCAAGAGGACACCTATGCAGCTATACAAACTGAACATTGTGGATGTGTCTGCTAACTCTGCTAATGTTCCTAAAGCCTAAAATGGGCTCCACTCAGATCAATAGCATGTCATACCACACCTTGAGCTCTAATGAGTTATTATCTTTGTAATCTTCAGAAGTTAGCTCAAAATACCTATTGCTTTTGCATTGCTTACAAAAAAATAAAATTGATTTTTTTAAAAAAAAAACCTCTTTTTCACTTTTATCCTGCCATGACCTCTGCCATATATATATATATATCTCATCCAGTCTCCCACCAGCTGCCACCATGAACCTCTGGACTGCCCTGATACAGAGATGCTCCAGCTCCAGAAGGCCCTACTGATAAAATCCAGAATAAAATCTCCCACCTCCTATGGCCCTTAGATAGGCCTCTGTTGAAGACCCTCATTGCTGTTCCCCTATGAACTCCCCTTTCCAGATTCAAGTAGCCAGAATGGGTATCATTTCTGTCCCCAGTGGCAGTTAGGGTAACTTCTTCATGGGGGGAACATGAACAGATATGACAGAGGCAGAAAGCGAAGGCAATGGGCCCCCCCAAACAGGGCTTATCTAAATGTACAGGCTGCTCCATAAAAACTAACTTGTAAAAACATTGCAAACATTCCGGCAGATTTCTTTGTCCCAGAGAGACAGGAAAAGGGAAAGTAGGATGGATCTGAGCAGAAGCTATGGAAAATTTCAAACTCAAGGGCTAAAAGGGCACAACCAATCAGTAGGTCACAGGTCTAAACAATACCTTGATATTTTCCAACACCTGATTAGCAAATGCCCCTAGCCAGTAGCTATGTAAGACCCTAAACTAGAACACTTAAATGGGAACCCCCTATAGGAACCCCTCTCAACTAGGCAAGACCTCTGTTTCCCTTCTTCTCACTAGAACATATCTTACTCTTTCACAGTTAAAAAAAAAAATAGAAATCTCTTCCTTAGATGCTTCATATAAGGATTTCCTCATGTACTTAATGAACTAAATTCGGTGCTGAGTACAGAGTAAGGCCTAACTAGTTACAATTTTTTTTCCCTCTGCTGGGGAGCCAGCCAGCCAGGCTTTGGACATGCTATATAAGCATCCTATTGCTGAACCTCAAACGGGATATGCTAGCATCATGGTGGTCTCAAGTGAGTCAAATCTCCTAGCCCTGAACAGTCCAATTGTTAAGGACAATCAGGACCACATTTTCTAAAGGACCAAAAACTGGGAAAAGAATGTAAGATTTTGTTAGAGTAGCAAATATGTGAGAAAATCTGAATGGTACTAATTTTAAGTACCTAACAAGATCATGGTAGGACTTCTTGAAAAATAGCTACTGCCCATTCCTTCTCTCCCTGAATGAGCATGTCACTGTCCTCATCAAGAAGTGAAGTCCACCTCCCTCCCCTTGAATATAGGCTAGCCCTGTAACTCAGGTGGAAGTGACACTGTGCCAGACCCAGTCCTAGCCTAGAGGCTTGGTACTGCTGCTTTCCCTCTAAAACTCAGGAGCGACATACAGAGTCTGACCACCATGTTAGCAGGCCCAAACAAGCCTCATGAAAGGACTCATGGATAGGCAGCAAAGCCAAGGACATTTAAGTGAAATGTTCTTGTAACTTGCGGTCCATCCAAGATGACAAAAAATGCAATTAAGTGGATAAACCCCGTTGACATCACATAAGGCCAAAAACCACCCAGCCAAGCCCTGCCATCCCACAGAATCATAAGAAAAACTCCAAGTTTTGGACAATTGATAAACTGTTGATAAGTTTAGTTTCTTAAAAGAGAAAAGATAATTAGATTAGAAGCTCCTTCTAATCTAATTGTCTTTTCTCTTTTAAGAAACTATTACTTGTGGGCACTAGGAGCTGAGCGTATAGAAACGTTCTCTGCAGGACAAACCCTGATCCCTAGTTAGCAGCTTAAAAAAAAAAAAGTCCTTGAAAACAGGCAGAACACCTCTGCTAGGAGGGTGATTCTTTTACCAACAAATGAAATATATTTTTTTTTAACTTTTCTGACAGAACCCATAGAAAAACAACTTATAATTTATATCCCACTTTCAGGAAATGTAGATTTATTACCAAAAGCCACTCTGCTAATATTTTTTTCTTTCTTTACTCAGAACTGATATTTAAGACACTGCCATATTCAGCCTTTTCAAATTCATAACTTCATTGAGATTTGATTTATAGCTTAAGAATATGTTGGAATCAGGGTTTTTTCCCTCCTTTTCATGAATAATAAATTAATTACTCTTAACTAATGGCCAGTGCTAAGATGCCAGAAAATGTTCCCAAAGACACAAGATGATTCAACCCCGTCCGTGAAATGCCTGGTCTCCCCCTTTGAAATTTCTTTCTTGCAGTAAAATCTTCTTGTGGACTGTGAAGGAATTAGCTATTATCTTCTTATCACCTTCAACTGATCATGGAATTTTAAGAAGTTTTCAACCTTTTCCCACAAATTTTCTCCCTGACCTACCCATTTCCAACACACTGTATGAAACGTAATTCTGGGCATAAAAGCTTTTCAGGTCTTCAGTAACATGAACCAACCTCCATTAATTAGGTGAAAATACTCTTCTGATTGCTGACTGTGACCTTGTTCTTAATAGCCTTCAATTAATTCACTGCAGATTTCCCTCACCACGATTTCAAGACAGTTATTTACTGGATTTTTCTTTTTACTCCATCATTTTTCTTTATAAAATAAGTTCTAAATTAAACAAAATTTAAGTAACAGCTTCTAATACCCAGGGCATCTTAAGGCATATAAAATATTAGTATATTAGTTTCCTACAAGGTTCTGTAACAAACTACCACAGACTGGGCGATTCCAAACAACAGAAATTTCTCACACAATTCTGGGGGCCCAAAGTCCAAAATCATCCACAGGCTGACGAACAATCTGTTTTAGGCCTTTCTCAAAGTTTCTGGTAATTGCTGCCAAACCTTGGCATTCATTGGCTTGAAGCTACATCACTCCAGTCTCTGCCTCTATTGTCACATGGCCTTCTTTTAAGGACACCAGTCACTAGATTTAGTGCCCACCCTAATCCAGTATGACCTTATCCTGACGACATCTGCCCAAACCCTCCAAATACAGTAACATCCTGAGGTTCCAAGTGGACATGAATGTTCAGGGCCACTATTCAACCCAGTACAGAAACCATGCTGAGAAGTCACTTCTGTAAGGCATCCCCTCTAATTGACTATGCTTGATTTTAAATGTGTATTAGATCAGCCCCCCTTTTTTTTTAAACCATGTACACATTATTAAAAGAGAAAGCATCATGTATTAGTCTGTTTTCATTACTGTAACAGTATACCTGAATCTGGGTTACTTTATTTAATTCACAGGTCTGGAGGTTCAAGGGCCTTTATCTAGTAATGACCTTCTTACTGGCTGAGTCTCAAGGCAGTACAGGGTATCTTAAAGCAAGAAACAGGGAGTATACATGTGACTGCTCTGGTCTCTCTCTTCTTATAAAGCTGCCAGGATTCAATCATGGGCACCCCACCTTGATGACCTTATCCAAAGGTTCCCACCTCTAAACACCATGGTCAAATTAAATTCCCATTCCCTTCATACATCACAATGAGGATTAAATTCAACACATGAGCCCTTGGGGGACCCTTAACTATATCTAAACCGCCACATATCCAATAGCTTCTAGAAGTGGAAAAGCTGCTTGCCGTAACTGTAAGTTATCCATGAAATATTGCTCAAATTTTAAACAAAGTAGAATTTCTACAGTGAAATACACAAAATAAACTGATTTGTGAAAATCAAAAATTGAGAACTCCTCAGTGATGAGACTCGAAGTGCCAATGACCATTTATAACGAAAGAGATTTGACTTGACTTAAAAGATGTGCATTTTGTTCCCAGCACAAGAAACAAGGAGGTGAAGAAAGAGCCTACAGAATGGGAGCAAATTTTTACCACACACAGAGAGCACTAATTTGTAGGATATATAAAGAACTCAAAAATGTTAACACCAAAAACCCAAATAACCCAATCAATAAATGGGCCACAGAATTGAACAGACACTTCTCAGAAGATGGTGCGCAATCAACAAATACATGAAAAAATGTTCACCATCTCTAGCAATTAGAGGAATGTGAATCAAAACTAATATTTTATCTCACTCCAGTCAGAATGGCAGCTATTAAAAATAAATGTTGGCGAGGAGGATGTGGAGGGGAAAGGCACACTCATACATTGCTAGTGGGACTACAAATTGGTGCAGCCAATATGGAAAGCAGTATGGAGAATCCTTGGAAATCTGGGAATGGAACCACCATTTGACCCAACTGTTCCTCTCCTTAGTCTATACCCAAAGGACTTAGAAACAGCATATTATAATAATGTGGCCACATCAATGTTTATAGCAGCTCAATTCACAACAGCTAAGTTGTAGAACCAACCTATATGCCCTTAATTAAATGAATGAATCAAGAAAATGTGGTGTATATATACACAATAAAATGTTACTTGGCATTAAAAGAAAATAAAATCATGGCATTTGCAAATAAATGAATTTAATTCAAGAATATTGTGCTGAGTGAAGTAAGCCAATCCCAAAAATCCAAATGCTGAATGTTTTCTGATATGAGGATGCTGATTCCATAACGCGGGTGGGGAGGAGTATGGGAGAAATGGAAGAACTTTAGATAGAGCAAAAGGGAGGGAAGGGAAGGGAGGGGGCAGAGGGAAGGAAAGATGGTAGAATGAGATAGACATCATTATCCCAAGTACATGTATGAAAACACACACACGGAAAAAAAGATGAACTTTCACATCAATGGAATAATTCTCCAACAGGTACAGAAAATCCCAATTTGTTTCACTGAACATAATGTCCTCTAGGTTACTGTTGTTAGAAATGTAGGGTCTCCTTTTCCATTAAGGTTGACTATTGTTCCATTACATGTGTATACCATGACTTCTTTAGCCCTATACTTAAGAAAAAATACTTCATGATCTCATTGATTTGGAACCTAAAAAAGTGGAACTCATAAGCAGGAAGGAAAAATAATGGTTATTAGAGATAACTGGAGGGAAGAGATGGAGAGATGTTGATTAACGTCTACAAAGATATTTATACAAGATAAATAAGTTCTAGAGATCTCATAGACAACATGAGGCTTATAGGTAGTAACACTGTATTTTATACCTGAAATTTGGTAGTAAAGTAGATCTTAAGTTGTTATTAAATACACACAAAATGTTAACTGTGTGAAGAGATGGACAGGTCAACTGGCTTGACTGCAGTAATCAGTCACTCTGCGTGTGTGAGAGAGCACGAAGCGCATCACAACAGTGTGATCGTAACATCTTAAATATATATAATTTCTTTTTTAAATATTTTTTTAGTTGTTGATGGACTTTATTGTCTTTATTTTTATGTGGTGCTGAGAATCAAACCCAGGGCCTCATGCATGCTAGGCGAGCACACTACCACTGAGCCACAAGCCCAGCCCCTTATATATACTTTTAATTAAAAAGTTTAAGAAAATTCTTACTTTATGTGTAGTAACTGAATAAACTAAGGAAATTTAACCCCCTTCACTGATACACTGGTACTATGAAAACCAACTCCTAACCAAAAGGGCAACCACTTCTGTCAAACGATCTCTGGCATCAAAAAACCACCTGACCAGAGCACTGGATCCTGATCTACTTCAGGATATTTCCAATTATATCAGGAATATACTGGAATAAAGAGCCTCATACACTCAGCTGCACCATTCAGTGTGAGAAAACTCTTACAAGGACCTGCTGGCATGTGTTGTGAGAGCTTCACCATCATGTTTAAAACTCTGTGGTTAATTTCTTCCATGAGTTCTTAGCCAGGTCTTTCAGATAAGGTTTTCCATACTTCAGATGAATGGGGCTAAAGGACTTTGGGTCCAGCTGCTACCATTCATTCAGCATTCCTATGTCCAGACACTGTATGAAGCTCATAATACATACTGTCTCATTTAACTCCCAATCCCAAAGTAGCTACTATTGCCAACCGCATCTGTGGTAGGTCCCGCTCATGTCCTGCATGGGCAGCAGGAGTGGGGTTCCCCTAAGTGGAATGGGCTGGATGAGAAATAAAAGCTAAGGGAAATAAAACGATGAAAAAAACTCACAGAACATAGAAAGTAGTTTCAAAAGCGGGGGGCAGGAAGGACAAGCTGATCAGAGGAATCTAGCTTCTAGACAAACAGAGCCCGCACCTGCTTTATTTATATCAGGAGACATCAAAGGCCTTCCATAGAATGTTCTTCTCCAAAAAGGTTGAAGGTGGGCTGTTCAGTTTCTAGTGGGGCATGCCCACCTCCAGAGTTACTAGGAGGGACCTTCCTAACAGAGCAGAGAGAAGGTCACATGCATTGGGGGATCTATTGCCATAGGAGAGCCACGGGAAGTTCCCAGCGCTGGGCCCATCTCTCCCTGGCTTCCATGCTGACAGAAGACCTTCATGTATTTCATGGATGGCTTCCTGCAGCTGGGGAAAAAGAGGTTCCAATAAGATCTGAGACTTGGCTAAAGCTTACACTGTTCACACAGGGAAAGGACACAACTCCAGCCCAGCTTGGTTAACTCCTTGCACCTGTGACCTCATGGGACATGAACCAGAATTGAGGCTACATCTCAGTCTCACTTGTGTCACCTCATCTCCAGATCCCAGCATAGGCCTCAGGCTCAAGTCCATGACTGCACTGGCCAGGGAAATCCAAGGTGGGATGAGTGGCTAGAGGAAGAGCACTAAGGGAAATAAAACCTAAGAGAAATAAAAGGGGAGAGAAGGGAGGAAAGGAGAAGGATGGAGGTTTGAAGAGTCAGTCTGGTGTAGGTTTCCAGCCTGAGCAACTGGGGGGGGGGCGCTGGTGAAGGAGAAGTAAAGAAAGAGGTTTTGGGGAGATCATTGGTGGCATTTTGGAGGCAGTGCACAGCCCGTTAGAAATGGCTTTTAAGAAGCTGGAGCCTTGAAAAAGCTCTGCCCCAAAATAACAATAGCAAGAGAGTCTTAGGATGCACTTGGAGAACAATCTCAGAGTCAGAAGAGCCCCTGGGAAAGGACAACCTTCACAAAACAGAACAGGAACAAGAGGAAAAGGAGAATGAGGTGCATGGTCAGAAAGGAACCTCCTGGCAGCCACAGTCAGCACCATCTTCAAGGAGAGGCATCACCTAGGGGAGATGTGGCAAAGCAGTCAAGGAGGAAAGAGACTCAAGAGCAGCCTGTGAGTTAGCCACGGGGGGTTGTTCATGTGTTCAGAAACTTCATGCCCAAAAGCTTACTGATGGTATTTGGAGGGGTGGGCTTGGGAGGTGATTAGGAGATGAGCTATGAAGGTACAACCACTGGGATGGCACCAGTTAGTGGCTTTACAAGAGGGAGACAGACCTAAGCTGGTAGACCTTCTCTGCTTTGTCATGTGAATTGTACACTTCAAAAGGTTAGATTTTTATGGCATCTGAATTCATCTCAACAGAGAAGGAGGGAGGGAAGGAAGGAAAGCAACCACTGCTCCCCACCTTGGGAAAGAGGGTGAAGGGGTGAGGAGGTTATGCCAGAGCTCAAGAGCTAGGGTCCCTAGCAGAAACTGGGGCCACTGCAGAAGGGTTTGTGTTGGGTGGGAGCTGAAGCCAGAGAGGAGACACAGGCACTGCCAGGCACCCATCCTCAATGAGACAGAGACAGGAAGATGTGCCCAGGCTTCTTCCCACCGGTCTCTGACATGGGCCAAGCGTAACTGGAAATTGGTTAACAAGAGAACCTGAGAAACAGGATTTGCCCTGTAATAACTGAAAAGAGCAAGCGAATGGCAGGGTATGGGTCTGCAAATAAACATGCAAATGCCCAACAGAATGTAATACCTTCAAACAAGGGACCCTTGCTGGGCACTATGGCACAACCTGTAATTCTAGCAACCAGAGGCGCTGAGGCAAGAGGACCACAAGTTCACCCTGGACCACTTAGTGACACCCTGTCTCAAAATCTTAATAAATAAGGGCTGTAGATAGAGCCCAGTGCAAAGCACCCCTGGGTTCAAGCCCCAGTACCAAAAACAAAAAACAAAACAAAAAAACATGAAGCTCTTCCCAGTTGATACTATTCACATAATCTAGCCAATGAGGTGATCGTATTAGCTGTGAAATAAATATAAGCCCTCAATGAGTACTTTTGGGGGGGATAATAAAAGAATAAGTAAAGGAGAAAGAGGGTAATTATTTCATTAATAGTTAAATCATTAAAATAGGAAACCTTACCTTAAGCTAAATGGGCACTCTCATTCAGCCTTATTCTCCATAAATACTTGTGAGCATCCTAGAGGCAGAGTGCAAGTGACATTATCCTTTCCCTCAAGGAAGTCACTAAGGAACTCTCAGTCTACAGAAGGGGAAAAAAAACACTAACTGATCCTGGTTAATGAAAGTAAGAAATTTGGGAATGAAAGCAGCCTGGAGAAATGTTTATTTAATATGTAAACTTTAACAGCACCTTCCCACCAAATACCTCAATGTTTAAAATGGGAAGGGTACCTTTTGGAGAAGCCCCAGAAAAGCCCCCAATCCTGCTGAATTTCAATGTCTGTGCATTCTTTACCTCGGGGCGTGCTGCAGTCTTCTTACGCCATTCTCCACACACCTAGCTCATGCCAACATCAGCGCTACTCGCTTTGGTACACTGCAAGGAATACCCCCTTATAGGCACCAGAGAAGCTGTAGCTTAAATTTTCCAATGAGAACAACTGGGGGGAAACAAAGTCAAATTTAGACCAAGCCAAGTTTCCACAAACCCTTCAGGACATTTCAAATTCCCAAGCAGGCCTGGCTCCAGAATAGTCTTAACACTCAGTTGGCCAGTTATTCTTCTCTCATCTCTGAGCTGTGGCGCCTTGCTGTTCACTTCTTCCCTAGAACAGCGCTGGGAGAGAATAGACCCTTGCAGACACTAATACAAACCGAGGCTTGGTTCCTGCTGACTATATGAATGCCTTTAATCTAGGGTGCATGTCATACCTTGAAGAAATCCTAAAACAGAATTATTAAAGATGTCTTTCTTAAAAAGGGAGAGAAAGAGAAAAAGGGGGGGAAAGGCACAAGGTTCTTTTTTTCTTTATATAAGCAAGCGAATCACAAAAGCAAATTTCCCATTCTTGCTTAAGGCCAAAACAATGTCAAATAAAATAAAAGCAAAAGATCAACACACACCTCTGAGGCCATACTTTCCTCATTTCCACCTTGCCTCTTAGATAATTCTCAATATTAACACAGTTTAGGAGGATGAGGTGATCAGATTTGAGAAGGTGGACTGGATAGAATTTAGCAAAAAAAAAAAAAAAATCAAGTAAAACTACCAGGTCATTGCAAATGTTTCTGAAGATAAAGTATTTTAAGGCAAATCCATGAATAACAGAGACCAAATCACTATGATAGTAAAGTCAGGCTTTTCAATAGTTCACTGAAGCATACCATTTATTTTGGACTCTAACTATATATCAAAGCATAGCACAAACTTTTTGTGATTCTCAAAGTGTATTTATGAAACCTGAGTCATGTCAAGCAATCAACATGGTCAATTTGATTCTGGGAATATGTTGCTGTGGGCACCCAGAGTAGGAGTCCATCTGGATACAAAACTTTTAAGAGACTCACGTCACCCCAATTGGAGTAGGGGCAGAGCAGAGCCGCCGCCCACGCCCGCAGGGTAGGCAGACCAGCGACTGACCGGTCGAACAGGCCTAGCGGCCTGCTGGCGTGGTAGTCACATCACCCCAATTGGAGTAGGGGCAGAGCAGAGCCGCCTCCCACACCCGGAACAGGCCCAGCGACCCGCCGGCGAGGTAGACACATCACCCCAATTGGAGTAAGGGCAAAGCAGAGCCACCGCCTGCACCTGCAAGGTAGGCAGACCTGAGACCGACTGGCAGAACAGGCCCAGCAGTCCACGGGCGTGGTAGACACGTCACCCCAATTGGAGGAGGGGCAGAGCAGAGCCGCCGCCCACGCCTGCAAAGTAGGCAGACCTGCGACCAACCGGCAGAACAGGCCCAGAGGCCCGCCAGCGTGGCAGACAGATCACCCCAATTGGAGGAGGAGCACAGCCGCTGCCCGCCCTGCAAGGGAGACTTGTCAACTATACAAGACCAATATAAATATATAGGGGGAAAATTCAATAACACAACAGTTTCACCAAGCAGAAAGAAACGCAAGCAGTACGAAAAGACAAGGAAAGAAAGGCCCACAAGCAATGCAGGTCAACTCAACTTTAGAAGAGGTAATAGCTGCAGCAGATGGAATGTCAGATAAAGAATTCAGGATATACATGCTTCAGATGATCTGGAGTCTCAAGGAAGACATTAGACAGCAAAATCAGACAATGAAAGATCACTTCGACAATGAATTACATAAACAAATCCAAGAAGCAAAAGATCAACTATACAGGGAGACAGAGGTTATAAAAACAAACAAATAGAAATCCTAGAAAGGCAGGAAGCAATAAACCAACTTAAAAACTCAATTGAGAATACTACCAGCAGAGTAGAACACTTAGAAGATAGAACATCAGACAATGAAGACAAAGTATTTCAACTTGAAAAGAACATAGACAGCTCAGCAAGACTGTTAAGGAACCATGAGCAGAACATCCAAGAAATATGGGATAACATAAAGAGACCAAACTTAAGAGTCATTGGGATACAGGAAGGCACAGAGCTCCAAACCAAAGGAATGAGCAATCTATTCAATGAAATAATAGGAGAAAACTTCCCAGACTTGAAGAATGAGACAGAATCCCAAATCCTAGAAGCCTACAGGACGCCAAATGTGCAAAATCATAAGAGATCCGCACCTAGACACATTATAATGAAGATGCCCAACATACAGAATAAGGAGAGAATTTTAAAAGCTACAAGGGAAAGGAAGCAGATTACATTTAGGGGTAAACCAATCAGGATAACAGCTGATCTTTCAACACAGACTCTGAAAGCTAGAAGATCCTGGAATAATATATTTCAAACACTGAAAGAAAATGGGTTCCAACCAAGAATTGTGTATCCGGCGAAATTAAGCTTCAGAATGGAAGATGAAATTAAAACCTTCCACGATAAACAAAAGTTAAAAGAATTTGTAGCTAGAAAACCATCTCTTCAAAACATCCTTGGCAAAACAAGAGGAGGAAATGGAAAATAACAATGAAAACCAACAGTGGGAGGTAGTACAATAAAGGGGGGAAAAATAATCAAAGAGAAAAACAAACCATGTTTAGTAACACAAATAAACAAATATGGCTGGAAGAACAACCCATATCTCAATAATAACCCTAAATGTTAATGGCTTAAACTCACCAATTAAGAGACACAGGCTAGTAGAATGGATCACAAAACAAGACCCAACAATATGCTGCCTACAGGAGATGCATTTGATAGGAAAAGACATACATAGACTGAAGGTGAAAGGTTAGGAAAAAAATCATATCACTCATATGGACTTCGGAAACAAGAAGGAGTGTCCATACTCATATCAAATAAAATATATTTCAAGCCAAAGTTAATCAAAAGGGATAAAGAGGGACACTACATACTGCTCAAGGGAACCATACACCAACAAGACATAACAATCATAAATATATATGCCCCAAACAATGGTGCAGCTATGTTTGTCAAACAAACTCTTCTCAAGTTCAAGAATCTAATAGATCACCATACAATAATCATGGGAGACTTCAACACACCTCTCTCACCACTGGACAGATCTTCCAAACAAAAGTTGAATAAGCAAACTAAAGAACTCAATAGCACAATTAATAACCTAGACTTAATTGACATATATAGAATATACCACCCAACATCAAGCAGTTAGACTTTTTTCCTCAGCAGCACATGGATCCTTCTCAAAAATAGATCATATATTATGTCACAGGGCAACTCTTAGAAATTATAAAGGAGTAGAGATAATACCATGCATCTTATCTGATCATAATGGAATGAAACTGAAAATCAAAGATAAAAGAAGGAAGGAAAAATCATGCATCACTTGGAGAATGAACAATAGGTTACTGAATCATCAATGGGTTATAGAAGATATCAAAGAGGAAATTAAAAAATTCTTAGAGATAAATGAAAACACAGACACAACATATCGGAATCTATGGGACACATTGAAAGCAGTTCTAAGAGGAAAATTCATTGCTTGGAGTTCATTCCTTAAAAAAAGAAAAAACAAATAAATGATCTCACACTTCATCTCAAAATCCTAGAAAAAGAAGAGCAAAACAACAGCAAAAGAAGTAGAAGGCAAGAAATAATTAAAATCAGAGCTGAAATTAATGAAATCGAAACAAAAGAAACAATTGAAAAAATTGACAAAACTAAAAGTTGGTTATTTGAAAAAATGAATAAAATCGACAGACCCTTAGCCATGCTAACAAAGAGAAGAGAAAGAACTCAAATTACTAGCATACGGGATGAAAAAGGCAACATCACAACAGACACTTCAGAAATACAGAAGATAATCCGAAATTATTTTGAATCCTTATACTCCAATAAAATAGAAGATAGTGAAGGCATCGATAAATTTCTTAAGTCATATGATCTGCCCAGATTGAGTCAGGAGGATATAGACAACCTAAACAGACCAATATCAATTGAGGAAATGGAAGAAACCATCAAAAGACTACCAACTAAGAAAAGCCCAGGACCGGATGGGTATACAGCAGAGTTCTACAAAACCTTTAAAGAGGAACTAATACCAATACTTTTCAAGCTATTTCAGGAAATAGAAAAAGAGGGAGAACTTCCAAATTCATTCTACGAGACCAACATCACCCTGATTCCAAAACCAGACAAAGAAACCTCAAAGAAAGAAAACTACAGACCAATATCTCTGATGAACCTAGATGCAAAAATCCTCAATAAAATTCAGATACAAAGGCACATCAAAAAAATTGTGCACCATGATAAAGTAGGATTCATCCCTGGGATGCAAGGCTGGTTCAATATTCAGAAATCAATAAATGTTATTCACCACATCAATAGACTTAAAAATAAGAACCATATGATCATCTCGATAGATGCAGAAAAAGCATTCGACAAAGTACAGCATCCCTTTATGTTCAAAACTCGAGAAAAACTAGGGATAACAGGAACATACCTCAACATTGTAAAAGCAATTTATGCTAAGCCTTAGGCTAGCATCATTCTGAATGGAGAAAAATTGAAGGCATTCCCTCTAAAATCTGGAACAAGACAGGGATGCCCTCTCTCACCACTTCTGTTCAACATAGTTCTCGAAACACTGGCCAGAGCAATTAGACAGACGAAAGAAATTAAAGGCATAAAAATTGGAAAAGAAGAACTTAAATTATCACTATTTGCAGATGACATGATTCTATATCTAGAAGACCCAAAAGGGTCTACAAAGAAACTACTAGAACTAATAAATGAATTCAGCAAAGTGGCAGGATATAAAATCAACACGCATAAATCAAAGGCATTTCTGTATATCAGCGACAAAACTTCTGAAACGGAAATGAGGAAAAACACTCCATTCACAATATCCTCAAAAAAAATAAAATACTTGGGAATCAACCCAACAAAAGAGGTGAAAGATTTATACAATGAAAACTACAGAACCCTAAAGAGAGAAGTAGAAGAAGATCTTAGAAGATGGAAAAATATACCCTGTTCATGGATAGTCAGAACTAACATCATCAAAATGGCGACATTACCAAAAGTTCTCTATAGGTTTAATGCAATGCCAATCAAAATCCCAACGGCATTTCTTGTAGAAATAGAGAAAGCAATCATGAAATTCATATGGAAAAATAAAAGACCCAGAATAGCAAAAACAATGCTAAGCAGGAAGTGTGAATCAGGCGGTATAGCGATACCAGATTTCAAACTATATTACAGAGCAATAGTGACAAAAACAGCATGGTACTGGTACCAAAACAGGCGGGTGGACCAATGGTACAGAATAGAGGACACAGAGACTAATCCACAAAGTTACAACTATCTTATATTTGATAAAGGGGCTAAAAGCATGCAATGGAGGAAGGATAGCATCTTCAACAAATGGTGTTGGGAAAACTGGAAATCCATATGCAACAAAATGAAACTGAATCCCTTTCTCTCGCCATTCACAAAAGTTAACTCAAAATGGATCAAGGAGCTTGATATCAATTCAGAGACATGGCGTCTGATAGAAGAAAAAGTTGGCTCCGATCTACATATTGTGGGGTCGGGCTCCAAATTCCTTAATAGGACACCCATAGCACAAGAGTTAATAACAAGAATCAACAAATGGGACTTACTTAAACTAAAAAGTTTTTTCTCAGCAAGAGAAACAATAAGAGAGGTAAATAGGGAGCCTACATCCTGAGAACAAATTTTTACTCCTCACACTTCAGATAGAGCCTTAATATCCAGAGTATACAAAGAACTCAAAAAATTAGACAATAAGATAACAAATAACCCAATCAACAAATGGGCCAAGGACCTGAACAGACACTTCTCAGAGGAGGATATACAATCAATCAACAAGTACATGAAAAAATGCTCACCATCTCTAGCAGTCAGAGAAATGCAAATCAAAACCACCCTAAGATACCATCTCACTCCAGTAAGATTGGCAGCCACTAGGAAGTCAAACAACAACAAGTGCTGGCGAGGATGTGGAGAAAAGGGTACACTTGTACATTGCTGGTGGGACTGCAAATTGGTGCGGCCAATTTGGAAAGCAGTTTGGAGATTCCTGGGAAAGCTGGGAATGGAACCACCATTTGACCCTGCTATTACCCTTCTCGGACTATTCCCTGAAGACCTTAAAAGAGCATGCTACAGGGATACTGCCACATCGATGTTCATAGCAGCACAATTCACAATAGCTAGACTGTGGAACCAACCCAGATGCCCTTCAATAGATGAATGGATAAAAAAAAATGTGGCATCTATACACAATGGAGTACTATGCAGCAATAAAAAATGACAAAATCATAGAATTTGCAGGGAAATGGATGGCATTAGAGCAGATTATGCTAAGTGAAGCTAGCCAATCCCTAAAAAACAAATGCCAAATGTCTTCTTTGATATGAGGAGAGTAACTAAGAACAGAGTAGGGACGAAGAGCATGAGAAGAAGATTAACATTAAACAGGGATGAGAGGTGGGAGGGAAAGGGAGAGAGAAGGGAAATTGCATGGAAATGGAAGGAGACCCTCAGGGTTATACAAAATTACATACAAGAGGAAGTGAGGGGAAAGGGAAAAAATACAAGGGGGAGAAATGAATTACAGTAGAGGGGGTAGAGAGAGAAGAGGGGAGGGGAGGGGAGGGGAGGGGAGGAGGGATAGTAGAGGATAGAAAAGGCAGCAGAATACAACAGACACTAGTATGGCAATATGTAAATCAATGGATGTGTAACCGATGTGATTCTGCAATCTGTATACGGGGTAAAAATGGGAGTTCATAACCCACTTGAATCAAAGTGTGAAATATGATATATCAAGAACTATGTAATGTTTTAAACAACCAACAATAAAAAAATAAATTAATTTAAAAAAGTAAATAAATAAAGTATGAGACAAAAACTCCTATATCCTTGATAAAACTACAAGGAGAAACAGGCAAACCATAACTAACAGACATTTCAATACCCATTTCTTAAGAATTGACAGAATAGGGCTGGGGATGTGGCTCAAGCGGTAGCGCGCTCGCCTGGCATGCGTGCGGCCCGGGTTCGATCCTCAGCACCACATACCAACAAAGATGTTGTGTCCGCCGAGAACTAAAAAATAAATATTAAAAAAATTCTCTCTCTCTCTCTCTCTCTCTCTCTCTCTCCCCTCTCTCACTCTCTCTTTAAAAAAAAAAAAGAATTGACAGAATAATAAAAAGTAAATCAGTAAAGACTTACCAACCAATGTTGATTCCATCCAACAATAGGAAACACATGGGACAAGAGCACACGGTCCATTTACCAGGAAAGAGAATATTTGGGAGCATAAAACAAATCTTAAAAAAATATTTAAGTCTCACAAAATATGTACTCTTACCACGATAAAAATACATTAAAAGGAACATATCAAAACAGATAGCTAGCTGGGCAAGGTGGCACATGCCTGTAATCCCAGAGACTCCAGAGCCTGAGGCAGGAGGACTTCAAGTTCAAGGCCAGCCTGGCAAACTTAGCAAGACTCCGTCTCAAAATTTTAAAAAAGGTGGGGGGGTGCAGGGGAGAGGGCTGGGGATGTAGCTCAATAATGAAGTACTTCAGTTTTAATCCCGAGGACCAAAAAAAAAAAAAAAAAAGAAAAGTAAAGGGTTAGCTCTGACAGTGACAGCGAATTCTATGTAATTTAGAGTTACACATGCCCCGAATACAAGTTAGGAGTGAGCATTATGTAATGCTCTACCTTGTATATATGATAGATCAGTATACATGTCTCAAGCTTCCCATTCCTGAAGATCACTTTTGTCCTCACACCCCTAATAATTCAAGCTTACAATTGGGTTCTTCTCAGGGTCTGTTCCTCCTAGAAGGAAAACATTTCTTTCATATGCTGGCTGGCTCATAACTCAGTCTTGTCTACAGTATATTTTGCAAAAATGTCTCCCAGTTTCTGATTGTCAGTAGTAGCACTGTAACCTGGCTTCTAGTACACAGGCATACATTTTTCTCTAATTTTATATTCCTTTGGTTGTTTCAGTGAGAATTTAAAACGGATAGTTAAATGCATATGCTCAAATCACTTCCTTATACCATAACCCACATGTCATCCCTAATAGACAGCTTTTTAAAATTTCAAAGCATCAAGAAATATAGAATTTCACAAAGTTTTCTTGATTTATGAAACTATTTAATTTCTTCTCTGGTTAATTATCTTCAAACATCTCACAATATAAAGTCTTCCCAGTGTATCTACACACACACACACACACACACATATATATATAAAATCTATGTCCATAGACCTAATTCTTTTTGCATTGCCTTAAAATGGAATTGAATTTTCAGAATCATAATATGGTCTGAAAAGCTGAAAGTTAAGAGGGAGACTTGAAGAAAAGGAGGGTAGAAAGGATGAAATTAGCGACATACCAAATAGCTAAGATCTTGTTCAATCACAGCCATAAAATGTGTGCAAGCACACACACACACGCATGCACAGCCTACTTCTTTATTAAAATGCATAAAGCAGCCAGAAGCAGGAGCACCAATAAATTCTTCTGTATAAGCAGAATTTTTTAATGGCTCCCTGAACACTAATAACCACTGCTCTCTTATGTGTACTTGACTCTGTTTAACCTTTTTCTGGTGCTTTTTAACTTTTCCAAGTCAGGTACTAATATGGAACTAATGTGGGGTTTATTTTCCCTATAGGAATAGCAAAAAGAGCAGTGCACATTATCGTAATCATACAAGTCTTTCTAGCAACAGTAGGACTTTAGATCAAAGCCTATGCATTATAGCCCAGGAAAAGAATTTAATAACAACTGCAAGGCTAAGCAATCATGTTTTTAAACATCAGATATTTCACTGAATATTAGTCATAGGAAAAAAATACTCTTGGCAAGCAAGTGACCCAGCAGGAAAGAATATGGACATCCTCTCAGTCCTGGCTTAGTTGTTGACCTCGGCAGCAAGGATGCCCAGGCAATGATCAACCATCAGTCTGACATTATGAAAGATGGCTGGCTAGAAATGTGAACCTGTTCTATCTTTGGAAGATGGATCTGGGAGGTGGTTTTCACTGCTGGAAATAAAACATTTGAGTGCATGGGGAGGGACAATGCCATATTTTTGGCTATACCAAGCATGCACCTCAATATCCTAGGTTCCTTATGAGTTGCTAACCTGTGATGTATTAAAACATATCCCAGACTCTGCATCTGTGCTTAGCATTTTCCTCTGCATGAAGCTTCATGTGAGGCAGTGAGTGTGTGTAGGAGTGTGTTCATGATTTTCCTCTTACAATGTATCTTAGAGACACTGCAAACACTTCCATGGTGGAAATGAACAGGATGCATCAAGATTTTTTTCCCCTGACTTTCAGTGGCTGGATACTTTTCAATTCCTTTATTTTTCAAATAGAGAGGTCACCCCAGCATCCTAACACACCAGTAGTTGTGCTCCAGCTGCATTAATCCATTTCCTGCTGAGCTTCGGCAGAAAAAGGAATTCATCTGACACCAGCAGGGAGAAGACAAGGAAAAAATTAAAGGAGAATGAATAAATAAATAATTTGACAAAAGATAATAACAGAAAAATTTAAATGAATAATGTGGGTATGTATGAGAAACCAGGAATAAAATCATATAAAAACGGAGCATCCAGGAATAGACATGTATTCCTTTTTACAAAGAAAAAAAGAAAAGTAGAATTTGTTGGTCCTCGGTAAAATGTAACTACCTTAAGGTTTTTATCTGGGTCCAATTTAAATACCATCTTGAAGAACTAGGTTCATCACTTTTCCCGGCTGAATCAAGATTTGCCTGCTGAGCCATCCATAGCCACAAAGTTAGTTGCTTCCAGTATCAGTTCTATATGTTCATCAGGGCTATAATCAGACCATGTGGTTGAACCAATATGGTTTTAAACCCTCACTCTGACACCCTAAAAATGTTTATCATGTTTTCAAAAGCCACTCTTGGTACTCATTATTATTTTCAGGCTCTAGACCACATATGCCAATGAACTTGGGTAATATCTGTCTCTTTCATATGAAGTTAACTGAGGACATTAAAATATCCTCTCTCAAGAAACATACCTGCCAAGAGGAAAAAAAGTTGAAACATATTTACTTGTGACTTGTGAGCTAAAATGACTGGAGGGGCTGGGGTTTGTGGCTCAGTGATAGGGCGCTAGCCTAGTGCATGTGAGGTGCTGGGTTCGATCCTCAGCACCACAAAAAAATAAAATGGATAAATAAAATAAAGGTATTGTGTCCAACTACAAATATATAATTTTATATATATATATTACATATGCATATATATAAGTGACTGGAATAAGCAGATATACCCGTACATAAATCCTAAAACATAGTCCTAAAGAGATCATTTACAACATGATACCCAAGAAAGAACTGGAAACGTCAGTACCCACAATGATGCAATCAAGAAACTGGAGGTATGCAGCTACTCAGCCAACATGATCCTAACTTACACATCTCATTTCCTTTCATTGTATTTACATGGTCAAATCTTACACCAAACCAATACATTTTATGAATCACTTCCCTCTTGCCTCCAAATTTAGAGAATTTTCATGACCTTTCTTTTTTACACTCGCATTCTCCAAAGAAAGAAGCAGAAAGTAGAAGACCGAAACCTGAATTACGCAGAAAATATTATCTTACCAGCAATTTATTTGCTAGCTATCAATGTAGTTCTGGGTCACCTTTAATTGGGATGATGGCAGCATTTACTGGGCATCATGACCTCCACATGTGACGCCTCACCCACACCAGCATGGTTTTGCCATCACAGTTTATAAACGAAAAACTTGAAGCATGGCAAAAGGAATGGTTTGTTGTTGCTGTTGTTTTTCAGGCCACATGGCGAGTAGGCAAAATTTGAATGTAGACCAGTCAACCTGTGGACAGGAACCTCTTTTCCCCTATATTTATTTTCTCCCTAATATTGATACTTCCTAAGCCAACACCCATGTTTGTTAGTACTAGTCACAAGGGTTCCGAGATCAATGTGAAATTGACATCCTTCTAAGCATCCTGGACTCTGTGTTCATCTAAGTCCCAAGGGAAACCAGAAAGATCAAAGGCAAACAAGATGGAGGGTTTCATGAAAATAAGAGACCAGGAAATCTGTAGAGGAAGCGACCAGGAAGGGGGGATGGAATGGAAAGGAGAATGAAGTTGACCAAATTGACCAAATGATATTATGTACATGAACAATTATGAAACAACAAACCCATTATGAATGAATATAATGCACTGAAAATTTTTATATAAATCCCTATGGTCAGTATACTACAAATCCTAATACAAAGGACCTTATTTCCAGGTGACCACTAACATCCCCAACTATTAAGATCACTCAATTCAATCATTTACCTGGAAAATAATCATTCATAGCATTACCTTTAAAAATGTTGAACAGTAACAAGAAATCTAAGCCAGTTTCTGTAAGAAAAATTTTTTCCTACTACCTAGCTGCATGCATTTTTTTTTCAAAATATGAAACTGTTTCAACTCCTGCTATGACAATTCTGCATTCTTCTTAAATGACCAGCTTTTGCAAAGGGCAAACGGGGTTTCCAGCTCCACACAGTAATAATAGCGATAATAATAACCTTGTGTTTCTATACTGTCTTTTCTCCAAGGAGCTCCAAGTTATTCGATTAACTCCAGTTTCCCTTGCAACACACTTCCAAATATAATATTACCTTTTATTACCGTGCATTATAAGAAAAAGCATTTCAAGTGCAAATAGTATGCTAAAGAATCAACAAATATAGATTATCCCTAATGCAAACATATTTCAAGAAAAATGTATATGTTTTAACACATATTCAGGCCCATTATTAGAATTCTTGATTTTTTAACCTTTAACTGAATTATATTTCCATGGCTAATAGTAACCAGTAAAGTTAAAACCATTTGAATGTTTGGTTAATGCATAAGAAGATAATCAATCTGGCATTAGTGTACCTAGATTTATTATGAAACTGAATATTAAGAAATATTTCTGAATGTGAACAAGCTCTTTTCTAATTAAATGGCATCTTATGAAAGCACCCTGTAAAAAAAAAAAAGGGCAGAAAAACATGATAACTGTATTCTGAGGTAGCTAACCAACTGCTTCCTTGCAGTAAGACTGTAACCTTTGGACACTGTGGCACATGCTTGTAATCCCAGGAACTCGGAAAGCTGAAGTAGGAGGATCTCCAAGTTCAAGGCCAGCCTCAGCAACTTGGCAAAACCTTGTCTCAAAAAAAGAAAAAAGAAAGTCTGTGGCTATAGCTCAATTGCTAATCAGTGGAGTTCAATCCCCAATACCAAAAAAAGGGCAGGGGGAGAAGATTGTAACCTATGAATTTAATAAAAACTTGTTTATTTCTAATTCAGTACCACCAAATCATACTGAAATATCCCAGTGCTTTCTTGCCTACACTGAGCAGATTCCAACAAAGTTGACTGCTCACTTATGGCGAGAGTGAAAGCTATTTCCAGAATCGACCCTGCCAACAATTTTTGTACTTCTTAGAACATATTATAATTATGTAGACAATATGATGCTGAATGATCCACATGGCTTCTTTCTTTCCAGAAATATCCAGGCAACTAAGAATCCAGACAGCCAGATGTGAAGTATTTACTTTTGTGATCTCATTGTTTATGACAGTCCAGTCAAACAGAACCTTTCCTGTGAATCAACCCAGTTTCCCAGTTGCTCAGAGCAAATGCTCCTATGGACATTGGCTATAAATAGTTTGACCATGTCTGTCACGTGTGTGGAACTTACTTCAGAGGCAAAATGGGGATATGCAGCATATGGACTTAGAATTCACACAAAGTTCTCTCGTGAGGGGAAAGATTAGAATTTCATGATCACACCAGAGGAAGCTGTTAGCTCAGCAATTCCAGACAGAGTGTCCCGCCAACAGCAGAGGATGAACTAGGGGGGACGGAACAGGGTAAGAAATGAAAATAGGAGACCAGAATGACAAAAATCAAAAATGAGAGTAAATAAAGTAAATTTTAAAGCAATCACTAGATATGCTATCTTCATTTCAACTGCATATGCCTGTGAATAGAGCAAGAACCCAGTAATGTTCTTTCCTATAACAGAAAAGTCTGGAACCAAACAAGATAATTTTGTAGTTAAAACATCTGACATTTGTAAAAAGGTATCCAGGGCTCCCCATGTGCCCAGAACTGTGCTAGTAGTATTTCTAAATGTTACAGATAAACAATAAATTTAATGCCATCTGTATAGTTACTGCTTTTTCAATTTGAAGGAATACTATAGCCCAACAGGTCCATTCTCCATTTATAGGTTTATTGAACATGGTGAGATTGTGTATTAGTAACACAGGTAATAGTGGAGATGAGTGGCAATAATTGCTTTACATTCTCCTGTCCAAGTTGTCTATGACAAATGATGTAATGGTAAGTTTCATCAACTCCTGTTGATGAAATATGGAGTTCCCCATGTGGTTCCACAATTTGTTACTCTTTCTTTTGAAAGAATTAACAGTGCTGTCACAACCAATAGGAACAATGGTATACAAGGGTACTACTCAGTGGTTAAGTTTTCTTAAATATTTAATACACTGAAGAAAAGCCACCATTTTCAAAAGGATGATTTTCTTCATGATCTTAGAAAGCTCTCCATTCTCTACTGGTGATAAAAAGATGATGGTTTTTCAGAATACCATTTGGGGGGGTCATTTCTGTGTCAAGAGGTAGAGTCTGCTTCCCCTCTTAAAATCTGGATTGGTTCTGTGACCTCTTCTGCTCACAGGACTAGACTAAATGTGGTGAAGGTGACATTGTTCAGCATCACAGAATGGGCCTTAAGAAATCTCACCTACAAAATGTCCCCTTTTATGTCCCACTTACCATTCCATCAGCAGGTGGGCGTAGTCCAATCCATCTTCAGAATATATTTTTCCCATTTTTTAATAGAAATGGTTTTAAATAACTAAGAGCAGTTCACATCCCAATGGCCACAAGCTTTCATGTATAATTCTTCTCAAAAAAAAAATTTATCAACTCCCTTCAAATACTGGAAAAGCTGTCTTCTTGCTATACTCTTCCCCCAGAAGAGGGAGTGCTGGTCTCAATCCCTTTACATGCTCACCAATGCCATCGTGGGGCTCCACTGGCATGAGCCCAACCCAATTTAATCACCACCCCAAGGCTCAGATCCAAATACCTTGCTGGGGGGATTAGTGGTCTCAAGAAACAAACTTGAGGAGGGACACATTCAATCCATAGCATGTAGGAAAGAGCTTAGAAATGGTGGGACATTGAGCAGATGTGAGAGATTGTTATTCAACATGCCATTCTGCACATAGTGAGACTATAATCCCATACAGAGAAGCTTTGGGTTGCTATATCCAGCCTTCCAGAATCATGAACTTGAGTTGTGCCTTTCCTGAAACTAGGACACCAATTCCAGGTGCAGAACCCAGCAGGCACTGGCCTTCGCCTGTTCATTCACCCAGCGTTGACTGGGTACTGGTGACATCACATCACAGACTCACTGAGCCAGCAAGTGGGCAGAGAAGAATCAACAAACCCAAGAAAGGAGGCAGACAGTAACCAGGAGGGGAAGGGGCTATTTCCGAGAAGGCCTTTTAGACGAGGTGAGATTTGTGTGGAGTCCTGAATGAAGGAAGCAAAACATGCACATGGGGCAAAGATGTGCCAGGTAGTGGGAATGGCCTGCAATAAAACCCCAAGGAGAGACCTTGCACGCCTCATCATCAACTAGGAGGGAGGGTACCGCAGCTAGAGTATGTGGCAGAGGAGGAGAGATCCAGGGGGTCTGAACATAGTCAAGCCTAGGGGACCTCGGCAACAGCTCCGGATTTCACTTGAGGCAACATAAAATAGGTGTCTGAGAAGAGGCAAGGCAAGTCTGGACTGAAGAGAAGCAAGGATCCATGTGGAATGCAACTGTAGCAGTCCAGGCAAGAGGATTCAGCTTCAATGTGGCTGTAGTCGTCGGAGGGTGAGAAATAACTGGGTCTGTTTGGTAATTAGAGCCAGACTGATTTTCAAAGAACAGAGTAGTGGATGGTACACCAAGAGTAGGGTCAAGCCAGGTGTAGTGGCGCACGCCTATAATCCCAGTAACTTGGGAGGCTGAGGAAGGAGCATCGAAAGTTCAAAGCCAGCCTCAGCAATTTAGGAGGCCCTAAGTAACTTAGATGGACCCTGTCTTAAAATATATATTAAGAGGGTGGGGAGGAGCTGTTCAGGATGTGGCTATGTAGCTCTGAGGTTGAGCACCCCTAGGTCAATCCCCAGTACCAAAAAAAGAATATAGAGTCAAGAAAGGACTATAGGATAATATTTCCAAGAAAATGTAAAGATTTTAGGGTTAGTTTTGTGGAAAGACAACCAAAAACAATCATTTTGAGCACCGGGTTTTCAATGTCCTGGCCCAAGGAAAAAAGTTTTATTGTCAATAATCTCTTTAGAAATTATTTAACTGTGGTATAAATGTACTGATTTGGGGGAAATATCATGAGATACATAAAAGCAACCCAAATTTTATTTTCTTTAGTTAAAGTTTTGTACCTAAACACAGCTGCAGACTGCCCAGGCTCCACGTGGCAGGCAGGCCTCTGAGTCTGAAGCATAACATTTCGTTAATAAAATGAAAGAATGTGTAAAATTGTATTTTTAAATAGTTGAGAGGGAAGGGGACTCATAGGTGGTGGGCTCTCTTTATAAAATCTATTTCAAGGTAAGTATATAGTTGATATTAATAAGTAATAGAATTGAAACTATCATTTTTGCAACTGTTAATGAAATAAAGTATCTGGACAAAGATCATGGTTGGCTGCTGAAACCATGAGGTAAAACAGATAGGAAAACTTACAATGGGTGGATCAGGCTCAGAGCACCTAAGCCTACTGGTCAATCTTAGTACAAGAAGACAAACAACCATTGTGGGTGTCTCCATATGATGTAACCAGAAGCACACCACAGCACCTGTCAGAATCCTGCCAAAATTCTTCAACTCAAGGCCAAGTCTGGTCAAGCCTCAAGTCAGAGCCACTAGGCAATAGGAAACACAACGACAGAGAAAAGTGTGAAACTATTTCAGTCAGGAACTGGGAAATCTTACATAACAAAAGCTCCATTTCTTTTCCAAAAAGAGTTAAAAATCACAAAGAGCAGAGAAAGTAATGCAACTGATAAAGAGAGATGTCGGCCCAACACGACACATAGGCTGTATTTAGATGCTGACTCAAATAGACTAATTATTTTTAAATATTTATATCCATCAGATAAGGTGGGGAATGAAAGTATTGACTGGCTATTACATGATACAAAGAATGAACACCTAACATGCCAGGCACTATTCTTGGTTGGGTTTTTTGTCATTGTTTGGGTTTTTTTGGTAGCAGGTATTAAACTCAGGGGCACTCAATCACTGAGCCACATCCCCAGCCCTATTTTGCATTTTGTTTAGAGACAGGGTCTCACTGAGTTGCTTAGCACCTCGCCATTGCTGAGGCTGGCTTTGAACTTGCAATTCTCCTGTCTCAGCCTCCCAAGTCACTGGGATTATAGGCATGTGCCACCATGCCCGGCTTCAAGCACTATTCTTAGTGAGCAGTTAAAAAAAAAAAAATCAAAACCATGCCCCTTGAGTTTTTTAGTGGTGATGGGGTGAGGAAAATATAAGCAATAATACAGGAAGTAAAATGTATGTTAGATGCTGTGGAAAATTCAAGTTGCATAACTATAGATACACTATGATCCCCATGGAAGCCAGTCTTACAAATAACCCCCAAGGAGTCCCATATTTATACCCTCCTGAGTATGATGAACCTAGTGAGTCATTTCTAATAGAATATGGCAAAAAAATAATATTTCACTTCTAAGATTAGGTTACAATGAGATGGTGGCTTCCCCGTCACTTATTGACAAAACTTGGCCACCATGTTGTAAACTATTGGATTGAGAGACCCATATCACAAAGAACTGTGGAAAGTCTTTGGCCAATAGA
The DNA here is from genome assembly GCF_964194105.1 of Spermophilus citellus. Classification (NCBI taxonomy): domain Eukaryota; kingdom Metazoa; phylum Chordata; class Mammalia; order Rodentia; family Sciuridae; genus Spermophilus; species Spermophilus citellus. The sequence goes on along the minus strand of NC_138200.1, from coordinate 54,385,697 downwards.
GTCTTATCAACCTCCGGAATAACTGGATTCTGTCAACAATTACAAGAGTTTGGAAGCACACCCTTCCCCTCTGAAGTCTTGGATGAGACCACAGCCAGGCACACCTTGACTGCGTCCTCACCAGAGACCTTAGAGCCTCCAACTGAGGCACAGTCTCATTCCTGATCCAAAAAAGCCATGAGATGGTAGATACTGGTTCTATTTGGGGGAAATTTATTACACAGAAATGGATAACTAATTTAGTCTTGCTTTTATAAAAAGAAAATACATTATATATGTAGAGAAGATTAGAAATAAGGAATAAACAACTAACAGGAAAACCACCAGCTGCTAATAGAGGTTATTTCTGGGACTTGGAATTAGGGGAGAAGGGAAATTCTACTTTCTTCCTCCCATATTGTTTGAACTTATTACAGCAAGCCCCAATTATGCAGATCACCTAAATATATTCTCTTGACATTGTTCTGATTCTTCTTCTATCATGTTCTAGACTCACTAACAACAGTGAGGAATGGCTCCAAGTGGTGAGCTGGTGTGGTGTGGTACGCTTACCAATCCATTCACATGCACAACATGTTCCAACACCACATTTCTTTCAAAGACAGAGATCCCTGCCATCAAACAGAGCAAAACTACATGACCTTTGATTTTGCCAGATTAAGGCATAACCTTTAATATAAAAAAAAAAAAACTCGGTACCAGTAGCACCAGCTCTAGAACCCCCAAACCTCAACTGATCTGCATAGCTTCTACCACATTCTCTCCAGCTTTGGTTCTCCCATCTCAGGAAGTGGCCTCACCCTAGCCTTGAACCCTAAGGTTATACGTTGTTGCTATTTTTTTTCACCCACTGCTTCAATGGCCACTTATTATCACAACCAGTCCAAGAAACAGTATGTAGTTGGAATCTGACCCCTTCTCTCTACTTTCATTGCCACTGTCTCAATCCAGGCCCCCGCTGTTGCTCTCCTAGACCACTGTAGAGCCATCTTGCTGCTCTCCCTCATCCCACACTTGTCCCCCACCCATCACTCCTCACACCAAGGCCAACTTGATTTTTTTTTTTTACTTTTGCATCTTGAAATCATTTCAAACTTACAGAAGAACTGTAATAGTACAAGAATAAAACAAAGAATTCCTATGTAACCTTACCCAAAATTCCCCAGAAAAACTAACACTACATTTGCTTATCGTTACCCCCTATCACACATACACACATGAAGTATTCGAAGCATCTCAGCCTCCCCCCACCAAATACTTCCAGATGTATTTTCTAAAAACAAGAACATTCTTTCTCATAAACAAAGCAGAGTTACCAAAGTCACGCCGTTAACATTGATACGATTTTATTATCTCATCTACAGACCTTATTCAGATTTCACCAATTGGTCCAATAACAAAGTGATCTTTTACAGAGGGAACCAAACCGTGCCTATAAGGCTCCGATGCCATCTAGTGCATTCCTCCCTCTGGCCCATAAGGCCTGCAAGTTCAAGCTCCTGCCTACTTCTCCTCCTTCATGTCCTAACACTCTCCCTTTTCTTTCCATTCCTCTGATACATGGTCTCATTTCTACCCCAGGGCCTTTGCAACTACCATTGTCTCTGTCTGGAATGGTCTTTCCTATAGATTTTCATTGATTGATGCCTTCTCATTACTCACACCAAGCGCCACCTTCTCCCTGTAATATTGCTTTCCTCTCGTGTGATTTTTCAGGAGAACATATGGAATTATGTGATTGTAGGTTGTTGCCATGTTCCTCCAAGAGCCCTGAAAGATTGAATTGGCTACACTTTTGTGTTTATAGTATTAAAATAATTTATGAATTAATTGTTAGCATATGGCATACATGGGATATTTGAATTTGATAAAAATCCTCCTCTTGAACATCTCTAAATATGAAGTGCACTACCATACTGTTCTTGAACATTTACCACAAAGTTGGTATCAAGTTGTGACTACTTTTTGTCTTCTACATATCAAACATGTAAAAGAAATATATGTGTAATCCAAATGCAAGTGCACCTACAAGTGCTTCAATAATAAAATTCTTCTGATTACAAAATTTGATTCTGAGGATTTAAAAAAATAATATTATTTTAACAGCTATATATAATCACTGTTAATGTGTCCTCAGCGCATCTGCATGAGGTGTGCCCGGAACAGTGCTCACAGCCACAGCAATCACAGAATTGTGAAGACAGTTCCACAGGACATCACAGGAACTGTAAAAATGACAAGTAGAAAATCATTATTGCTATTATTTAAGGCTTTATGTCATTTTTCTGTAGTGTCATCCTGCATTGCTCCTACTCCAGGTGGCAATCTTTCCCTGCCCACGCTCAATGACAAGGATTACATGTTTGAATAAATGTCGACGTCCCACATTATGCAAGGTAATGGGATTCCATCATCTAAATATCATTACAACCCAGGAATGTCACATTCCAATTCTCCCTCACTGTTCAGAGCTGGAAGAAACAACATCTTTAAGCCCTTGCCCGAGTTTTCAGCTAAAACCCACTTGATTTCAAGGTGACAGTATGTTCTTAAGAGCTGTTACCACCTTGGATAATTATAAAGCTGGCGCACGGCTTCCAGAGGAAACAAAAGAAGATTAACACCTCTGCGGGTCGAGACAGCGTAACTGAGGCAGGGTGTCAGGGACCCAGAAGGCGGCTGCCGCAAGCATCACCAAACAGGAAGAAAATTGAAATAAGGTGGCAGTAGGGAGACCTTTCTCAACAATTAAATACAGAGGTTTCTGTATCTTTTTGAAAGCTACAGATATTTGCAGCTAAGAACAGAGTTTTTGAATCCTGTCAAGGTCACAACAGCAAACAGTGAATCAGTTGGAGGTATTTAAAAATATCAAGAAGAAAGGGATAAAAGAAACAAATACATAGTTGTGATGCAAAATACAGGGAACTGGGAACAGGACTTCACATTTGGCCTTGGCCCAGGCACCAGGGATGGACCAAACCAATTGCAGGAGCTCTGGGTTTATGTATGTACTTGTTGCTTGCTGCTGCTACTGACTGGTTGAATTCAGAGCTTCTCCCTTTAGCTTAGTTCAACTCGGGAAACACATCCTTATTACAGTATATGGTTATGATTTCTATTTTGTTCTCCACAATGTTCTATTGTATTACTTATTCTTAGCATCTTATTGTACTTCACTTATAAATTCCCCTTTACCTTAGGTAAGTACTACACAGTGTATGTCAGGTTTGGTTACTGCATGTGGTTTCAAGCAACCTCTGGGGAGGGTCTAGAATACTGTCCCCACATAGAAGGGGGAACTACTGTATTATAATTGTCCCCATTTTGCAGATGAAAAAAACCAAGGCATGGAAAGCTTAGGTAATTCCTCAAGTTTACACAGCTAATAAGCGAGGGAGGAAGAATTTGAATCCTGCTTTAACCTCAATCTGCATTCTTTAGCACTACATAACAGAGTCTCAAGAAGTTGGGAAATTACAATTGACCCAAAAATAAAGTCAAGTCAAATTCCCGATGGAAGAGATGGGTGAGCATCTGTCTAGATAACCCCCTTGCAAAGGCTCATGCTACCCATGAGGATCCATATAGACTCCTAAACAAAATCATATTTGTTTGGCCTCCTGAGAGGGAACTATTCTAGAAAGACAAGGACAGCAAATAAGACACAAAGATTGGCTCAGTAAAGTAGCACCCAACCAGAGCAGCTCACTGTAATTTTTTTTCTGTAGAAGTCTTTCCCCGTATGGAACTGATTATCACCATCTGCCCCTTCCATCCTTCCATTTCCTCTCTAGCAGCTCATTCTTCAAAAACTCAGTAGCTTCCTCTCTTTACATTTGTAAATGCTGTTGACTATGGATAAAATCCATGTTTACTTTCTATTCAAAACCCATAGGAAAGCTTGTTTTAATCACCCACAGATGTTTCATTCAGTTCTGCTTAGCTTGGCACAGAACTTCAGAAGGAAATAAAAGAAAAATCTTTATTTTATATTTCAATTGTAGATTGTTACAGACTAAATAAAACGCCAAATTTTTATTGGAAACAACACAGCCACTGTAATAACGATAGTCGACATCTCATTTTTACAATTATAATTTTTTCTGGCATTTGTTTAACTCAAGATGGTTTCCATATTTTACAAAAGGGATCCCCCCCACCCACTACTCTGAATGAACCTTCACTGAAGCCATAGAACCTTGTCATTTATTTTTAATACATTCTCATACATTTGATTAAAATTGAAACTACAGCACAATAGATATTTAGTGATTAAGCTCTTACATTCTTTCTACCATTTCGGTGTCATGTCTTCATATGTGTTATCCTTTTAAATTTCTTTAAAAATAACCCCCAAAGATGATTTCACACATATCGAATATCTTAATAGGTCAATTCTTCCTTGTTTGTGTTTTTTATTTCTTAACTAAACAACATTGATATAGAAACATTCACTATGAATTATATTTACACTTCAATTATTCAATGTAAGGGGAAAGGCAGATTTCTGGTAGGATTTTTTTTTTTTAAGTTTAGAGGGGCAACTAAAAAAATACTAGTAGTGGTACTGAGGATTGAACTCAGTGCCTCACACGTGCAAGGCAAGCACTCTCACACTGAGCCACAATCCCAGTCCCCTGGTAGGATATTTCTATGAATTTCTGATAGATTCTCTATTTTCCTCCCAAAACTTTGACAGGATTGCTTCATATCCCATGCCTTTATACTCCAATCCGAACAATTATTGCACATCTCGCCCGATTCCTGAAACCCTGAAATTATGTGATCAATTTCTAATCTCTTTTTACTTCCCTAATGCCCAAAATTGAACTATATGGATAAGACCCAAGTCCAAAATTCAACCAATCAACACTGCTGCTTCAGAATCATTTGTATTTCCTTGGAAGCACCAATTATGAACTTTCTTCTCATTCCAATGTGTTAAAATATCACAGAGTCAATTTGGTGGTTGTTGCTGCTTTAGTACACTGGTTGATACCGAAGGTAAAAGGTCTTCTCAAATAAAAATGAGCCCAGCTGGCTTAAGAGAAGGCTCCATGACAAAACTGATGTCAATCAACTTATTTTGCTTACCATAATTCTACTGCTCTTCTTCATGTGCCAAACACCTGGATCAAAGAACGTGCTGAAGTACTGGAGTGACTGACACCATATCCAAAAGAAGCTACCAAATCTAATCAAATGTTCTAAGTCAACATAGGAAAAGACATAGTTTTCCTTATGTGGTCTTGTTTTCCCATGAAAATGACAGCTCTTCAAAGAACAGCTCTGAATTCTGTTGATAGAATATTGACTTTCCCAAATTATCTGACCTCCCACCTATATACATTTATAATCCAACACCAAAGACAATTAGCAAGTCCATTAAAGACCCAAGTGTACTTTTTCATGTCAATGTCATGCACACATTCTATATAACCTAATTTTGCTTCCTGTAACTAAACAAAACTTTTAATTATTTTACCAGTTTTCTTTTGAGAAAAGGAAGTAAAACTCAGTCCTCTTTTGATATACAGACACCATAATCAAGATAACTGGATCTGTGAGTCAAAGACAAGAAATTACAATTCGCCCCAGCACAAAAATAAAGCAAGCTTTAAATATAAAGTTGCTAACCAGTTTCTCCGACTGTAGGCTTCGGCCATCATATGCATAGTACTGAAATATTATCTTCTAGAAACGCTTCTCCTGTTTGAAGAGAGAGAAGTAGAATACCAAATGCTCAGTTGAGCGCAGCGTCTGTGTGTGCATGTAATACTGGATGATTTCTTTAAGAATATCAAGTACAGGCAACCAGGTGTTGTGAAAGTAACAGGAATAATAAAAACAGAGTGGTCAGAAGATTATGATAAAAATGAAATGCAGAGGGGCAAATAAAAACACATAGGAACAGAGGCATATTTTATGACATAGTTGAAAGTGAATATAATTTAGTTCATTTTTGAAATCCAAATGTGAGGTTTTAAAACATCTCAGGCACAGCTACATATCATTCCTTATCAAGAAGGTTCCACCTGCTTCTACCAGAAAAAAAAAAATCAGGTAATTTATTAGTTTCCTAATCTGTAAAATCACTTATTTATACTGTATTTCCTCAAACCTGATATTCCACCAACTTTAAGATGTACTATTTTATTTGCCAGGGGTAAAAAATGCTAATTAATCCATGGCAGATAATCAACTGTAAAACACACACCACCTTTAAAGATTAAAAAGGGGAAAAAAAGTGCATCTTAGATTTGAAGAAATAAGTGAAAATATGTATAGAAAGAATTTTACTCTAACAACAAAACACCAGTTCAGGAGCACAATAGAAGACTTACTTAAGAATAATGAGTGTGTAATAAATGCTTTAAAGAAGAGAAATATCTCACAAGTAACAAGGACAGTTAACTTATCTCTGAATGTTCAGAAATCTTTCCATATCCCAAAACATTCTTCCCCATTATGATCTTACATGTTTACGTAGTGTAATTTATTGGGTGTTTTCACTGATTTTGTAAGTGAAAAGTGCTTACAACAAAGAAAAACTTTAGAAAACAGATAAAAACAGGACCCAGATAAAGATGTGATTGGATTTTGAACTGTAATATGTAGTCACTGTTTGAAAAATAAACAGATTTAAAATAAAAATATTCTCTTGATGCCAGAAGTCCCCTCAACCCCAATATTGCTCACCCAGCTTCTAAAGCCTTTACCCGTTTTAAACCAGGAGACATTCAATCTCAGTCCTCCCATCTGATTATTCTAGAGGGGAAACAGCAAGAGAGGACGAATTTAAAGACATTAGGGCTAGGGACTCAGATGTAGCTTCAGGGAAGTTCAAGGTTAACACTGACTATTCTTTCAGCTACTTCAACCCACACCAAGGAGGAAAAAAAAGAGTGTTCTTCCCTTCAGTTTCTTTTTTTTTTTTTTAATGCTTTCTTATTGATACCAAGATTTTTTTCTGATTACTATGGTAATTGTATACATACACATTGACTACAACACCCACGGCCCCTTTCCACTTAAGAAAATGACTGCCTTAAAGAGAACACTGTTCCCACTCTACCAAGAGCCACCAAAAAAGCAAACGATCTACAAAATTTTAACTATCCTTGAGCCCATCAGAGAACTGCAGCCATAATGCCACATAACCTGAAATCCCAACAGAGGCAAGCCTTTCCAAAGCGACTGGGTATGCAAACTACTCTTTGGCACAGCAAGGGAGAAAGAACTGGTCCCCTGATACAAGTAAGTTAGAATAAATCAGACAAAATGTTAATTAATTTTTAGAAAGCAAATGTGGGCTAATGTGTCCATTTGAAACAGTTGAAGCCCCCAGACATAAGCGACGTTTCCCGTCACTCTCTCAGCCTCATGAGACTTCCCTGGGTACTATAGGCAGAATAAAGATTAGGGACAAGACAGAAAATCTGACAGTCTCCTTTGGTGGCACATCTGCTGACAGGAACAGGCACCTCCATGAACCCTTCTGTCTTGTGAGATAATAGACCTAAGCTACAAAGAAGGGGAAAAATTTACAGCACAATAAACTCTTGTTTCCAGAGCCCAGGTGACCTGTTGCTTCTTGAGAAGGAGCAGAAGCAGAAACCCTGTGTTTGCCATATAAGAATGAAACCTTGGGCCCAGGATTCTGCACTGATGCCAAGCAGAGGTCAGCTACTACCAGGAGAGGGACAAGAAATTCTCTCCCACCCAAGACCAACTGCAGGTATGAGGCAAATTTAGCTGCCATGGGAGGAGACGACAGAATGCTGGGAAAACCGGGATTCTAGAACCCACAATACAGGGCCTGTGAGACTGAGGCTGGGCCCCCACAAGCCCAATGCCAATTAAAAAGCAACAGTAATTTACCACTGGGAAGAGCGAGGACATGAGGACGGTCACCCTCTGTGGCTTAGGCAAGCTGGGAACAATAGGAGCACTGAGAAAAAAGAATCCATGCCACACATCCCACTGCAAGCACAAGGTGACAGCAGTCACAATTTTGAAACCTGGAATCCAGTTTGACACCTGACTAAATTGATTCAGCCTCCACACCAACAGCATCGAAGCAGCCGCAGAATGCCCAACTCCCAAGACAAAAACATCATTTCACTCACTGTCCTCAGTTCTTCTACACACAGCAGTCAATTAAAAAAAAAAAAGTTTAAGACACATAAAAAGGGCAAAATAAGCCGTTTTCAAATGAAAATCCAACCAACAGGAGCAAACAGAGAACTTAAATGTTGGAATTATCAAACATGGACTCAAACCATGATTTATGTGTTAAATGATCTAGTGAAAAAGATGGACAACATGCATGAACAGATAGTGAATTTAAGCAGAGAGATGGGGACTGTTAAACTCAAGTGGAAATGTTAGAAATTTTAAGAAACAAACACTAGAGATTAATAATTCCTTTGTTGGAAGATGAAACAGTCAATGTCTAGATTAAGAGAGTGTTCCAAACTAAATCACAGAGACCGAAGAAGGAAAATAAGAATTTTTTTTTAGTAAGAAAAAAAAGATCTGTGGATCAATATTGACTGTTCTAACACATGTGTAACTGAAGTTCAAGAAAAAAATTTAAGTACCTACAGAGGTATCAAAATTTTTCCTAAAGTAATGAAAAACAAGCCACAAACCTAAGAGTCCCAGAGAACCCCAAGCAGGATTTTCTTCAAAGAGGAAAAAAAAACACCTCCACACACCACGATCAAACTGCTGAAAAATGCTTAAAACAGAAAAAATATATATTATATTTAAAGGAAGAGAACTAAATAAAAACCTAAAGTAACATCACTTATACAAAAATAAGTTGTAAACGCCATCTTGCCATCTCACATTGGGCGTTTGATAGTTACTCGGAATTTCGTCTTAATGTACGTTCAAGGAAAGAGCCCTACTCTTGTCCTTTGATTAATGTGACCTCTCTGTCCCCTTGCACAATGCTGGACAAAGCATACATATTCTATGAGCACTTCTAAATTGAGAGACTTTGCGTGATTTTAAATGTAATCAGCAAACTTTTTTTTAAGGACATACGTAGTCTTAAATTATATAAATACTTTTAAATCAATTTCCAAGATGCTTTAATTTTCCATTCTCTACCTTTGTTTTGGGAAATATGAAAAACCTTTGTAGGGCTGTCTCCACATTTAGCCAAATGAGATCACAGATCCTCCCCACTTGGATACTTCTTTCCCTAGCACCTAACACGTCGAACTTTAGATACAATCATCAATGTGTTGTCTTCTTGTGTACGACTTCATACGCGAACAACTGTGTATGACTTCGTATGTGTATGACTTCACGTGTGTACTTTGTCTTTTCCTCCACAGATTACCGAAACTTCAAAGTAAGGTCTGTACTATATATACAGGTTGAGTCCCCCTTATCTGGTCTTGGGACTAGATAGGTCTCCAATTTTGGATTTTCTCAGATTTCAGAATATGTTCACAAACATGAGCTCTCCTGGGGATGGGACTGAAGTCTAAGCAACGAAATTCACTTGTTTCATATACATCTTCTACACGGAGCCTGAAGATCATTTCATACAGAATTTTCAGTCTGCCCACATTTTGTATGCGCCCTGTCCCATGAGGTCAGGTGTGGGATTTTCCATTTGTGGCATCATGTCAATACTCAAAAAGCTTCCAATTCTGTAGCTTTTTGTATTCCAGGTTTTCAGAGGAAGGGTTAACCTGTATTTAGTATTTCATATACAACAGATCCATGATGAAACACATGGTTACTAACGTTAATACAATTAGAGTATCAGGTAGTGTCCAGCTCTGTCCTGCTTTTAGGTCCCAGGCCCCAGAAGAGGGGGCCTACAGTAACAACGTCAACTAACCTTGGTGAGCTTCCCCTTGGCCTTCTTCCACACGCTCAGCTCTTGTTCCCTGCTGGCCTCAACTTGACCTTTCTGGCCTCACATCTGTCCCAGTCCATGGCCAGATCTGGGATTCCCTGAAGTCTTCATCTCTCTGGTTCCCCAACTACCACTTTATTCTCCACTTGATATCCTGTTCTCCTCTAAGCTTTCTCAGACATGCTTTCTGGAGCATTCTTTAGATGTTTTAAGACCCTCCCCCCGCCCCAGCTCATAAACTGCATACCTGGTTCTCATTCCAGCCCCAGGAGTCAGGCTGTGGACAAGGACTATTCTTAAAAAGTATGAAAACAAACATTTCTTTTTAAAGCCAAGGAGAAAAGGGGGCATTAGGGGATATTCAAACCATTCTTTTACTATGATTCTATTTAAGAGAAATGCAGCAAATTTGCACACAGTATCTATGAAATCAAAGAATATAATTCTAAAATTATTAGTTTAGCAGGATGTTTAAATAAATGGAATGTTGAGCTTGCCAATTTCCCATACAAGCAGAATAATTATTTTACAAAAACAGAAATCGAAAGACCAGGATTTGTCAGTGGGCTTTTGAAAATATGTTGCTCCTAAGAAAATTCCAAGGATGTGAGCTTAAGAGATGAGAAATGCTGAAGTGTCCAATCAATTTCTTTGGCCCATCCAAGTTATTACAGTCTATTCTCATTATTCTTCATAGTTATGTTCTATGAAGTCACTGAAAACCCTGAATTAGCAAACACTGAACTATTGCTCCTGGGAAAAAAAGAGTTGGGTTCCTGGGAGCCTCTGGTCACAACATTTTCATCAACTTATCAATATAAAACCCTGCCCTGTATGTTTCAGTTTACAGGTAACAAATGAATACTATTAGATAAGGTAACTTTGAACTCACACCCAATAGCACTATAACTCATTCCTACATGAGGCCCATCAAACACACAAATTTTGTCTTCAGGCACATCACAGTCTTCTTGTGCTTAAGAATATACACAGCGCTTCAAATACCATGCTTGGCAGGCATTTTAAACAGCAAAGTCACCAAAAGAAGTGCAGAAAATGTGGCACTAAATAGACCTCAAATTTTTTTTCAACTTCTTTACAGTACAACAGACAAAACAAGAAAGCAGAGTGTGACACTGCCCAACCTCAGGTGGGTATGTGCCTTTGGATGACTCAAATTTTTATTCCCTCTGCATAGGTCCATGAGTGATGCAATGTGCCCTCCTGGGATCAACCACTATTTGCACTTCCTATTTCTGGTCCCATAGACCAAGTCCTCCTCCTTTATTATTATTCAAGAGCCCACATTATTACTGCTTGTTACACTGATGTGGTCAGCTGTGCTGCCCTCTTCGAGCACCATCTCACCTTAGCCCCCCACATCCTATGCTATTTCCCTCCTTCCTTGCCCTACAGCGAGCAACTGAGTTTCCTTCAACCTGACATGACTTTCTAGTTCCCTCGTCATTCTTCTCCAAAAGTGATCACAAAGTCAATTTCAGACATTTTCCTCTGCTGTGAATGAGTCTGCCTGGCCCTTTTCTGAAAGTAGGCCTTGACAGAAATGGACACTGAACAGAAAAAGGAGGATCTGAAACCAAATGGAATATAACCTTTGCCTCCCTTCACAGTTCTGCTTAACACCAGTCCTACTTAAAGGGATATAATGCGTTCCTCTATCCAGCTGAATAAAAGATGTCAAGTGATCTGGAAACCACGGTTTCTACTATTTACAATGTAGACATGTTTGACTGAAATTTAAAATTAATTCTTTCAGCTGCCATATTCCATGAGCTAAAAAAATATTTGTATAATATCTCAGTGTAAAATAATGTCACCTCAAGGTCTGTTTAATTTTGCTTTTTTGAATAATATATTCAAACATTCCTGCTAAATGCAGAACTTTAAATAAACTGGATTGAAAGATTTTTTTAATAAGATTTGGGGAATGAAATCATGAAGTTACCTGTTTCTTTTCAATAGTTCATTTTGAGGATTTCTCAATTTTAAGATCTCAAAGTGAAGTATGATCAATCAGATGGACAGTTTTAACTATTTGGTTGCCACTGGAATTCTTGGATGTGACACGTTTTGACATGAATGTGACATTTTGACACGCATGTGATGCTTTTGTTTAAATATTCATGATGTGTTTGGGGGATGTATGCAAATTTTTCTTCAACTGCTAATTTCAGAACTGGAATTTGCTAAATGTCCTATGTAATTAGCCACTTGTAAATTGGACCATGAAATGACCGTGTTCATCAGCCAAAATGGTTCACTCTAATATTTACAATGTGGATTTTAAAAGACAAGTGCCAAGTGCAATCCATTAGTGATTTTACTTCTGCCTCTTGGTGGAATGATTCTCAAATGCTTTCCCCCTCCTATGAACTAAAATATCATTTTCTACTATATATTTTCTTTTTCATAAAAAAGGTGAATTTTTTGAAAGCTTATGCTCGTCTCTACCTCCAAAAATATCTTTTCCCCATTTTGACTTAGCTTTTTTACAGTAGCCCCTCAACCCATTCTGGGAGGAAGCCATCAGTTTGCATGCCAAGTCAAAGATGATAGTCAAAGGTAGACTGGAGATAATGGTGCTTCCCATTTTTCTAAATATTCTTGAAGTTGTTATTCAAGTGGCTTTAAGGGTTTTATATGGGAAGTACTTGGCATTCCCTCATGATGGGCCATACAGCCCTACACAACCCAAACTCAACAGCTGCAAGGATCAGCAATCAAACATGGAAAGGATTTTAAATAGTTCATAGAAATCTTTCAATACACTTCTTGAATGACATCTAGATATCAAGAAAACATCGGGCAGATTGTAGAAAAGAGTTATGAGGAGGATTTTCTTTCTCAAGGCTAGTCAAGTGAAGCAGTGTGAGCAGAAAAAGAAGAAATCTTTCACCGGTTGTGATCAAGTCCTTATAAACACTACTGCACTTGGACCAGCCAAGAGTTAGTATTTCTTATTTTTCAAATTCACAAAAGAGAATATCTAGAATAATTCACCGTGGAATATTTTTGTAATAAAACATGCCAAGACCCATGGAATATTTTCCAGCTTAGGTTAAAAATAATTTTTACATCTTTGAGTGGCTAACACCTTCCCAGACCTCATCCATATAAACACCTTCTCCCATGCGCTTTCTGCTTCTGCCATTTATTTGGCCCTCCTGCAGCCTCCTCAGTTTTGACACTTGCATACTTATTACCCATTTCATAGGTACAGAGTACATCTTAAATATCTGTCTCTCCCTCAGGGCCTTGTGCACTGAAAACTATTGCACACGTGATCTGCTCTTGTTTCAATGAGCTGTTTTTACACCCCTGACCAACTTAGTTGACCTTATCTACATCTTCCCTATTCCATCTCTACTGATATTTCTAGAGAGGCAATGGCCAAACAATACACAGTGATCTCGATAGACACATAGTGGTTTTATTTCCAAATTTTAACTTGGGTAATATGAACACATTCATGCACTTGAAGCAGCTATGCTCTGTATATTCCCAGAATGTCAATAGGAATGGTGCTTAAAAAAATTAGTTAGGCATTAGCTCAAAATAGCTAATGGTTAATTCAGGTATTTTGGCTTCAATTTTAGTAATATAAAAATATCTAGCCATATTAATATTTCAGAACTTTGTCAATAGATCTATGCATGGATCTGTGGGGAGATATAAGCCTAACCAATCCAAATTTTGTGTACAAGAATTAAAAATACTCTGAGCATTATCTGTCAAATGAACGCACTAAAAAAATTTCTGCCTTAATTCCTGATTTTTATTTTTGAGTGAGACTATGAACATATTTCCCAGGCTAAAATATATGAAAATAAGTTGATCAATTAAAAAATTACAGTAAGGATTTAAGTGAGTGAAATTATCTAAGTATTACCTAGATTTGGAATCAAGGGCTGGGGTTCAACTCTCAGATCTATGACCACCTTATACTGGGTAGACTTGGCCAAGTCATTTAATCTCTGCCTATGTGTCCTCTGCTATATAGACTGAAGAAACTTCTACCATCGCCCATCTATTTTAGAGACCGAGATGTTGAAAAATCAAATTAAAGCAAGTTTCTCAACCCTGGCACTTTTGACATTTTGGACCAGATAATTCTATGTTGTAATTCTGTGCACTCTTAGCAGCAGTCTGGCCTCAATCCACCAGATGCCAGCACAGTGTATGCGTGCATGCACACACGCACAAATACACACAAACACACCCACCCACGCACACCATTCAGCTGTAACAACCCCGAGTATCTCCAGACATTGCCAAATGTGAGGAGGGGCAATAATCACACCCATGCTAACCCCTCTGCCCTGTTCAGAATGACTAAAACAAATGATTTATATAAAAGCCTTCATTAATATGTCAAATATATAATGATCACCTACTATGTGTCAGACACTGTGGCCAAGTCAAACAAGATGTGGTTCATGGCCTCCAACAGAGCAGACGAGCAAATCAGCATTTGGAGTGAGAGCATTTGGGGAGCCCCTGGAGGTAGGGAGGAATGAAGGAGCACAAAGTTGAGACAGTGAGGAGCATGAACAACAGGAATTGGTGACTAAATGGATGTGGAAGATTGAGGAGAGAGAGGAGAGAGAAACAATTCTTACAATGTCAACCATGGTTAATTATTATTTATTACCCAAGTCAAAAGAATTTTTCCCACAAAAAACAGGGACATTTCCCAAAAGCAAACTCATACCATGTAAATGTTCGTAAAATAAATATTGCCTCCACTGTGACTGCTTTCATTTTAACCAGTGGGGAAGCACATTTAGACAAACTATTCCATTTCTTCCATTCCATTTGCACTCCTATTCCAGAATTATCAAGACCAGCAGAGGTCAGTTAATTCCAAAGCCGTAATTGGGCTGTCAGGGCCTACAAATACGGTACTGACATGGCAAGGGACAACATGCAGCATTTGTGGGTTGTTTTTTGTTTTAATTTCATTCATCAATGAACGCATTATTTCAACACTAAGAGTTTAGTTAGATTTCAACTTTGAAAACCCAAGCCAAATGTATTTGTACTGGTATCAGAAGGAAAAAAAAAACCTAACCTGGGGCAAGAAATCCCCTTTCCCCATGACACTGGAGATGGGTGGCTTTTCAGCATATTATCTGCATGTGAGGTCCTCACAGAGGTGGCTCTATTAACTGCCCTCTCTGCGGTGCAACAGGGAGAACAACTATCCCATTATCTCATGGCACTTTCTGGTTTCTGTGAAACCAGGAAAGTGCTGTTTTTTGAGATGCAGCACATAGCATTCATTAGAGGAGAACTAGTTAAAGGCTGCTAATGGCGCCCTTTGGCTTCTGGTCCTGTAGAGGTATTTGGAGGAGGTCCACAGGCCTAACCACATCGATTTTAGATGAAATTCTCTTTCCAAATACGTGTTACCCAACACCCCCCAAAACATATGAAAGCCTTCCTGGTTTTTAAAGTTTATAATTCCCCTGACAATGGAATTCTATGTGGAAATATCAAAATTCAAGTAACAAAAGCAATTTTTGAGAGGATCAAAAATAGAAACCATTATTAAAGTATAAAAACATTTTAGTTACTTAAGAATCCACATTTCGAAGAAAGGCAGCCTTATTAACCGACATTTGCTCAATAGGCAATTTTCCCCGTTTAATTTTCATAAATAGATCACTTTGAAATGTATTTCCCCTAACAAAGGCTGCACATTAACAAATGATATAACATCTTCAAATTTTAATTAATGTCAAGAGCTTTATTTTGCTTCCAAGCAACTTACAGAAACATGTTATTAATATAATTTAATTTAAGGGGGTAGGCATTTGTTTTCTATTTTTACAAAGGTGGTTCTGAAATTCTGGCCCTGTCAACATCATTTAAACATTCTTGTTCCATGCCTCCATATAATAAATTAAATCAGCATTTTAATTGTGCCCATGCTTTGTGGTTCCTGGCAGCACAAAAAGAGTCTCTGTAAGCATATGACTCCCCCTCCACAAAACCCCACTGAGTGATTAATTGCTAGTCTGGAAGATATAAATATGTCTCTCAATAAAGACAGTATGGACTGCTGGAAGCTCTGGCCTTATACGTCTCCATGGGGTGCCTCAACTTAGCAGACATCCTCCTAATTCAAACAAGACTCTGGCTCCAGCGCTCACAGACAGCTCTGCCATGATACACTAGTCCTTTATTGAGTAGCACATTTGTTTTAATTAGCATCGTTTTGTACACGTAGAAGAACTGGAGGGAATCAGGCTTTTGAGGAATCAACACAGAATTCTCAAGGTGTCTGAGACCTTTAACCACGAACTAAGAACAGAAAGCCAGCCTGAGTTGTTTAAAAAGGGCCATCTTAAATAAAAGATTTTTGGGTTACACCCTGACATTAATCATGCTGCATTCTGAATTAAAGGTTTGGCCAAGAGACCTTAACTTTATAAATAAAGATGTGAACCAGCAGGTCTATCTGTACCCAAAAGTCACATCTACTGTCTGAACTGAGAAGCCATCAAGGTTACTTGAAGAGGGGAGAAGAGGAGGGGGGGGACAGCAGACTTATTGGCTACTTCCCTTTACCTCAGGATAATAAAAACAAGAATTGATAGAACTTCTACAACCATTTCTACAAGGCCAAGATACGGTAAAAGGAATTACACCAGTCATTTAAGCCAAAAATTGCCAAGTGGTCAACTAACCTGGAAATGAAGATTGACACAACAAAACAAAAATAGAATCTGGCTCTTTTAAATCAGAGCATTTTCCTGTAACTCTCTGGTATACTCCTTACATTTTTTATTCCCACAACTGAATACCTCATCCCCTACACCCTTTCATTATGCTTTAAAAAGGTGTCAGGTAGGAGGGGATGAGAAGATCACCCTACACAACATTCTGGCAAATCTAGAAAAGCAGACAGCATTTTCCAAATATCCTATTTTAAACAGGATGAAAAGGAAATTTCCCAAAAAAGCAAACACATGTTCTGCCATGGAGACACACCCTTTGTATTTGGAATTCTACTCTCCTAGTACTTGAATATTTACCAGGCCTTGTCAAAGACAGAGTTAAGCATGATCAAACACACATACAAGGATTAAGTCACTTAAACCAACCTGAATCTGAATTGGAGTTCTGCAGTAGCTTGCAAGAATAGCCATAATATTTTAACTCCTCCCTTAAGAGGAAGGATGAATTTTTCCCACCCTTGGTCTTACAGCTTGCTTCCATGAACATAATGCACAAAAATGGCAATGTGTTAGTCCTGAGCCTAGGCTTCAAGGATCTTACGGCTTCCATTCTCCAGTTCTTGGAGACATTGTCGCAGCAAACCCATGTTGACAGTCACCTGGAGAAAGGCCCCTGTCATTCCAGCTTTCCCAGATGTGGCTTTCACAAGGCAGTCAACCCACACAATCTATCAGATGACTGAAGGAGCACAAGCAATCCTAGACCCGATTACAGAAGCTCAGAACAACCAGCCAGCTGAGCCCAGCCAAATTTGTTAATTTGCAATATCACAAGCTAAATTATTAAATGAGTGTGTTTTTGAACTACTAAGTTTTGGGGGGACTTATTATACAGAAACAGAAAATTGATATGATTCTATAACCACACAACTAAATCCTTCCCAGGTTTTAAGCCTCAGTTCAAGTTTTCCATTATGCTCACAACCTTTACCAGATGCTAGTTTCCAAACCTGCTGACCTAGTCCTTTTCAATTTCTGATACCAGTTGTTTTCTGTAACAAAATTTAGTATTTAGATATACCTTAGAAAATTATACAAGGCATTGGTTAGCTAAGAATTTGTGATTCAAATATAACTGCACTCAAGTACAGACCATGTTTTATATATTTTTTTCTTATTCAACACACCAAACACATAGGTGTTCAATAAATACTTGATTTAATTTGAAAACTGCTTAAGTTTGCTCTAGGCCTTTAGCTTTTCTTATTTGTGAAATATAGATACTATCCTGTCTCAGAGACTAAGACATTTTTAAAGTTAATTCACAGCTCTATTCCTTAAAAATAAAAAACATTTTATAGCAAAGCAAAAAGCTAGATAAAATTTTAAGTATACATATATGTTGCAAAAGTCACCAAAACACCACCATTAAAAGACAGCAACTGGGAGCAAACAGTCATGATACATTTAACAGAGAAAGAGCTAAAATCAGTAACATGCAGAGGACTCCTATAAGGCAATATAAAAAAGGCAAACAACTCAAACTGGAGGAAAAAGATATTGATGGTATTCTAAAGAACAAGTGAAAAAACAGCAGAGATGCTTAATCACACAATAAGGAAAATAGAAATTAAAATAAAGTACTTAATCATCTGATTACTTAAAAATAAAAATATTAAAGATGCACTATTGGTTTATTTTATATATGGAAACAGGCCTTCTTGCACACCGTCAATAGGAGCACAACTGGCATAGCTCTTAGGTCAGTTGGGTAGTATCTACCAAAATGTTACTGATGTACGTGCCTTTTAAGCCAGAAATATCTACTAAAACCTTGATTTTAATATTAACTGGAAAGCTAAATTGTTACCAAGACTCTCATGGTAAATACTGATTCAACCATGTGTGGAAACCTCTGCAGAAATTTAAACGAATATGACAAATTTGTACGTACTGACAGACAAGGTCAAAGACACAGTAAGTTAAGAAGGCTCTTGATCAAATAAGTATATAAATGCATATAAAATAGTCTGGAATACACACTATAATAACAGCCAGTTATTGAAATGGTACAGAGGATAGGGTCAGTAGAGTTGGCAAAGTGAAGATAATTTACATACTTACATTTGCCTTTTCTCAAACATGCATTTGTGACATGTATATGATTTATTTATATTGCACATACCTGGGCAGAAAGAGATGGAGCAAAGACGGATTCAACAAAGGAGCCAAAGAGAGTTGAACCTTCA
The DNA here is from genome assembly GCF_964194105.1 of Spermophilus citellus. NCBI lineage: Eukaryota > Metazoa > Chordata > Mammalia > Rodentia > Sciuridae > Spermophilus > Spermophilus citellus. The sequence goes on along the minus strand of NC_138200.1, from coordinate 54,366,858 downwards.
TGGAGAAAGTTGTGATTTTTCTGCCAGTACAAACCAGTGGAGTGGTTGGTGTTGCACACAGACGTCAACTTTTCCTGCCATTGGTTGTCTCTGTGACCCGATTCCCACATCCCAGAAGAGCTGATATCCAGCTGTGAGTTGTACTGGGGGCCCCATGTTTGGCTTCTCAGGACCACAGGAGAGCTTCCCCCTGGAATCCGAAATCAAGAAAATCACAATGAGCCTCTGAAAGCTAGAATCGAACAGCTCTGCAAAGTGAGTCAGAAGAGAGATGAGAGGCCACCTGAAATAACAAAGTGGGAAGTTGCCAATTACAATCTTCCTGTGCCAAGCACCAAGGACTTCCATGCACTTTCTCACACTTCATCTTCACGAACACTGTGGGTTACAGAGCTAAAGAAAACGAGCATGGATCACAGTTTGTACATGTAGCCCAGGGATTTGAATCCAGTTCAGTTTAATCCCTTCACCTACAGTTCATGAAATGCTTTCCCCCCCCCCTCCGCCACAGTGAAGTAAAGGACTCTGAGTTGGCACCACGTGGCTCTCTCCTTGCAGTATGTATTAACACGGGTGTCTCATCCCTAAAAAAGTGGGGGCTTATGCTTATAATCCTAGTGATTTGGGAAGCTGAGGCAGGAGGCTCACAAGTTCAAAGCCAGTCTCAGCAATTTAGCAATAACCTGTCTCAAAAGGGGGCGGGGGGGGGGGCACTGAGGATGTGGCTCAATGGTTAAGTACCCCTGGGTTCAATCCTGGGTACCAAAAAAAAAAAAAAAAAAAAAAGGAAGGGGCAGTAGCTTGTTATCCTGCTACTTGTGTTGTGGTAAGGATACATGTCACTTGTCCAGCCAGCTTCCAGGACACCAAATACTAGAAGGGAGAACAGGTACTGCCTGGCAGAGCGCACCATGAGAGGGGGCTGCTGTCAGCCTGGTGCCATGGAACAGTCACCAACCTCTTGTATGATTTCCCATTAAATCCTGTGTCTCCCATGCCGTCTCCAGGCATGTTCCCTGGCTTTCCCAGGACCCACGGCCACTGCCCTGGCACAACTGGGCTGTGGATGAGACAAATGGTAAGGGTACAATGGATCCATCACAAGGATCAACCATCAGCAAGTAGGGTAAGAGGGAAGACGTGCAGGTTGAGAGGGTACTGTGTCCTCAACATTGAGAAAGGGATTTGCAGCCAATCTGGTTAGATAAATGTGGATGTGAATTTTCCACCAACAAATCTGTTTCATGTACTGAGGGCCTACACACAAAAACAAAAACAACTTTTGAAAAACATGTTCTGCTGCTTTTAACAACAAAAAAAAAAAAAAAAAAAAAGGTTTGGACACCAGTGAGGTAGAAGGAAAGGACGGCTGGTGCTCTGTTTGGCACTGTGCTGAAAGTAGCCTTTAAATTCTTTGGAAATCGTCTACAGGCACCTGTGGTTATAGCAGGTTGAGACATCTGGTTGGGAGCACAGTAGTTCCCTAGAAGTTCTCCAGAGTGGCTGTATCCGCTGTTCTCTTGAGAGTCTAACTTATAAGAGCCCTCATAATTAAAACCCTCACCCCCTAATCCCAAGTAGAGGGAGGTCTTTCAAGCATCATGATGGACACAAAGGGAAGGCAAGCTCTTTTGGAACTGCTATGCTTGGGAGGCAGAGGTAGTCCCAGTCCAAAGTCAGAGTTCAAATCCCAGAGCTGGCGCTTACAGGCTGTGTGGACCAGCGGACCACAGCCTCAGGATTTTTATATGTAAAATATAAACCACATGGGAGGACAGAGAGTACCAAAGGCCTGTAAAGTGCAGGGTGCTGGGGCTAGCACACCGCAGCCTTGTCAGATGTTATCTTATGTGTCATCAGAAGAAACAGATTTGGGGCTGGGGATGTGGCTCAAGCGGCAGCGCGCTCGCCTCGAATGCGTGCGGCCCGGGTTCGATTCTCAGCACCACATACCAACAAAGATGTTGTGTCCGCCGAGAACTAAAAAAAATAAATATTAAGAAAAAAAAGAAAAAAAAAAAAAAAGAAGAAACAGATTTGAGGATCAAATGGAAAGTGGATTGGAAAACAGCACGATACGTGGGGCATGAAGTGAAAAACTACAATCCTCAAAGACAGGGATTGTAACACACATGTGCACCAAGTGCCACAGGAACACGAGGAAGAAGCGGTGGTGAAGAAGGCAGAGATCTTCCCAAAGCCATAACCAGTTCGACCCGGTACCATGTGGAAAAAAAAATGGGAAGGAAGCTTTAATAAATTCAGTGAGGAAATTTTTAATAACTAGGATTTTGACATTCACACATTCAAGGACCAGAGTGAGCCAAAGTGATTAAACCCCAAAATAATCCACTTCCTCCAAATCTCATGGCCTGAAATACTGAGAAAATGGTCCCAATTATTTAGGGATCCACTGCCAAAATAAGTTTGCTCCTCTACAACTGATAACAGTTTTGATGCTTAGAAGACCTTTAGAAAGCATGTGGACAAAACTCTGTGCATTTAAGAAGTTCATAGTCACTGCTATTCAAGGAAGGAATTAGCTGCATATCCACAAATTGAAAGAAATCAGATAAAAATTACAAAAAATAAAAAGTTGAAATAATGTCCCAAGAAGTTTGTGCCCTAATCCCCAAAAATCTATCAACGTATTATCCTACATGTTAATAGGAACTTTGTATTTGTGACCAAGGATCTTGATAAAGAGGACACAGAATGGCAGAAGCAGAGGTGGGAGAGATGCACTTTGAAGATGGGTCAAGTGAACCATGAGCCAAGGGATGCAGGCAGCCTCCATTCGGTGGTAAAGACAAGGAGAGAGATTCTCCCCCAGAATGTCCAGAAGGGACACAGCCCTGCCAACACCTTTAGCTCTGTGAGATTCATTCTGTATTCTGGCCTCCAGAACTTTAGGGAAAAATAAAAATGTGTTCTTTTAAGCCACTGAATTTGTAAAAATTAGTTATAGTAGCAGTGGGAAACTAAGATGGAGAAAGAGGGTTTACTCCAAAGTCAGTCCTCAAAGCCCAAGCAAATATTTTATCCATCCTCCCAACATCCTAGAGGGGAGGAAGAAAGATAAAGTTTAGATTAATTCATCCAGGAGACTAAAGGAGATGAACAACAGATCAATGAAGAAAATACCAGGTCTAACACCTAGAATGGGACATGGTTTCCCCCAACTTTAAAGACACAGTTCTCCAGAGCTTTCAGTGAGATGTTTCTGCCATGGAGAGGTCCAGGCATTCCATTCTGATGATTTCTCAGGATCACAGTAAAACAATATGGTGGCCCACACTTGGTTTTTCTGCTGGTAACAATGATACTACAAGAAATGCTACAAACTGAATCCATGGCCAGGAGAGCCCAGCTCTTACCCAGATAAGAAGAAACCATGTCAGTAGCAACCAGAGATGGAAAGATGAAGTTCTCTTACCCTCTGAGAGAAAAAATACAAGCAAATGCTTATGGGAGAAAAGGGAAAAAGCAAAGTCAGGAACAAAATACATCTGCGACGTTCACATCCCCCAAGCAGACAAACAGACTCAGGACTCTAGGGAATGCCATGTTTAGTTCATTGCACCATTCCTGTCTTGCAGATCCTGTGCAAATGCATTTAAATGCTATCATCAATAACATCACCCTCTAAAACAAACATCTTTATGAATTTTCCCACTTTGACCATGTGAAACCTGCAAATTTAACATACACCTGGAGACTGAGGCAGCAAGGTAGGCAGTCTCCAACTAAGAAATTTGAAGGAAAAAAAAATACATGGAACAGAAAAAAAAAGAAATCAACCTTTGATGAAATAATTGCTTCTGCTGTTATTTTCTGCTATTGCTTCAGAAATGTGCTCTCTCCCTCTCTTCCTTTCTTGTCCCTATAGTGAGGAGCCCTGCTGTTGTGCAGATGAAAGGTCCAGTCTCTTTAAAATTTCATGCAGAGCTCTTCACAACATTGAAGCTTTAAAGGCCCATGGCAAATTCAACATATTGTTACACTTGATGGAAGGAGATAAAAATTACATGCAAAATATACAGTATATTCATTGTCTGAAAATACTATAAAGTTACAGCTTCCTGTATTTCACTAACCAACATGGACATGTGTATTCTGATTTCAATATTTAGAAATACAAAGGATACCCAGGGAGTAGTGTAGCAAAAATAAGAATGAAACTCAAATCTTCCAAGGTTAGATTAGGGTCCTCGTATGTGGGGATAGCTTTACTCCTGGTTTTACTAAGTTATTTTAGAAATGTGGTACAGATTTTGAAAGTAACATAAGGTATAAAGGCAAAAAATCTTTAATAATTGTATCCAGTTATGTGCCTTAAATTATCTTTATCACTTATATGTCTATAGAGAAAATAGGATTCTGGTTGGTTTTATAGTTTTGCATATAAAATTTTAAAAATTAAAAAATTATTAAAATTATTAAAAAATTAAGAGTTAGAATTGTAAACACTGAAATGAAGAGTATAGTGGCCTCAAAAACAATCTGTCAATCATTACTCTGAGATTTAACTATACTGTGTTATTTTTTAAGTATTTTAAATTCACAAGTTAAGCATCATTGTGTCTAAATTTTAGCTGGAAATATGGCTTAGTTGTCTAGTACATCTTGGATTGTTTTCTCAGGGCTATTTTTATATGACCCCATTTGCCCAGGCTCTTGTATTTGTGTTCATTCTCTTTCAAATATTTGTTGACTATCTACTACTTGACAGGCATTGTGCTAGGTATTAGGGATGAAAAAGCAGAATGAAGTGTCCAAAGGCACTACATTCCAACAGAAGGAATTGAACAAGATAGATGGCACAGAGGAGATTGATGTCAGAAAAATCAAGATCTATAGGAGTTGGATACTGGTCAGAAGTGTCAGATGCATCCCAGATCTCCAGCACTGGTGTCACCAACCAATGCCTTTATGTTCCATAGTTACTTACCACCTCCCAGATACTGTTCTACTGTTCCAACTACCCAAGACACTACAGTGAGAATATCACAGACTAAGCCAACTCCCAACCTGTAAAGAGGACAAATGGACTATTGCCTATAGTTTGTCTCCAGCAAAACTCCAGATGAAATCTGGTTTCCAATGAACCAGTGTTCAGATGGGACCATCAAGAGGGATTCATGTTTTTCTCTTGAGACTAGATTAGTTCTTACTCTTCTGAATTAGTTGTTAAACAAGTCAGCTCCTCTCACCCCTCTTCTCTCCCACACATACCCACTTGCCACTCTGACACACCATGTGATGCCCCTTGCATGAGGTCCTTACCACTCAGAGCTGCCCCATCTCGAGTTTCCTTACCAAGAGCTAAATAAAACTTTCCTTTGTAAATTACCCAGTCTCTGGTATTCTACTACCACAACAGAAAACAGGCTAGTAAAACTAGTAAGCAGAGTAAGCAGTATCAGAACAGGTAAGTGCTTAAGAAAGTAGAGAGGTGTGATACAGAGTAACTGAGGGTAGGCAGGTTACTTTACACTGGAGAGTCAAGAAATTTTTTTCTAATGTCATACCCGACTCAAGATCTGAAGGCAGGCGAAGGGAAATCCATGCAAAGATTTGGGAGAAGCACAACACAGGAAAAGAGCAAGAGCAAGGAAAGAGGCTCTGAGCAAGGGCCAAGACTGAGGTTTTCAAAGGAGACCAAGACTGAGGTTTCCAAAGGAGAAGGCCAGCTGAGTTGCAGCAGGTAAGCAAGACGTAATGGCAAAGCCAGGCAAGCAGGGCCAGATTACGGTTTTTATTACCCAGGTAAGGAGTTTAGATTTTTGTCTTTAATACAGTGGACAAATTTGCAGGTTTTAATCAGAGGAGTGACAAAAAATCATTGGAGAAAGGCATTAGGGAATAAAAAGGAATCAGACCACCTCAAAGCTCATGGTAACCTAGACTGGAGATGACAGTGGCTTGGAATATCATCAAGAAAAGGAGCAGCACAGATGAGAAAACTTGAAGGTGGAGGCAAAAGGTCTTGCTAATGGGTTGGTTGTGCAGGGTGAGGAAAAAAGATGAAGTCAACTCCTTGGCTTTAGGGGTAGTGGATAAATCAGCTGAGATGAGAAAGAACCCTGGGAGGGAACCAAAAACTGTATGGTACATGTTAGGTTTGCGATGCCTCCCAGCATCAATGGGGGAGGTACCCCTGAGGCAGCTGGTGGTGACAGACTGGAACTCACGAGAGGTCCAGGCTGGATGTAAACTTGGAAACCTCTCAGTGCATAGAGATAAAGTCATGGGACTGAAAGAGGTCAGTCAGGGAAAAATAGGCAAAAGATCCCTGAAACTCTCCAGCATTTGAAGATTAGGGAGCCCCAAGGCCATCAAAGGAGACCAAGGAGGAGGCAGAATGCCACGAGAGAATGTGATGTCACCAAGGAGAAGGGAGTGGGCGGCTAAGGGGAAGGTGAAGGGATGTGAGGACACAGAAGTGACCATTGCCTTGGATATGATTGAGGTTGTTGGTGACCCTTAGGAGTATTTTGGTGGAGTTGAGAAGACAGAGGAGCAACAGTGTGATTAAGAATAAGATGTAAAGAAAGCATCAGTCCCTTTCATGATTTAAATTCTGTCAAGACAGACAGCAGGACAGATGGAGCCAAATTGGGGACTGGGGGGCGGGATGTGAAGTCAGGGGAAGGAAGACAGGGCAGGTGTCACTGAAGATGCTGGTGGTAAGGATTCCTCAGAGGGAGAGACCAGTGGTGCAAAGAGAAGCCTGAAGAAGGCAGGAGGAGGGGGCTGGGGTGTCGCTCAGTGAGAGAACTTATGCTTAGTATACATGAGGCCATGCATAGAGAAGAGAGAAGACGAGAAGGGATGTGACCCAGAAAATAAGGAGTGGAATTTCTTGATAAGGAGTCAGTATTTAATTTCCCCTCCCCTGCATCTACAAAGGACATTTCCTAATTTGGGAAATTTGAATCTACACTATAGGCTTGATGATATTACTGAATGGGAGCCGATTCTCTTGGGTGTGAGAATGGTAATATGGTTATGGAAGAAAAGGCTCTTTCCCTGGGTGATCAATGCTGAATTATGAGGGTGAAGTGACTTGCCATCTACAACCTTCAAATGATTTTACAGAAAATAAGGAAGGCAGACAGAGCAACTGATACAAATGTGGCATCTTGTTAAAAATTGTGAATCTAGGTAAAGTGTATTTGGATATTGGTTCTACTATTTTAACTTCAGTATAGATTTGGAATTCTCCCTATAAACTACCATGGGGGAAGGGGTGCAGAATAACAGAGGCCCAAGACAACCATTTCCCCACTAGACCCCCAGTTGAAAAGACAGAAGACCAATAGCATGATTAAGAATAATCTCTCTGGAGATGGGGCCCATCATTTTAATAAAGCCTTCTTAGTTGAGTCTGCTTACAACTGGAATTGTAGATAATTGTATTAATTTATCTATTGTTGTATATAAACCACACCAAAAATTACTTAAGGTGACTTAGAACAATCACCTTTTCTTTTGCACACAAATCAGTGTGTCAAGGACTTGGGTAGACTCAGCAGAGCAGTGGTTTAAGTGGAACTGAGGATTCAAGGCTGCCTTGAGCAGGCCTGGGGAATGGGTGCTGGCTGGGCTGCTGCACGTGGGTCTGCCTCCAGCAGAGTAGACTGGACCTCTTTACCTAGTGGATGGGTCTCCTCTCTACAGACACAGAAGCTACCAGACCTGGAGGTAGAAGTCTAGAACATCACTTTGATCACATGGTATGATCAAAACACGTCATATAGCCACCCAGATTCGAGTTCCTAGAGAGGGATTCCATTTCCTGAAGGGAAGCGCAACCGTATCACATTACAAAGGGGTGTGGACGCAGGGAGGCTTGATTCACTGGGGGCTGTTATTAAAACCATCTAATACAGACACCCACTAAATTAGACTACCAAAGCCCCTACTTAAATAATGCAAGCTTTGGTTACACCATAATTATCTTGTCCATATGTAAATGCTCTTCTGCAACTATTTGAAAACAATTCATTTTCTTAATTTCACAGAGACTTGCAGTAAGCACCATGGAAGTACGATTCAGGCTCTCTCAATGATTCCTAGACTCGGATCAGAGCCATTCTACACACTAAGGGACAGTGGGTTTTAGAAGAATCTCAAAGCTCTCACCAGCCTCACAAATGGGACCCGAGCTGGGGTGGGATAGGACCCCCTTCCATCCTCATTTCCGCCCTCTGTTTACTGCCACTGTCACCACCCAGTCTTTCCCCGACCTCATAATTTTTCAGAGGTTCATCAGCTGCTCAACATGTCAACAGAGGTGGTCAGAGCTTCAGCCCAGGATCTCAAATGGAAGGAGGAATATAGGGCCAGGACTTCTTTAAAGGTCAATGACAGAGAAGATGGGATCCACCGCCCTGGCTCTTATCCCTATCACTACAATTTCTGGGGTAGTAAGCCCCAATTCATGTATATTTATGAGATATATTAAAGCAATATATTCCTGTACATATTTGTCCCTCCTCAGAATGGCTTTTAACACTTGGCCCCTACTATGGAAAAATTCTATTCATATCAGCCCTCAAAAATCACAAGGTAGTATTTGATACTACACCTGACAAGTTGTCAAGGTGTGTGGCAGGCTGACCCTCCCTGAGCTGCCTGTTGACATAGGGCCTATTCACATAAACTACTTGTATGCAGTCCCCGGATGGTGCTGTGTGGCAGCCCCGAGTGTCCGTGCTAAATTTTGAACCTAGGTTCATCTGGCTTTAAAGCCCGAGCTCCTGGCACTACACTAAGCAGTGATAAAAATCAAAGGTATTAACCAGCTGATCACAGAAACTGGAGAATTACCTGAGCTAGAAAGCATCTCACTGTTTTCAAGGCTCCTGAAGTCACCCACAGAGAAAGAGGGAGTGGGTTGAAATTCCATTCCAGTTCCTTGGGCTTTAGTTCTGACCATTCTGTCATGAAAGAGCTGCGTGGCCTTGAGCAAGCCACTTCTTAGACTCCCTGTCCTTGTCACAGAAAGAGTTTCTATCGTAGCTGACAGTTCTTAGGACCACGTCTGTCTGTATGTGCTCATGTATGTTTATATAAAGAACACTTGGCTCAAATGCATGCACGCTTTAAGGACAGATAAATATTTGGGAAGAAAACATGAACAACCCCACTGCACTCCAAGAGCATGCATTCACATTCGTAAATTTTTACGTTGTCCCCCCAACCCCTGTCTTCTAAACAACTTCCACTTGACAGTATACTGTATCCAAATGTGTTTTCACTTCAAAATTTGTTCTTATTATCTTGGCATCTCAGAAAATATTTTTTCCATTTTCCAATTACACTTGAAAATGTCAGATCTAAATTATGATGTATTTCTGCCATTTTTGTTGGCTCTTTTTTATCCCTATTATAATTACTGGGAGGAATTATCACAACTATTTCCAATATCAGTAAATGAAACACAGGTATCCTTTGTCTCCAACTGTATAAATTATTAATCCTTATCAACACTTATTAATATCTGGACAGTGTATGTAAAATACATTGACACATGATGGATGGATCATGTGTGGACAGATGTCCATGAGGGGCATTTTCATGAACTTCTAAAATTTGGTCAATGATCAAGATGTCCTGAGATAATGTTTAGGCAAAAATCAAATGTTTGACTGGGGTTGTGGCTCAGTGGTAGAGCACTTGCCTAGCATGTGTGAGGACTGGGTTCAATCCCCAGCACAACATTAAAATTAAGGAAAAAACTAAACAAAATTAAGGGTTTTAAAAAAGTTAAATGCTAAAACTGCTCATAATCAATAGTGACCATAAACTGAAACTGTAATATGGTGTGAGAACTTGTAAAATATCATCCCAGTTCAAGTACTATTATGAAATTTAGGTAACTACCATATGACACCCTTGTTTATCTGATAGATAAATCTTTAACATTTAAATTCCAGGAAAAATACAATTGACTAGGCAAAAGAACCCCTAAAAATAACTTAGATATGGTCTAAAAATATAATGAATTTTCAACTGAAACAATAACAGATACTGGCTTTTATTAAGCAACTGTGAGGCCCCAGGCACAGAGCTAAAGGCTTGAAATCCATCAAGTACTTCAAATTCTCACAACCAGTTGTGCCACCTCCACTTTCCCACTAGGGGACACATGTGGACATCAATGTGATTTGTCCCACTGCTGGAGTCCTGGAATGACAGGGCCCTCAGGGATCACCAACCACCTTTTGTCTCGGGACTCACCAATTGCGGAGCTTCTGCCTGAAACTTGTTTTGAAAATGAGGACCCTGAGCCTCAAGACATCAACCAACATGTCCAAATTCTCAAAGTTGAGAAGTGGCAAAGCTGAGACCTGAAGCCAAGGGGCCCCCAAAACCTAGACTGTAATCACTATAGTCCAGTATCTGGCAGCAGGAAAATATCACACACATTGATGACCAAAAAAAAAAAAAAAAAGGGAAAATTCAAGGAACAACTACTCTTAAACCACTCTTAAAACAGACTTCCCTAAAGTAAAGCCCTTTGAGAAAGCATGACCATTTGTGTTGTTTTCGATCACTGAACTTATAAAACAACGTTATTGCCACTCTTCCAGCTCAGGAATCAGACAGTCTCAGGCCTCCAGATTTGCCCCGTAACATCCCATGGGGTCCTTCTCTGCCTCATTTCCCTCAAATCTTTGTTCCTATTAGTGAAATATTACCAGCTCTGCCCCTTATTATGTAACTGAAAGATATTACGTACCTGACATTCTTTGAAATAATATTTATATGAAAACTTATACAAAATTATAATTAAATTGGGGGCAACTGAATAGGAGCTATTTATTCATAAATCTCCTTTAAGTTTATCAGATACTAAAGAACACACCTGAAAGAATCACAGAAATAGAATGTACCCTCGAGTTACATCACACGAGAGGGAGGAAAAAAAAAATCTCTCTGGATAAGAAATTCAGGTTTATTTTATCTTAAATCAGACCAAGGGGATTTAGGTTGCTTTTTTAATCTACTTGTGCATAATGATCTCTCAGATTAATCATACTGTTTAATAGAATATTATTATTAATTAGACATGTCAGTGCTTCAGGCAGAAAATTATTGGAAAGTAAAAAGGTCTATATTCCAAAGGCTCATAAGAGAGAGATTTCCATTTCTATCATTGCACATCTCTCAGTTCCAATTCTCAGTGGAAATTTCTCAACAAATTCAGTCCTTGTTACACTAACATTTAGAAGTGTTTCCAATTTAAGAGATAGTTGAACTACAGTTTGCCTTGTAAGATATTGCCTGTGTTATTTATAAGCCAATTATATTTTTTAAGGCATCTAGGTTCAGAAGAAAATGCTTCAGTGTTGCCCATATTTTTATCATCTCAACTAGAACTAGACTGAGGCACGGACAACAACTGGATCAGTTTTATCCATCACACTGGCATCCCCCCAAATGTTCTCATTTCCAACCCAGGTTAAAGCAAGCGGCATCCTCCTCCTACCCATAAGCCCTATGTATTACAACTGGGCCACTCTAGCCACTCAGGGAAAACTCTACTGTTCCCCCATCAGACCAAGATTCCATCAGCCTCTCACAGGCACCCTACACAGATGTTTCTTTTGTTCCCATACTTTCCTATGTGCAAGATACTTCCAGAATCATGTTTTCCAGGACTCCAGTTCTAGAATGAAGCACAGGTATCCCTTGTCTCCAGAGGTCTCAGACTGATGATTTGGTCCTAATGATCATCCACCCTCACCTCCGATCCTCTACACCTTTAGCCTTCTCACTCTGAGCAGCCAAGCAAATGACTGAGCCTATTTATCAATTTAAAAAAAAATAGAAATAAACTACCTCAACTTCTGGGACACCTGCCAAGGAATTTCCCCAGCTGTAAAAAGTTCATCTCTTCACTTGTATGCCTTTATCTCCATTCTCTTCAGGAGTCTCCATCAAAAGCCTTGTCCTTTGTATCTTCATCCTGTCACCTTCCACTCACACCCACTCTGCTCTAACAAATAAATAGTTGCCACTAAAAAACATGTGAATAAAACCCACACACCAAACTCTCCCTCGACCCTTTTAACTATTGTCTTCCTTCCATAGCTAGACTTCTTCAAAAATAATGAAAGAATTTCTAGACAAAAAACATTTATGCAGACCCTGGGGTGAAAAATATAGACTTCTGAGAAATGTAAAGGTTTGGGTGGATGAAGAGCAGTGAGAACAGGCAGGAGCGAGATGATGCTGCTCTTAGGGCCAAGAAAGATATTAACCTACCTGATGTACTTGAAGGTTGAAGTATGTATATTAAGTGCCTTGTGCATGTAATAAAAGGTAGCTATTACTACTTAAAATTATTTCCTCTTTAAAAAAAATAGTTTAAGGGAGAGAATTGAACAACAGCAGGGGAGATAGAGAGGGAAGATGGGAGGGGAGGGGAGAGGAGGGGGGATAGTAGGGGTTAGGAAAGGTAGCAGAATACAACAGACACTAATATGGCATTATGTAAAAATGTGAATATGTAACAGATGTGATTCTGCAATCTATATTTGGGGTGAAAATGGGAGTTCAAAACACAATTTGAGTCTAATGTATGAAAGATGATATATCATGAGCTATGTAATGCTTTAAATAATCAATAAAAAATTTAAAAAAAATAAAAATAAAATAAAAAAATAAAATAAAATAAATAGTTTAAAAAAATAGGAGAGAATTTTCTAATATTTTTTAGTTCTCGGCGGACACATCTTTGTATGTGGTGCTGAGGACCGAACCCGGGCCGCACGCATGCCAGGCGAGTGTGCTACCACTTGAGCCACATCCCCAGCCCTCTCCTAACTTTATTACGGCACCCTCAAAAGCTATGGAAGTGAGAGAAGTCCAACTGCTACTTGACTTTAAGTCTAATGTAGAATGTAGGATAAAGATGAAATCTCTCAAGTCTACATAGGGAGCTCACCTGCACGTTTGGAAATACTAATGGAGACACAGGAGCTGTGTGTAGCACGATCGACATGCACTACACATAAATATGCAAGGAAAAAAATTTGCTCTGAAGCTCCTATTCTGGCAGATGGAGGTAATGTTTGCAGAATGAGAAACTGGGCCAGCATTTGTATTAACAATGACTTGCTCTCACAGTGCAACTAAATTTAGAGTGATCCCAGTCTGAAGGCTGGACTGATGGGAGAGGAGAAGTGCCAAAAAGAAGAGCACTGGGAGAGGTGACGAGCTGAACGCCCACTGTGTCTTCAGAGAAGCAGTGTATCCATGACAGGCTTCATGAGTCAGACATGATTATTTAATAAGAAAGACGAAGGGGTCAGAGGCAGGATTTGGGCAACCCATTCTAAAGGAATAGATGAGCAATGTACAGAGAATGCTAAAGTGATAAATTGGTACATCTGAGTAAAGGGCACAGGGGACCTCTTTGTGAGACAGTTGGGATTCAAAGGCTAGACCCTGAGCAGTCCTCCAGGCCTTCAACGCCCCACTGTACCTTCCCTCCTGGTCACTCTGCAGGGATACCTGTTGACATCCTCAGCTGGTTTTATTTTGTGGTCTATTCTCTTAAGACTGTGGGGGTCCTGTGGGGTTTCCCCATCTTTGTACATGTGGCCGCGATCTCAGCACTTGCTTCATGTCTCTGAATCTTGAAAAAAGTAGAAATCTCTTTTCTGTCTCTATCTAGATTGCCATCTTGCTGTTGCCTCCCAAAAATTGAATTTGGCAGTCAAAGCTGAGCACTGACTTGGTTGTTCTAATCTTTCAGTTTTCCCCGGACACTCTGAAACCTGTCCTTCAGTGAGGGCTGATCCTCACTGCAACCTCATGGCAACCTCGTTTACAAAAAAGCATCCAGCTGGGTGCAGTGGCACATGCCTATAATCCCAGTGACCCAGGAGACTGAAACAAGAGGATGGCATTTACAAGGCAATGTCTTGAGACCCTGTCCCAAAATAAAAACAATAAAAAGGGTTTGGGGTCTGGGGTTGTAGCTTAGTGGTAGAGCACGTGTGAGGCCCTGGGTTTGATCTGCAGCACCACATAAAAATAAACAATAAACCAATAAAGGTATTGGGTCCATCTACAACTAAAACAGTTTTTTAAAAAGGTGGTGGGGGGATGTAACTCAGTGACAGAGCACTTGCCTAGCATGCACAAGGCCCTAGATTCAATCCTCAGCACTGGAAAAAAAAAAAAATCTGTTCTTTTCTGTACTAAGGATTGAACCCAGGGCATCACACATGCTAGGCAAGTGCTCTATCACTGAAATACATCCCAGCGCCACCCCCCCCAAGACAACTCTTACATTTCCATATAAATCCAAGTTAGTCCCAATCTTTATTTTATACGTCACTTCATCTTCCACTTCCCCATGTAGCAGTACAACAGTTAACACTGAGAAAAATCCTCGAGATCTTGATGGTCATTCAACTAAAACATGACTACGTTATCATTACACATTGTATATGCATATTGTGTGCCCTACAAATACATATCAATTTTGAAATACACAAAGTTTTTGTGGAAGAAATTGGTCAATTTTGCACACATTTTTACAACTACCTGATTAAGTAACATGGTGATTCTTCAGATAGATATTTTAAATTGAAAATTTAACTACCTTGCATATACTACTCCTTTTCACAGTATTTAAAATAATTTGCTATTGTACCAAAGCAAACCATAAAATGGTAAAGGGAGTCTATGGGCCCTCCCATCCTCTAATAATAGGCACAGGCTTAAACTCTTCATTTCCTGCACAATCTAAGTGACCATGACTGTCCTAGATGTGTGTAAAAATCGCCTGCAGTGCTCAGCAATTATCAACAGCCTAGGAAAAAATTTAAGGTGGTAAAATTAAAATGATATGCATAATAAAGTTTAGCTGCCCCAGGAATGTGTCCAGCTCACCCACGATGAAAGCAGATCAGTGAGACCTTCATTTGCTGGGGTCCTGGCTGGCTCTGAACTCCCAGCAGAGCCAGGACCGGGAAAGAAGTTGGTCTCTTCACCTCTCTTAACTCTCACCCAATGAGCACACAAAAAACAGGATTTTTTTCTTAAGCATAATTTTATGCTTACAAATCTCAGATGCAAAGAGAAAAGAAGAACTTTAAGCCTCATTATTTTAGAGTAATAACTTTTGGGGTCTTTGATTTCCTCGAAAAACAATTTTTTTTAAAGATAACCTTGCTTGATTTGTATTACGTATGGTGTTCATGTTGCTAGAAGGGATTTATCCTTTTAAGCACTGTAAATGCTCCTAAAAAATGGACTTAATAAAGGCATCCAAGCACATACTTTAAGGTTAACTTGAAATACTCCTTGGGCTCTTTGTATCTTCCTTGTATGTGCAATTTAAGAAAGTTTAACAAACATTTTTCTTATGAAGTAACAGAACACTTGAAAAAACTTTCAAAATTTCTCTTACCCTAAAACTAATGTCTCCACCCAAAAATTGGCAGTCTAATATTCTCTAAATGATCTTTTTATCCCATAAATAGCAAATTACGGGGGTTTTTATTGGAAAAAAAAAATTTTATTGTATCTTTGAGTAGGAATAAAGAGTTATAATGAAATTTTCTTGGGAGCTTTAACATTATAATTTATCCTGAGTCCAAAATGTACCTATGTATATTAAGTCTATATTTTACAGGATTATGTATTTTTAAATTATACACAAAATAAGACACAGGAACATACCCTAACATTATTAAACTTTACAAAACTACTCATGTGCATTTTTTTGTCTTTTTTCCTTTATAAAATTTCCTGGTTTTGTATTCATACTCTACCTGATCACAAGGTAACTTAAAACACATTTACTTTAATAACTTTTACACATTCTTAAGTATTTTTAAACCCCATAAATGTTTAACATTAGTGTAGTATATCAAAGTACCGTTCTTTTCTCTGTAAATAAATCATTTCTAATCTGAAGACGGGGTGTGTGGGGAGGAGACGTAGGATACCACTGATCCTCTGGGTAGAGAATCAAAAGGCATTCCCAGACATTAACTTTTCTTTCCAAATATGAAAAACATATTAAATTTATCTTATAATAAGATGTTTTCCTCATGTTTCCTTTGGGTAAAGTCCATTCGGTGCATTACTCCTCGCGTTGTGTTCTGGAATTCTTAGTCAACTTTGTCATTTTTCCCTCTGCAAAGGGCTGCCTTCGGGAAGGAAGCCAAAATCGCTGCAATATCACTCGACCAAGACTAACCATGTTAAGTTCAGGCAAAATGGGTTATAATGTAAAAGGAAAATATATTAACATACTCAGGTAGTACACACACACACACACACACACACACCTTTACATTACTTTCACAAAGAAAAAAAATAGATAATCCCCACTATCAGTGTTTGGAAAAGATGACAGGCTGTTAAGGGAAAAAAAAAAAGCCACTTAAGACATTCAGAGGACAGCAATGACCTATGAGGACTGTTAAGTGTTCTACAGTTTAATTTTTTCCCCCCAAACCCACATGGCCATCTGTAACTTTAAGTAGGAATGAAGCAGTAAGGCATCTTTTTAAGAAAACCATTCCTATGGTATTCCACGGTACTTAAAGGACGGGGAGCCAAATGACTCCTGGTTTCTAGGCAGCCACATGGCGATCCAGGGCATGTGTGGGTGGCTGTGTTGCTTGTGATTACCCTGTGCAAGGTAGTCATATGGGGTGCATTTGCATTTCAGCAGCACCGGAAGTCCCCATGTGACACCTTACTCCCATCTTTTTGCCATGCCTGTCACTGATTATGCCCTGCCTACTAACTTTGTCCATAGCTGTCAATAATTCTTCTGTACAAACATCCTCTCTGAATCTTTTGCCACTTCACTTCCTTTCAGTGGCACTAACTGCTTCAAGAGGACAAAGACCACCAAAAACATGGTTCTGAAGCAATCATTTGGTTCCTTGCACACATTTTAATTTCATGCACTACAGGGGGGGATCGTGATCGGCCTTAAACAAAAATTGAGTCTTTAATGCTTTATTGTTTTACACAATTTATCTTTCACATAGTCTATTAGCTCTTTAAAAAGGAAAAAAAAAATGTTCAGTTGGTACTGGGTATTCAAGGAGCATTCAACCTCCAATTCTAAATCCTTCCAATATTTCACCAACTGTATTTTTATGAAAATAAATGGAATTTGTCAAATGTCTCCTCCTTCATATCCCATTGCATATCCCATTGTTATCCCAGCACAGTGAGACCTAATATATTAAGTCAACCCTGTTGTGATCGCCAGAAGAGAGAAGCGTTCAGTTTTTGATATCACAGATTCAGATGGGTTTTGTAGCATGGCCTATAATTTAAATCTCGTAGAACACAAAGGACAAAAGAAGTGTGGGGGTGGGAGCCAGTGGGAAGCTGGCGAGTAATAAAAATAAAACCAGGAGAATGCATAAACGTGTATACTCGATCAGAACTGGTCTCAAATCTTTCATAGGCCTTTTCTTTTCCTTGGACTCAAAGCATTATTTTCTCCCTAGCAGAAACATTTAGGAAAAAACCCGTCTTTTCGTTTCCCCCATTAAGGAATCAAAATCACAAGCCAATGAGGACCAGCATAGCAACACTAAGCCCAACCATTAGAATCTAGAGAAGCAAAAAGTGAGGAGCAACTGCCCAGACAAGTCAAGAGATTTGAAAAATTGTCTATTTGTACAACTTTGTTAAAGGGGAGGAAAAATCATATTTTGAAGTGTATAAACAGTAATGCACTTCTTCCAATAAAGACTTTTTGAAAAATCACATTTACAGCCCAGACTTTCCTGCCCTCTTGTGGAGAAAGTACAAAGCTCTTTATCCATGTAAATACAGTGATGACTTTTTAAGACTTGCAGATGGCTTTTCCATGATTGATGTGGTTTACTGTCATGGGTGGATCCACTCATGTTCCCATTAAAAGTTATTTAGAATAAAATGTAGAATCTGAGTAACAAGTAGAGCTCATTTGGATGTTATTCTGCAAAAAAAAATAAATAAAAACTAATAGGAGACAAGGGAAAATTTGCAATGATGAGTTTTTAATAATATTTAGACATTTATATTTCAAACAATTTGGGATTAAAAAAGAGCAGGAGAAAAGGGGGAGGGGAACTGGAGGAAGAGAAGCTGAGTTTTCAAAGTAGCCCCCAGAAAGCTCTGCTCCTATTTCCATTTTTCCCTCCAGAGAATGGTATCTCTTCTCATGGGGGCTGCCTGGACCAGACCAGCCTAGGCAAAGGACACAGAGATACCATCAGTAACACCTATAAAGTCAGAGGATTCAAAGGCTGTTTTTAAGAAAATTTTGTAGAAGTTGGCTTACATTGACAGAGGCAGACTGGAAGTCCTGAAGCACACATACAATGACAAAATTCATTCCATGGCCAGCCTCTTTATACTGTGATTTAGGTACAAATGTGCCTTGACCATCCACAAGAGGATGCTATTTCTTTTTATTGATTGAATGCTCTGAAATTATCCTATGAACACTGCTATGGTAGAATTCAGTGGTTTATTTTTTAAGGGTTTTATAAATGGGGAGGGGGAGGAGAAAAATTCATTATACTACATGAAATTACCATGGAAACATCCTAAAACTTCTGAAAGGCCACCTGACCTATAATAGATATCACTTTTTCCCCAAGGTAGACACAGATATTCGGAGTATCCCAATCAGACTGCACAGTGCCAGGGCCACGCAAAAGAAACACATCATGACTCCTGCCTCATATCTTTATCTAAATACCAACCTTGTGCAAGGACTCAGACCATTTGGGGAGACAGTGCAATAGCTAGCTGGTAAAGCCCAAATGGGCAAAACAGACCCATTCGGTAATACGAAGACCAGAATGGAAAGGGATTTCCCAGGGAGGAAGTAGGATGTAGAGTGTCAATTTGTAGATAGAGGAAGAATGAAGAAGTCAAGCTACATCCAGCACAGACTGGGGATCATTTATAAAGACTGAGCACGTTGGATGTAAAGGACTCCTAAAATGTGGGACTCTGAGTAAATTGTGCCTGCCATCAAAGAAAGCAAGATAGGCTGCCCAGGTCGAATGGAACAATTAGCAAGAGCATGGACTGCAAAGCTGAAATCTGGATT
Organism: Spermophilus citellus; assembly: GCF_964194105.1. Taxonomy (NCBI): domain Eukaryota; kingdom Metazoa; phylum Chordata; class Mammalia; order Rodentia; family Sciuridae; genus Spermophilus; species Spermophilus citellus. Next base: position 54,347,747 of record NC_138200.1, on the reverse strand, counting down.
TTATCAGCAGGAGGCCATGAGTCTGGGGAGAGCTATTGATGTACTTCTGCAGAGGAATCTGAAGAGGGGATTTGCAGGGACCAGAGAGTGAGGATGAATGGGGAAGGGAGACCATCAGGTACAGCCTGAGCTGGGGAAAGGGAATGAGTCTACAAGCTGTAGTCTAGAGATTAATTAAGTACAGTTATATCTATTGACCATATGAACATAAAAATGCCACAAATTTTAATCCTGTGGTAGGACTATGGTAGGGCTGACCTGACACTGACAGAATCAACAAGTGGGGTGAATAGAAAATTCATACCATTTCACTGCCATTTCTCAGGTCAGACTTAAATCCTGATGTAGAAGACTGGAAATTTTCCCCTCTAAACTTTGTGTTGTTTTTTAAAATAAACTTCAATTCATATAATAGTCTTTTAAAAATCAAGTTTTTCCAAACTGCCATTTAAAAAAAAAAAAACAGCCAATTTATAGTCCGGGTGCCCTCAAAATTTGCCATCAATTAAATACCCACCCAAAATCAAATTATATGGCAATAGTTTCTCAACATCGTTTAAGCACTTACTGAAAAATAATGTTGCCCTCCACTGTTCTAGGAAGTACAAGAACTAAAAAATTAAAATAAAACTCAAGTCCCTGATCCCAAATTTTAATCTGTAAGAATAAGACAGGTACATAACCTACTATAAGTAAGGCAGAAGGTGGTGAAGGGTACCTTAACGAGAATATGAGTACAATACTCAGAAAATCAGAGGGGGAAAACAGTATCCCACAAGTACGCACTCTGGGTTTTAAAAGTCAGAACACAGATGGTGAAGGGGTCTCCCAAGACTTGTGTCTCAGGAATATCTGTGAAAATGAAGAGAAAGCACATTCCAGGCTGAGAGAACTTTTGTCAAGACAGACAGGAAAGCAAGTCTCCTACTCAGGGTACAGAACACTATAGGTGAAGCATGAAAGATAAAACTGGAAAGGTGAGCGATGGCCAGGAATGCAGTGGCCTTTAATTGGCAGATGAACCATCACTACAGGCAAAGGCAGCCAGGAGAGTTGTGGCCTGGCAGGATATGACCTGTGTATTATTTAGCAAATTCAATGTTCTGTGGCAAAGGGCTTCTTGGGATGCCGGCAGGGGACAGTGACATTGGGGAAGAGAAGGAGAAGAGAATCCTTTAAAACAAAAGTGATAAATCAACTGAGTCATCTAGTATCGTTTTTTGGCCCAATAGCTATCACAGCCTCATAGCAAGAATGAAGACAGGCAGACTTCCTGGAGCATTTAAATAAGCAGACATAAGCAAGATGCCTCCAGGCTACAGTTTTTCATTGGAATTCCCAGGCTAATCTTCCAACTTAAGCTGCCAAAATAAATGGAGATAACCTTTTATCAGAGTTCAGAATTGAGCCAGTGAGGTCAATTCATGTTCATGCTAGTGAACTCTTATTAGCGAATATTGCAGCCCAGAGTAACGTCTTCATTATTGTAATAGCAATTCTTCCAAAAGAATATAAATACTGTTTATGGGTTACTATCCTTTCGTGCTACCTGGCATTCTTCTCTCCAACTAGGATTAAACCCAAAAGATGAAAGTGATCCACTTATTCTTGGTTAGCCTATGCCCAAGGCTACCCACTCAATTCTTAATTATAACCCCAAATCACACTATCACAGTCATTAGACTCATGGGACAATATCGCTTCACAAACCCAAAATTAATTTTTTAAATGTAAATGTGAATTATGCACAGGTAAAATTCCATCACAAAGAATTTAATTACGATAAAAAGATGTAGAAAAAGATCTGTGTCTCAAGAGAGGAATGTCCTACCAATGCAGCGATTTCCACAGCTAGGGAATTATTACTAATCCTTGATGTGAAGTAACCATTTCTTTTGAAGAGATTCTATCTCCTAGTAGAAAAAAAAAAGAGGAAGCTTTTCTTTTGCTCTTTTATTCTTCATCAAGAAATAATTACCCTCAAGAAAAAATACACTTCATTTGAGATTAAGGTGGAATTTTAAATCAGTTCAAATTTAAAACAGCAACGAGTTACTGGCTTTTCCAAAAAAAAAAAAAAAAAAAAAAACTTGCAAATATGTCTTACGATAATAACAACTGGCTCTAGGTAGAGTATGGAAGGATGAATCAGAACGGTATTTATTTGTTTTGCTTGTGTGGTGCTGGGGATCAAACCTAGTGCCTCACACATGCTAGGCAAATGCTTGGCCACTGAGCCTTGTCCCCCAGCCCTGGAACAGTATTTCTAAAGGATAATTTGACTTATGCATCCAAAGTGCTAAAACGGCCCTATAGATTGATTAAGCAAATCCATTTCTAGGGATTAATCCTAAGAAATAACAGATATATGCAGAAATCTAAGAATGTTCACTGAAATGCCATCTGTGACATAAAATTGTAGGCCTAAGGGCAGCACTCAGCAGTAGAGGGCTTATGTAGCATGCAAGGTCCTGGTTTGATCCCCAGTACTAAAAACTAAACTTTTAAAAAAAAATTGCAATGACTTAAGTATCCAAAATGTTTAATTGCTTAAATGGATTATGATACATCCCTATTATAGATTATTATGCATCTATTTTAAATGATGTCAAGAAAACCATCAAAATGATTAAAATAGATTACAGAATAGCAGAGTCTGGCTCTGCTTTTGAAAAATTCAAATATGTGTATTTTACAATAGAGAATGAGACACAGTACAATTTTTTTTAGAAACTAAAATGATAACAGTGCAAAGGTAATAGGTTCAGAAATATTTTATGCATTATTTCTAAATTTTCTTCAATGAGCATTTATTTTTATAAGAAAGAGGACATATTTTTAACAAAATTACCCTCCTACTGCCTTTTCCCTTCCATTCTTTAGACATCTCACCTCTACAAAAAAAAAAAAAAAAAAAAAAAAAATCTGAACCAGCAAAAATCAAAAACCAAAGACAAAAGTGCACCACAATGATACATCCAATGTCATTTCTTAATTTCTCCTGCTCAATTAAGAGTACTTGTTTTCTCTATTAAGCACTGTTCTCTCTGGACAAGGGTTTTTGTTTTTGTTTTTTTAACAAATCCTAACACAAATAATTTAGACGACTCAAACTTACTACAACGGAAACTGACCTCTAATAATATTTGCTTCTCAAAGATGACTAGACAAGAAGTCACTGTTGAAAAACAATTGGTAATACCTTCGCAAATTTTTCCTGTGGAATGATGGCCAACAGCAAAAAATTATTTGAGACCGAGTTCTTCTTTCAGAATTTTAATCCAAAGAGCTCGTCCTAATGATGCCCCTGGTGGCAGGTAACATTTAATTTTTCTCTGTGTCATTGAAAAAGAATTAGATGTAAAACTCAGGTAAGAGATTAATATTTCACACCCTGAGGCTAAATATTTCAACATGAATATTCATAAAGGCCTATTCTGAGTGAAATCTCATGTGAGTGCGGATTTAAAGTGCTTGAATCTTTTACATAGTTCAGAGACTGGGCATTCCAGAGAGAAGAGCTCAGCCAACTAGCAAGTTATTTACTGCAAACCTGAATGTGCAACTACAGCAAAAAGTCTCTCACACTCAAACCACCCCCCACACACCCACACCCACACCCTATAGTCTCCTTCCAAAACTGCAAACCTGGCTTTCTTTTACCTTGTCTCTTGCTGGCTCCGAAGGTAAATGTTGATCATTGAGAACAAAAAAAAAAAAAAAAAAAACTACCACTGTTACTCCCTGAGGCTTCAGAGGCCTGACTATGTGTATGACTTCCCCCAGGTTCCAGACATTGGACCCAGAGGCGCTTAACCACTAAGCTGCAACTGTAGCCCTTTTTATTTTTTCAGACAGGGTCTAAGTTGCTGAGACTGGCTTTTAACTTGCAATCCTCCTGCCTCAGGCCCTCAAACCACTGGGATTACAGGCATGTGCCACCATGCCTGGCTGTCTCCTCTGAAGGTCAGGCATCATCCATAAGATAGTATTAAGAGGTGGAACCTTTAAGACATCATCAGGAATCGAGTGCTCCTCCCTCTTGATATCATTAGATTCCTGTAGAATTTGTCCCTTTCCACCCTTCTGCCTTGTGAAGATGCATCATTTTTCCCCTCAAGGTAACGTCTTGGAAGCAGAGAGTGGCCCTTACCAGATGCCAACACCTTGATCTTGGACTTCCTCGACTCTAGTATGAGAAATAAAGTTCTATTATCAATTATCCAGTCTCAGGCATTCCATTATAGCACACAGATGGACGGAGACAGTAAAAGTGGTGGAAAGAGGAAAAGCAGAAAATCAAACATAGGCCAGAAGGTCTTAGTGGTGGAATTCACTTCATTGTGGGTCTCCTATCGCACCAGGATGACTGTAGGACACTCTCTAAGGTCCAGGGCTCTAAGTGAATGTTCCATCTTATCCTTTCCTGTAACATTGCTTTTGGTCCCTGGAGTTATTTCCACCTTATTACCAAAAACAGTGACTATAGTCTGAATGTTTGAGTCCCCTCAAAATTCCTGTGTTGAAATCTGATCACCAACATGGTATGAGGAGGCAGGGCCTTTGGAGAAGGATGAGTCTTAAGAGGCTCTAATAAGATTTGTGCCCTTATAAAAGGGGACCAGAGAGCTTTCCTTATCCTTTCTACCATGTGAGGACCCAATTAGAAGATGCCATCTATGAATGAGAAATCAGTTTCTCAACAGAGACCGAGTCTACTGGTGCCATGATTTTGGCCTTCCCAGGCTCAGTGAGAAAAACAAGTTTCTGTTGTGTATAAGCCACTCCATTGATGGTACTTTGTTATAGCAGCCCAGACAAAGACATGACTGATTTAAAAATGCTCATAAGGGGCTGGGGATGTGGCTCAAGTGGTAGCGTGCTCGCCTGGCATGCGTGCGGCCCAGGTTCGATCCTCAGCACCACATACATAGATGTTGTGTCCGCCGAAAACTAAAAAATAAATATTAAAAAAATTCTCTTTAAAAAAAATGCTCATAAGCCTTTTTTTGTGGACAACACCAAATATTATATGACATAAGCCAGGGAGGGTGAAAGTAGAAATACCAAACTAAAAAGATTAAAATATTTAAGAATAAAATTAAGTATAAACTGCTGGACCAAATACCAAGGTAGCTAGGGGCCTTGATAGTAGCCAATAAATAACTTCAAGACAAACAAAAGAGGACAAAAGTTTAATGTGAATCCTTAGTGACAACTTAAATTTAATCAAGGTGAAATCCAAACCAAGGGTAAACTTCCCAATTTGGTAGAATATTCTCTTCAGAGTAAGGCAGGACCAATCAGTACATACTTTTTCCATTTTTTAATTGGTCCTTTATAGTTGCTCATAATGGTGGGATTTGTTGTTACATATTCATATATGCACACAATATAACAGTATAATTTGGCCAATATCATTCTCCAGTATTTTCTGTTTCCTCTCCTCCCTCCCCTGGTCCCTTTCCTGTACCTTCAATTTCATGAGATTCCCACTCCTTTTTCCCTTTTCCTCTCTAGCTTTCACAAGAGAGAACATACAACTTTTATTTTGAGTTGTTTATTTCACTTAACATGTTTAGTTCCATCCATTTTCCTACAAATAATAATTTCATTCTTTATGACTATATGAAACTCCATTGTGTATATGTACCATGTTTTCTTTATTCATTAACAGGCACCTAGGCTGGTTCTGTAGCTTGGTTATTATAATTGTGCTATAAATATGGGTATCTGTATTTTGCATATGTTAAAGTATGGTGACTTTAATTCTTTAAGATAAATACTGAAGAATGGTGTAGTTGGGTCATATGGCGATTCCATTCCTAGACTTTGATGAACCTTCGTATTGATTTCCACAGTGGTTCTACCAATGTACAATCCTGCCAATAGTATAAAAGTGCTCCATTTTTATCCACAGTCTTCAGCATTTTTATATTCTTGATGGCTACCATTTTAACTAGAGTAAGATAGAATCTCAATGTAGTTTTGATTTGGATCTCCCCAATTGCTCAAGATATTGAACATTTTTCACATATCTTTTGTATTTCTTCTTTAGAGAAATGTCTGTTTACTTAATTTGCCCATTTATTAATTGGGTTATTTGTATTTTGGGTGTTTTTTAATTTCTTTGTATTCTGGATATTAATCCTCTTTTGGAAGAGTATCTAGCAAAGCTTTTCAAAAGATAATATTATTGACTTGCACCTCATATGCAGGTTATGTGGCCAAATAATCACAACACCTGATGATTCCTCCCACCTCCAACACCTGAGATGAGCATTACCTCCGTCTGCACATCTGACGACTTACTACTTCATGCACAGCTGTTCCTTCAGTGCTCTACCCCTCCACCATTTCAACCTTGGACAGTACTCTCTCACAATGCATGTAAGATTCCAAGGAAATAAATTTCAGCAATTGGCAAAGGGCCAAAGAGCAAAGCAAACATGTCTCCTATCAGGAGATGTTCTAGAGACCAGAGTTTCATTCTATTGCCTAACAATTGTGATGTCTATCACATTGTACCCCATCCAAAACAGTCTCTCTTCTGGTACCATGGAAGGATCTAGACCAGGAGGAATGAGGATTCCTGGAAACTCAGGGAAGCTGATCAAAGCACAGGGCTACAGAGAAATGCAGGAGCAGGGCTTTACTTCATTCAAACAATTACAGTGCTTCCAGTTCAGGCCAAACTCCAGAGACGCGCAAGGGAGTCTTCATCTATCATCCGGCAAGACAGTAAATGAACATACAATTATGATGCAATGAGACTATGCTAGAAGAAGGTTAGAGCACAGAAGACAGAGGAAGTGAGGGCACAAGTGCTAAACAAAGGAACTAGCCAAACTGATACTTTAAAATCAATACTCACTGGGCTGGGGTTCTAGCTCAGTGGTAGAGCGCTTGTCTAGAATGCGTGAGACACTGGGTTCAATTGTCAGTGCCACATAAAAAATAAATAAAATCACTTTGTCCATCTACAACTAAAAATATTTTTTAAAAAAATCAATACTCATTTAAACCAAACTAACCAAAATAATATTCAAGAAAATCTCAACATACATAGTAAGGAGTGGGGTGGGAGAAAATGAAGTACAAGTAAGGCTCTTGTTTTGTACTTGAGTAATGTACAATGATTAATTTTAGCCACTGAAGAAAAATATTAAGAATATTTAAATAGCCGGATGTGATGGAACACACCTGTAATCGCAGCAACTCAGGAAGCCGAGACTGGAGGACCACAAGTTCAAAGCCATCTCAGCAACTTAGTGAGGCCCTAAGCTGCTTAGTAAAGGGCTGAAGATGTGGCTCAGTGGCTGAGCGTCCCTGGGTTCAATAATTTCCTTCAAATTCCACTATAGAAATTATATGTAATTTCTAAGATGTTTTAGAAAACAGGAAAATAGCAAGAAAAAGGAAAATTGGGGGGGGGGGGTAAAGGAAATCATAAATTCAACAAAGGGAAAAGGAAAAAATACAGTACATGAAAAAAACATAAGGGCTGGGGATATAGCGCAGTTGGTAGAGTGCTTGCCTTGCTCGCACAAGGCCCTGGGTTCAATCCCCAGCACAGCCAAAAAAAAAAAAAAAAGTAAGATGGCAAGCCCAAGACAAAAGGTGTCTATAGTATTTATTTACACATGTAAATAATTAAGTGCCAATTTTAAAAGACAAACAAGTCAGGTTAGAAATCTACCTAGATGCTATACAAATGGGTAGTGGGAAGGGGAACTAGAGGGAAGAAAACCTGATGAACTTCAAATGGTAATTATCTAACAGATACCAGAGAGGGTGCCTCTGAAATGGATAGTCATAAAATTCTACCAAACAGATTGAGTTCAACAGGAGACTTGAACTACTGAAGATGCTAGTAAGGGGCATTGGAAAGCAAGACTGGTGGCAAGATGGGTCTCGGGAGAAATGGCAAGAAGAGAGTGAAATTCAAAGTATTCATTCAGCATTTACCAAGTACCTAACAATGACCCAATCTGACAGAGCATTAAGGACAGAGGCAAATAGTCAAGGGTAATCACAATGGTCTGGGCTTTAATGGGGTGAAAATGAACATCTCGAATACAAAGGAGAACCAGGAAGGTGACATGACATTAACAAGGGATTTTGATGTTAAAAAGTGTGCACAAAGAGCTAGGGAAATAATGACCAATCTTGGCTTGATAGTTTTTTTGTATTCTTATTTTAAGCTCAAAAAGATACATCCACATTGTCATCTGTTCATGTCCTGTCTTACTGGCGACTCCGTACCTTGCTATTCTGATCCAAAGCTAGGGAGGGAGGCTTCTTGTAGGCCATTAGTGTATAGTTTTAGCTCTGATCTTTCAAGATTGCATTTACAACCAAAAAAAAAAAAAAAGCTTAAATAGATATTCCATCTTGTGATTCGAATCTTTTGTAAGAGACAAACTCACTACACCCACAAATGTGCCTGCTAAAATATATCATGTCATGATAAAAAACACATTAGAAAGTACATGATCTTGCTAGTCGTCATCCCAGATGAGGGTTTTTTATAAAGAGTCACAGAGGAGGTAGTCACTTGCCTCCTTCTGACTTCTGCTCGTCTGCCGTTTTCATTTGTCAGGTTTCTTAATGATTCTCTTAATATGGTGTCTTTATTTAGTCCTCCCACAGGAATATCAGCAATTTCTGGGAGGAGGAGGAACACTTTTCAGTTCTGCAAAATCCTCAAAACAGTGATTTGAATTACTTAATTGATCCTCAGTAGATTGAAATGTGATGTATATTGGGCCCTATTCACTGTGGAAATAAAGAAGTGAAACCAAATCATTTCTGTCTTTATTTTTTTTGAAGCTCATGCAATCCACAAGGGATTCCCTGCTCAACCTGCAATAGCCCAAAAGTGATGGGGATCCAGGGGAGGAGGAAAAATACAGAAGGACATAAAAGCTTTGCTGTAGATTAAGAGTCTTATAAACCCATACATTTTTTATTAGCTCACCTAATGACTCACTGGCATAGGAAATGTCCCAATGCAGTCTAAAGGTTGTAGGTCAAGACCACAGATTCAAGTCACCTGCAATACCCGAGAGTCACACTTGCCTCTGGTCTATGAAGGAATTACCAGAACATTCAGAAAATGCTGGGGGCCAAGTTTCCCAACACCAAATTACTTTCATATTATTGAATCCATTTTGAGAAGGTCCAAGTTTTGAGTGGTAACAGTTAAAAATTCTACATTTAAAAGTATCCCCTTTATCTCATTCAGAGCTGGTGGCTGACAGGTTGTCTAAAATGTTTTTTAAATGGTTAAATGAATAAAATGACAAAATAATAAATCCATATCTTAAACATTTAATTTTAGCCTTGAATGTAAACAGACACTCATTTAATAAAATTGAATGTTAACTGGGTAGAGGAGGGAATGCTATTGCTGATGTGCATTTCCTCCCTTATTTAGCTACCACGTTGCTGACTGGTAAGCCCATGCTGTCCTCCATGCTACTGAAAGGGGGTGATTTGGGCCCTAACAATTCAGAGCCACAAGTTGTTCATCTTTGCCTTCCTAGTCAGCCGTCTTTCTTGTGGCATACAATTTCTGCATTATTCACAATTCCATTTTCCGGGGCTGGGGTTGTAGCTCAGTGGTTGAGCGCTTGGCTCACATGCGTGGGGCACTAGGTTCAATCCTCAGCACCACATTTTGAAAAATAAATATGTCCATCTCCAACTAAAAAAAATATTTTAAAAAAATCTATTTTATTACAGTCATCCTCAAACCTTCTTGGATTCTATCTTCCTTTAAAAAAATCAAATCAAATCACTGGAGACTTTAAGATCAACCAGCTAATAAACAACGTCTCTTCCTTCTTCTGGTACATTTGGATTTTCTGTAGTTGTCAATTTTGGGCCACTTTTCTGAGATGCAATATGTGCTAAACTGGAAGTTATTATACTCCAACTTTACCTTATAAATGATATGATGGGAGGGAAAAGGGGGGATTATGAACTGAAATCAATTTCTATGCATATACGAGTATGTTGGGATGAATCCAACCGTTATGTATAACCATAAAACTCTAAAACAAATAAATGGTGTCTGTTAAGTTGGTGATTTTTTTTTTTTTGGTGGGGGGGGTGGGGGGGAAACCAGGGATTGAACCCAGTGGTACTTAACCACCGAGCCATATCTCCGTCCACCTTTATTTTGAAACAGTCTCACTAAATTACTTCAGGCCTAAATTGCTGAGGCTGGCCTCAAATTGCAGTCTTCCGTCTCAGCCTCCCAAGCCACTGTGATGACAGGCATGCATTACCACACCCAGCTAAGTTCATGATTCTTGATAAGCCTGTTACCTGCATTTTCTAGCTTCAATTGTTTCCAAAAATTAAGTCAATTTTTCACCTGTGTTGTTCTAAAAACATTGCAGAATCTCTTAACCTTTTGACTAGATGAAGGATATTATATTTTCTGGGGTAAATATGACATTTATATCCTTTTCAGGGTCCTCAAAAATCATGCTAAGAAGGAGCGGTAACCGAAAGGGATGCATTTTAGTATTTTCTCACAACAGTTTTCTTTAGACAATATACAATTTCATAAAAAAATTCTTTGCTCAGAGTTTATCCGTGCCATATTTTGTGAGCTGTAGTAAACTGGTAAAGACAAATAATTCACACTTTTAAACACTCTAGGATTTGTTGGTCAGTCAATAACCTTAAGTGGCCATTTTTAAGCTCCAACTCCAGGGCTACAGGTCATGCTGTGAGGTTTCCTTGGATCTTGGTTTCAACCTGTGCCGTTGTTTTTATAGGTAAGATCTCATCCTTCCCACCTGCTTGTCAATACTGTAAAAATACTCACCAATACTCTGAAAAAACGATTCAATCACCTTTAGATTACTGTTGACCAAGTCTTTCCATGGATAATCTCTCTGCTGACCAATATGTACACATCTTTATTTTTTCCCCATCATGCAAGCCATCTATCATTTGCTATGAAATATTTGCTAGCATCAAACTTCTAAAGGAAGCTTAAACTTTCTTGGTCTAAGTCCACAAACTGGCTCATCACTGTCTTGCATAAGCTGCACCTAAGACATTTTCTATTTTCTACTTCATTTAAAGTATATCAAAAACAAAGCACTTGCACAGCAATATAAGAACAATTTTGTGGTATTTGTGATACCCAGATTTGATATTTTCTACTCTTAAACATCTAATCTGACAGCATTTTTGCAACATCTTAACCGTTTCCACAAGCTGGGCCATGTGGGACCCCAAGGTGATATAATGGGGTCTAAGTTATAATTTGGGAGCCACTGTTGAGAATTTAGGGTCTCAGGTACACTGTCCAGGCAAGCACTGAAATAGAGCAGCCTGGAAATGAGCCAAGAGTAAGTTTGCAACAGCAATGGATGGGGCTGGCAGTGTAGCTCAGTGGTGGAGCACTTGCCTAGCATACACCAGGCCTCAGGTTCCATCCCCACCATCATGGCAGGAAGGGTGGGCAGTAAACTGAGGCAGGCTGAAGAGGTGCAACCCAAGTCCCCGAGCTCAAGGCCCACACCTCTGCAGAAATTAGAGTTGGTTTCATGCCATCAAAAATAAGACAGGGGCTGGGGTTGTGGCTCAGAAGTAGAACGTGAGGCCTAGGGTTCCATCCTCAGCACCACAAAAATAAACAAAGGTACTGGGTCCACCTACAACTAAAAATAAATGTTAAAAAATAAATAAAAAATAGGACAGATCCATCCTGCTCAGATGACTTCAAGGCTCCTGCCTTTTAAGTTAGCATGTTCAGAACTCCATCACAGGCCAGGCACTCTATTAGTACTTCATATGGATTAGCCACTTAATCCTCAGGGCTACCTGCCAAGAAACTAGCATTTGCCCAGGTGTATACAGTTAGGACAAGCTAATGCCACAGATTTGAGTTTTTAAAGGCTACAATCTCCCACTCCATAACCTGTCCCTCCATGATACTGCTAAAAGGAAAATTCCTTAGACCAATTAAGTTTAGTAGAGTTTACAGAGCACAGGAAAACAAAGCAATAGGGAAAAAAAACTCACTTCTCCAATCTGGCAGTCCTAGAACCAGAGCAGGTCCTGAGAATGTCAGCCAGCAACGTGCTCAAAGAGCATTAGGAAAACTAAGGCGAAAAACAACTTAATTGGCTTCACAACTTGGTCCATCCCCCAGTCAATTGGCAACAGCTTGGTTAACTGGCTACCTGGCCTCCTTCAACCAACTGAAGCTCTGCTGCTGCAATTTAACTCTACATTGAATTACTGCACCCAGGATAGCACCCAGTTCAAATCTACTGCCTCTTACAAAATCACTCAACTCCACTCATTTCAAACTTCCTTCTAGCACCAACAAGGAAACCTCAAACCATCACTAATCTTTAATAAGAATTGAAGCTATTCACGCATATGACTATTTTCTATTCTTTTCAACTTGGGGAACTTCTCAAAATTGCTGAAAGATAAATTTGAGACCACCACAGTGGCACATGCTTATAATCACAGCTAATCAAGAGGCTGAGGCAGGAGGATTGCAAGTTTGAGGCCAACCCCCCCCACACACAATTTTGCAAATCCTTTCTCAGAATTAAAATTTAAAAGGGCTGGAGTGGTAGATCACTTGCCTAACACACACAAGGGCCTGAGGTTGAACCCAAGTACCACAAAAGATAAACATGGGTTTGAAGAGATGAGAAAAAAGGACTATAAACATGCAAATGAAAACATAATTTCTTAGGTGTTTTTGAAAAAAAGTAAGAAACATGGCAGACACATTGACAGAATCATTCCCAGAATTAATGTAGCCTCTTCTGTATAGAGACTTGAATTAATATTAATTCTTACTCATTTTCTCACCTTCTTTGGGCATTGAATAATCGCTGTGGTATCCCCTTATGCTACCACTACTGCATCTATGAAAACCTCTAGAAAGATTTATCAGTTTACTTTCAGGGTCAATGACCAGAACAGCTTGGGAAACTTCTAAAACATTTTAAGAAAATTCAATTACATAAATTATCATAGAAAACTAAGGAAAGGGGTAGTTTTACCAACACTTCTCTTGCATTTTTCGTTCAATTAAAATTGACCAGAAAAACACTTCATTAATCAATCTAAAATTACAAAGAAGTTAATTTTTTTCTTTCAAACTAAATTCAAAGAGATATTTCTATATCTTAGCAAGGAAAACTCACATGCAGTATACTTTTAAAATCCCTGGTTCCTCCAAAAGAAGACCCTGAGAAGACTGCAGGAGGTTGGGGAGATGGTCCCAGGCCAACCTGAGGGTCCCTCAATGAACGGGTTACCTCTTAGATGCCAGAAGTAATACCCAACTTGGACCTTCTGGAACACACACAGCTCAGAACTAACAGCAGTGAGGGCAGGGAAGTGGGCATTTATATCAAGTCCCACCCCTCAATGGCTGAGGGTTGAGCACGGAATCAGCCCCATCCCAAAACTGCTGCACCTGTGCCCAGCCACCTCCTCCAGGGGTGTTAGATGTAGAAGCTCTGCCACCTGGGGCTGAACTCCGGCAGTCTGAGGAATACCATGGCAGGGATTAACAGCATCTGCCACAGTTGTGGGTGGCCTTTCTTGAGTTTCCTCATCTCCAGTATTGAATCTGTTTTTCCACTCTCACCACAAACCCAATTGCTCTGTGAACACTGGCCTGCCTAAATCCTACTCTTTGCCAATAGAAGAGACTGGAGACCTTCAGGAACTCTTCCACTGTGAAAGAATAAAATTGCTAGCTACAGTAATTTTAATAAATGAAACATAAATTCATAACTAAACTCTTAGCTTGCTGGATATAGAATTCCAGTCTAGAAATAATTTTCTCCAAGTCTTCCGTTTGTCTTCCAGCTACCAAGGCTGCTGTTAAGAATCTAAAACCATTCTGATGTTCTGTTTATCTGTTTATTTTCTGTAGGTTTTAAAGATCTTTCTGTCCTTTTTTACATGGAAATATTATGGTGATGTACTTAGTGGGGACCCTTTTTGTTGTTGTTGTTGCTTTTAGTAAGGAAAATGGAGTTGGTGGAGCATCTTCATCAGGAAGACTGGGAAGCAATGACTAAGATGTTTTCTGTAAGTCAGGACAACGGCGCACACGCGTCCTGTATAACCAGTGACGTCATCATGGCAGCTGCCAGATTTGTTGCAATTTTGTGTATAAGCTATCCAGGATTTCAGCTGTTTGGATTGCCCACCCATCAAATAAAAGCATGTCAGAACTCTCATGGCCCCACTGTATTTTCTTCAGGCGGCCTGAATCTCAAGTTCTACCTGCCTGGAAATAGAGCGGTTACATAACATGTAGGATGCTTAATTATATGTGTAAACTTGATTGGACACAGGGTATCCAGATATTGTGTCGGACCTTACTCCAGGGGTTTCTGTGAGGCTGCATTTGGGTGAACTTAACATTAACATTGATTGAACAGTAAGTCCATTACCCTTCCTATTGTGGATGGGCCTCATCTAGTAAGTTGAAGGCCTGATGACAATAAAAAGATTGACCTTCCCCAGAGTAGAGAGGAGTCTTCCTGACTGCCTTTAGACTGGAACATCAGGTTTTTCTTACATTTAGACTTCAACTGCACCTCCTGGTTCTTGGGCCTTCAGATTCAGGCTGGAGCTAGACATTGGCTCTTCTGGGTCTCCATCTTGCCAGCTCATATTGCAGATCCTGGGGCTTATCTTTTTTTTTTTTTTTTTCTCTTTTTCATTATGCTCTATTTTTGCAGGCATTTCTTTGCAGGCATTTCTGACATATCTGGCCTTCTTAGTTGTGAATTCACATGTAAGAGCCAGTCAGAAAGACTCACTGACCTCAAAGGTGATTGGGTGGAGCCCTGACCACTTCACTGACAGGCTCTGAAATGGCTTTTCTTTGGGACCATTTTCCCAGAGAAGAATGCTCCAGCCTCCCACTAGGAGTATAAAAACCTGTCCAAGGCTTTCTGGAAGCTGTGGGAAAAGATCTGGTGTTTCACCAAGTCAGCATTTGAAGTTCCTCTCAGTCTCCATTTTCAGTTCGGCACCAAACACACACACACATACACACACACACTGTCTGGACCAGAGTTTTTCTGACTCACACTCTCCAGTAAAGCAGCTCTCTTTTGAGAGGAAGGTGCCTTCTGGTGACACCTGCAGGAAGGAGTGTCAAATGCTCTTGGGGACCTTGAACCAGCCCTCTGTCCCTCTCTGCGACCTTATATTCAGAATCCCAGTGCCAATGGTGCCTTTCCTCCAATGCTTGACTAGATTCCAGCTTTCTCTGATCTTCTAAATTAATTACCACTCTTCCATCTGTTTTTTTGGCCTCAAGGTTAGAATGACAACTCCTGTCTGCTGTTGATCTCTTTGTCCTCATTTATTCCTTAATTGTTACTGGAATGCAGCTAAGGGACCTTTCTAATATTCCAGAAATTCTGAGTTTCAGAATCCATCTGACCAAGGAGCAGGATGGGGAGCGGTCTGTGGTTTACAAACACGATCCCTCCCAGAGTTCACGCCATGATCCTTATAAAAGGGGGCGGGGGGGGGGCCAACAGAAACTAAAACCTTAGGCTTCGGTCCTTTCTCATTCATTATGTGATTTCAAAGAAGTCATCAGTGTCCCTTGGTTTCTTCACCCATCAAAGGAAGGTAAAGGTCAACAAAGCAACCCTTCTTGACGAAGATTTCACGTAAGAACCAATTGAGAGGCCAATATCATTTAGAAATGAAAATATACACTTGAACTTTAAAAGTCCAAAATGTCTTCTTCTTAGACATAGATCTAAAACAACTGGCTCTTTCCCACCTAGGATTCAATGGAGACAGCTAGACTAAAATAATGCCAATCAGAAGGTTTTGCCCAAGGTAATTCAGGACGAGCACAGAGACTCTCCTGAGTACTAAAGCTTATTAACATTAATAGCAGCTGTTGAGTTCATGATCAAATGGGAAAGTGCCTCATGGGGTAAAAATACCCTAATCTACTGTATGGGCTACCTTGTCATACTCTCAATATTCTAGAGGAAATACAAACTGAGAAAGCATTAAATACATAAACATAGCTTCCTTGTTAATTAAACTTCATTTCCCTGCTCTCAACCTCTTTCATGTAGGGGTCAGGGATGGGGGATCTTTAATGTAAATTTTCCATTAAAAGTCTCACAATTTATGGGCACTTATCTAATGCAAGAGGAATTTTAGATATTTTCATAATACAATATTTTCTCTGGAAAATAAATCCCTAAAAAGTAATTTTGTTTTTGCCTAATAAAAAAAGCTATTCTATATTCTGTAAAAACATAATTCATCATTATTAAATTACCAGATTACATGCACAATTAAACTTATTTATTAAACAAGACATATGCCAACAACTTTGCAATAATCCTCTAAACCATAATAGCAGATTTTCAACTTTAATAACAACATCATGCAGCTAATACTCAAAGGACTAATTTTAAAAGTAAGGGCATTTGGTAATTGAAACTGAAATTATACAATTAAGCACTTGAGTAATTTAAACATGAACATAAGCGTCCTGACTCTGTGGCTCTTGGCTTTTAGTCAAATTCACTAGTGCCAGTTAGACTTTATCACTCTCATTATTTCTGCTCTGTATCAGATCTTGCTACATAGAAATTATTGAGAATAATTTGAAGTATTTTTTTTATTCCTATGACTTTCCTGCTTCAGAAACACATTGCTATTTCCTCTAATTAAGGCTCCTCACAAATCATCAAAAATAACCCCATGATAATCAGGACTCTACAGAAATGAAAAAGGAAACATTTTATATGTATACCTATTCTCAGAAAGAGGTGCAAAAGTGTTAACATAAGAAAAAAGTTATCCAGTGAGGATATTTGCCTTTTAAATGTTTTTAGACACCTCCCTCTTGCTACTGGAGCTCTCTTTTTTCCCATTTTCTCTAACAAATACCGAACCACATGTTAGCCTCATCTCCTTACCCTTGGGAACACTCTAAAATGAAACAGGCTGTCTCTTGACAATGAACATGAGAACAACCCTGCACCTGGTAGAAATCATCTTTGTGATTCTTACAATATGATTGAGACTTTGGATATTGTAAAATTACAGTGAGATTTTTAAAACACGATTTAAATGAATTATTTTTTAAAATCATCGAATTTTTAAAGGTTAACAGACCAGAAAATAAGAAAGGTGAATATCCTGTAAGGAGGCACAAACTTTGAAACAGGAAGAAGCAGGGAGAGAGCCTCTGACTAACAGGCAGGAGATGGAATGTAGTCAGGCACCAAGGAGAGAAGATACCCACCATCGAGACCTCCCTGCCAGATCCAAGCAATGAGGTACAAACTGTGGGGAAGGATGGCTCAGGTTCAAGGAGCTGCACAATAAAGGAACAGGGAGAAAACTGTGCATCAATCCCAGGATACATGGCTGGTGGCTAGGTATGATCAGAGAAGCTGTAATAGGTGAAGCTAAACAAGTAGGCCTATTCCAAATCACAAAGAGCCGATTCCAGTCCAAAGTGTGGGGATTTTATCCTGAAGATTATAAGGAACCACTGTAGAATATTTTTTTTAATGGGAATTAGGCACGATTGGATTTGCATTTTAGAAAGTTCATTCAGGCAGCACGTGAACATTCAACTGAGTCAGGCTGGAATGGAGGAAAAGAAGAACACTGCTAGAGAAACCCAGTTCAGCATTTTGCCACATTTTGGTAGTCCAGGCTACAGAGAGCGGGAACCTGAAACAAGACATCAGAACCAGATCAGGCTGGTTAAGGTGAAAATGCTTAGCATCTGGTATCTGGTCAAAGGAGGCAGATGAGGGCAGGGAAAATCTAGTTTCTTTCTTAGAAGATTCTGGGAAAGATGTGTCTGCCTCTGGCCCTGTGACAGTGACCCCAGCAGCACTGACTCCCCAGGGCTTTGTCCCATCAGTTACCCCTTTTCTTTCCTGCGACTCCTTCATCACATTCTAAGAAACACTCAATCCTCTCCCATCCCAGGAAGCCAAGGTTTGTTGGGTACCTACTCTGCACCAGTCAGTCCACGAGTTCGCTGGAGAAGTTAAAAGCAAAATGAAGTCGCTTATCCCCCTCATCCCCAGACACTATTAGGGCTGGTCAAATAACATCAGGCCCTTGCAGAATTAAAGCCTTTTCCTTTAGAAGTAGCAATGCCAACCACCTGTCTGAACAGTCTTTCTAGAAAGGAAATGATGAGAGACAGATGACATGCTAGAGATCCTCTCGGGCCACAGTATGATGCGGCAGGTCCCCATCAAAGATGCGTGTTCCAGAAAAAGCCAAGTCTTTGAGGGGAGTCCTCTGAACAATCTGGATCTCTCATGCATTAGTCCCACGGCAGGCTCAGGGATAGCACTTCATCTCCTTCATTCAGCAAATAGTTCTTAGGGGACTATCATGTGTGAGGCTCTGGGGAAACAACAGTGAGCAAAACAGACCCCGTGTCTGCCACCATGGCACCTACAGTTGAGAAGCTGTCAGAATCAAAATGGAGTCACTTAGGTCAAACCCTAACAAGAGGAGTCAGGAGGCCGTAAGGAAGGGTCCTCAGGCATATTCGCCTGATAATAAAAACCATCACAAAAGGCTGCCAAAACCATCACCTTGCATAAAAGCCACCACAAACTTTCACAAAAAAACAGCTGTCCTAGGATCCCTACCCAGCAACTGTCTGTGTGACTTGGGACTGCACTGCCTAATATTACTTTCATCCTGTGGCCAAAGAGAGTTGTTTCAAAACAACTTAGGTAAACTTCCTGCTACCTTTAAAAATCCTCATCATTTTTCTGTCTCCTTGGATATGCCCATGATCCACCTCAGCTTATCTGCACATCCTGGATTGCAATTCCTGTCATTCCCCAACAAACTGTTGTGGGGTGTGTTTTCTTAGTTTTTTGGTTTTTGTTTTTAAGAGAGCAAATCTTTACTGTTCATGTTAGCCTGACGCAGTTTAGTTTCCACATCAATGCTTACAGGTCCACCACTATAATGAAAATCCTTTTCCAAGTAGGTGCCTCTGACTTCCACAAGAGTGGTGCATCAGACACAGGAGTTTCTCAATCGCTCATTTCTTTCTCAGATCCATTATTAGAAAAGGGGCCCCATGATAATAACAGGCATTATTATTTTTGTAAACGTGGGTGGTTCCTGTACATGCTATTTTGTCATCAATTTCTATTTCACCATAAAGATACATTTATATCAAATCAAACATAAAAGTTCAAAACTGAAGAGACTGATTCTCAGGGGCTGAAAATTTAATAACACTGGGAACTAGAGGTAAGTCAAGTCAACAAAGATCAGCACAGGGCAGAACAGGTGGAAAGACGGACAAGTAGAGTTCAGATTCTGAACCAGCACACACCAGCATTAGGTGATGTGCTAAGAACAGAGAAAAGGAAAAATGAAATGTGGAACAGTATGAAGTAGAAGAAATCAAAGAGGGCAAAGAGTCTGAGAAAGAAGCATAAGGAATTCATGGCCAAGAAGAGGGTGTGATAATCTATGGTTTAGAAGTATCCCCCAAAGGTTCACATGTTCAAGGATTGGTCACTTATCTGTGGTGCTACTGGGGGTGGAGGAACCTTTAGGAGGGGAGGTCCAAGGAAAGAAAGTTTGGTTATTGGGGGTGTGCTCTTGAAGGAGATACTGAGATCCATCCTCTTCCTCTCTCTCTTTCCAACCCACCCACCATGAGGTAACAGGTCTCCTCTGCCACATGTTCCCACCATGATGTATTGTGCTGCCACAGGCCCAAAGTCATAGGGCTAAGCAACCATGGACTCAAACCTTGAGTCAAAATAGACCTTTCTTCCTTATAATCAGAATTTCTCAGGCATTTTGTCACAGCAATGGAAAAACTGATTAACACACACAGACACCAATGATGACATATGAAACATCTGTTGTCTCCCAGGATCTGAATCATTCTAAAGGTGGAGGCAAGTCAGGGCCTTTTAAATAGAGATCTCTTGTTGAAGATAAAAAGGGAGAAAGAAAGGGGGGGGGGAAGCCTTGCCAGATTCTGTCCTTGAGCAAGTCATGAGCAAGCTTTTATAGGCTGGGATAATTTAAGAGACCTGGAAGCCTTATGGGTTGTTTTTCGTAAAGTACACAATAAAAATAGCCGTATTTAGTCCTGTGGGGAGTAAAGCACAAATTTTTGAAACTTTAGATTGCCTACTTTATTGAATAAAAGAATGTCAAGAAAAACAGCTCTACTTTCCAACCACTAAATTCTAACATTTGTGCATGTTTGAGAGGTAGAGAGGCAGTTCTCTGATCTTGCATTTTGCTATGAGATTAGAGCCATATGGCATAACCAAAGAGGCCTCCAGCAGCCCTGAGGCTGTGGGTTACCTCAACATCGTTCCTGCTTCAGTGTTAGGCAGTTAACATCACATTATCTCAGTTAATCCTAGCATGATACTAAATGCTGGTCCAGCATCCTCTGTGTGCCATTGGGTAAGTATGTGACAAAAGACAGAATACCTAACAGTCTACTTGCACTCTGTAAACACCTGATTGTTCTTTCACAAGATAAATCACTAGCTTCTTTCAAATATCCCAGTCTACCTTGCTCAGTATATGAACATCTGCTGAAATTAGCACATAAACACACAGAGTTCCAGGGTGTTATATTTTTTTAAAAAAATTATTGGCCATATAAGTACCTTCAATGATTTCAGATTAAATAACAGAACTGTCCAACCAAGGACTGAAAGACTCCAAGATACTCAAATTTATTACCAAGCAAAACTGTAGAATCACTTTCAGAGGCACATTAAGAAACTGAAGTCTTCTATGATTAAATAGCCTTTCAAAAACTCCCTTCCAGGATTAACACACTGTAACGCTTTGTGCTGCAACTTGAAGGAAAGTAAGATCTAAAAGCTTGATCCAAGCTGTATTTAGAAGGGAAACCAGAGAGTTAATTTATTTTAAGAGCCTAGATCGAGATCCACCCAATTCAACATTCACTTCTTCATTCAAAGGTCACTAAAATGCATGTGTCAGACATCTGCTGCTTTCTTTTAAGAATGCTGAATTTTAAACCCAATAAGTCTAAATGCAGCTCTAATATAATCTACAAATGACCTTACTAAGTCTTTCTACATCCCATAAAAGTATATTAATTGTATCATTTTATTTAAGTCCCAACTTGCTGTGATGTATTAGCATATTAAAATTAACTCTGCAGGCTCTAATCAATTCACCTTCTGAGCCAACTTACCAGGACAAATTTGATAAAATTATAGTACCCCCTTGTGGTGTTACCTTCATACCCTACGAGGACATTTTGTAATATTATATTTTTTAAAATCTTCTTCCACTAAGATCAGTGGATACTTAATTAACCTTTTCTAAACTCTAATAAAATCATGGGGAAATTAAAGGGACCATCACCAGATTGTGAGAACCAGTGAGACAATGTGTATTTTGCATTTAGAGCTATGCATGTTATTTTTAATAGAAGGAAAACACTCTTAAGAAATATTTTCTATAGACTGATCTGTGTAGCTAAATTACAGAGTACAAATCCAAAATTACTTAGTGAATTTTAATTTGCCATCAAATTCAACTAACTGAAAGGGGGCATCTGGTGTGTTTTGAATGGTGAACTAATATAAATTCTTCATAAAACAAGAAGGAAAAAGAAAGTTGGTAAAATTCAAATGCAATGATTTTTCCATCATAATTTATCTGACTTTCTCCTAGCAGATCAGATTTAACTACATCTTACTGTCATTGTTTTCACATATTCTCTTTATTGTTTGTATTATAATTTTAATTTGATTAAAGTTTTATAATATCATTTAACCACGTAAGTAAGGCTTTTGGGCACATACTTAGATACAAATCTTTTGCTGGCGCATTTTAGTTTTCCTATTTATGGTTTGCTACCTCCTTGTCCCACCCCACACACACTCACAAAAGAATTCTCTACTCCCATCTCCAGTTTTTCCTCAACAACTGGTTTTCATCATATTTTTGAGTAGGCTTTTGGCAATAAGGCAAGGAACCATTGAATGTATGGACAAATGATATTATCCACAATATTTTTAGATCCCTAAATTAATACCACTTAGGACAGAGGGTCTCAAAGTCAACCTGTGATTTTAATGGAAGAAACAGGAAAAGATCTCCTCTATGAGTTAATGTAGAGAGAGCCATTGTCCAAAAAAAGGGCAATCTCATAATTGTAGAAAGTTCAAGTAACTTAGTAAGTAACTAGAGAATCAAACCAGTAGGTTTTTCAGATTAGTTCCACTCTGAGTTAAGCAGTACTGCAGTTTATCTCTGGTTTAAGCCAGTGAGCAATTTTGATTTACAATGAAAATATCAAGGCTCTTTGTTTCAATTTAGTTCAGGTTCAATAAAATAACAGTTCTAGTTCAGTTCTGGGGACGTGGAAACATATTTACTAGTTTCTGATTCACATCCCATTGGCTTCTTGATTATAATTGAAAATAGAAAACATTGAATTTGACTCATTTAGTTATTCAACCAATATTTTTAAAGCCCTTACTATGTTTCAGGGACTGTCTTGGATGTTGGAATATAAAAATGAATAGAGCACCATTCTTGCTGGATAGAATTTCACAGCCTGACTAGGAACAGGCAGGATTATATGGAGAAAAGCGTGTTCTCCCAGGATCTATAATAAGAATTCCTTATGAGAGGCTATTGCCCAGGTTTAGGAAATGCCTGGATGGGTCCCTAGGGTTATGGGTCCATCAAAGGGCATCCTAAAATTAAAAATGGTCACTAAACTTTCTGAAATTGGTAGCTCTTGGTTCTCCCTTTCCTGGGTAGAACATTAAGATGCAGCTGGAGGAGCTAGCAGATTTGTTCTGCATAACAGAGGACAGCAAGGCCACGGAGTACAACCCCAGAGAGCACCACATACATCAGATCCCCCTGACGGAGTGGCAACCCCAGACTGTACTACCCTGCAGCCCTGCCCAAGCCAGAGCGAGCAGTCACGGCTGAAACAAACTTTTCTCTTAATGCTTTTATTTATGTGAACTTGACTTTTTACTGCCGGTTTTTGTTTCCATTCAGCAGGTGATGGTGGTGGTATCATTTGGGGTTTAATTGTGATGACAAAGCAGAGCTGAACCTGGCATCCTCATGGGTTCCGGGCATAAACTGATCATGACAATGCAGGACCCAAAGGATAGAGGAAAAGTTGATATCTGAGTTACACAAAGTTATAATTTAAAAACTAATAAAAGGGCTGGGGATGTGGCTCAAGCGGTAGCGCGCTCGCCTAGCATGCATGCGGCCCGGGTTCGATTCTCAGTGCCACGTACAAAGATGTTGTGTTCATCGATAACTAAAAAATAAATATCAAAAATTCTCTCTCTCTCTAAAGGAAAAAAAAAACTTAAAAAAATAAAAATTTAAAAAAAATAAAAACTAATAAAAGCTAAAACAGAGTTGCTGTAAGAAAAACAGGAAAGGAACCACTTGCTTTGCTTCAGGGAGACAGAAATATCACAGGAAAAGTAACTTTTAAACAGAGTCCTGAAGGATGAATAACAATTATCCAGAAAAAGAAAAATGGGCGAACGTGTCCAGGAAGGACAACAGCATAAGCCAAGGAGCCGAGCCTGGCTGGAGGAGAAGGGCACTGCCACTCGGTCCCAGGCCATCAGCAGGTTCCTGCTCCGGGGCTATCAGTGGAACATCTCATTACCCACCACTTACATGTTTCTGGGAACAGGAGTCCCTGGAGAGCTCCTACCCCCGATTTCTACTTCAATAAAACTTCTTGACAGAGATTTGCTACCTCCCTATAGTAGATTATGCCCTTGGTCCTCCATATTTCCTCTCCTCCCCCTTTATCTCCTGGCTTCCCTGTGGAAGAGGGCGCTCCACTGACTTTGGACTTCGTGGTGTGACCTATTTTAAACCATGGACACGGACAGCGTGCTGGTTCCAAGCTGAAGCCATAGGAGTATCATGTCTTGCTTCCTGTCCCTCCTGGAACTTTTGCCCTCTGACATGAAAAGAGTTTGTACCACTTAGCCACAGGTCCCGGAGTACCTCAGGATGGAGATAAGGCCTTCCAAGAGGTGATTAAGTCAAAATAAGGCCATTAGGTGGGGCTCTAATAAAATTAACGGTATCTTCATAAAAGAGGAAAATCTAACACAGAGAAAGACACCGGGGATGTTCATGCCCACAGAAAAGACCATGTGGGGACACAGCAAGAAGATGCCATGTGCCAGCCAGAGAGAGAGGCCTCAGAAAAAAACAATCCTCCCAACACCTTGATCTTGAACTTCTACCCTCTAGAACTCTGAGAAAATAAATTTCTGTTGTTTAAGCCATCCAGTTTGTGGTGTTTTGTTATAGCATCCCTAGTAAACTAATATACATGTGGAAGAGACCGAATCCCAATTATTAGCCAAAAGCAGAGTCTCCTCAGCCAAACCGCAGACCCATCAGCAAAAAAATAACTGTTTATGGTTATAAGCCACTACATCTTGGAGTCGCTTATTATGCAGTATGACTGCAGCAAAATCTAACTGATACACTTTCATTTCTCAATACACAGCCATTTGCTTCTGAACATACCATGGAATCACTCTTGCTAAATAATACCATTTGCAGTTTGTTAGAAACAATAATAAAAAGAAGCAAAATAGAGAACATCAACAATCCAAACACTGAGACAACTTCTTAGTCCATATTTATTCCAATTTTAGTCCTACTTGGCCTTGGAAATCATGAAATCTAGAATGAGATTATCTAAATTCAGTCTCTACAGTTTTATCATTTACCCGCATTGTGACCTTGGGCAGATCTCCATATGCCAATTTTTCCCATCTTAAAAATGAAAGTATAATACTATATACCTACCTAAGAATTGTTGAGAAGATTAAATAAATTAATAAAAAGGGCTTAGAACACTGTCTGACAATGAGCCTCAATTATGGACACTATTAGTATCACTTGTCTGATGACACTGAACGTTATCTGCTGACTCATCTCTTCCTGTCACTCTCTAGCCCACTCCAAAATTTCAGTCATCCTCAAAACCCCTTCCAGGGATCTGTCTCAAGCCTTTTTTCTTTTCATTCTGAACACTCACTCAAGATAATCTCATCCACTCCATGGCCTCTGCTCTGCCTAACTCAAGTCAATACCACTATTTCAGACCTCTTACCTGAACTCCAAAAACATCTCAGGTTTACCACGGAGACTCCTGGTGCAGCCTACGTCAGCTGAAAGCAGCCATCAGGGAGACTCTGATCTCCCCAAGGAAAAAGAAGAAGCAGAGTTCCATCCAAGCAAATATTTTCAGGTCTCTTGTAGCTTTGTAGAGATAATTTGTCTTAATGAGATCATAGGCTTACTAAAGTCATAAAGGTAATAATTGCTAGGTTTGGGGATGCAGGACTGTCATCCCAGCATCTCAGGAAGCTGAGACAGAAAGATCACAAGTTCAACACCAGCCCCAGCAACTTAGTGAGACACTGTCTCAAAAACAATAAAGAAAAAGGGCTGTCGGTGTAGCTCGGTAGTAGAGCACCACTGGATTCAATCCCCAGTATTGAAAAAAAAAGTAATATTTTTTTATTGAGACCTTTTCTATATGAGTTCTTTTCTAAATGTTTAATATTTATAAGCTCATTTAATCCTTGCAGGAACTCTATGTGTAAGTACAACACAGAGGAAAACAAGGCACAAGTTGTACAGTTTTTGTGTCACACAGTTGGAAATGGTGTGACTTGAATCCAGGCAGGCAAACTCTAGCATCCAGAACCTTTACTGTTATTCTGCTTTCTCTCAGAAATAAGGCCTGCATAACTTCTCAGACATTAAAATAAGCACAACTGGGGTTTTTGTTTTTATTGTTGTTTGTTCGATTGTTTTGTTTTTTGTACTGGGATTGAACTCAGGAGCACTCAACCACTGAGCCACATCCCCAGCCCTATTTTGTATTTTATTTAGAGACAGGGTCTCACTGAGTTGCTTCCTGAGGTTGGCTTTGAACTTGCCATCCTCCTGCCTCAGCTTCCGAAGCAGCTGTGATTACAGGCATGTGCCACTGCATCTGGCTTTTTCAACTGTTTTTTAATAATAATAAAAGTTAATGTTTTGGTTTTTGAAGAGAAAACACACACACATTTAACTTATTGTATCCCACAACAGCCCTAAGATAAGGTCTTAGTATTGTGCCCATTCTACACATCGGGAAACTAAGGCCCAGAGGGAGAATGAGCAACCAGCCCAAAGTTGCACATAGTTCCATGCCCAGGTTCCTGCATCTCCTACCAGATTCTAGAGCCTAAACCACTGTCGCCTCAGGAGATGAGCGCTACACTGCCTCTAGAGGAATGCTGGCATTCCCTTTCCAGGGCAGAGCCCCAGGGTGGCAGATGCTGCTGGGAAATTCCCCAGTGCCGGCCCAGCAAGGCCCCACCTCTGGGGACTGACACGCATTCTCCATCTGTCTCTGGGCCTGAATGTGTGCCTTGTCACTGATTCCCTGTGTGGCTCTGCTCCATCCTCTCTACAATCAGCCTCCACTTACTTGTGGTTTCTGCTCAACCACAACTTCAGCTCTCCTCTGGCTTCAGGCGGGCCATGGTGCTGATTCAGCCTCTACCCCACATGACCCTTCGGCTCAGCCTCCTACAGCCAAATGCCTACACTTCCTGTCTGTGAGTCAGATGCTGGAGAGAGAAAACTGGATTGGTGGCTCGAAAGCCAGTGGAACAGCTGGCTTTGATGAGGCGTTCATCTCTGAGCCAACAGCCTCCATGGAACGGGGAGTTAGAGTCGATATGGGACAGGAAATTTAGAAATATGTAGGCCAGAAAAGAGAAAACCTAGAAAGAAAGGTGACTTCAACTATGGAGAAACTCTCACAATAAGAGTATTTTTATCTTCTCCCAAGTTTTCCTTTAAGGGACAGAGTATGATCTCCATGTCACCAACATATTGAAGCACTCTTGGGAAGATCTAGCAAAGGTCTAGCCCTTCCGAGGCAAAGTGGTGGCTTGAAATGATCTCTAAGAGCCCTATAAATCTGTGGGAAATTAAGGATTAGTTGAAAAATGTATGAAATGCACCTTGGATAAGTATTTTAAATGTCCGAAGTCCCATCTTTCAGACTGTTGAATCACCTCCTCCCTTTACAAAGTGTACTGACCTGGCATTTGCAGACACCAGAGTGGCCAGGGAGATGCTGTGCGGCAGAAGGAACCTCACCACCCTCTGGTGATACTTGTCACCCTGAGAGTCTCCATTTCTTCTTAAAACAATAAAACCAGACTGCAACTCCCCAGAAATACAATTTAAAAGACCAATGAATGGTTTCTGGATTCCTTGACTGTTTCATGCTCTAAGGAATCTACCACCACCTGAGATGGAATTCCAGGGGATGAAGATTTATCCCCCACATGTAATCAAGCTAGGTGCTCCATCCAGTGCACCACATGTAGGACACAAAGAGGGGAATCACACTGCCCCCGGGCCACCACCCCTGGAAGGAGAGGAAGCACACTCATAAATAACTTAATAGAGATCATACCACAGCAAATAGCGTGCAGTAGGAGAGGAGGAAGGGAAGAAAATATTCCATAAAATAAAATGCAGGGATGTGGGAACGGTTCTCTGAAGGGTTTCATTTTGCTCTGGACCTCGTGGAATGGCAGGTTCCCCCTTGCTACACTCACAGCACAAGCGAGAGCGCGGAGGCCAGAGGTCAGAGAGCATGTCTGGAGAACAGGAGTCTTGCACGGCTAGAAGATGGAGCATGGGGAGAAGAGGGACAGGGAAGGAGAGATTCCTGATAAAACTTGGGAATGTAGACTGAGGAACCTTGACTCAAAGATTATATTCCAAATGAAAAAGCCATCTATGATCACACCAATGAGCTTCAAAGCACATCTACTGAAGTTAAAAAGGCTGATGGGCAATGCTGTGCTCCTTGTTTGGTTTCAAAAGGAGACTCAAAAGTCAACAGGAAAGACCCTCAAAAGATCACATCCCTGCCTTCAAAAACACCACAGGTAACCCTCAGGAAAAGGACGGCAGTGGAGCATCTGTGGTAAAGGCAATGGGTTAAACAGGCCTTTTCTCAGCCAGGACCAAGGCCCTTGCTTGCCAAAAATGCCTCTCAAACAACGTCACCAATCCCACACGTGACCTGACCCCGAGCAACGGTCTCTCTCTGCACTCCCTTGCACAAGTAACGATAAAAATGTTGTGCCTGTCAACCAGCACGTTTAATTCAGCAGCAGCACATTAATCTGCCTCTCATTTTCCTACCACTTTCCTGAAATTCCAGAGGAAGGGGTTGTTGTTAAACAGCGGCGAGCGTTATTCTCGCAGCAGTGCACATTCATAATAATTCAGCACGGTGTCATGGAATCCTGTAGGCTCTTAGCTGAATTTATTTGAAAAATAAAGTTTGTTTTTTTTTTTTTCCCCCTGAAGATCTTTACTTAAGTCAGCATGGAACTCTTGTAAAGATAACTACCAATAAGTCACAACTACCCAAGGAGCAGTCTTGTTATTTTTTTAATTCACTGCTCACCATGACAACATAATAAACACACCTTTAGAGGCTCATACATGCCCAACTATTGAAAATGTCAGAGTTCCTCCTTCACGGTGCTCCCAGGCATAAACCTCAACCTTTTTTTTCCCCATTTTCTGAGATTCTAGTAAAACATCAATTTTCAATTGCCACTACTAGCAACAATTTTGTGATAAGTTAGCAAAACAAGGCTTATTTCATAATCCACTAATAATTACTGGGCTTTTTTATTAAAAAAAAAAAGTGAGCCATCAAGCCAATATGGTTTCAACATCTGTTTTTTCAATTTTTTTTTTTTTTTGGAGTTCTGTTAGATGTTCCTCTATCCTTTCATAAATGACTAATAGGAAAGATACAAGACTAATAGGAAACACAACTCTATGCAACTTTGTGGACGGTTGGTTTCAGTTAACAGCTCGTCTTTAAACTACCCAACATAAAAGCATACATTTTAGGGGGAAAAATTGACCCCAAGACTGCTTCATAAAATAAAGTATTTCATTTTTCAAAGCTTTAGGATTATTTGAGAGGCTACAGCACTAAAAAGCCCCAAGAGTTCTGTTGTGTGTGTGTTTTTTTAAAAAGAGAGAAAGTTAAAAGTTTCCACCTTAAATATCATAGAGATTTTACAATACAATAAGTGTCAGAAATAAAATGTAATTCCTTTCAAAGTTATATAAAAAAGTAAGCCTCCGTATAAAGTTTTTCTTTCCAACAGTGAAGTATGAACCTAAAATCACAGCAAATAGTTATGACTATTTCTGTAGTGGCACCCAGACAACTAAATTAGCCCAAACTTCATCCTTCCATGTGCTCAGCTTGGTGACAATGCTTCTCTCTACTACCAGTTAGTTGCTCCTTTTGGCTCAGGAACTATGGTGAGAAGCACAACATGAAACAATGTTAAGCTTCCCACCATCCATTGGTGCACTATGGTACACGCCCATAGTCCCAGCTACTCAGGAGGCTGAGGTATAAGCATCCCTGGAGCTCAGGAGTTCAAGGCCAGCCTGGGCAACATAGCAAGACCCCATCTTTTATGGGAAACAAACAAAACAAAAATGCATATATTCCCTCCATCCTCCAGACAGATGCAGTCCCTTCCTAAAATATGTAGGTGAGAGGACTTCTTTATTCAAATGCCTGGAGTTTTGCTCTGTTTTGTTCTGTTTTGTTCTTTGCCATCCCATGTCTTCTATGGCAATGAATTTCTTTTAAAGGAAGGAATGGGGGTGGAAAATAAGTTTGCTCTGAGAAAATGGTAGGTGGGTTCAACAAGAATGTCTAACGGTCAGTACTCTCCAAGAAGAAACCCAGCTCTCCCTGGAAGAAGCCTGCTTGGGCTCATCACTGCGAAGCCTGCCAAGTCCTCACATTCCAGGGCTGGTTTGCTTTCTCTCCAACAGGGATAATGGGCTTTTCAGCACTTTTGCCAAATTACTGACAGAAGGACCTATTTCCCCTTCCTGTGAAAAGCAACTGATAGTGACAGAAGCAAGAGAAAAATTTAACCACTAAATTATACATTGCAAAGGATGGATGGATAAATGAAACTCCCACATAATACCATTCCAAATTCCTTCCCAGATACAAGTTTTTAAGAATGGCCAAGAAGTCACAAAAGTACTACCTGACCTGAATTTTTCTTTCCTGTTATTTCTCATGGTCTCTGCCTTACTCCTATCTTTTGAACATATTATTTTTCATTAATACACTGATAAGGAGCATCGTGAATTATTGGAGAATTGGATGATACCAAGAGATTTTACTTGAGCAACCTTGTCTTTTTCTGAGACTAAATTAACTACGTAACTTGCTCTATCAGGAATAACATTCACAATTTAACGTTTGTGTTCCTTTTCCCATAAGCACAAACACTACAGTTGTCTTTGGTTCCAAATCATTGACATTTTTCCCAGTAATCTTTGTGGCTGACACATTGTCATGCACAGGTGGGTGCTTAATAAATACTATTGGATGATGGATGTACTCAATTATAGAAAATTCAAAACTTCTCCATTTTTCTAAATCTCTCAAACAGCAAAACTGTTGTAGCCTTTATGTCCAGCTTTGCCAATGCCTGCCTAATTCATTTCAAAAGCCCACAAATGTGTAATCAAAGCTCAGAGACAGCTTAAAAGCATCTCTGTACATCATACCTGCCTGCCCAGAACGCAAAACAAAAATCAAAATCAAAAAACAAAGCAAAGTGAAAAAAATGTGTCCTGATGCTGGTTTTTGTTTTTGACATCAGAATTCAGATGAGACATTCTTTGCTACAACAACAAACAAACAATCAAACAAAACTGGGACTCAAAATCCAAGTGTTATGTTCTTTATTAAACTGAACAAAAAATTTATAATATTTAACATTCTCATCTACTCTCTCCCAAAAGGAAAGAAAGCACACACACACACGAACACACAAGTATTGTTCAAGGTAAAGTAAGAATTAATACTATAGATATGTTGGCCGCTAACCATCATGTGTGGAAGGTGAAGCACAGAACTCAGTCCAGAGCCAGGTGCTCCAGGTAGGTCATCAATGTTTCATGCTAACAATTTATCACTAAGTGTGGGTGAGGTGGTGCCACGCTGCCACCAGAGGAGCCTGATGTGCCCAAGTTTAGAGAACAGGGAACAGGGAATGCGCCTTGCTTTAGAACAAAAGAATTTGTTTTATCACTTGCCTTTACCGCTGGAGAAAATGGCTTCTGGTGTGTGGAACTCCATGATAAATGTGCCCCCTCTAGTTCTTTATTGCCTCTGTAAATCACAGGACTGACAGCAGTTAATAAGAAAAGCTTTTGAGTGGTTTTGAAGTTTTTCTTTGTACAAATAAAGTCTCATATTAAAGATTTTGCTAGTCCTCAAGGTGTAGATAAAGCAGCACACATGGACCTTCCGTACTTTTAACTGTTTGTCTCCTTTCTTTAATTTTCAAAGCAGAAAGAAAAGAAAAGCTCTCAGACACGCACATTAGAAAAATAAAAACAGATCATAGTTTAAAAGGCTTCGTATACTCACAGCTTGGCTGGCGCTATTGAAATTGCAATCTCTTCTGGGTTTTGTAAGCTGGATATTCAGGTAAATACCAGAAAAGATATGTGGTGGAAAGAAGGTTGTTACAGTAGATTTATTATTACATTTCTGACCATAATTGTATGCTTTACCTCGTTTAGACAAAGCAAATTTTGGTTCAGTGTTGAGAGCAAGAACTCTAAATTCCACTGAATTGATCAGCTGCCAGTTGGATCACAGGTCCTGGGATCCTGAAATTCTGAAATCATATTTCAGAGTATAATTGACTTAAAAGGACTAACGATGCTATCTCACTGAGTAGCATTTTTCTCCAAGGAGCTCCAGATGCTTCGCCACAACAATGATACCAAATCCTAAAAGGGCAGGTTTTGTCATTTGTGATTTCTTGGGGATGAAACTGAAATACAAAAAGCAAAGGATATAGTTTTCTGATTTTTGCTAAATCCTCCATAGAGCCAAAAACAGGACTAGATTCAGTTTTTTTTTCTCACACAAGATTCCCACTTAATATTACAGTTTAAAAGAACTTTTTTTTAAAGGCATTTTCCTGACAAGATGTCCACAGCAGCGTATGAGAGGGTGAAGAATCCACACACGGCTGAGCACCTACCAGAAATGGACCAGTTTACAATCTGGGGTTCCACCTCACTTTGTCGAAAAGCAACAAGAATAAATAAAAATTGAACTTTCAAAATATCTACCCATGGCCAAGTCTGCTGGTTGGTAGGCATAAAGTAAAAGAGGGAAGAAGCTAGGTAACTATAGTGTAGGTTTTCACAGCATTCTGACTAAATACACATTTCATGACCGTGTGTACCCACGACACTGATTTGACATTGGGATTTCATTAAATAACATTTGACTGAAACAAATTAGAGCTAATGTTCTGGCGGTTTGGGTTTCTTTCCATGGTTTGCCTTATCCCAGTCTAACTGATTCTTTCCAAAGGAGATATTCTTAACCCACTGGCCTATGTGAATGAGAATGAACACAAAGCCATATTCTTCTGGGGCTCTCTGTAGAGATTTCCAATCTGAACAGGTCACCCTCAGAGTTATACAGCCTTCAGCACAGCAAAGCTTTGGTTGCTTAAATTCCATCAGAAGAACTGACACAGGGCAGGGTTATCTCTCCACCACCATCTCCCTCCCTCCAGAGATTATTCCTGAAGACCCAAAACCCTGCATGTACGACGGCCTCCGATGGAATGCCGAGGCATTTCTAGGTTCTGTGTGAATCCAGGATGACTTTCCTGGACTCTCACATTGAGTTCACTAGAAACCTGGCCACAGTCCCTGGAGGTAAAGGATACATATGGAGGAAGTCAGATAGGTCCAAATGTCACATAAGCATGAGCAAGTAAAAGTGTCCAAGAGAGCTTCCCCTTAGATGCCTTCAAGAACCTGACAAGATGGAATGGAAATAGGATCTATGGGGATTCACCAGATTTCCCAATGTTTGTAACAATGAGAACCATATTCAAAGGACCAGAAACTCTGGCATTGGACAGAGCTGGGTACAAATCCAAGCTTAGCCACTTTGTGGTTTTGTGACCTTGAAAATGATTTAATGTATCTGTGTCCTTTTAAACCTATCTTGTAGGACCAGTGTATGATAAGGTTTATAAAGTATCCTACAGAGGAGACAGCACCCAATAAATCACTCACGAATTTATTCAATAGATATATGCCAGGTAGAGTACATACATTATTTCATTTAATCTTCCAACAACTGTATGATTTGCCCAGGGTAGGGCATCATATATGTGAGGTTTGGGGCCTTCAGGAATAATCAGAGGAACATTTTTAAAAAGATCCCAGGGCTCAGTGGTAGAGTGCTTGCCTGGCATGCAAAAAATCCTAGGTTCAATCCCTAGCACTGAAAAAAGAAAAAACAAGGTTGAGGGGGGATCCCAACCCCCAAAAGATCAGAATAAAAAGAGGAGATGGAAGACAGAATGTGCCAGAAAACAGTAATGTGACCCGCAAATGCTGTTCCCAGAGGGGGACCCACAAACACCTCTAGAGAGTAAGAACTCCAGTCAAACCCAGAGAACAACACCAGGAAGTGATGGTAGCCCCCGCGTGAAACTCCTTCCTGTCCTTTGCCCCTCCCCCCTCTCATCAGGAACCCCTTACCCTGAGGTGGGACCATGAGGACAGAAGTACTAGGAGGGGAAATGGAAACCCAACTGTCCCCACCCCAAGCTGGGGGACTTTGAATGGAGGCCAGAATATTACACTGGACTAGTCATTTTTGTTACTGAAATTAGATCATTCTTATGACTAAAAGTAACCAGAGTATTTCTTGAGCCTAAGAGCGGCTGGACAAGCTGAGGGATAAGCATGAGAGTTCATCCATAATCAGGCAAAGAACTGGTCCCCAGAGCAGGCTAGACAGGAAGGGAGGAAGCACTTCACAATAGAGTTCAGCTCTCCCTACCTACCATCACCTGTACATGAACATATACACCTATAGCTCTATGAAACTAGAAAGTGAAAAGGGAAAGAGCACAGTCCACCAGCAAAATTAAAAAGCCTGAAAATACTCGTTGCTAAATTTTAAAAAATGAATATTCCATATGTCATGGAAGTCTATATGCATGAAAATTGTGAATGAGTCTCCATAAGTGGCTTGACCAGCATGCACTGGGAGTACTCATTCAATCTGGATACACTGGGCAAGAAAAGCGAGGTCTATAATGTTCAAAGTGAAACAGAAGTTATAATTTGAATAAATCGGGCTACTTTCTCATTTATTTAACCATACTGACAGCCACTTAGGTTATCTGGGACTCTCTTTGTTCCCTATCCCTCCCTCTAAAAAATTAGAAATCATCAGACAAATATCAACCCATCCCTTCATTTCATTTCTCATTGATTTAACCAAAGGTAAGAATAACAGAATTGTGGATCTTGAGAGATCTGGATGCTCCTGTGCTTTGCAAGTGGGCCTAAGAATAGTAATTAATTTGAAATATTGACAGGGTGGGAGGGAACAGTCAGAAAGGAGTCCACCAGCATTTCAGTAATATTCTGCATCTCAGCTGAGGGATGAACACATTTTTTGTATTCATTGTTCTTATACACCACACACACATAAACCCACACAATCCTTGGTATACTAAACACTTTAATAATTAAAATGAAAAAAAAGAAAGAAACAGAGCAAAAGAGATCTTTCTTTCTGTACTGGGGCACTCTACCACCAAGCTACATTCTTAGCCCTCTTTTTATTTTATTTTGAGACAGTCTCTCACCAGTTGCTGACGCTGGCCTCAAACTTGTGATCCTCCTGCCTCAACCCTTCAAGTCACTGAGATTACAGGTGTATGCCACCACACCCAGCTAGCGATCTCTATTTTTTAAGAAACTCACTCCCAAATATTTGAAAGTATATTATGCTTTTGTATAGCTAGTCTACTTCTAAATATCCATTACCAACTGTTCAAGATTATTTCAAATGACACCTCCATGAGGTCTTTCCTGCCATTTCCTCTTTCCATGGCTCCCATCTACACAGCCACAACACTGGATCCCTATGCTAACCCTTCCATGGGACATACATTGTACATGTCACCCTTTGCTCAGGGAAAGCTAGATGTCATCTTGGAGCACCTACAACAGCATCTTGCATATCCTAAACATGCGCTTAATACAACTTAAATTATTTCCTCTTACAACTTATTTACAAGTTTATAAAATATAATAATCACTCGTGTTACAAACAAACCTGGTTTTCAGCCTCAAATAGATTAATTCCATCCAGTTGCTTCCAGCCTCACCAACATATTGGAAATGATGCCTATCAGTGCTTAACTAGTTTTCTTTCCTTGACAGTGAATAATTGCTGCAACTGTAGATATGAGCTCATTTGAAGGAATGAAAAAAGCTCTTCCTAAGATCATTTAATAGACCCATGCATAATTATCAATTTCCTCTTGAAGCTAACATTTGCTAAAAGAAAAGGAAAGGTTCTATTAATGATCAAAACACTTGACTTTCTGGACCTAGTCCATTTAATGAGGAAAACTCAGTTCTCTGTTCTTGGGTTACTGCCAGGTGGTCTTTTACCAGGAATCATTCTAAACTTCTAATCACAGTTCAACAACCATCTGCCAAATCATATACAGATATTGATATTTGCCACTCTACAGTTAAATTACATCAAATGTCAATGCAATCAACTCATTAGCAGGCTTGTATTGAGCTTCAGTGCTCACTACCCACTTCTGTACCTCTTTGATTAAGCAGTATATGGACCATATTCCCCGTCTGTCTCTCAGCTGATCAGCTCAGTAATACCACTAATATAAAATCAAATGAGCAGAAGAAGGAAGTGGTTAAAAAAAAAAAAACCTGTGAGTGCCCCAGTTCCCTCTTATGCAGAATATCAATATGCTATAATCTAGCAAGAAAAGCAAATGAAATTACAAAATTGCTTAGAGAATCATTTTAACGGAAAGTCACAAGAGGTCATTAAAAACTCTGTAATTGCCCTTAGACCACATTTTGTTATCTTTCTTCGACCTTCCTTGCTACCTGGGATTTTAAATTTTTCTTGATGTAAAAACTGTAAGCAAACCTGAGTGTGAGTGGCACGTGCAGAATCTGAATGCAAGAGGTCAGGGCAGCTCACTGGTA
The DNA here is from genome assembly GCF_964194105.1 of Spermophilus citellus. NCBI lineage: Eukaryota > Metazoa > Chordata > Mammalia > Rodentia > Sciuridae > Spermophilus > Spermophilus citellus. Next base: position 54,311,468 of record NC_138200.1, on the reverse strand, counting down.
TGCTGGCCCACTGCTCCAAATTTTATATCTCTTCTGTCCCTCAGTTATTGCCTGACATGATTTAACAACTGTAATTCCTTATTTAACGATGTCAAAGGTTTTTAGGAAATTGACTGTATTTCACCAACGATATATTTCTTCTTGATTACGGAGTGGTTAAAATGATTTTAAACCAAGACAGCAAAATAAAGCAGTAATAAAATCAATAAAAGGTGCTTAAAACATTCCTTCTATTAGGTAATGGCATTTAAAATATCCGTAGCTTGTAATGGCACTTAGGATATGCCCAAAAATCAATGAGCTAAATTACTTATTGAACTAGTTAATTTGAACATTGAGTTTTTTATGTATATTGATAAAATGGGCTACAGAATACTCTTGGCAAGTAGCAATACCATGTTCATGGTCAGATGTCTCCCTCTGCTGGAAAAACACATGAAACAATTTCCAGTTTCAGAACAAAAAGCAAAAATTAAAGATACAACCTGGAAAAAATCCATGAGAGGCTTCTGAATTGTAAAAAAGCTCTTGAAATTCGTGGGAATAATAGAGATCAGGAAGAGCTAAATATACACACACTTTCTCAAATAGCCATTAACCTAGAATGTGGTATTTTATATGCAGTACCAAATAGCAAGTGAGTACCAAAATTTAGTTATTTCAAAACTCTCTTCCTAATTTTCTAAATATTATTCTAGGGTTTTTGCTATATTGGAAATGAGATTCTAAAAGCCTTGAATCCTTTCTCTTTGATGTCAGAGGGAAGGGGTGAGATTTATAAATCTATGTTCAAGGAAAAGTCTACGTTCTTAGTAGTTTAATTTGATCAAAAGCCAAGTTTGAACTGCCTTTGTAAAAGGTTTTTGAGAAGTCAAGGTATGGATCCACTAAACAGTTTCATATTTCTCTACCTGCATGAGGCAGTTTCAGTTTCCAATACTATCATTACCATTTTTTAAGCACATCTACTGTTTAAAATGCTAAGTACTTTGTTGAAAAAGACTCTCCACTGCTTTTCAATTTCTCCCCCTGCCAGTTCAGCCCTAAGCAGATGTTGGAGTTCTGAAGAGCTTGCCCCAGGACTTTTAACTCCAGCTACAAAGCAGAGCTTCAGAAATTATGATAAAAGGTGTTAAGAGAAATGAAGGTGAGGAGGTCATCTGACACTAACCTAAAATTGTGCCTAGTACCTTCCAGAAATTACAGTTCCCCAGAATATACCATTTTGATTTTGAAAGATTTATTGGTTCATCTATTTTTTTTTTTTTACTCACATGCCACACGTATCATTTGTATTTGAAACAATCGGTACATACAAAATTGCATGCACTGACAAAAGAAAATTTTAATCAAAGAGCTTTGCTCATGAGTTTTGGTGTGTGTGTGTGTGTATGAGAGAGAGAGAGAGAATATGACAGAGAATATCTTTTTTCTTTTCTTTTTTTGCATGCTGAAGAATCAATGATGGACATATTGTGGTTTGTAACATACTACCCAAGTTACACAGTATGGTTAACAAATGCCTGACTCTTACTAGGTGCAGATGATAAGAAGACTGTGGTACTTGCCTTCACACATATACACAGAGGACAGAAGAGACACAGATATAATGAACCACTGCTAGCAAACTGAACAGAGGTATGCACAAAGTGCTATGCCGCTAGAGGATGCCTGGGGAAGGCAAGGAAAGCTGCAACTAAAGCGATGACCTTCGAGAAGAGCCCTCAGAAAGACCTAGAAAGCTCTGGGGGTGTAAGGGGTCCCTGAATGATCACAGAGGAGCAACTAACTGAAATGGCTGAAATTCCAGATCGGTTCTCCAGAGGGTGAGTTCCCTAGGAAATGAGGCCAAGGGATTGTTTGAGATCAGGTTGGGAAGTCCCAGATACTTTCCTAAAATTCAGATTTTTATCCTGTAGGCATTAGAAAGGCTTTAATAAAATTTTAAGGAAGTAATATAAACACTTCACTTTCGGGGGTTGTAAAAATGCCAGCAATGAGGAAGATGGTGTGAAGATCCTGGCTTGGGGGGGGGGGGGTCGGGGGGGGGGGGTTGCAGGAACAGTGCAGGTAAGAGGTACTGCAAAATTATGGAAAAGTCTATCTAAGATGGAATCACTTTGGTCAGAGAGAGAGCATTCCCAAATGGATCAAGGAGACCATTCCACAGGCTGCACTGACCCGGAATCAAGCTGCCTGCAGCCATGACCCCAAGTGAATCAGCCATCTGTGGGCCACAGATCTGTAGGCTTTTTCCTTCTTCAACCCAAGCCGGTTGCTCTCTCTCTTCAGAACACAATTTGGTTTTACCTAAATCTGGGTTCTCCCAAAATTGAAAATCCTAAGACCCTAAATAAAGCTGGTTTGTACTTTATAGCTCTGACATTGATTACTGATTATTACCTGCAATAATCTTGATGATAAAACACAGCAGATAATTACTAAGATATGAAACAAACTGCAGAAATTTAGAAGAATGGAGAGTATGTCAGGGATAACGAGGCATTACCAGAACCCATACTAATTCCTTTTTCTCTTCTGATTTCTGTGTGAAAATGAAGGACATTTCCTAAGTTATATGAGCAGTGTACTGATTTTTAAAAGATTTTCTCCCTTTTTTATTATTGCAAAGAGCAAAAATTTAGCATTAGTTTTGACAAACATTGTTCTATTTCTTTCAGATTTACTGAGGTATACTTGACCAATAAATATCATATATAATTAAGGTGTACAATGCAATGCTTTGAAATACACATACATTGTAGAATAACTGTCAGAATCAGATAATTAATATAGCCATTACCTTACATAGTTAAATTTTTATGTCCAGTGAAAAGGATTCAGATCCAATTTCTTAGCAAACAGTATATTTAGCAACATGATATTATTAAATATACATGGTATTATTAAATACCATGTTGTTAAATATACTCTCACAACATGAAGTACACCAAGTTCAATATGATTTAAATGGCTTCAAAGTCCCTCTCAATAGTTTTCCTAATTGCATTAAAATGATGCTTAAATGTACACTCCAACCAAATCAGGAGTGTGTGCCTGTGCCCCAGAAACTAGCCGCCACATTAGAGATCAGGATTATGGTTGATTGTGGTTTCCATCCAGGGGCTGTCACTTAATATTATTGCCTCAGGTTTTCAAATTACCAATAAATGCTTCTTTTATGTACAGTCTTGAAGAAAATAAGGAAAAACATCTCCTTCTTTAAAATTATGAAAAACTTTATCTGTTTTCAAACTTTGCACTTGTTTTGGTACCAAATCCACAGATCACATCTAAAAGTCAGGTAAAACTTGAGAAGGAAAAAAATATTTAATTTTTATACAATCATGGAGAACAACTCTGAAAAGAATCAAAATGGCAACAATGATTTTTTTTAAAGTGACCTTAAAACATTAAATAAACTAAATTATGGGCCTGGGGCACTTAGCTAAGTGGTATAGCACTTGCCTTGCATATAAGAGGTCCCTGGATTCAATCCCTGGCACCAAAAAAAAAAAAAAAGGTTTTTTTGCTTATTTATGTTAATTTAATGGATCAATTTTAGTAAAGCAAAAGCTTGTGCAATGGGAGGAAGAGATAAATTCAAAATAAAGGCTTTGTAAGACTCAAGTCAAAGTGGCTCCCAAAACTGAACCTGACCGCCTGGGTTTTCTTTTTATAGTCAGCTGTTACAAGTGTTCCTATACCAATCTTCTTAAAGTGTCCTGTTTTAATCATAGCAGCCTCCAACACTGATCCTGAAAGAAAATTAACTCTTCAGATGAGAGATTTCCTACCGTCTCCGCTCTACGGTCGGTCTGGGCTTCAGCTGGGAGAGGTGAACTGTGCTCCATGGTGACCATCCAGGCCCTCCAAGCACAATGGAAATGATTTTCTAACATATTTGTACCATGTAAGGATTCCTGCAGAGAGTTCTATTTCCTGGACGTGAACTAGAAATTGCTGTAATTTTTTCAGTTCTTTTTAATTTGCAGTTAAATGAAATATGACAACAGGAAGAGGAATAACAGCTACGTCAGTATCCAAGGCCAACATATAGGGCCATCACTTGCAATAAGGCACGAAACAAGGAAACCTCTTTAAACAAATCAAGTCTTTCTACAACAAACAGACATTGGAAAGATTAAAATGATCATGAGTGCAATTTTTTTAGAGAAAGGAACTGTAAAAAACACAATTTTCATCAACTAAAAATACCTGAGGCAAAAAATAAAGAAATATTTGGTAAAGGCAAGAGTGAATTTCACCTCTTATTCTGCTGAGATACTAAAAATAAGAAAACATCGGGTAATAAAAACACAAAATTCTTATTACCTGTTATAACAGGTAAACCTCTGCACTCTAATAATGACCGTGTCTAACATCTGTTAAACTCTTACCATGTAACGAGAAGGGTGCTAAGCTCATTATGCACCTCACAGGATAGGCTTTGTCTGACCGCCCACTCTCACTCCCCCTTCTGCAGTCAGCACCCTTGCCCTTCTCCATTCCATGTGATCCTGGTGACCTAATCCATTCCAGTTGGCCCATCCCGAAGTTGATTCCAAACTGAAGAATTCTATTCCCCTAGGCACAATGGCTAGTTTAGAGATGGCCCCCAGTCTTGGCAAGGCCAATTAAGTTTCACAAATAAAGGTTTGGCGTTCAAGATCTCCCTCCCTTTAAAGATCTAAACCTATAACTATCTGTAGCCATTTGTTTCCTGGTCATTAGTAGGAAACTGATCTGAAAATGGAGCCAAAACACCAAAGGATGCTGAGAGGTGAGGAGAGACACTTCATGTAAAGTTCTGGATTCAGATGAGATATGACTTTTCCTTTGTGTCTTAACTCATCAAGAGTAGGGCCCACTACTAGCAATCAAGAGTGGTCTGGCTAATACCGTTGGTATGGTTCAGATATGGGGTGTCCACTGATACTGATTAACTGAGTGGTAACTGTAGACAGGTGGGGTGTGGGTGGAGAAGGTGGGTCACTGGGGACATGCCTTTGGGGTTTATATTTTGTTCCTGGTGAGCAGAGCACTCTCTGCTTTCTGTTGCGATGCCTTGGGCTACTTTCCTCCACCACACCCTTCCACCATGATATTCTGCCTCATCTCCTGCCCAGAGCAATGGAGTGGGCCAACCGTGGGCTGAACCTCTGACACTAAAGCTAACAGAAACTTTTGCTCCTCTATGTTGTTATTGTCAGGTCTTTTGGTCATGCTGACAAGAAGCTGACTAAAACACAGGTATATTAGTATATTTAGCCTTTGTATCACTACCCTCTTTTACAGTTTAGGATGTTAAAATGCTACACACTATTAACCACTATCCTTTATCACCCTGCTAACAGGAAAACATAATTTCAGTGATTTCATTTGAAAACATTACATATATCAGGAAAAAAATTAGAAGACAGAATAGTAAAAAAAGTGAAATACATTACTTGTTATCACGACTTCAAGACAACCACTGTTAATAATTTGATCAATTTCCTTCTGGGCTTTTTTTCTGAAGAAGTATCTAGTAATGTTTTCATATTAGTATTTGAGTATTCACAAAGTATTATTTTTAAACTGGTATTTCATGTTTTTTACATTTATTAAGAGCCCCACATCACTGTACAATACCATATACAGCCAAACAGAAAGCCTACCCTTAAAGAGGTTGAGGAGAGTGGACAAACTGAAGGCCAGATATTGGAATCATTCAGACTTCCTCAAAGGTAAGGAAAGATTAAAAACATTCAGAATCGACTGAAAAACCAGCACAGTTTGCACAATCTCTTAGCAAAACTAATGTTGATTTACCTACATTCCTGGGAACAATCAAAAGTAAAACATAAAAATATTAAAAGTTTCTAAAAACATGGCTTTATTAAATTCATTCATTCAACAAACACTTAAGACCAAGAGTCATTAAATATTTGACATCAGCCTGCCTTGAGATACTGTCTTAGTCCATTTTCTGTTGCCTTAATACAATACCATGAGGCTGAGTATTTTATAAGGAAAAGGGTTTATTTAGTTCACACTTTTAGAAGCTAAAAGTCCAAGATACAAAAGCCTCATTGATTCAGCTTCTTGTGAAGGTCTCAGGGCAGATATCATCACAATGGTGGAGTAGAGGAGAGATCATAGGATGAGACGGAAAGCCAGAGAGATTCAGGATCCAGACTCAGTTTTTTATTTTTTAGGTCCCTGGATTGAACTTGGGGGCACTCAACCACGAAGCCACATCCCCAGCCCTATTTTGCATTTTATTTAGAGCCAGGGTCTCACTGAGTTGCTTAGAGCCTTGCCATTGCTGAGGCTGGTGCTGAGCTCATGATTCTCCTGTCTAAGCTTCCCAAACTGCTGGGATCATAGGCATGCACCACCGCGCCCTGCTCAGTCTTTTTATAACAATCTGCTCTCACAGGAATTAACCAGAGCGCCATGAGAACAACATTAATTTCTCCCAATGGGCCCCACCTCTTAAAAGTCCCATCCATATCTTCTCTCAATATCTTCACACTGAAGACCAAACTTTCAGCACACAAACTTACGGGAAACATACTCAAACCATATCCAAACCACAGCAGATTAAAAAAAAAAAAAACTGAATACCACAAAATCCCTCCCCTTCATTCCACTGTGGGAGTCTACAAACAGGGACTGGCTAAGACTGTAAGCACAAGAAGACTGTGAAGTGCTGGAGTCTAACTGTCTGGGAGGCCAAGGTCCTCACAGATATTCCTGAACTGAGAGTTAAAGGATGAGTTAGGGGTTCTGTACACACACAACAGAGGGAAGGACACTGCACACACAGGCAACACGTGTGCAAAGGCATGAAGGCACATATGAGCAAGCACAACAGGGAACCTCTGCTATGGCTGGCATTCAGGTGATGTGTCAGGAAACTAGAAGAGGCAAGGGACAGAAAGTGACAAGCAGGAGCTTACAGGTAATTGTGTTTCTGTGAAAAGGGAATAGAAAATCTAGAATAGCATCCACATTTCTGATGAGGCCACTTATGTGCAATTCTGGTTAGAGCAGTCACAAGCATCCTGTGCTGTAGAATCTGGGGAAGAACAGAGATCCACCCCCACCACCAGGGCCATCTGCTTTTGCTATTTGAGTGTCCTGTCCATGCAACAGGGTAACCAGGGCTGTTGTGGGCAGCCAAACCTGAGTCTTCGTTCCACTGCACTCACTGTGCCGTCAAATGAACAGAGCCGTGCCCCAATGATAAGATCTTCTAGAATCCCAAGCAAGATGCAAGACAGAAACTCTTTTTTTTTTTTTTTTAAAGAGAGAGTGAGGAGAGAAAGAGAGAGAGAGAGAGAGAGAATTTTTAATATTTATTTTTTTTTAGTTCTCGGCGGACACAACATCTTTGTTGGTATGTGGTGCTGAGGATCGAACCCAGGCCGCACGCATGCCAGGCGAGCGCGCTACCGCTTGAGCCACATCCCCAGCCCCCAAGACAGAAACTCTTCCTGGCCTTCTGGTACCCTCACCCATCTGACATACCTCCTGCTCTCTGAGATAGACCCAAAGAAGGAAAACTAAAATTCTCACATCAAACAACCTTGCTCTTCCTCTTTCTTTGCTTCCCTTGGGAGGAAAGGGAATGGTTTGGGGGTTTTGTTTTAGCTCCTTCACATCCTACTTCATTCTTACTGATTTCAACTAAGCCTTAGTGATATTCAGGGCATTTGTTTAAACTGCAGAAAGACCTACAAACTGAGAATGTCAACCTAGTATGGAAACAAAAATACAAAGACTTTGAGAATTATTTCTGAGGACAACATCCTAGTTTTCCAAGCTAATAATTTGTTGAATAATTCTGTTTTTCATGTCTGAAGCTAAATATTTTCTCTGACTTACTTCTTGATACATACCTTCTCCACAGATGGATGCCTCCAAAAAACTGGAGTAAATGTTTTGTATGGAAAAAGCAAAAGACAGAAAGCATGTTAATAATTTCCCAAAGGGCTAGGGATGTGGCTCAAGCGGTAGTGCGCTCGCCTGGCAAGCGTGCGGCCCGGGTTCGATCCTCAGCACCACATACAAACAAAGATGTTGTGTCTGCCGAAAACTAAAAAATATTAAAAAAAAAATTTCCCAAAGGTTACCTCCATTACATACATACAATAACCTACATACATTAGAGTTCATAACCCACTTGAATCAAATGTATGAAAGATGATATGTCATGAGTTTTGTAATGTTTTGAACCAATAAAAAAATTGCGAAAAAAATAAAAATAAAATGGATAGACAAGTTCATTATAGCATAATCAATTCCCATGCTCAAAGACACACATATATCTTTCTAAAATGCTTTTTGCCTATATATAACCAATAAAAATCTTATCTTTCATTCCCTGATGTTTTCTTGTATGTCATCAACCTTGATTAATAAAGGACTAGAATGTTTTAATTATTTTTTTTAACTTTTCTTATGAGGTGATAGAAAAATCTAAAGGACTATTCCCAGGAGAATGTTGCATTCTTTTTAAATGACCAATAGGGGCCTTGGGATTTGTATCTGATTTGGAAAAAAACTAATGCAAAAAAAATGAACTAAACATACACTTCTCAAAAGAAATACAAATGTTGGGCTGGCGTTGTGGCTCAGTGGTAGAGCACTCACTAAGCATGTGTGAGGCCCTGGGTTCAATTCTCAGCACCACATAAAAACAAATATAATGAAGGTATTGTGCCCAACTACAACTAAAAAATAAATATTAAAAAAAGAAATACAAATGGTCAAGAAATATATGTTCAACACTTTTAGCAATTAGGTAAGTGCAAATCATGTTCAATACTTTCAGCAATTAGGTTAGTGCAAATCAAAACTACACAGATTTCATCTCACTCCATTTAGAATAGCAGCTGTCAAGAATGCAAACAATAATAAATGCTAGAGAGGATATAGAGAAATAGGAACACTTTTACACTGTAAAGTAATAAAACTACTATGGAAATCAGTAAGGATGTTTGTCAAAACACTACGAATGCAACCACCACATGACCTTGCTATAACACTCCTCCATATTTATCCTAAAGAATTAAATTCAGGGCTGGTGTTGTAGCTCAGTGGTAGAGCACTTGTCTGAAACTTGTAAGGCACTGGGTTTGATCCTCAGTACCACATAAAAATAAATAAATAAAATTTTTTAAAAGAATTAAAGTCAGTATATTATGGTGATACATGAATACCTATCCTTATAACAGCACAATTTATAATAACCAAACCATGGAACCAGACTAGGTGCCTGGCAATGGATGAATGTATAAATAAAATGTTACATGTCTACACAATGGAGTTTTATTCAGCCATGAAGAATGAAATTATGTTATCTGTAGGAAAATGGATAGAACTTGAGAACATTATGTTAAGTGAAATAAGCCTAACTCAGAAAATCAAGGATTATGTGTTTTCTTTCCCATATGGAGGTTAGAGGCAAAAGGAAAGAAAGGTGTGGGGCAGGGAGACTATCATGGCAATCAAAGGGAAACCAGGAGAGTGGAAGAAAGGAACCAGGGGCAGAGAGGAGGAGAGAGAAAGGGGAAAACCTAGGAATGATATTGGTCAAATCATATCGTTCTATTGTGTGCATGTATGAATATGTAACAACAAATCCCACTGTTATGTACAATTACAATGCACCAGTAAAAAAAATGGAAGAGGAAAAAACCTCCCTAAACACACCAGGAAGAGAAGATTCAGAGCACACATCTCCTCAGAGACATGGAGGTCAAAACTTCTGAGCAGCTGTGGGACTCCAACACAAAATAGGTAAGCAATTATGTCTATAGTTAATTATGAACTTGAGGGGGATGAAAATTTTAAAATCAGAAGTGCTTTCAAGTCCAGTAAGCCCAGAACAAAGACACACAATTCCCTTCCCCAGAGGATCATCCACTTTTAAACAACTTTGTATAAACTCACCGTGCCTGCAGACGCTAGCCCAAATGCACATATTAAAAACTAAAAAAAAAAAAACTACAGATGTAAGAGCCTGGCGCACACCTCCCAGCAACTTGGGAGGCTAAGGCAGGAGGTTCGAAAGTTCAAGGGTGGCCTTGGCAACACAGCAAAACCCTCAACAACTTAGCAAGATCCTGTTTCAGAGTAAAAATAAAAATGACTCGGGATGCAGCTCAGTGGTTAAAGCGCCCTTGGATTCAATCCCACTGTCGAAAAATAAGAATAAAAAAATAAACATGAGTTCAAGGAGGGAATCAGCAGAGAGCAATGATGTCATGGACCTGGAAGAGACTTTTCACTCATCCACTCCTTCATCTTTCTTCTTCACTCAATCCCCATTTTCTGTCTATTTTTCTCTGAAGTGGGTCTCTCTCTCTCTCTCTTTTTTTTTTTCCCTGTTCCCTCTGCCATCCCAGGTCTTTATCATCTCATGCCAAAATTACTTGAAATGCCTCCTAATTCCTGGCTCCCCTCCTCTGAATCGATTTTGCAGACTATTGTCAAACTAATCTTCCCCAAAATACCATTTTATCATATCACTTTCTAACTTACAATAAAAATTCTGGGCTTTTATAGTCCAACCAGTTAAAGCTTATTTCTCACTATAGGTTGAATATCCCTAATCCAAAAGCTTGGGAACAGACGTTTTTGGATTTCAGATTTTCTGGATTTTGGAATATCTGCATATTCATAATGACACATCTAAACATGAAATTCATTTATGTTGGGGGCTGGGGTTGTGGCTCAGTAGTAACGCACTTGCCTAGCATGCCTGAGGCAGTGGGTTCAATTCTCAGCACCACATGCAAATAAATAAAATAAAGGCCCATCAACAACTAAAAAAAAAATATATATATATATATATATATATATATATATATATGAAAGAAATTCATTTATGTTTCACATATACCTCATACACAGAGCCTAAAAGTAATTTTATATGATATTTAAAATAATTTTATGCCTAAAATGAAGTTTCATAGTGTGGTATTTTCTACTTGAGGCATCATGTCAGCACTTGAAAAGTTTTGGATTTTGGAGCATTCTGGATTTCAGATTTTCAGATTAGGGATAATCAGCCTGTACTGTCTGACATGTACCTCTGCTCAGGACAGCAGTCATCTCACCATCTTGGCTCCCACACCTGTGAGTCAGTCACTGTTATCATCCCTGTTTTACAAAGGAGGAAACTGAGGCTTAGAAAAATGAGTCAACTATTTAAAATAACATAGCCAGTAAATAGGAAAGGCAAAATTCAAATCTGTATCTAACACACAGCCCATGCTATTTTCTGTTGCCTATCTTCCTAGAAGGAGGTAAAAGAAAGCAAACTTTTAGGGAAAGATGCCAGAGGCGTCAAGAGTTTATCCTTTGCCAGATGGCTGCTCCAGTTTCTCCATGCTCCAGTGAGCTTCCAAAATCTGCCTACTTTAGGAATCTCTTCAACTTCAGAGTATAGTACTTGAGCTGAGTAATGTTCCGTGACAGACCTAAATAACCCTCAAATAAGAAAGTGGAAGAAGCAAAGCACACTGAGAAAATGCCAGAAGTAGCATTTATTCAGCAGCTACTCTATGAAAAGCCTTGAGTTGGCAGATAATATATTGACAAAAAACTTAGGTTCACGGAGATTTCAAAAATTGCCTGGTGCTTCTGTCACCTACTGCTACATCAAAAACCACCCAAATGTAATGACATGAAATGGCAACATTGATTTATTATTTCACAGAATCCTACACTCTGGGTCGAATTCATCTGGACAGGTCTTCTGCTCCATGTGGCATCTCCTAGGCTGGAACATCCACAGAGCTTTTTCACTCACATTTTTACCATCTCTGTTGAAATGGCTGGAACAGCTGGGAACCAGCCCCAGACATTCCTCCTCTTTTCAATGTGGTCTCTCCTGCCAAGTAGACAGACCTCTCTGTCTGATGATGGCTCAGGGTTCCAAGAATAAGCATTTCAAGACAGAAAGCAGAAAAGTAGGAATGTTTCTGAATCCTCTATCAGCATCACACTTGCTAATTAATCTTAGTGGTCAGAAAAAAAAAAAAAAGTCACATACCAGACCTCAGAGTCAGGAGCCACCACAGCAGATCATGGCAAGCAGCTCTGACTTGAACTGGCATAGCTCCTGCTACCATATATAGGATATTATACGGGACTTATATTTATTATTTGTTTATAGTCTATCACCCTCCACAAGACCACAAGTTCAAAGAACTTTGTGTACTTCTGTGTAACTAGTGCTTAAAACATTGGCACCGTTAGTAACCGATACATATTTGTTAAATGAATACTGAGAAAAACCTGAGAGACACTCCTTATAGAAGAATACCAAATTTAGAGTGGAAAAGAGTTATATGACAGAGGAAAAATTATTCTAGACACACCTTTGAGACAGCTTTTGCCCATTCCAGGTTTACAAAGGCTGCAGGGTTGTGATGTTATAGCTGGGTCCCTGAGCAGATGGAGAGAGCCTGTTTTAAAGAAATCCAATCCATTCTATTCATCTATCCATGATATAGACCTAGAATTGCTGTTTTAAAACAAAAAGTCTTGGTGATATATGATTAACAAAATTTGCATTGTTCAGAATTTTAACTAATTCCATTTAAATGTGCAAAGTTGATGAAAGGTACATATTTTTTTAAAATTCCTGAAGGATTCACCAGAAACTAGTAACCAGTGACCAGCTCTGAGGAGAGAAACTGGGGACTCGGGTGAGGAAAGTGAGGGGGGTTTGTGGGGTTTATTATTCTATTCTCTCTACTCTTGAAGGCTTGAAATTTTCCATTAAAGGGTTTCTTAAACAAGTCCAGCTGCAGAAAGGGCAACGCAGATGGGACAGGAACAAACTGGAAGCTGGAAAATCAATTAGGAAGCTAACACCCAAGTTCCTGGAAGAAGAGGTTTAGCAGTTTGGACCATGGTCAATAATGGGTTTTTCTCTAGGTGGAAAGATTTGGGGTGGTTTTATTTGTATCTGAATATTCTCCATTTTCCATAGTGGTCACCTGTAACTTGAATGAATTTTAAATTCAAAGTCACACTGTTTCAAGTGAATCAGGATTAGAGATTCCCAAGAAGTCTCTAAAGAACTTGTTTAATCTACATTTGCAATGTGAACATAAGGTAAAATAAGATACAACTGCTAAAGTTTGAAATTCAGCATCTTGATGAAACAGATGCTATTCTTCTGCCTCAGAGTAGTGTAATCAGGAGCATAAGAACCGGGATCACAGAAACCTGGCTTGATCCTTACCAGCTATGGAATCCTGGAAAGGTCCTTTCTGATTTCTGGGTCTTCATTTTTTTTCCATTTCAGTTGCATAATTAATCATTCATTCATGTAATAATTGCCGAGTGCCTCCTATATGCTAGGCACTTTTCAACACACTGAAAAATATAAAAGTGAACTGCACAAGAGTTTATCTTCTGAAAAGGAGAGAAAGTGCCTCCTATGTGTTAGGCACTTTTCAACACACTGAAATATAAAAGTGAACTGCACAAGAGTTTATCTTCTGAAAAGGAGAGAATAGGTAAATTTCACCATCTGCTCAAAACTGGTAAATACTCCATAGAGAACTAAAGCAGAGATAAGTAGTGGGAGAAAGATGGATTTTTTTTTTCTTTTAAGTACTGGGGATTGAAAACCGTCCACCACTGCACTACATCCCCGGCCCTTTTTATTTATTTAGAGACAGAATCTCAATAAATTGCCTAGGCTGACCTTAATCTTCCTGCCTCAGTGTCACAGGTAGCTGGGATTATAAGCATATGCTACTGGGCAAAAAATAGAATTTTAAACAAAGTGGTCAGTAAAAGCACATCATGGGAGCAGTATCTTTCATTTGTAAAACAACAAAATACCTACTTCCTAAGGTTGTTACAAGCCTTATTAACACAGCATAGGCTTCACCTGAATGCTTGTGAGGCACACAGAACTTCAGGTCCCAACCTGTCCCTATAGTATCAGAATCTGTATTTTAACAAGACCTATCAGTGATTTATAAGCATAATCAAAGTTCCAGAAACATTAATTCAAAGTATTAAATGTTTAAGTACCTGTATTAGGACTGACAAATTATAGAAATAGATAGATTCGATAATTCACGGTTCTCTTTCCCTTAACATGACTATATATTTCTCCTTAAAGATAACACTGAGTTTCTAATTATGAGTATGTCCAGCTCTAACTTTCTTGTAGATAGAGTGGAAAACCTGAACAGAAAGCCAAATTGCAGACACATTAAAAACCCTGACTACATTAAAGTCACTCTATCATTGGTACCCCAAACCCAGTCTAATCTCCAGTGTCCCTTTAGGTTTGAAGCGCCAGCCGCGGAAGTCAGGACAGCTCCGCCCTTCTCCGGCCCTTTCCCTTCTTCAACATGGCGGCCCTAGCGACAGTGCGGGCAATCTGCGCGAAGCACTCCGGGAGCGGAAGAAGACTGCGCGGTGACTGCCGAACCGGAAGAGGAGGAGCTGGGCCTGGCGGATCCGCGGGTGTTTTTGCCGCTGCCGGTATTTGCGGATCTTAGGGCGCCGAGCCTGGCGTGCGGGGTGTGTCACGATGCCGGAGCTGGCAGTGCAGAAGGTGGTGGTCCACCCCCTGGTGCTACTTAGTGTGGTGGATCATTTCAACCGGTGAGTGGACGGCCCGGGGCGGCCTAGCGGGGCCGGCAGAGCTGGGGCTGCTGAGTCACCGGCACGCTGGGGACAGCGCGGCGGCCGAGGCCAGGCTGGGGACGCAGGTGAGACGACCGCAGACCAGCCTCGGTTCATGAAGCCAGAAAGACCCGGCTCCGCGTCCCCGCCGCCACTCGGGGGCCCGGGTTGCCCGTTCCTTTCAACGAAAGCTGGATGGTGCTAGAGTATGGAGGAAAGGGCAGGCTTCGGTTGGCACTGACCCCCTGCCTCCAGGCTCGTGCGTATCCGTCACCTCGCCCATCCCTTTTCAACAAAAAGACCTTGTGTCCTGGGAAGCGCTTCAGCTCCGCGCTTCTGAGCCGCTGAGAGCTGCCCCCGGAATTCTGTTCTCGCATCCGGAATAGCATCCTGGTTGGGCGGTGGTGATAACCCCTGAAATTTTCTAGGTGGGAATTTGGTTTGATGCTATCTTAAAATGTAGACGAGGTGTCAGTTTCTCTTTGAACAATGAGATCAGTTAGAGATGGAGCATTAGTAAATAAGGTGAGAAAACATCCCACAGATCACTTGGTAAGCTCCCAGTGCCTGCCACCTTTACTTTTTTAGAGCTGTCTATCCTGCTGGACCTGTTGCACACGTTCAGAAATTTTACAAGATAATTAATTAGCAATGGAAAGACTCAGTTGAGAGCATCTGCTGTAAAGTCTTGGTTACTGTGTGCCCATTTTCCTGCTTTGTACGACTAATGGAACCAAACACGAACTCAGGACTTGATGAGGTTTACAAAACCCACTTCAGTTCCATTGCTTGAAGCCTCAGCCTAACAGGATATGTGGACTTTTCTACTGTACAGTAATTACTGTTTTATTCCTATGAGACACTTGGTTAAGAGCATAGTTCAGGCAGATGCTGCTAGCTGCTGTGCCAAATACACATGTAAAGTTTTTTGTTGTTTTTTAATGGATTTTTGTAGACCCAAAGAAAGCCAGTGGAAGTTTCCCTTGAAGTGTGGAAACTCAACTTTGAAGTGTTTACAGCTTCAAAAAGTATAAGAGCCACCAGGAATACAGAATCCTTAACTTTGATCCAAACTTATTATTACTGATAGGTTTACCAAACTCTATGTTAAGAAAAATACTGCAGTTAAAGCAATGTGAAACTAGCAACTGCTTATGAAATGTAATTCATTTTATAGGCTTCTGTCTTTCTTTAGTGTTGAGTTGTATTGTGTCTTAACATTTACTAATGGTTAAAGAATTCTTGAAGAGTGATACACTTGTAGCTTCTTAGAAAATCACTGAGGAGGTTTAAAATGGATTTGAGATTCTAAAGTAAAATCTAACCCATTCAGTCCTCTTCTCGTTGTGATTAGTCACCAACTCACTTCTGACTTCTCCCCACTACACCAGTCAGAGAGGCCACAAGTAGCCCACTCAAGCCATTGGTTGGAAATCACTTTATAAGCACCTATTCTTTACAAAGAATAAAGTAAATCTACTGGGGCTTGTAGGCATGGGGGAACATTCCAGAAAATTTGCAGTGTAGAACCCAGGCCACAATACCGGTACTACTTTAGCATTTTTATTCCTGAAGATATTTCAGGATAGAGAAGATGAGGAAAGTTCAAAGGAGCATAGGAGAATTGTAAAGAAAAAAATAAAGTTTAAATTTTTCCGAGCATGAATTACTTTGCAGTCGATGGTAAGTAAAAGCTCAAAAGTTTATGAATTACTCCTTATATTTATATTGCATACTAACCTAATATTATTACATTTGTTTAGGGAGAATAATTACGAAGTAAACCAAATTGTATCTGAACTGTTGATATTTGCCATTAACTATCTTAACTGTTGGGGTCCTGTAACTGTATGTCTGTGCAGACTGACCACCTGTTTTCTCATTTAGAATCGGCAAGGTTGGAAACCAGAAGCGCGTTGTTGGTGTGCTTTTGGGGTCATGGCAAAAGAAAGTACTTGATGTGTCCAACAGTTTTGCAGGTAAAAGATAAAGTTTAAATTTTTCTGAGCATCATTAAAATGTTGATTTACTTTTCAAAATAAATACTTATTACAATTGTGTATTACAGCCCTGAGATTCTATTTCATAATGCTGATCTAGACCAAAGGCTACACTCTAGGCCAGACCACTAAATATTTTAACTTGCAAGCTTTGTGGTCTTCATTTCAACTGCTCTTCCTGCTGTTGAAGTTCAAAATTATCTACAGAGTATGTGTAAACAAACAAATGTAGCTGTATTCCATTAGAACAGTCCATGTAGTCTGTCAGCCCCTGTACAAAACTTTTTAACCCTGGCCATGGGTAGAGCAAGAGGAGATACAGAGACCTTTAACCTTTTACTTTACTGTGAATCCTTACAAGAACTTTACTTTTATGTTCCATATATTGTTGTTGTTGTTACTGTGAATCCTTACAAGAACTTTACTTTTATGTTCCATATGTTGTTGTTGTTGTTGTTGTTGTTTGCTTGCTTGCAGTACTGGGAATTGAACATAGGGCCTCACACATGCAAGGCAAGCACTCTACCACTGAAGTACATCCCTTGCCCCTTTATTTTTATTTTGAGAAAGGATCTTGCTAAGTTACTCAGTCCGCCCTTGAATTTACAATCTTCCTGCCCCACCCTCCCATGTAGCTGAGGTTATAGCTGTGTGCCACCATGCCCAGTACTACATGTGCCTTTTTATGATCAAAGAAGCAACAACAAATACTGGTATGACCTCTGGACTAGAAGTCACTAACTCTAGTGTCTAAAAGAACCAGCCAGTGAGGCAGTTTGCCAAATGAGAAATACTGGGAAAGGATGGGCCTTTTAGTAAACTGAAGAGTATGTGTCCTTTTTATAGGCTTTACCCAGTAATTGCCAGGTCTTAACAGTTTTTTGAAGATAGCTGAAAAAAATCTAGATTTTTTTAAGGAGGGTGACTAAATAAAATAAAATTTAATGCTGTTTTGGACAAATCAAACATGTGAAAATAATCCAATCTGATTCACTTGTGACTTGTATTCTGGATTCCTACCTAGCACCTAAATTAAATCTTAATTTTTTTCTGTCTAGTCCCCTTTGATGAAGATGACAAAGATGATTCTGTCTGGTTCTTAGATCATGATTATTTGGAAAACATGTATGGAATGTTTAAGAAGGTTAATGGTAAGTGTTTCTAAGAAGGTGTTATGGCATGATGTTGACTTACTTAATCTATTTGTTTAACGTCAAGGGCCCTTTCACTTAGCTAAACTTAAGTAAGATTGGTGATAGTAGAGCAATGAAGTTGAAGTAGAGTAATGAAAAACCACAATAGTAATTTATGGCCAGGTTGTGCACTAGGATTGAGCAGGAGGTTGGGGGATAGTCCTCTGATTTCATCAGAAAATTGAGGGCTATCACATCCACTGCCCCCAGGGGATTTGATACCACCAGCCAGCATAAATGCCTCTCTCACATGTGTCATTTTCATGTTATTTCATCACAGCAGCCACATTGCTTTGGAAATTTTTATTCCCACAACTCTGCAGTTACTGCATATGTGACATGAACTTGCATTTGCTTATATATTTCCTTGGAATTGTTCTCTAGTTGTTTCATGAATGACTGGTCTCGTAAACTAGTCGAGGATGTAGATCTCTCTAGGTCACACGCTGCCTATTTTTTGAAAATTCTGTTTTTGAGTTTTAGATTTCATAAGTCTAATTTCAAGGTTTAAAATAGATGTCTGGAATTTCAAAAAGGTAAAGGACATAACTCTTAAGCAAGTTGTATAGATGGTGATGAAACAACTAAAACCTAGTTTTTTCTTCCTAGCCAGAGAAAGAATAGTTGGATGGTACCACACAGGCCCTAAACTACATAAGAATGACATCGCCATCAATGAACTCATGAAAAGATACTGCCCTAACTCAGTAAGTGTTCTCTTTTTAAAACTCTTGAATGATATTCTTTGCCAGCCAATTCAGGAGCCTCTGAAGATAGATTTGGGTAGTGAAACAGTTCACTGCACTTTCTCTGTAAGTTTGTTGTGTTGATTGTTATTATTCTGTGCAGTATTCTGTAGTCTTATGGATTTAGTAAACACAAGCCTGCCAAGTACCTGGTATGTTACTGACATTACTTTCGGTAACTGTATATTCTCTTTATAAACAAGAACACAGAGGTTTGCAGTGCTTAATATATTCTGAGATGGGGATTGAAATTTTTGCCATCTTAACTCTGATTTCCTTGTGCTCAACAACCACATTCTGTGACCTCAGCTTTTACATGGAGGGAAATACAGAGTGAGCAAACAATGGAATAATTTGAAATATAAATTCATTTTTGCTTAAAATTTTGTCTCATTTCTGATTGAATGAAATAGCTTTAGTAATCATCACAAGAATGGCTGAAATTATCCCTTTTGTGTGAAATGTAACGTAGATGGCTAAGCTGTGTTTCTTTGCCAGGTATTGGTCATTATTGATGTGAAGCCAAAGGACCTGGGGCTACCCACAGAAGCATATATTTCAGTGGAAGAAGTTCATGATGTAAGTCATCTTGCTGTGAACTCAGGAAATGAGACTGGCATCTCATTTGGGTGATAAGTATTTTTTCTTTTCCATTTTCAAGTCAGATCTTCTTAACAAAAAGAAGATAGTTGATTTCTGCTAACAGTTTGCTCTTAGGATTTTTTTCCCCTTGAGTTTTTTGTTGTTGTTTTTGTTTTGCTTTAATTTTTGTTTTTGGCTACCAGAGATTGAACTCAGGGGCACTCGATCACTGAGCCACATCCCTAGCTCTATTTTGTATTTTATTAGAGACAGGGTCTCACTGAGTTGATTAGTACCTTGCTAAATTGCTGAGGATGGCTTTGAACTCACAATCATCCTGTCTCCTACCACCACACCTGTCTCCCCTTGAGTTTTGAATCACCAAATTTTAGAAATAGAGAGGACCAAGGAAATTTAAAATTATTTTCAAAAAACAAATGGAGGCTCAGAATAGTCAAAAGGTTACTCAGAAATATTCACAGCAAAGGAAATATGGGATCTAGGGAGCTTGGCCCTAGTCTCATACAGTATCTACTATTGAGCTTCCTGTGTGCTAGTGTTTTCTTCTCCCTGAGGATTCCCAGTTCCTATAGACTAAATCATGGGTTTCCAAATGGAACAATTCAGAGCTGCCAAGATACACCTCTATGATCATTAACATCTGAATTGCATTGATATAAAAGTGCATAGTTGCCAGAATGTAGTTTTTCCCTCTTTCTAGGAAAACAACTTAAATTCTAGGGTAGGACTTGATGTAAAAATATGTTATGAGCACAAAATATTTGTATTTAGGGTATCTGCCAAAAAGCTCAGTCTTAACTTTCAAAAGCCAAGAGTTTGAGAAATGGATTAAAGACTGCTTTTGGATTTAGATATGTAATATTTATCCTTATCCTCAAAATTTGGAAAAGAATATGTAAATGTTCCTTGCACTAAGCCCTATCCTTCTCTTTTTCTTTTTGTATAATCCCAGGGAGTTTAGATCCAAAGTTATTGCCTGGTTGCAATAATGCTTTCATCCCTGATCTTCATCCAGTTGATTTTAGTTAATTTTTAACACTGCTTCTTTATAAAGGAATTGAGGCTGCATGCTTGCGCGCGCGCACACACACACACACAAACACACACATGCATAACAGTGCAGATGTTGCTTAATAAAGGACAAAAGGCACTTAAGGGTCATATGAGAAGGTAAGACCAGAAAAGTAACAACAGCTAATGTTTATAGCACATATTGTAAGTGACTTGCCCAAGATCCTGCAGCTCCCTTATTTTATGCATGGCAAGCCAGATTTTGAAGCCAAGCATTCTGGCTACAGAATTTTCTTAGCCCTTACATGAGATGCATACCCCTTTGTTGCAGTAGGTCTAAGAAAAGTATCCCTTGAATCTCATCAGTTAGTCACTAAATGATCCTTTCATTAAGACCACCAGAAAACCACTTATTCTGATTGCATTATTTCTGGTGCTGTGGCTAAAATTCATATTTTCCAGTATGAGCTTACCTCAAGTACTCTGTATTTTATCCATTCTAGAAAGAACAATATCCATTGAAAATCAACCTGAGACTTCCATGAGCATTCATCTCCAGTGTGGGATTGAGGGAATTATCAGGAATTTTTCTTAAAAACAAACAAAAAAGATTTTTCCTCAGAAAACAATTCAGTGGCCACTACAACAGACAAATAACCTAGCCATGATGCCCCAACATACCTCATCACTGAATGCCACCATGGTAATTTTAGCTTTGAGGCTAAGCTTTCAAAGTAAACCTGACCCACTCTTACTGTGGACAGCTTGGTAAATGCACATGAAATGATCTAAGAGAAGACTCAAGGTGTGAAAGGGAATGCATGCCAGTTTGCTTGTTGGAGGTGAATAACAACTGCTATGCCTCTTCTGCTAGGATGGAACTCCAACTTCGAAAACATTTGAGCATGTGACCAGTGAAATTGGAGCAGAAGAAGCTGAGGAAGTTGGGGTCGAACACTTGTTACGGTGAGGTCTTCCTATAGCATCAGAATCATTAGCTGCCCAGGATGATGCAGGGTGTGAAGAAGAGACTTAAGAGAAGTTTTGAGACCCAGGTTCTGGTCCTGGTCCTGGCTGTCCATTAGCAATTGTTTAGTTTTGAACAAATCACCATCCCTTTTGAGGCCTTTGGTTTTTTGCCCATAAATTGAGGTGCTTGAACCAGATCATCTCTAAAGTATCTTGAGTTAAAATGTAAGCCTGTAATAGGAGCAGGTGTGTGAAGTGAACATAAGTCTGTTCTCTACTTGATGTCCTTTCCAGTTAACAGTCCAGTTTCTACAGAGTATCTTTATCTTAGATTGTTTTTGTTGTTGTTTGTTTTTTAATCCTCTCATCTATATAATCCTTATTTGAAAAGGGTCATACTTTTTGTCAGCCTTCTAATTCTGAAAATTACAATAACTGATTGAAGCTTCACATTCTAGAAGTGCAGGTAGAGAAAATTCTATCCTTCATAGGAACAGGTAAGTTGAGGTGGCGAGCTCCTTAATAAGGTTATCCAGAAAGTTATTGGCAGATCTGAACTGTTGGCCTAAACAATCTTTTTTTTTTTTTTTTAATTATTTAAGTAAAAATGGTTTCATTTTAGCTGTTACAGGCATCTTTTGAAAAAGGTCCTATGATAAGAAAGATAAAATATGGGCCCTCAAATGAAAACCGAATCAAGGTGCTTTATATCCAACTCTATCAAATGGGAAGAAACATTTTTTTCCTTTGAAGCTTGCCCTTCCCTACAAATCTGGTGTTTTCTTAGAATGTGAAAACCTACATAGTAATAAGATATCCTTATGCTTTTTCCTTCCTTGTGATGGTTTTACAGAGACATCAAAGACACTACAGTGGGCACTCTTTCCCAGCGAATCACAAATCAAGTCCATGGTTTGAAGGGACTGAACTCCAAGCTTCTGGATATCAGGAGCTATCTGGAAAAAGTAGCCACAGGCAAGCTGCCCATCAACCACCAGATCATCTACCAGCTGCAGGACGTCTTCAACCTGCTGCCTGACGTCAGCCTGCAGGAGTTTGTCAAGGCCTTTTACCTGAAGACTAACGACCAGATGGTGGTGGTGTACTTGGCCTCACTGATCCGCTCCGTAGTTGCCCTGCACAACCTCATTAACAACAAGATTGCCAACCGGGATGCAGAGAAGAAAGAAGGGCAGGAAAAAGAAGAGAGCAAAAAGGATAGGAAAGATGACAAAGAGAAAGATAAAGATAAGGAAAAGAGTGATGTGAAGAAAGAAGAGAAAAAGGAGAAAAAGTAAAACATGTAGCTTTTTTTTAATTTGTAAATTAAAATCTTATAAACTAAATCAATGTGCCACTAGAGGGTTCTTTTTCACTTTCAGTGCTTGTTAAAAGGCTGTCCTGATGAGAGCTCTCTGCCTCCGATCATTCTTGCTGTGGCATTATGTGATGTAAATGACAGAGGGACTGATCTCCAACTCAGACTGCAGCCTCAGCTGCTGTGCGTTGGGGATTATGATAGCTCAGGCTTCAGATTGTGAGAAAAGTGAAGAGACAAACAACAACATAACATTTTTGGTACTCTTCATTCTTTATAAACAGGAGTTGAATTTTCCCCTCTTGAGATTCTTGGGGGGGGTCTCTTTCTGATAATTGGCAAAATTGCTAAACGGAATGTGTGGATCCTGTACATTCTCTGGCTTGTAAACCTTGAGTTCTGACACTTCTGAACTCTTGAGAACCACACCACATTTTGGACCTGCAGCTCTGGCATTATCAGGGCTTGGGGTCCAGCTTCATGTATTGTTTACCTTCAAAGACACAATTAAATGGCTTGGTTTTTAAGTCTGTGTTCTAGTGGTTTTTGGCTTTGGGAGTAAAGGTCCACTGTCTTCAGAAGCAAGATGATGTTTAATTAAAACCGCCTTGAAGAATTCTTTTAGACATATCTTTTATGAAAGAAAGGGTCTCAGTCCTTGAAATAAAAATAAAGCAGGCAGACTGCTAGAGGGAGAACTGTCCCCACGTCCCAGGTTCTGCAGGCACAATGTGTATACCTATAATCCCAGCAGCTGGAGAGGCTAAAACAGGAGGATCACAAGTTCAAGGCCAACCTCAATGCCCTAAGCAACTTAGACCCTGTCTCAAGAAAGTCCCAGGTTCTAGGTTGTGCCTCAGATTCTTCACCTGTGAAGTAATAGATTCAAGACCCTAGAACAGTTGCTCCACAGAAACACATTGATTTGCAACAGCAACAGGTCTGAAGTGTATCAGGCTCAAGGTTAACTGGGATGTTACTAAGAATGGAACAGTTTCCCCGGAGTGCGTGCACAGGGCTCCAGTGAAACCAATTAATCACGGTAACAATCATTTGACACACAGCAGTCATCTTGATTATTAATTTCCTTTCTTGAGCTGTTAGAACCTCCTTAAAAGTTCTCAACTTCACCATGTGGATTATCAATGTTCAAAACTTTAAAATAAGCTAAGTGTAGTGGTGCACATGTATAATCCCAGCTGCTCGGGAGGCTGAGATAGGAGAATCACAAGTTCAAAGCTAGCCTTAGCAACTTAGGCCTGGGGAGTGGGTGAGTGGTACAGAGCCTTTGAGTTAAATTTCCAGAAATAAATAAATAAATACAAAACCTTTAAAATACCATAAAATAATAAAAAGTCAAATGAGTCTCAAACCAGTTCATGAAGTTATTTTCCTCAAGGTGATGAAGCAGTCAGACTTCATGTTGATTGACAGCTAACTGAATAAAAGAAATGTGAAATACATGTGTTTAAAAACATCAGATGGATCCAAAAATCAAGGGAATGTTGAAGAAGCTTCTGAGATTTGGTTGCCATGTTTAGAACATACTGACATAAGAAAGGGAAACTGAACCATTGGCTTTCTGGGAATGAGTGAGGCAGGTATGGGGAGAAGAACCAGGAGGCCATGGATGAGGCAGGGGAATGTGGAAAGTCACCTAAGGAGTGGGTCCTGTAAGAAAGGGTAAGGTGGTTAGTGCACACCTGAACTGAGGCCACAGGATTCAGATGTGCCTTTAATAGTGTAATTTGGAGGAAAAAGCTTTATCATGGTCCAGTGATACAGCACAATACCACAAGCCTTAAAGCTTGTCACAGTTTGATGACTGGAATATTTATTGAGTACGTAAGAATATGACAATGCCCAGGTCTTGTTAATATTTAAAAGTCTGGCCCACATTTGGGAAAAATTGATATTTTTCCTAACAGGATCTTTAGTTCTAAAGGAAATATTTTGTAGCCAGTAAAGCCACTAGGCACTGAGGCCAAAGTGCTCTCATTGTGTATAAAAGGATGAGCCTAGTAGGCTATTGATGAAGTCCTCCTTCTACAAAAGGCAGCTGACTTAACTGCAAAACCCATGACCCACACCTAAAATGGAACCTTGTGTTTGTGCAGTCTCAGTGTCTCAAAATGAGATTTCTCAGTTATTTTTGAGAACTTTGAAACAGTACCCTGGAAGAAGTCAGAGCCCAAGGATGGCTCTCCTCTCCATATTGCACACTAGCTTCACCTCCACTTTCCAACATCTTCAGAGTGACTAAGAGTCCTGCTTGTATCACACCTTACAGGGAGTTCATTTTCTGTTTCAAAATATCTGATATATTCCTGAGCTTATAGGTTACCCTTAATGAAAACTATCAGAAGTGGAACAAGAGTTTGGTCCAGTTTAACATTCTTTAATTTGGCTCAGGTTATCAATCACTAAAGGGACAAAAGTTAAGTCATCATTGAGTGACTTATATATTATTTTTCAATGTGCTAAGCAAAATCTTCTCAAAGCAAATCTTTCCAGCAGGATTTAGAGATCCAGATTCTACTCTAATTTCTGGAACACGCTTTACAACCATATACAATTATTTCCCTTCAAATAAATTATAACACTGGGCCTCAGGATGTTCACAGGAAGTTATGAGCAGCCATTTTCTTCTACAAAAATATCTACAAAGCTTGAGAGTAAATTAGGGTTGTTGAACTACAATACACTAATAAAATGAGTTCATCTATCCTTTCTCAGGAAATGGGAAGAATATGGGACATGTTGGGAAGGAAAAAAAAAAAAGAAGAAGAAACAATTCATGTGATCCACAGCAGAAAAAATCTCAACTATCCTAAGGAATTTCATTCCAAATATTATAGATAATATAGACAAGTGCTGATTTGCATATTCATGTGCCAATTCAACTCTTGACATTATGCATTTTTGCTTGGGAGCAACAGAAAGTTGAGATCTTCTAAAAAATTAATAACTACTTTTGTTGGAGGTCTAGATAAAATTAACTCAGAAATCAGGGAAGAAAAGTGTGGAAAGAAAATAAGAAAGCAGAAAGGAAGAAGAAGCTATAGAAGTAATGATGTTTCCAGGTCCCAAAAGATTTCTAATCAATCTTTCGCCTTTGGAGGTAGTCTGTTCTTTGACACTAGATGGCGCCATTGACAACCTCACCTCTTTGCAAGAGAAATACTAGATTCCCAGTTCAGTTTAGAATTGGGGACCTTCCCCCATGCCGCCCCCCAGGTCACTTCTCGCCATTTCTTTGGGCTGCAACCATCCAGGCAAGATTTTGTAAAGGGATCTGGAGAGTGTACGGGTGAAAAAAAATCCACCCTTGCTGTACTCTACCCACACTTCTGCTTTGAGGATGAATATACAAGATTTTCTCTGCCATTCAGATTTTTTTTTTTAATGTGCAACCAAAGATTTGGGGTTGTTTTGTTTTCCACCTATTATACCATGAACTCACAGAACAGAAGTGCCAGAAGCTCAAATAGGGCTCCTTCCTATTTGTTGTCACAGAGTGCCACTCTAGGTAGAGCAGGCTGGCTATGTGCTGATGAACCCAGGCACATTTTTTTCCTTTGGCTTATTTCTTTTTCTGATCATTTTGCTTCTTGAGTTTTAGACATGATCTTGGCTCTTTGAGTGCTTAGTATGCTCAATGTTCTCTTGGCAAGGATATTACCCCTGTCGGACGCAGTAGCACACACCTACAATCCCAGTGGAGGCTGAGGCAGGAGGATGGTGAGTTCAAAGCCAGCCTCAGCAATTTAGTGAGGCCCTAAGCAACTCACTGAGACCCTGTTTCTAAATAAAATATTTTAAAAGGGCTGGAGATGTGGCCCAGTGATTGAGCTCCCCTGGGCTCAATCTCTGATACCAAAAGATAAAAAATAAAAAATACAAAAAGAATCTTGCCCCTGTTTATTTCCAATACCAACAACATGCTGGGTCATACTGTAGACTCTTCCAGTCTTGCCTAGATAACATCTGAGGGGCACACCTTTTTCAACAGTGTCTATTCCCTCGATGTCTACATCATCACCTTTTTTTTTTTTTTTGGTAGATTCACATGTATGTGACCAAAGGAATAACTTCATATTTTCCAGAAGGTCTAGAGAATACAGAGCAGGTACCTCTTTCCCTCTCTGTTCATTATTTTGGTGAATTACTAGAAGATGGCAATTCTGGCTGAAGGACTTTATCCACTTATTTTGATATAGAGAAATCTATCACATTTTTGCCTTATGGTTAATGCTCCTGGGTCATATTTAAGCAGTCCTTCCTCAGCTCAAAAACCCCAAAGCTAGGCTCCTACATCCACATCTATTACCCTCCGCAGAATGTAATAGATGTAATTCCTTCTCTGCAGTTTCTGCAGCTTAGCACCTTGCCCACCCTGTGTGTATGTGCTACCACATCTGCTTGGTGTTAGTGTGATGGGCTGCTCTTTTCACCAAAATAATCAAGGATCCTTGGTCCACCTTGTGTCCCTCTCCTTATTTTCAATTCCAGCTTTATCCCTACTTCTTACCCTCAGTGCATAAACACTCAGATCTGCCTTTGGCTGGGGTATAACTGATAGAGCCCCAGGTTCAGTCCACAGCACCCCCCCCAAAAAAAATTGTCTTCATTGCTGCATGGATACAGCTATTCAGTTTGTAGCTTTTGACTGCTCAGAGGAGAGATAGTTCTATGTGTTTCCCTTCAAATTCCTCTTTCCTGAACATTCGGTAAACTACACTTGCTGCCCATTTTGCTGTTAGAGAAGCCCCCAAGATTAGTTCTAGACAGTGAAAATATATGAGCAGGCTGAGAGAGGTGAACAGCCTGTCCAGCCTCTGTCCCCCTGCCTTACTGACAGGAGGGACATGATGAGATGGGATATCACACACTCCATAAGGGTGCAGCTTGATTGCTGAGTTCCCTTGAGGAGCAGAGATGTCCTAGAGATATACACTTGCCTTGCCTTAGACCTGATATAAGCATGAAATAAAACCTACTTGTGTTCAGCCATTGAGATTTCAGAGCCATAATTAACCCAACGTAATTTAGTCTACACTGGCCAGTCCATAAGATATGATAGTCCATTGTAAACGACCCCAGAAATGATTCATCTGCTCTCCTCAGATAGACCCTGGGATGCCTCCTGCTCTTCACTACCACAAAGTCAACACATGTCCTCAATGGGACCTGAGCAAGTTTCTTTTTATTTCTTTTCTTTTCCGGTACTGGGGATTGAAGCCAGGGGTGCTCTACCACTGAGCTACATCTCCAGCTCTTTTTATTTTTTAAGAGGGGAGCTTGCTAAGTTGCTGGGGCTAGCATCAAATTTATCATTCTCTTGTCTCAACCTCCCAAGTTACTGGGATTACAGGTGTGCACCACTGCCCCCGGTCTGAGCAAGAGTTTCTTTGGAGTCTGTGCCAGGAGT
Source organism: Spermophilus citellus (assembly GCF_964194105.1). NCBI lineage: Eukaryota > Metazoa > Chordata > Mammalia > Rodentia > Sciuridae > Spermophilus > Spermophilus citellus. Next base: position 54,283,539 of record NC_138200.1, on the reverse strand, counting down.
TTGCTGGAACATAAAATATAGGTATATGTGATGTCACTCATACTGCCAAGGTGAACTACAGAGAAACTGAGGTAATTTATATTCTTGCTTATAGTTCCTGAGAGTGACTTTTCCCAATAGTAGAATTCAATGAATTAGATCATGGACCTTGGAGTCAGATTGCCATCTCTAAATCCAAGACATACAACTTTTCTAGCTATTAAGGCAACTCTCTATCTCAGCTTCCTCATCAGTAAAATGGGAATAATGAAACTACTGACTTCATGGTGTTGTCGGGAGAATTAAAGTATTAGCTGTAAGGGGCTTGGAGCAGAGCCTACACACTTATACACTATGAAAGAACTATTGTTTCTACCATCAGTGTTGAACTCGCTGGCCTAATACTGCATAATTACCTTTCCAACTTCTATAAATCTTATGAATGCAATAGTATTCCATGTTATCTTGATAGGACTTCCTCACCCAGGTCATGCTAATTCCCCTCTTATGGAATGCTATTCATATCATTTGCCCATTTTTTTCTCTATTGGGTTTCTTTTCTTTTTCTTGTTGATTTACAGAAATACCTCAAATACTCAGAACACCTGCTTGAGTTTTGTGTGGCACCTGTCTTCTCTTGGTCACATCTGTTTGTTATCTGCAGAAACCTTTAGGGGACAAAGATTCTTACTTTGATGGAGACACACCTATCAATTTTCCCTACTGCTAGTACTTTGTGAATCATATTTCACAAGTTCAAGTTCCCAAATCTATTCTCATCCATACATATTGATTAGCAGTACAATGTCACCTCTAGATTTTTGTCAAGCACCTCCTGGAGCCTGTTGCTTGCCCCATGGGTCTCCAGGCCTTAAACCTGAATCCACTTCTTCTCTGTTGTAGCTGGGAAAATGTGTGGTCCAGGAAGGACATGGTGTCCAGCTGCTCTGCATACAGACTTTTAACTGTTCTGTTTTTAGTCCCTAATGTCAACCTTGCCTTCCTGCTGCCCCCACTTACTGAGTCTCAAGGGTTCTGTTTGACCAAGTGGCTCATGCGGCATCAGCACAGCCTCTGCAGCTGACTTCCTGTGACGGTCCTCTCCCTGCTTTCTACCTTGTCGAACTGTGCAGACCACCCCTTCAGCCAGTGAATCCTCACGTTCTCTTTGCCCATCCAAGCTAAGACCTTCATGAAGCTTTCTGCACCTTGTTTATATAGAAGGAGAGGAATTCAGCTTTGTTCTCTTCAGTGACCACTCCCCATCCCCCACCTTTTTCATCACAGTAAGTGGAACTGTCATAGTCACCGTTTCTCAAAAGATGAAAATACAGAAGTCATCCTTGATTTTCGTCTGTCCCTCATGCACTATTTCCAATCCATGGGGGAAAATCACATCAGTCCCACTTCCAAAAGGCAGCACTCGTCTGCTCATTTTCCACCCCACATCAAAGGTGAAGCCTGAACCCAAAGCCATGGCCTCTCTTGAATAAAAGCAGAACTGCCTCGCCGCCCACCTGATTCCCTCCAGCTCCAGAACATCCACACTGCACCTGCCTTTGGGCTGATCTTGTTCAGCTGAGTCACAACGCTCCTGTACGTGGGCCTCCAGGGGCTCCCCAATGTTCTCAGTTAAAAGCCAAGCTCTTCACCAGGGCCTCTGGGTTCCTGTGGGAACTGGACCCCCCTAACCTGCCACTCTCATCACACCAGCCCCTGCCCACTCCTAGGACACACCAATCTCATTCCCACTGGGACAACTTCACCTGATGGTCCCAACCTGGATATTCTTCCTCTACACTTTGCTTAAGCTCCATCTTATCTTTCAGGTCTTGAGGCTGAAACACCTCTTCAGAGAAGATTTCCCTAAGACTCAATGTTCAAGAGACCCTTCCACCTCCACCCCACCTTCCCATATTCTCCTGCCACATTATATTGATCCAGCAGCTTCCTATAGCTGATGCCAAGGGGTATGTACTCCTTTTGGAGATTAGAGGCAGAACCCATCCCATATTTTAATCAGTGTGAACCAATGACAGGCAATTGGCAAACCACCATGACTATAAACTCTGTGAGTTCAGGGATGAGATGAATTCTCTCCTGGAAGAAGCAATGCTTCTACACTCATGGCACACCAAGGCCCGGACACCCATAAGGAGGCCACTACTGAGGCAGGAGCTGTGCCCCTAAGCCACCCTCAGTGGGAGTCTGGGGCAGCAAAGGCATCCTTCAGGCTAATTTACTGCTGTAATAGCACTGTCTACCCTGCAGCTCACCCCGTAATTACACAGGAAATAGCCCCAAAATTGTCCTTGAGAGACTGGACGTGACTCTTGCCAACTGGGTTTGGCTGGAGGCCCAGACAAGCACTAAGGACATCCAAGGCAGGGAGCAGCAGTTGCAAGCTGGGCCCAACCCCAGGGAAGGGTGCCAGGTGGGGGTTGGGACAGGGGCAGGAGCAGGGCCTGAAGTGACACCCACTTCCCAGTATTCTCTTTCCCCAAGAAAAGGGAGGAGGGGAAGGCTGCTACCTTTCTGTTTTACTTTTGGTTAGTGTGATTTTTCTCATCTTCTGATAATCACCATGCCATAGTTCTTTCATTTATTAAAAATCCTTGTCACATTCAGGAATCAGGAAATGGAAGACACTAATCTAAGGATATCTGATCCGACCCAGGATAGTGTATTAATTACCTATTGCTACGTAACAAATTACAAAAAATAGTTAGTGACTGAAAACCACACACATTTGTTATGTTATAGTTTCTGTGGGTCAAGAGTCCAGGTATGGGGCTGGGGATGTGGCTCAAGCGGTAGCGCGCTCGCCTGGCATGCATGCGGCCCGGGTTCGATCCTCAGCACCACATACAAACAAAGATGTTGTGTCCGCCGAGAACTAAAAATAAATAAATAAATATTTTCAAAAAAAAAAAAAAAAGAGTCCAGGTATGACCTACCTGGCTCCTCTGCTTGGGGTTGCTTGCAGGCTACAATGGAAGTATCTGCTGGGTTGAGGGCCTCAAGGCTCAGCGAGAGAAGGATCTGGTTCCCAAGTCATGCTACTGCAGGATTCAAGTTCTCATAGCCGTTGGACTGAGGGCCTTGTGAGGTTCCTTGCTGGCTGTTGACATGAAACTGCCCTCAGTCCCTTGCCCTGAGAGCCCCTCCAACATGACAGCTTGCTTCATCAAAGTTCATAAGCCCAGAAGGTAATAGGGAGAGTCCACTGGCAAGAAGTAGATCACAATTCCTTACAATTTGACACAGAAGTGACATCCTGGGGGTGGATGTGTAGCTCAGTGGCACAGTGCTTGCCTAGCATGCACAAAGTTCTAGGTTTAGTCTCTAGTAACACACAACACACACACACACACACACACACACACACACAGTGACACCCCATCACCTTTGCTACATTCTATTGGTTAGAAACAAGAACTAGACCAGCCACCCTCAAGGGGGAGGGGTGTCACACGACAAGGCTGTGACTACCTAGAAGGGATCACTGGGGGCTATCCAAGAATTCTACCTACCACACAAGGTAATCAGCAATTACCCCAGAATACTGAGCCCCTGGGATTCTGCAGGACTTTGCTCATTTCTTGTCTGCAATTCCCTCTGCAGTGTCTTGGGCCCAAACTTTTGCTAGGGTATTCACCAGGGTAATCAACAATAGGCTACACTGAGCTTTTGTTAATTTTAACACTTAATTAACTCAGAATAAAGTTAGTGGGAAATGCAGAAGTAAAACATCCCTCTTATATGTAATAGGATGACCTGTTGCCACCATGTCTTTGGAGATTTAAAAAAAAAAAAAAACAGAGCAAACCCATCCCATCCCCATTCCCCAGTTCCCTCACCCCCAACTCAGAGTACACCTCCTTCTCCACCCTGAACAAATCAAACCTAGTTAGTGCTCTCAGACAGCAGAGATGTGATGGGCTTAGTCCTGACTAATTAATAAAAACTTAATTCTGACTTGTATTTCTCTCTTTTCTTCCCCTCAAGACCCTATCAAAATGACAGTGAATGAATATAAAAGACTTTCCATTTTTCTATAGCCATCTGACCCAGTCTGAGAGGTAATATTTCAGAAATAGACAAAAGAATTCCAACACACTTCTGGAGGACATAAAGTAGGAATGGCTGGGCAAAGGGAGCTCAGCCAGGTTCTGGTAAGAAGAGCTCAGACCTGCCAGAGGATGGAATGAATAGCAGACAGAGAAGCTGAAAGTCAACCTCATAGAAAAGTCAGGCCTTCAAGCCCTCTATGCACGGTTGTCAGCTGCCTGCTGTCCCTGTCCCAGACAGATCTAATAAATTTTAGAAGTTTAATGAGACTAAAGATTAGCCATTTCTTCTCCCTCTCCAGCCCAGCTAGAAGGACAGTAAAGAAAGTTTTATATTATTGTTGTTGTTGTTATCATTATTATTTTAATGAGACAAGGCCTTGCCCTGTTGCCCAGGCTGGCCTCAACTTCTGGCCTCAAGTGGTTCTCTCCACTGAGCATCCCAAGGAGTTGGGGTTACAGGCACACACCAACATACCCAGGTGTGGACAAGGCTGAATCCATTAAGGACTCCTTAATAGATAAGGATGTTTAACAATGTTCGAAAAGATGGAAACAAAATAGAGGAGTGTACTGCTAGCAAAAGTTTTAGCCCAAGACACTGCAGAGAGAAATGCAGACAAGAAAGGAGCAAAGTCCTGCAGAACCCCGGGAGGCTTAATATTCCAGGGCAGCAGGAATACACCAGAGAGGTGAAGTGAAAACTAGGATACTTACAAGTTTCTATATGGAAGGCAGAGCACCAGGTCCTCCTCTGCCCAGTAGACTGGCTGCAGCAGACCAGAGGTCAAGTGGAGCTCCAGACTTGGGGACCTAAGCAAGTCAAAAGCAGCAGGCTGGGGGGAAGCTGCAGGGTGGAAAAGTGGGGTGAAGGGTAAAGCCAGTGGCTTAGACTCTAACAGCCTGAGTTCCCTTCTGCTCTTTATTCCCAGGAAGACCATAGACAGGTGTACCCTTGTGGGAAGCCATTCTGACACGTGATTGGGCGACTCCCGTTAAGGGTCTGAGGCGTTCTGGCTGTGTTAGAACTTTCCTGATGAGAGAACCCGTCCGTGTGGGGGTGTGACTGACCACTGACCCCGGGGGCCCAATCACTGACCCTGACCTTGGAGTGCGGTCCCCCCTCAACCTTCATTGGATGGAATTCTCCCCTGAATCTCTTGTTCCTCAATAAAAAGCTACTCCCAGGCGTGTTCCCTCTCTCTCTCCTGCTAGCCCTGAGTAATCCTTGCTGCCCTGCTGGGCGGTTAGAGGTGGGAACCAGAGAGGGGAGCTATCTCGGACCTGGCAATAGAAATAAGGTAACTGAGTCTGTGTGTTTTAGTTCGATCTCGCTAACTAACTTTTAAGCCAAGAACCTCATTAATGAAACCATTGCGCTGGCCGCATGGTGGATACCCTGGCTCAGAGATTTCCTCCTCTTCACTTTGCTGTCATTTTCTGTTGATATAACAAACAAAAACCCAAAACCAAAAAAATTCTGAGACTGGGAAATCAGCATTATGAAGAACAGAAGTTTGGTTGGGCTTGGGATTACACCTGTAATCCCAGCAACCTGGGAGCTTGAGGCAGGAGGATGGCAAGTTTGAGGCCATCCTCAGCAACTTGAGAACCTGTTTCAAAATAAAGCATTAATACAAGGGCTGGGGATATAACTTAGTGGTAGAGTGGCCCTGGGTATAATCCCCGTATCCCATCACACATGCACACATAAAAAAGAACTAAAAGAAGTTTATTTGGCTCATGGTTCTGGAGACCTGGAAGTTCAAATGCATGGCACCAGCATCTGGTGGGGACCCTCCTGCTGCCTCATAACATGGTAAAGGGCATCACATGGTGAGACAGAGCAAGCCTGCCAGCTTGGGTCTCTTCCCCTCATTATAAAGACACTCATTTTCACCATGGAGTCCCCACCCTCTTGGCCTCATCTAATCCCAATCACCTTCTAAAGGCCCCAACTCCAAATACTATGAACATAAGAATTTGGGGATCACATTTTCCAACACATGGACACATTTAAACCTTAGTATTCTATCTCTAGAGTAACTGGTCACAAGAAGAGACCACTATACAATGACATTGGGGGCCTCAGTAAAAAGGCCCACTTTCCACCTAAAACCCTCATAGAGAGGATCAGAAGGTAAAGGACACCCCATGCCTGTTTTCCTCTGACACATGGAGAGCCAAAAATTGTAAGCAGTTGTTCCTTCCTGGTAAGGGTTTTGCTGCTGCCTCCTCCTTTTCTTCTGGCCATCCACTCTCTACAGCTTGATCTTCCAATGGCAAGCAGATGGGGCCCTGGCGTGAAGTGACCTGGGAATAGCCCAGACCCAGCTCAGGATGGGTTTGGGTTGGTGAGTATCTGCTTTGTCATTCTCAAAGCCACAGCCCAGATGCACAGCAGGGGCAGTGTGCCTTTGTTTGCTGGCTGACCTGCTTTCATGAAGTGGGTGGAAGCAGTGACAGTTGTCCCCATCTCCTGTCTATGTTGGAGCTTCTTCAGATCCTTTCACCCACAGAAAGGAATTCTCAGCTACCACCACCACCAAGCTCCAGATGCAGCAGGCCACAGCTTCAACTTTGCTCAATGTGTTGCACTTTGGTTCTGTTTCTGGCCCATGGAACCATTTGCCTTCTTTTTGGACCAGTCTTTTCAGTCCTGTGTGTCTTTATTGTAGAAGATGATCAGATGTGAATTCACTGTGCCATTTTGAAATAACCCCATTTTTTTGATTTGTAATACATTTTTTTAACACAAAGAACCAGGGCTATCAGAGTAGTTATTTCTGTTTCAGACAAGAAAACTAAAGTTGGGAGTATAATTAGTTGGAAAGATATCCAGAGGGATGACAGCAGAGTCAATGAAAGGAACCAAATTATAACATCAAAAAGAAAGCAATGGTCACAAAGAATTCGAATAGACATTTCTCTGAAGATAAATGGTTAATAAGATGGTCAACACCACTAAACACTAGACAAATGCAAATCAAAACTACGTGAGATACTACCTGACACCCATTAGGGTGTTTCTATTTAAAAAAAAAAATAGCAAACACTGGCTATGATGTGGGAAAAAGAACACTTGTGCACTGTTGGTGGGAATGTAAGTGGCAGGGCTGCTGTGGAAAACAATATGGCAGTTCCTTTAAAAATTAAAAACAGACTTATCATGTAATACAGCAATTCCAGTTCTGGGTTATTTCCAAAAGAATGAAAGCAGGGTCTCAAAGAGATATATTCATAGTAGCGTTATTTACAGTAGATACAACATGGAAGCAACCCCAAAGTGACCACCTACAGGAGAATGGATAAGCAAAAATGTGGTCTATACACACTACAGATTATTATTCAGTTTTAAAAGGAAAGGGAATTCTGACATGTTACAATATGGATTGACCTTGAGGACATTATGTTAAGTGACATAAGCTAATTGCAACAAGAAAAACATTAAGATTTCATTTGTATGAGGTAGTTAGGAGTAATCAAAATTGTAGAGAATAAAATGTTGGTTGCTGGGGACCGGGGAGAATGGAGGACTGAGGAGTCATTGTTTAATGGATGCAGAATTTCAGTTTCATAAGATGAAAAAGCACTGGAGATGGATGATGGGGATGGCTGCACATTCTGAATGCATTTAGTATCGCTGAACTGTATTCACCTAAAAGATGGTTGATATAATAAAATTTTGTTATTTTACCACAATAAAAAATTTTTTTAAACGAGTCACTAGAATCCTTTGAGATTAAGTTAGACCCTGGGTCCATGATGATGTGCAAGTTACAAATATTAGAAAGTGTGTCAAAGAAAAAACATGCTACCATCTGAATCCATTGGTTGATGTCTGCCTCACATAGGCACGAACTATAGGGAAGTGGGTGTTTGACTATGGTACCTATCTGGACCAACCCTAGAAAATGGGTCAGTACCCAAAGTCATGACCTAAGAGCATTCCCTACAGCCTGCCCTAAGAATCTGAATTCCCATTATCAAGGTTCCTTAGGAGGAGGATGGGGCCTTGTGGATGCTGAGTCTGGCCAACCACCAGGAGAGTTCACTACATATGAGCCCTCCTTTAAATGCAAACACATGGATCTTTTGCGTAAGTTTTCCTAGGGAGGTGACATGAGCCCCAGCATGTAGCAGGGCAGTGGTACGGCGTGAGAACTGAGCTTTCCAGAGCTGGTGAGGGCTTGCCTCCTATCCAGGCTTCCTGGCATCTGGGTGCCAAAGGCAGTCCTCCTCCTCTTCACTTCCAAAATAATCGTGTCTCTCTGGCTAATTCTATCAGGGTCGGAGTCTCCCTACTTAATTTTATTTTCAACATTTTAGAGCACATAATAAAAGCAAATAGAGGTAATTATGAACCTAGGAGGGAAGAGCTGTGCGGGAAATCATGGCATTATACTACTTAGTAAACTATCCATGTAATTTTAGTAATAGAAACACTTTGTTTTTCAGCTTTTAAAATAAACCTTTAGGTAAAGTACAGAAGATTTCATTATCGTTATACAATAGAATGTAATTTTTTTTAAAATACCTAATTGTGTAAAAGTGGAAAGGCAGGTGCACAGAGCTAGAAATGGAAAAGGACAGTTTGCAAAGCAGGTGACAAGAGACCCTGTTGATGATGGTGAGGCTAGTAAAGCAAGAATTTTTTTTTTTTTTTTTTTTGGTACCAGGGTTTGAATCCAAGATAGTTAACCACTGAGCCACATCCCCAGCCCTTTTTTTTTTTTTTTTTTTTTTGAGACGTGGCCTTGCTAAGTTGCTGAGGTTGGCTTTGAACCTTCAATCCTCCTGCCTCACCCTCCTGAATTGGGAATACAGGTGTGTACCACCACAACCGGCTAGCAAGAATGCTTCCGAAGGGCAATTTGGTAGAAGCTGTTGGGACTTTTAATCTATCCAGAGGGATCCAAAAGAAGCCTGCAACATGAGGAAGGTGGATCAGAGTTCAAAGCCAGCCTCAGCAAAAAGCGAGGCACTAAGTAACTCAGTGAGACCGTGTCTCTAAATGAAATACAAAATAGGGCTGGGGATGTGGCTCAGTGTTTGAGAGCCCCATCCTGCTGGAGGGATGAGGCTGCCAAAGGGGTGTAGTGAGGCAGTGACCGAGGGCTGAGGCCAGTGATCCCAGCTGGCCACCTCAGAAGCAGGCTGTCCCCGTTAACAGCATGCACGCTTCTCAGAACCAGCAAGGCCGGGGAATTTCCATTCTATCCTGGCAGGCCTTGGGGGCCCAGCGGCCTCTGGCTGGAGGACAGTGATTCTGTAGACAGCCACACCGACACCACCCACAGCTGCTGATTGTTTATTGCACAAGAAACTGGCTATACCAAGGCAAGGGTGGGCATTACAAAACAACCCAGTGACCAACCCCGTGCTACCGTGGGGCAGTCTGCACAGACACTTCAGTTATATACACGTTTGCACGTGCACACACACAAACACACACGAACAGCCGTGAGCCTGATGCTCCCAAACCTCCCTGGCAGATTGCATCCCTACCCACCCAACGGAGCAGCCTTCATGGTGACATGCGCTGGGAAGTACTGCAAGTGACTGGAAGGAAGGAAAAGGGCTGAGCTGCAGCGAGCTGAGCCACTCAAATCAGCACGTGCAACATGGTGGACACAGGCTGCACCTCCACGGGCTGGGGAAGAATGAGATGTGGGAAGGAGAGGATGTCCTCAGAAGGCTCCCACGACCAGTCTGAGAGCCTGCCTGGAGTCTCAGAAAGTAGGTCTGTAGCTGGGGGATCATCCTAGAACCCTGGGGGCCTGGACTAGGGAGTACACCACCATCCCTCCTGCAGCATCCCGAGGAGCCTAAGCACCTGCAGATTTCAAAAGCAGAATCCCCAAAGCAGAGGCTGGCCTGCCAGCGTTGGGAGCTCCTGCTGTGGGTTCCAATGACATCATTTCCCACCTGCAGATAAAGCCTCACATCTATGCAGAATGAACACACTCAGCTGGCCAGGATGTGCTTCATTCTAAGCAGGGGACTAACAGGCCACCTGGAGCTCCAGGGGCTGTCAGGGAGGGACAGTCCAGACCCATTTACTCCTCCCTGGGGGCCAGCTGGGTGACTGTATCTAGCAAAGGGATCTTGTCTCTAACAAAGGTGTGACATTGGGGGTGGAACTCAGGACACCAACCCTTTCCTTCAAGTTCAGGGACTTGGACGCTGTGCGGCGGAGCCACGGAGTCAAGCCCACATGAGTTCATGGAACTGCTAAGCAGGCTCCTGAGAGGAGCAGCTCTTCTGGAAACTCTTGGACCAAGGGCGACAGGGCCCTCAAGGCCCCAGGATACCTGGGGCACCAGCTCCTTGACAGAAAGTGACAGCAGCATATCAAAAACAAAACAAAAAGCAACCCTACACACAAACGCTTCAAGTTTATGTAAAGGACAAAAAAGTCTGAGGGACTTTGCTGCCTCCCCCTCCCCCCGAGACCCAGGCGGGCAGCTTGTCCAATCCTTGGTTTGCCAGGCAGAGACAACCTGAGCTGTCGGCACCGAGTCCCTGCGGCTTCTCTGTGGCTGGAACCTGCCAGGAAGGGAAGTGAGGTGAAGATGGCCTTGACACAGGCTTTCCCTCAGAACCACGTTTCATACAGATCCCTGGAAAGTTCTATTTAAGACAGAACCTCTTTTGCTGGCAAAGACCCTTGGCTTTCTCCGTGCAGAACAGCCACCCGAGTAGCCAACCTCCTCGCCTAACCAGCCCGTGAGGCCCGGGCTTCTGCTGCAGCCCATCAGGGCAGGGTGCATTCCCTCCACACTCAGACACCCAGGATGGTCCTAGGGGAGCAGGAGGGAGTTTTGCAGAGGTCAGTCCTCAGACTTTGCAATGGGTGATGGGGTCAAAGGTGATGAGGGGCTTTATTCCAGACTACCACCAGCGGGTAGGAGGGAGGGGGCTGCAGGGCCTCCTGGGGTCGGGCTCTTCTGCCACCAGCATGACGACAGTGTGGTTCCACGCAGGATCATCATCTACAGGAGCCTCCCAAGGACTGCATGGCCTGTGGCCTCCAGGCAGGGAGGACTCAGGACTACATGTGTGCTGGGGCATGGAGGTGGCCTGTTACTCCTGTCCGAAGCCCTCAGTCTCCTCAATGGCATACAGCAGCTTCTCTTTTAGTTGTTCATAGCTCTTGTAGGGTGGGAGGTCCAGGCGGTTGAAGCTGTTGGGAGGGAGAGCAGCATGTAGCATCATGTAGCCAGGACTCCAACAGCTCTACCCAGGCCTGGATGAGCGCCAGCAGAACTGGTTAGCCAGACCCAGGGCAGGGTGGTAGAAGGCCCACCATGCCAGGCCCCAGTGCTATCTAGGTTCCTAGACCTTCGGGGAGTTAGCAGAAGGAATGGGACAGTGGGAACAACACTAGAAGTGGGCACTTGGGGAAGCAGCTCTTGCCTACTGGAACAAAAGTGTTTCAGTGTGTAGAACTTGGCATTTTATGTCACGGCCCACCTCTCCAACCCAAATCCCTATGGCCATGCCAATGTCAGAGTCAAGGCTCTGGAGTTGCCACACATCTGGGGCTGGAAGGAGCTCATCTGGTCTGTGAGGATCCATCACTTCCACCCAACCAGCATGCTCACCAGGTGTGGCTTCTGGGCAGCCAGGTTTCCTTGCCAACCTTGTCGATGCAGAACTTCTGTGGTCCGTTGCTCCCTGTTATCCAAGACAAGACAACCGTGCATCAACAGAAGTAGCCTTCCCAAAGCAGAGCCCTCCAGCTCCACCCACAGATGCTCAGTCCAGCTCAAGGGGGCCACAGCTCTTCCCTCTCCCACTGACTTGCTTCCAGTGACTATTGTCTCCAGCCAGAGCACCAAGAGGGCAATGGAAAACATACCGATGAGTTCAACAAATCCCCCAACAGGCAGGCGGCAGGTTCCAGTAACAAACTGTAATAGCCGGATTCTTTTTTCATTGTCCATCTCCTTCACCACCTGCAATTTCACAAGCCAAGGCACAGTCAAGAGACCCGCTGGGTCTGTGATTCCCTTAACATGCAACGCTTTACCCAGCCAGGGCCCTCTATGGGGATGAGGACACAAAGCCACCTTGGGCAGGGTGACAGCCACCAACCTGGGAAACCTCAAGGTTGCTAAGAGGTTGTGTCCATGAGACACCTTGGCCAGGCATCCTCTTCCTATCCAAGTTCCACTTTAAAAAACAGACTAAAGATGGGAGTGACTGCTTAATGGGTATAAGGTTTCTTTTTGGGGAAATAACGTATTCTGGAACTAGACAGTGGTGATAGTTGCACAACATGATAGTTGCACAACACTGTGAAGGTTCTAGAAATCACTGAATTGTTTGTCTTAAAATATTTAAAATGAGCCACGCAGGGCTGGGGATATGGCTCAAGCGGTAGCGCGCTCGCCTGGCATGCGTGCGGCCCGGGTTTGATCCTCAGCACCACATACAAACAAAGATGTTGTGTCCGCCAAGTACTGAAAAATAAATATTAAAAAATTCTCTCTCTCTCTCTCTCTCTCTCTCTCTCTCTCTCTCTCTCTAAAAATAAATAAATAAATAAATAATAAAATAAAATAAAATGAGCCAAGCATGGTGGCACATGCCTGTAATCTCAATGACTTGGGGAGGCTGAGAAAAGAAGATTCTAAATTCGAGGCCAGCCTCAGCCATTCAGCTAGATTTAGCATCTTGGCTAGACTCTATTTCAAAATTTAAAAAACAAAAAAGAAAGAAACAATTTTAAAAAGGGCTGGAATGTAGCAAATTGGTAAAGAACTCCTGGATTGGATCCCCAGTACCAAAAAATATACATAGGTATTTAAAATGAACTGAATGTTATGTGAATTTCACCTCTGCAAAAAATTTACACACATGTGGGCACGTGCATACAGACACATATACTAAAGATATGTTACATTTCTTTTTTAGGTATGCTATACTTCATAACAACAATGGAACCCACACATATAAAGAACGGAAGTCATTAAATACAGCATGACAAGCTCATCCCATTTCTCTGGAGCCTAGCACCTGTTTTCCCATCTCATCTGCCACATGACCAATGGCAGCTGTACTTTCTACATGAAGGTCCCCCCACGCTCCCCCAAAGCACAAGGCTGACCACAGCCAACCTCTTGTCACATGCCCTGGCCCCAGTCCAGCCACGACAGCCTCCATTCGGCTAGAGGCAGTGTACCATCCCCTTGCAAGTTGGGGAGGTGAGCAGAGTGCCCAAGATAAAGGGTCCTTAAGCCTGAGGTCTAATCAGGTCCTGTTTCCTCTGGGTGACTGCTAAGACATCCCTCCCTGTCACAACCCTTGTCCCCGGCCCACTGGGGATAGGAGCCAGGACCCACCTGCCAGAACCACTGGATCTGCTTGCTGTTCTTGGTGTAGTGCCGGTAGACGGTGTTCTTCTGCCAGTCGCTTAGGTCTATCTCCTGCATGCCGCACAGCATCAGCTGCAGCCAGGAAGACGTCAGTGGCCCCAGTGCCAGCCGCTACCCACGGGCAAGGCCTGGGGCCCATACACCATGTCACTCCTCACTTGCAGGTGAGAGTCCCCAGCCTATTCAACCAGCTACTTTTGCAGGTTCTTTCAGTGCCATGGGTAACACCAGCCCCGGTGTCGGGGGTGGGGGCAGAGAACCCCAATAAAACCCATCTTCCCTGCTGCCTCCGTCCTGCTGAAGAGTGCTGGTGCGTTTCTGTGGGTGCACAGGGAGCACCTCAAGGAGCAGGAGCTGCGGGTCCTAACGACCTTCAACACTCACCTCCAGCTCTTTCTCATCAAAGTAGCGCAACCACTCCAGGGGGGCCACCTCATTGAAGCCATCCAGGAAGGCTTTGGTCTGCTCTTCCACACCCCGCGTGAAACGCCAGTCAGTCAGCAGCCTAAAGCCAAAGACCAGTCACTGGTGGAGCCCAGGACCCCATGCGCTCCTAGCCTGCCCATGTGACCATATGACACAGCATCAACAAAGGCTCTGAGAGTCAAACACCAGAACCAGTGTACTGAAGGCCTGGGTGCAGCCTCACAAACCTCAAGGTGACCCTGAGGGTCCCCCCTCCCACTGCCACTCGCTGAACCTCAAGTGTGTGGAAATGGGGAGATTAAAGGAATAGACCAAGAGGACTGAGGGTCGTACACAGGAGATGTGTACACTGAGACCATGGATTTAAGAACACAGGACATAGCCATCTTCCTGATCAGGGGAGAGATGGCAATGTCTGAGCTAAGCATCATCCAAGAAATTCCCTGCAGTCGGGAAGTCCCCCGCATGTCTAGCAGAGCAATCAGCAGCAGGTAACCAAGTGTCTGGGGCTCCAGCAGCCCTCGTGGCATCATCACCTGACCAGCCACAGGCCACCCACCAAGGCAGATGTGACTGGGAGGTTCCTGCAACCTGGGGTGTCCAAGAGCCCAGGAGGGCTCCACTTCAACCAGTGGAGGCCTGGTTGAAGAGGGCATCCAGGAGATGAGAGAACCTGCTGGGTTCAAAGTTCAAACCCCTCCCCATCCCTCCCTGGGGCTGAGGCTTACATGATGTACTCTTCCTTATTCTCCTCTGTGACTCGGATGCTCTCGCCACCTTCCTTCAGTTCGTGGGTTGTCACCTTGCCCAGGATCTCCATGTCCTGGATGAAGAACAGCTCCAGACCACACTCTTCTAGGTTGTTCTCTCTGGAGCACAGTAGGCCAAGGAGGAAGATGTCCATCTTAGCAGGGTCTTCCTGTGTCTAGCCCCACCTCTCACTTTTAGTGCCCACAGGGCACCAAAGTGGCCTAGAATCCTGAACTGTGGCACAGGACCTCTTCTGATGCAAGGAGAGAACTCTAGAACCATCCTACAGGGGACCTAGAAGCTTCTATCTCCACAGGCACTTGGAGAGGCTGGGCAAGTGCTCATGGGCTTCTGCCAGAGGAGCTCACGGTTGCGGGTACCCACTGCCCAGACAGAGCCCTGCCTCCCTCAGCCCTGGGCAAACAAGGGGCTTACTTGATCCAGACAATGGAGTTGTAGAATTCAGGGTCAATAGACTCCAGATCTTTCAGGGTTGGTCTCTTGTTGAGCATCCGCTTGTAGAAAGGGAGAGTGAAGCCTGTGTCGATGAACTTTCCATGGTACAGGGCCTGAGGAAGGAAGACACATGGCAAAGAGGTTTGGCCTTCTTGGGACAGTGCCCAGGGCAAGCTCGTGGATACTCCATATCGAAGGCCACTGCTGCCTCCCCTTCCTGATAGAACCTGAGCAGCCAGGTGCCTCATAGGCAAAGGGAGGGCCTGGGAAATAAGGACTACTCTGTCCTGATTTAGACCTTGGGATGGATTCTCGTCCCACCCTACAGGCCACAGGGACAAGTGGAGCCAGCTCACTGCCTGCACGGCATGCCAGCCAGGCTGTTCCCGGGCCAGCAGTGGCCTGCCCCATGGTCTCAGGGAAGACTTGTTCAAAACAGCTCCAGGTGGCAGCCCTGACTCACTGGTGCTCAGAACTGGTGGCAGAGGTGGCCAAAAATAATGCAGACGCACGGATGGAGACAGCTGGCGGCCAGCAGTGAGTAATAGTCTAGGGTTTCGCTAGTCTGTCCCGTCAGCTTTGGGCCAGGCAGGTCTCTAGACCTGGGAAGAATGTGCCCACTCCCGGAGCCTAGCACCTTGGCCAAGAACTTGCAGAGGAGGGGAAGCACCATATTTAGTCACAAACCCTGAGGGCCCTTGGGTCCTCCAGAGAGGGGAGCAGGGCAAGACACTCAGGCAGTCAGGGGAATAAGGAAGGAAAGTCAGCTCTGGAGCATCTCAAGCCACCCAGCAGGCAGCAGAGCTGGCTCTCCCAAGATGCTCACTATGGCGAATTGGCATGACCCTCTCTCCACAGTCACACCGAGCCCCTATTTCTGGATAGATACACACAGACCATGAGTCCCGCCCCACGACGGGTGCCACCTAACCTGGCATGACCTGTCTACAGCGTCTCTGTTCTAAGCCCATGCTAATTCCAAATCCCCTTCCAGAATCCCTCAGTGTCTCAGTGGGACACTCCCAAACACTCCCATCCACTGCTCAGGACAGATGGTAGCACCTCCCAGAGACAGGCAGTAGGAGGTAGTTACGGATTCACTCCACTCAGCCACTGTCCTGCCTCCACCATGGGGACTCACTTAAGGTTAAGTGAAGCCCATGGCCCAGGGACCTTCACAAATCAACACAAGAAATCCTTCAATGACTCCCTGGTACCCCACCCCTGGTGCCACTGACAGTTCCGATTTCTCCAGAACTCTCTCTAGCTCTTTGTATTTTCAGGTCAGGAGATTCTGAGGAAGATGGGTGAGGCCCACAGTGGGGGCGCCTAACCATGGGACTGCTCCTTGGGCCTGGACTGCCTCGGGTGGCTAGGGGCTGGCCTCCTCAGAGGCTGCCTTCCTGGAGGTCTCAGTGAAGAGTGAACTTCCCTGGCGCCCTCAGCATGCTCCACCGGGACGGGGAGGGGGAGGAGGAAGGCACTCCTGGGGCTCCCTTACCATGGCGATGAATCTGCCAATGAAGCGGAAGTAGGTGAGGTGGTCGGGGTTGATGGAGGAGGCGGGGTTGATCTGCAGGCAGTAGTTGTTCTTGCCCGCATATTCAAATAAGCAGTACATGGGGTTGAGCACCTCGTGGGACAGAAGGAAAAACCACTCTCTGTGAGGGAAGAGAGAAAACAGGAACAATGGAGCCCTCCATGCACTCGCACAACAGTTGTGACTCTGCCATGTGTCTCAGGCAGTCTGGAGACCGTGTCCTGAGAAGTGGAGTCCACCGCAGTCAGTGCCCAGACTATGCAACATTATCAGCTGGGCCATGAGCCAACTTGGTTCAGACCAAGTATGAACCAGGGCAACAGCACTTTCAGATGATGCTCAGGAAAACCTGTGTGCATTCCTGTCAGCTCCAGGTGGTACATTCCAGGACTTTATTCACAACAACCAGACCTTCCAATGGCAAAAAGGCTCCCTGCACCCCGACATACCATGCACAATTGAGTTGGCTGTGCACTGCACAAGGGCTCTATGTTGAAGTATCATAGACATGCACATTTATTACAATTTTTCTGCAAAAGTACTGTATGACAGCAACCACCACCGTACCTGAGTAGGCAGCATAGGTGAACAGTAGTTATGTGTCCCTGAGTCCTGAACCACGACAACTCTGTGATTCATGCTACCTCCAGGTCACAGACCTCATTCCCACTTGCTCTTACACTTCACCGCCCCCTCACCCCAACCCCATCACCACACCCTTTCCCACACTTCTACATGCATTTGAAGCAACACCGTGCCTCAGCATTTATTTGCACCCTATGTACAAGCCTCAAGTTAGAATTCAGAGTCCTTTTGGGCTTGAACTAAGCCAGCTGGGGGACACCCCAGGGGCTGGTCCCTGGCTGCTGGGCTGTGTGTGGCTGGGTCGACGAGGAGTCCGATGCAGAGGGTGCCCCGGTATCCTGTCCGTGGTTCTACCCTGTGGTAGAACAGCATGACGTAACCTACCATAGGGTAAAACCACTGGCAGGACACAGAGAGAAAGAAACACAGGGCGGGAGCCACACCAGAAGCCACCTAGCAGAGCTTGGGACGGAGGTCACCACGGGAAAAGAACAGTCCATCCACAGGGCCAGTGCAGAAGGCAACACCACCAGCAAACAGAGCACCAGAAGCGAGTCAACCCAACACCAAGTGAGAAGACAGCCCACACCGTGAGGGTCAGCGAGCCCGGCGGTCCGTGGCCTAGATGCTCCTCTGTCGAGCCTTGTGCCCTGTTGTCCAAGGCAGCACTTTCCCAGAGAGCCTGTGGACCTTTGCAGGTGGATTGGGGTGAGGGTAAGACAGTGCTCTGGCTTCTTTCTAGGGTTACATTAGCCATTTTAACTTTGTTGACCCCGGACATTTGACATGCAGCTGAGTACAGATCAAGACCTCTGATCACGACAGCTCTCCCATGCCATGCGCTCTCAGACACTTGACTTTCCTGCCCTGGATGCCTTGAGAGGAAGGGAAGTCTAGGGCCAAATTTAAGGGACATCCACACAGCTGCTCAGCCTCTGTCCATGGACACAGCTGGACTGGTTAATAGAAACAATGACACGGGGGCTGGTGAAAGAGCCTTGTCCTGAGCCCGTCCCCAGGAGCCCCAGCCTCTTGGGACCCAGTAACTAAAGGACTAATGCCTGACCCTGCTCCAGCACCCACTGGGACTGGCCAGAGTGACATTCAGAACATGACCCCAGTGTCCCCCGATGAAGATGCAGAAGAGCTTTGGGAATGAATGTAAGGTGGAGGTGGCCTTCTGGCCACAGGGAAGAGGGAGGCAGCGCTCTTCCAGGGTGCCCGAGCTCACCTGGCGATGCCTCCATAGTCCAGGCCCTCCTCACCACGCATTATGATGTAGAGGCGGCGGCGCAGGTCGTAGGGTTTCATGTTCATGATCTGGAGAGAGAATGCGTTTGGCCAGCAAGTAGGGGAGGGGGTGCAGGGGTCGGGGGGAGACAGGGGACACTGAGGCATACTGTCTAACAGACAGGCATCCCAAGGCTCAGGCCTGGAAACCCCACAATGTGGGCTCAGCAGGTCGTGTGACAGAGGAGGAGGTAGCAGAAGGAGGGCTAGCTCGTGCCCCAAATCTCAACACCATGATTATTCTCTAACCTGCTGGAAAGAATCCTCAAAGAGTGTCTGCCTGGAAACACTGATCTTCACATGACTGGGTAGGGCATTTGACTGAAAAGAAAAGGAAAAACTTCAAATCAGAATCCCATGGGGTATCTGCTCACTGTGGTCTCCTGTCTGTATAAATAGGCATCTCCCCAAGGATAGGAACGGGCTTGCTCTTTTTTTTTTTTTTTAATTTTTTTAATATTTATATTTTAGTTCTCGGCGGACACAACATCTTTTTTGGTATGTGGTGCTGAGGATCGAACCCGGGCCGCACGCATGCCAGGCGAGCGCGCTACCGCTTGAGCCACATCCCCAGCCCGGGCTTGCTCTCTTAAGACAGAGGCATTCCAAGGCCTGAGCTGGGCCGGGAAATGTGGCTGAGAGACTGCAACAGCCCACCTCAAAGGGTCCCCAGAACCAGAACTCACATGACAGAGGAAGCGGAACTGGTGATATTTCCACCGAAAACTTCGGTCGTAGGCACCAGGGGATCCTTGCTTGGTCCTGGGAAGAGCAAAGGTGTTCGAGAATCTTTGTGATTTTTCAAAAATACAAACAACCTGTCTTTGTCTGCCCTAGGGAAAGGTGATGCTCTGTGAATTTAAAGATGAGTACAGTAAAGCAAAAGAGAAATGAAGTATCAGCCGTTAAGAGTGCCTAAGAGTCAAAAAGAATATCTAGAAACAATGCCAGACCTCTTGCTTTCAGAGAAATATTACTGGTACTGTTTGTATTGCCCCTTCCTCAATAGGACTGCCCCTTCCTCCCATCCCTTTGTGGTGAGAACAACACTGACCACTAGAGAGCAATGAGCAGCACAGTGGGCATGGGAACCAGAGCTGGCCTCCCCGAGCCAGCTGAACAGGACAGAGGCCTGTGCTGAAAGACGCTGCTATTGCCTGTGAAAGTTCTTACCCAGACTCAAATCCTGGGCGAGGATCCTTGAAGGTGGTGGTACGAGTATTATGGTCCACAAAGTACCGCACCCCCTCGCTGGTGTACTTCATCTCCCATCCTGGGGGCAGAGCTGGTTCCTGGATCATCCTGGAAGCACAGGAAAAGAGGGTGCAAAGGCTAGCCCTACCTTCTGGGCCTCTGTTTAGGAGGCTGGGGTCCTCCAAATGCTTCTCTGTTTCAATCAGGCTCTGTACAGCCGTGACAGGGCCCTCAAAGGTAGGTACCTGGCATGACCCAACTTGTGAAGACCTAAGACATAAGCAAAAATACAGCCTGGGTGGATGGCATTGGTCTGAGTGGACACCAGAAATCCTATGACATCAAGTGCCCAGCCCTGCTTCTTGTGGGAGCTGGGGGTTCCTTCATATCTTTTCAATCAAATTCTCAGCACCCTACTCAATCAGTACTGAGAACTGCAGCACCTGCTGGTGGCCACCCTCCACCCACTGGGAAGGTCTATCTGAGGAAACACTTTCCAGCTCTCATTAGGCTGACACTATATCCTGAGGGTCTCAGGGCACTTGTATATGGCTAAAGTCCCTCAACATCGGCATTGCAGGATGAATGCAGTCCCAGACCCCCTGGCCAATGCTAGAGCTGCAAAGAAGCATGGCCTGACCCAGTCCTCACCCCTGGGTCCGAGGGTCCTCCCACTGGGTAGTGCGCGTGTTATGGTTCACGTAGTACACCCGTCCATTGTCCTGTCTCTTCTCTGCCATGGGAGAAGAAAGGAGAGCGAGCACAATCAGAGTCAAACATCGTAAGTCAGTACCTTCCCTCAGCTCCCCTGTCTGGGCGCTGGGTCTCAATCTCTGCCCCAGGAGTCAACCTGCTGGAGAAGTTTAGCTGGCTAAAGCCTGGCTCACTCACACTTGGCTCTGGGAAAAAGGACAAAGAGAATCTCTCCCTGTCGTTGACGTTGACGGGAGGGATACATACAGTTCCAACCTCTGCGATTGTTTGGCTTGTCGGAGGGAAGGGGTGGTGTGGCGGCACTGAGGGGGGCAGCCTGGCGGAAACAGAGGCATAATTGCATCCAGCTGTGTGCAGTACGGACACCCTGCCAGCCTCCCCCCAGCCCCAGAGGGTGGGATAAGCCACCAGCGCCAAGTGGGTGGGAGAAAACACCGAGGCAAAGCTCCAAACTCCAACGAGGTCACCTTCCTCGGGAAGTTTCTGAGCCTTCCTTTCCTGAGTCTGTCCCAGAAACAAATGATGCTGATGGCTCTCTCTTTTACAAAGACAGAGTGAAATTGAAGAAATGACAATAATCATTTCCAGAAGCTACAGGGAACCCAAAAACTGAAAAGAAGCAGAACTTCTTCTGAAGCCCCCACCCCAGGACCAGGCTGCACTACTCCCAGTTTTGGCCCCCAACCCATCTCCGTTCTGCCTTACTGCTATCTAGTACACGACTGGATTTCTATACATACAGACGTTATTTGTCAATCACACCTTAGCAAAGCTGGGAAAATACGGTAGAAAGAACAGGAGGCGGCTGGAACGCTGCAGAGCTCCCCTACCAGTCAGCATGGGACCAGTGCAGAAGGCAGGCTTGCCAGAGGTTCCTGAGGGACAAGCCGCTCTCAGTCCAGGAGCTACTGCTTTGAACTAGCTCCTCCATGGCTGCTCTGCAAGGGGCCAAAGCCAAGGCCAACCACCAGGCCAGGGATCTGTCCAGCAGGCTTGAGGCCTGGTTCATCATGGCTGGCACTGCCTCTATGCAGGGGCCTCTGCCCACTGAGCAGCCTCAACATGTGCAATGAGAGGTGAGCCCTTCGATGAGCACAGCTCCACCTGGATCCAGGATCAAATGGCCTCCGGAGCATTTATCACATGCCCAAGGGCAGAACTGCCCAGGTGCAGACATGGATCTAAACCCACGGTGTCCCAACTCCCAGAGGAGCATGTGGGAACCACCATGGGGTCTTCCCTGGAGTGGCAGAAAGGAACCCAGGATCTGAGGGCAGCAGGAACACCAGCAGGCTGGCCGTCAGTGATGCTCTATTTGACCTGGCTGCTCTCTCTCTCTTTTCTTCCCCTCCCTAGGGAGGCAGCAACCCCTGCCACAGGCCAATATGGAGCCCAAAGGAAGGTTTCCTGGACTCTGGTCACAATGTTCTTTTTCTCATTTTGAACCATCACGCTTTACGTGGTGTTTTCCGATTGTTTATAAACAGCAGTGTCTAACCAGTACTCCCCTATTCCCATCTCAAATATTTTCCCACTTAGCACCTAGGAGGGCTTACTGGTGACCATCATCTAGCAAAATTGCTACAGAAATAAACTCACTGTCTGGGCTCTACCACCTGCCTCTACGGAGCCAGAAACAAATACGGGACCCTGGCTCCAGGTCACCTACTGCCAAACAGCATGATAGATCCTTCTTTAGGCTGATGCGCTTTCCCTGTCTATGCAAGGACTGAAGAGGCTTTGCCCTCTCACACTAGACTTGCTGCAAATCCCTGAGATAACAATGACCACCCATTGGTCCTGGGAGCCAGGCAGATCATCTGTGAGCACAGGGATTCCCAAACTGGAGATCAAGAAACATATGGAAGCCTCACTAGCTGATATCTCCCACTGGAAAGATAGAAGGTCCTCTTGGAGCATGGTAGTAATTGGCTAAGTGATACCTGTGGGTTCAGGGGAGTTGATTCACCTCTTAAATTACTACCAGAGAGCAGCTATGTCTGCATCCAGAGGATACAGCCCAAAACAGAACTTCTCTAGGCAGGTGCCCATCCTATCATTGTCCTCCTCCCAGAACACGCCTGCCCACCTCTGTAGGAAAGAGTACCCAATGCAGCTTAACATCATCTGTGAATACCACCAACTAGCAACAATTGTCTTCTGCTGGCCTCACCAATAAATTAAAGATCACACTTTCTGATTCCTGTGAAAACTGCCCTCTTCAGGCTCAGGGGCTCTTGCAGGGTTGAACAAAACCCTGCCCAGTTCAGAGAGCTGCAGAATGCACCAGTCTCACCATCCTTAATGACCCCTTTTTGCATGGCCACTCCTTCCTAGAATAGCCTTGAAGCCCGTAATCTCTCCTAAAGCATGGATACCTGTCCCTTAACTCATTCTTGGCAAATTGCACCCAGGACTTGGAAGGGGTAAGAGGAGCTAGCAATGACAAGAAAATCCAGCATGGTGTTATTAACTAGCGACACTGTACTTTCAGAACCACTAGCCCGTGCTCAATCTGCTTCCCCGCGGCCTCTTTCTGAGCTGTGTCACAAATAAGAAAGTGGCTGCTATTAGTCAAAATTAGGCTGAAGTTTTCCAACATGTCAGAGGCAAAGAAAGGGTCATGAGGGTGGCTCTCCCTCCAGCCAGAGTTACAGACCCAAAACATGGCCATCTGGAAATCAGTGTCAAAATATCTTAGTGACAGGATAGAGTCCTGAGCAGAGATACCTAGAAACTCAGGACCCAAACTCAACAGTCCTATAGCTACTTGGGGATGTCTTTCTTAGGGTCACACTCCTTTACTTGTGGCAGGTGAACGCTACAGAGGCACATGGGAGCTTGGCTTCTCCTCCACGCTGCCAGCTCCATTACTGGTCATGGCTCAGGCTGGGCATCCCCAAAGTGTGTGCTGGAGGTAAGTGACATGGGAAACCGAGGGGTGGGAGCAAGGACAGAAGACACGCAGGAGAAGAGGACAGAGCATCTGGCCCTCATACCAAGGGCTGAGGGCACAGAAGAACTCAGTACTTACCCCAGCCAGGCGGGAGCGGGCCCAGGGGATCATGGTCAACTGAAGGGTTCGAAGACTAAACACAAGAAACACAGCAGAACACAGAGGTTAAAAAAAAGCCACCAGTTAAAAATAAATAAATCTATAAAAATAAAAATGCTAATGACTCACTTCCACATTTCAAGACTTCACAGAGGATGCAGGGAGCCTCAGGTGGCATCTGCTCCTCTCAAAAGTCTTTGTTTAAAAAAAAAAAAAAAAGAACTCTGCACAGAGAGCCCAAATGAGTTTGGGGAAGGGTGAGCGAGGGGGAGGAAGAGGTGTGCAGAGGAAGGCGGGCCAGGGCGGCAGAGGCAGGAACCAGCCCGGCATGGCAGGAGGGCTCCGGGCAGGGCAGCCGGGCTAGCTAGCTCGCCCACGGCCTCTGCTCTGCTCCTGCCCGCGACGGCCAAGGCGACTGAAATCACCACCACCTCCAACTTTCTCCAAGAACCACACACGGGAGGGGAAAAAATATCGCAGGCCTTTCCAATGAAATCATTCCCACAAGCCCTGCCCACGCCCAGAGCTTCCTGGCTGGGGCGGACCCTCCTCCCTCTACCTCAGGTCCAGCCCCCACCGCCTCCTGGGTGTGCAGCATCCACCCAGACTGAGGGTACATTCATGCCCCAAGCCCCTCACCTCCCCCAGGAATGTTTTCCTTCCCCTTCACAAAGCACCTTTATTCTTCCCTGCCTGAACCTGAAGTTGCTTAGTGTTCTCTGTCTGCCTGTGGGGGGGGGGGGGGGGGACGGGGGCAGGGTGACAGGAGA
This sequence comes from Spermophilus citellus, assembly GCF_964194105.1. Classification (NCBI taxonomy): domain Eukaryota; kingdom Metazoa; phylum Chordata; class Mammalia; order Rodentia; family Sciuridae; genus Spermophilus; species Spermophilus citellus. Next base: position 54,259,327 of record NC_138200.1, on the reverse strand, counting down.
GAGAAGGGGGAGTCGCTCCAGGACTTCAGGGTTGCTGTTTACATTAGAGCCCCCACCCCCCAGCCTAATTCTGCTCCGAGGTCTCTGGGGAAGGGCTGCAGAGGATGGAGGTTCTCAGATCCTCCGGGGCAAGAGGGGTGCTGTCAAAAACTTTTCATAGTTAAATAAAACAAGTATTGTTCTGCTTATTCTCCCCCTACCCCGAAGCATTTTTATTTCACTTACTAAAATTTAATCGTTATATTAGGGGATCAAGTTCTAAATGCAGACTTCAGGCTGCCGGGCTGGCCCCATCTGGGGTGATGGAGCCACACACGGGCAGGAGGATGAATGGAGCTCAGTGTTGGCTTGAGCAAACATTGGTAGAGCTCGACTGCCAAAGAACCCCTTTTTGCAGCCCTCCCTCCACCCCAACTGAAAGGACAGAGAAACTTTCTTTCCAAGGTGGCAACACAAGCTCCTCTTCCAAGTAAGTTCCAACAAAGACATTTAAGTCTTGAAACCATAGGTCCTTCTTGGGACAGGGCCCCCTTTCAGCTCAGGGTCTCCTTCCCACATGGAATGATACTGCACAAAGGCTGGGAAAGCTGGCCTGGATTTAGGGGATTGATTTAGGGGATTTAGGGCAGTTACCACCAGCCTCCAGGATGGGCTTAATTATCTCCATCACAATTCACATTTATCTAACTACTGAAAAGCATTCCCCCAACTCACAGCAGTCATTTTGGTGTGTGTTTGGGTACTGGAGGGGTTGGGAGTGATGGGGCACAGCATCTCATCAAATCCAAGTTCCTTCAACTCTGGGGAGAAATCAGCTACCACCTGGTTCCAACTGAGCTTCCGTGGGCTTATAGTCATTTTTTGCTTAACTCTACAAATCAACAGACCAGAAGGTCTTTGCTGACAGCATTGAACCAGGAATAAAAAGTATTTATCAGTCTTTTTTTTTGTCTTTTTTGTCCCTGAGCATTGAGCCCAGGGCCTCACACATGCTAAGCGAGTGCTCTACCCCTGAGCCTCTCTATCCCTGCCCTTTAAAAAACAAAAACAACAGCAGAAAACCATTTAACAGTACTAGGGATCAAACTCAGGAGCATTCCACCTCTGAACTCTACCCCCAGCGCTTTTTATTTTGAGACAGGGTCTCACTTAAGATGCCCAGGCCTCAAACTTGCAATCATCCTGCCTCAGCCTTCCAAGTAACTGAGAGGAGAGGCATAGGCCACCACTCCTAGCTTTTTTCTTTTTCTTTCTTTTTTTTTTTTCTTGAGACTTGGTCTTGCAGTGCCCAGGCTAGTCTTGAACTGTTGAGACCAAGTGATCCTCCCACCTCAGCCTCCTGGGCACGTGGGACTACAGGCATGTGCTTATCAGCCTTTTCCTGGATCCTTGTCTTTTTTTCTTTCTTTTTAATATCCCAACACACAACGTTGGTTCTCTTCCATTCAATTGAATTTTCACGGAGTTTCCTTGGTATCCTTCCATTCTCACCGTATCAGAGCCCTGCTAGCTGCCCTCCCCACCTTGAAGGGAAGAGAAGAGCAGACAGATGGGGAAGAGAAAGACCAGATATCGATGAGCACAAATAACATGAAATCAAAATCAATGGAGGCTCATGCTCCTATTTTACTCCTAGGACTTTACTAGCAAAGCACTTGACTATATTGGATATTTCTTCCCTAAGGTACTTAATACAACTTGAAATAAAAGAAAACCTGAAGGAAAGAAGTAATTAGAAGTTGAGGAAAAACAAAAAAAATAAAGAAGCCATCATGGCCAGAAAAGTCAAAAACCCCATGCCTCCGATGAGTCAACCATCAGCCCCTTCTCTTCTAAGCATACTTCCCTGAAATAAGGGATCCCAAAGTGTCACATGGTGCAGAGCCGTGAAAACGCACAAATAGAGCAAGGAGGATTACTACCAGAAGAAAGATCCTGGGATGTGCAGGTAATTCCAAGGGATAGGTCAGCATCCTTTATGACTGGAACTCAAAAGGAGTATAGCTGAACCATTTTCCCGGGGAATGTTCCCGGGTTGGCAGATCTGGGGTGCAGGCCATGAGCCAAACAGCTCACGTGAATTCAAGTCTCTTGGGAACTAGGCACAAAGTCCTAGTAATATTTTAAGACACAAATTCAGAAATAAAGAATGTCTAGCAAACACAGCCAAGGGCAAGAAAGGTTCTGGGAAGGGCGTAAAGATTGCAACGAGGAAGGAAGGCATCAGGGTTGTTTCTTTGCAGGATGCACTCAGTGAACTCAGAACAAAACACGGGTTCTGGAGAATTCCATCTGAGGGGCTCTCTGCAGAATAAGGAGCAAGTTGTCTGTTTCTGAATAGTGCAATTTGATTCCACATGTTAGGAGCCCCAGAACCATCAGTATGAGTCCTGCAGACCCTGGCTTCTTCTTTTAGTCACAAGGTGGGAGATGGACAAAGTTGAAATAAAGATAGAGGTGCCCTGGAAACAGTAAGCTGCACGATGGGTCCTGGCACAATGGTACAGCACACAGTCATGTGTGCCAGCATCCTCAATGGACCACAGCAGGAACTCAAACATGGGACCAAAAGAGAGTGCAAGGGTAAAACAAAAGTACAGGCACATTAGGAGTCAGGAAAGGAAAACCTGCCAGAAATATGGAGAACAATAACTTAGAGAACATGAAAAAGGTGTACATGGAGGCAGACAGCAGGAAGGAACGACAGGAGACTGCAATCTGGGATTCCCTTGACTCCCATTTTTGAACTGTATTTCATGTTCTCTGCAGTGCAGCAAAGAACGAGGTCTCAGTTTAAGCCCAGCAAGAGGAGGAGGAGGGGAAACCGCCAGTACAGTATCAGCTCTTAAGTCTTCCGAGTCAAACCCTGGGCCAAGGCCAAACCCCAAAATAACTGTATGAAAGCAACCCTTCTTGCTTGTAACCAGGACATGGCACCATAGCAAACAAGAGGGGAAAACCAACTCCAGAGGGGGAGAAAAAGCAACAGAGAGACATTGAGAGCAGACCAAAAACAGGTTCCCACCATATTTTTCAATATAAACCTTGTTTCTCAGAGAAAAGGTAACCCCTAACCCCAGGCAGAACCCTCCTGTGTCCCCAGCTGAGCTGAGAAAACCGTTTTAGATTAAGGGGAAAAAAATGTATTGAATTTTTACTTCTTAGAAGCCCTCCAAGTCAAACTTCTATCTCTATAAGCCTGAAATTATGTCACTAAAACGAGAGGCAGGCAACAGGAAAGAATGTTCCATAAAGACCAAGGGGCTATAAGCATCAGAAGCTGTGAATCTTTCCTCTAGGACACCAAACATTTCAGTCAACCTATGGAACCTATTTGGTGTACGGTATCCATTAAAGGAATTTTTTTTTTCTTAAAGAAGTTGGACAATCAGGGAGAGAAAACCATGTGAAACCCCAAGATGTATCCTTGTCAAAGGACAGACAGATCAAAGAAGAAAGATGCTCTAGATCTTTCCAGTTTTGCAGCCAGGACCACCCAAGAAAATGGCAGGCAAAGCTTTTGGGAACAGGCTCAAGAGGAACAATCTCTGAAATGCAGAGAGTGATGAGACTGCATCCAATTTTGAAATAAGCCAGAAGTGGATACCAGGCATGCTGTGGGGTAGACAGCATGGCATAAGGACATAAACAGTGCTGCACTTGGCAAGACCACCAGGGCATCAGCAGCTGTAGGAGGACCCTGGAAGCAACTTCATATGATAAACACCTCACTTTCTGCTCATCAAATTGTGGTCCTTCTCAGTTTCCTTACTTTCTGATGAGCAATCAGGCCCCATAGACAAAAGGGACTAGGTCACCAAGGGAGATGTTCCCATGATTTAAGGTTGATGATGGAGCTCCTGCTTTGGATGATCAGGAGAAGAGCCACAAATGAAGGCAAAAGTGATTTAAAGTTGTTTTTTAAAAAAAGATTGCTATTCAATTAAATAGAATTAAAGATTTTCTGAGCATCTAACTAGGATAGAATTTAACTTAGAAATGGATTATAGGATTAAAATTCATTCCAAATAGAAACAAGGTTATACGTGGTAATTAAAAGTCCTGGTCCAGCTCAAAATGCCATCAGTCTGCAATATACTGACCCTTCCTGTGCTGGTGCCTCCATGAACCTGACCTTGAGCTCTAGGTGCCCTGGAAAACACAATCAGCACTCCAGTTCGGAAATTCACCTCTCCCTGGCAGAGAGCCTATGTAGCAGGACTCTTCCCAGTTCCAAGTCACTGATGGAGGCTCCAGGAAGTGGGGCTGGGGGCTTCTACAAGGCATAGTGTAGGAGACCAATAGATGATTGGGACCAGCACACCATGAATTCTGGACTAGAAGGTTTAAATGTTATTCTGTGGGTAATGACCACAGAGGGTTTGAGCCAGTACAGTGATGCAATGAGAGTAAGGCTTTTGAAGACTGCTCTGGTGGGAACAGGCAGGACAGACAAGGGGATGCCAGCAGAGGCGACTCTGACAACTCGGACAGGAGGGAGCAAAGAAAGATTTAGCATCACACAGGAGACTGTTTTTTGTTTGTTTGTTTGTTTGTTTGAAGGGGGGATACCGGACGGAGATTGAACTCGGGGGCGCTCGATCACTGAGCCACAATCCCAGTCCTATTTTGTATTTTATTTAGAGACAGGGTCTCACTGAGTTGCTTAGTGCCTCGCTTTGGCTGAGGCTGGCTTTGAACTTGTGATCCTCCTGCCTCAGTCTCAGGAGCCACTGGCATTATAGGTGTGCACCACCATGCCCAGCTAGGAGACTGATCTAAATTTAGGGTCTACAAAGTTTGTAAAGGCCATTCTATAAATGTCTTAAGACTTAGAGGGCTTTTCCATCTCTGATGACTACTCAACTCCACTGCAATAGCACGGAAGCAACCCCAGTCAGCATATAAACTGGGTGTGACTGTGTCCCAATAAAACTTTATTATCAAAACCAAGTGGTCGGGGGGCTGGGGCTGTAGCTCAGTGGCAGAGCACTTACCTAGCATGTGTGAGGCACTGGGTTTGATCCCTAGCACCACATAAAAATAAACAAATAAAATAAAGGCATGCTGTCTATAATTACAAAAAAAAAAAAAAACAAGTGGTAGGCCAGTTTGGCCCCTGGGCTATCGTTTGTTTTAAAGGTCCTCCATCCTTGAGAATCTGTCACATAGAAAGATCTAAAGAAAAAAAAAACATTGCAGCAGTAGAAAAAGAAGAACTGGGTGACTGCTTCCATTCAGAAAGGTGAGGAATGGACAAAGTCAAAACTGATTTTCAGGTTTCAAGTCAGAGAGAATGGACTGAAATGAAGAGTAAAGAAAAGAAAGTCAGTCTTGAAAGAAAGTCTGTGAATTTAGCTTCAGACATGTTTATTTCTTAAACCAGAGGCTGGACATGGAGTCTCTAAACACTGGAATTTGAGGAATCTCACGGTGATGAGTAAAATCCCCAGGGTCAGAGCACTGACGTCTCCAGCCATCGCTTCTGTGCTCACCACTTGGGTCTACAAAGAACACGGGAGGTGGTACATTCTCAAGTGCAGGGAGGCTGCCCTCCCTTGCAGCAGGCCCCTGTCCTCTCACCTGGTAGAGGAATCTCTGGCTGAAGTGCTGCATGGCCCCCTGGAGCTGATTCCTCTGTGACTGCCACTGTTCGTAGTTCCGCACATACTCAGCTGTCGGTCGCTGCCAGGTGGTGGTCCGAGTGTTGTGGTCCACATAGTAAAACCGCCCTCGGGGGTCTGTGCGTTTTTCCCAGCTGGAAATATTCAGTTTAGAATGAATATAAGGATTACCCCACCCTCACCAATTTCTAGAAAAATCTCAGGATGGATGTCAAGGAGGGACCAAGGGAAGGCCAAGCGCAGCACAGGAGCTTGGATGCACAGCAAGGCAGGCCCCTCCTTCAGAGGCCAATGGGGCTTAGATGATCATGGCAGACTGTGGTTATCCCAGCAGCCTCCTGATTTCCATCTGGGGATCCCTGTAGCTCTGGGCAAACTGATTCTGTTCCCAGCGCAGTTGAACAACTGGACAGGGAGTGGGCATGTAGATCCAATCTGGAACAATCAAGATGGAGCTCAGCACTTTTGCTAGTATCGGGGGAAAAATATAGTCTCTGGGTCTATCTAACTACGGGTGAGGAAGCATACAGTCCTGGGAGCCAATGGTCATCATTTTGGACCCAAACATAGTTTGAAGTTGACCCAGAGGATGGAAGAACAGAAAAATGGAAGAAAAACCAGCTCCTGGGTAATACTGTTGAGCCATCAGATCAAACTTCACATGAAATCAGGATTTATATCTAGAATTTTCAATTATATAAGTCATTAAATTTCCTTCATTATTTAAGCAATTAGATACTAATTTTTGTTAGTTGTGACTGAAATCCTCCCAATATAAGGTATCCATGGAAACATTTGTATGGTCTTGGGAAGAAGAGTAGGACTCTTCATGTTATCTTTGGTGAGGAAGCGACCTTTCCAAAGTTGGTTCTAACATACCCACAGACAGGGAGGGGCCCCAGACAGAAAGCAGAAAGTCTCAGCTGCACTTGGTAAGCATAACTTGATTTCCACACACATGGGGAAGAAGAGACCAAAAGAACTAGGAGGGAACTTTCCAGTGTGATGGAAGTTTTCTACATCTTTTTTTATTTTTATTTTTTTGGGGGGGCGAGTACGAGGGATTGAACTCCGGGGCACTCAACCACTGAACCACATCCCCAGCCCTACTATGAATTTTAATATTTAGAGACAGGGTTTCTCACTGGTTGCTTAGCGCCTTGCTTTGCTGGGGCTGGCTTTGAACTGGCAATCCTCCAGAGCTGCTGGGATTGCTGGCATGCGCCACAGCACCCAGCTAGTTTTCTACATCTTGATGGGGGTGGGTTACATGAGGGAATGCATTGGTCAAACCTGGGAAATACAGCACTGTGCCTCTCACTGTATGTAGATAATACCTCAGAGTTAAAAAGTGAGCTTGGATCTAATCAAGCCAGCTTATCTAGCTACCAGCTTATAGGAAAGACAAGGGACAGAGGAACATGTTCCACAACACCACAAGGTCATAATCAGCCATATCCGAAGTAAAAGAAATTCTGTAAGACAAATGCCAAGGTTCTTCAACAAATAAATGGACTGAAAAAAAAAAGAAAAAAAAAAAAACAAGGAACAGGGAAACTTATAGATCAAGAGAGACTTAAGAGACATATTAGCCAAAAGCAATGTGTTGACCTTGGGGTTGGATCTGATTCAAACAAGTATAAAAATATTTTTAAGACAACTGGAGACATGGAACATGACTGTGTATGACATAACATAAGGAAATGTTAATAATTGTGGTGGGTGAGATGAGTGTTTTTGGAAAATCTCATTTTTTTTTTAAGAGACATACAGGATATATTTTGGGATTGAAGGATATGATGTCTAGAATTTGCTTTAAAATTTATCAGGTCCTCCCCTGAAACGCAGGAGGTCAGATGAGACAAAATGGTTTTAATTGTTAGAACCAGAAGAGGGTTGCAAAGGATTCACTGTACTACTCTTTCAAGTTTGAAATATGCTTGAACTTTTCCATCAGAAGTTTGAAAAACCAAGAGGGAAGTAAAGGATTAAAAAAAAGAAAGAGACACCAACAGAAGAAAACAGGACTAAGATTATGCAAAGGGAAGCTAATGGAGATTACACTGTATCACCCCACACAACTGCAGATCCTGCTCCCTGACTCCTTTCTCATTTCTGCTCATCTGGAGTTTTATGTCACTTGCATAATCATTATGATCCCTTCATAATGATCCTTGATGTTCTGGGTTAGCCTCTCAGTTGGCTTTTTTGCCATCATTTCAATGATCTTTTCAATTTAAAACTCATGACCTCACTAAAAGTGGTCTTCCCCTCAAGCAGTTCCCAGACCCAATGGCCTGCTCCCAGATTGGATCTGGATCCTACCTGCCACCAGACAGCCATACCTTGATAACTTACTGTCCCTCTGTATTCAAATAAATGCTACAGCTCTCCCCATATCTGAGTCTTCCCCACATTTTCTTCCCAGGGATGATACTGTACCACAATGTCCTCGCTGACTTCAGAATATCACTCAGTCCAAGTGCTTCTTGTTTTGTTGTCTCTCTGCCCTTGACTTTCCATTTCAATATCCAGCCTGTACCACCTCACCCCTGGACTACGGCAGCCAACCTGAGCTAATCTCCCCATGCAGAATCCGACTATAAACAGCCATCAGAACTACCACATTGGGTTGGCTTCAAGGGCCTGCTGCTGCTCAAAAACACTATAGGTTCCTGCCACCCATAAGCCAAGGTCTGTTAGTTAGCACTCAAGGCTCACAACAATGTGGAGCTATCCACCACTCTCATAGCTTCTCCAAAGTAGTCATTTGTATTATTATCAAAGAAATCACCTCTATATGGCTTTCAAATGTGAACAGGACAACAAGGTATATAATGAAAAATATGAGCCCCATTGCTCATCCCTGGTCCCCAGAGGAAACTACTTTCAACTCTCACCCGCTTCTTCTATGTATGTATGTATATCCATGCCTCTAAACAACATGCCGTTCCATTATTTATTTCCCCGTGTTCCCTGTTCCTTATGCACTTTCCACTATGTAAAAGAGGATCAAGTTATTATATTCTATCCCTCATTACACACACTGCCATCTCCTCCCCTCATTTTAAATATGGAAAATCATTACTAAATCAATATTCAGCATTTATATTGTGATGACATAGAATACTAGAAACACACTTCCTACTCAGGTAACTCTTTTGCTTTTCTTCTGGAGGTAAGAACTGCCTTGTTTCTTTCTGCTTGGCTTTAAGAACTTATCACTAATTCAGCCCCAGATTAAAATACAATATGAAGCTGAGCCAGTAGATGGCAAAGCAGAAGAATAGAAGAAAAGTCAGCTCCCTCATAACATCGTTGCCCAGCTAGATCCAGCTTCACTTGAAATCAGGACTGACTCTAGATATAATCTCGATGTCATCTAGATGTAATGTCTACATATAATCGAGGTGGCATCAACCCCCCAGCCACATCTTTTCCACACTCTTCAGCTAATTTGTATACTGCTCTCCACCCTCATCCTGAGCCGTCTCTCCTCTTCCTGCTAGAAACTTCCATGTTCTCTCATTTGAGGCCCCTGTGTCCTACATCCCATGCTGCTTCTTCCGCCACTTCCTCTTATTTGGTGGAATAAATGATCTAGGAGACTCCGATGAAGGACACACCAAAGTTAATATTTTGAAAGCCAGAAAATCTAAAGATGCCTTTATTTGTATCCTAAAACTTCAATGTTAAAATGAACAAAAGGTGATTTAGAAGTTGGTTTCAAGACAGGAAATCATTTTCTGTCAGAATTGTGATGGTCTCACTCTACAGCTGTTGTAGCATTCTTAATTCTTGATCCTTTCTTAATTTTTTAAAAATTTTTTTGATCATTTCTTATCCTATTTCCGATCTTGCTAGAACCAGTATTCAGATGCCAGATCTCCTAAATTCAACTTCTAATTTTCTTATCTCCAAATTTATCTTTCAGTCATTCTCCTGATTTTTTTTTTTTTTTTTTTTTTGTGTGTGTGTGTGTGTGTGTGGTGCTGAGGATTGAATTGCATGGGAGGCAAGCACTCTACCAACTGAGCCATCTCCTCAGCCCCTGAATTCTTTACTTCTGCTGTCACACACAGTAACTTCTAACAGCTCTTGCTTCCTGAAGGGATCATTTCATGGCCCCCTGTTCTTGTTGCACAGAGCCCATATTTCTTCCCCAAATCTTTGAGGGTGTTAATCATAGTTGGGTTTTTCTTGCTGCAGTTTGTTTGCTTTCAGCTCTCTATACTGTTTTCACCAAGTCCCTTTTTGTCCCTTTCTGCTGATTGTTGGCTGCTTGTTCACATTTATAAGAGAGCTACTACCATGCGACTGGAAGCTCAGGGTGCTCAGGTGGGGCTGCTGACTGTAGCTCCTCTGCACAGTGGTCAGCAGAGGCTCAGCTGTTTCATCAAAAGGTCCCCACATAGACAATCTGTAGTTCTTTCCTTTAGACTGATCATTTTTCTTAGCAATAAAAAATTTCTAGTCTTTTTCCTAAGGGCTGAATACTACATCCTCACTTAATCCCTTTCTCCAGTTCATTCCTTCCTACAGCTGTGGCTTGTCCCTATGGCTGATTCTGCTGAGGAGCTTCTTAGGGTCAGCAGGAGGCTGTGTGTGTCTGTATGTGTGCGTGTGCGTGGTTGGCCAGGAATGGCATGATGGCCAACAACCTGACAATCTAACCACTCACTGCACAAATTTTCAACTGACCTTCAGGCTTCAATCTCATTCCACAGCCCTCCTTGGTGTCTGTAATAGCTGAGGTTTCCCAGGGCTCCCCGGGGCATGCTGGCCAGCTTCCTGCTGGACACCTCATACTACAGACTTGGGTTTCCGCTTTCTCAGCTCTGCCATTTATCTCTCAGCAACTCAACTTATTAACATCTCCTCCATATGCTGTTTGCCTCTTTCAGTCCTTATTTTTTAAGGTTTCTGATTTTTTTTTCAGACCTTTATTGCCATTTCTGTGGGTTTTCAAGAAGAATGGAAACAAACATTCAACCCACATGTTTTAACTAGAAGTCCTCTGGATGGGTGAACTTCAAACTTCTAAGCAGCATAACCCACCTTTCATTTCAGATGAAATCTAATGCAGACTCATAATACGTAAAAATGGCACACTGGTTGGGGACCCCTTCAGTCTTTTTGCCATCTTTGACTCCAGTGGGCATCACCAAACCCAAGGGCCTCACTGGACACACTCTGAGCATCTTTGTTTCACACCAACCACTCACTCCAACAAAACTGTTCTAGGCATCATTCCCCAAACATGTCTTTCACATTCCACATACATGCTGCCCCTCCACTCTCCCTCTTAACCTGGATCGCCTTACCATTCTTAGGTAAGTCCAGCCCTTCCTGCAACAGTCTGATCCACTCTCTGTGAGGCTCTCCCTACCCTGATGTTCTACAGTGATCTCTCTCTCTCTGCTTACTTCTGAGCACTGCTTAAGAGTGACTAAGGAGCAAGTGACCACATTCATCCTACCAGGTCCAATTCATTGCTCCTGGATAAAATGACCAGTCTGCCTACATGTTTCCCGGAGATTTGCTATAAGGGAGGGCCCTGCTAAAGTGAATCCTCTGGCTCAATCTTGCTCTTTGGTGACTAAATCTGCTGAGACAGTGGCTCTATCTGTAATTTCCAAGTTGCTCTCACCATGGTTTACACTTCGCTAGGACAGAACTTCTCCCATTATTCAGCAATAAAATCATAAGAATTCACTGTGTTCTCTCTGGGTTCCCTACTATTACTAGTGAATGAAGAGCCAGAGGCTCAAAGCTCTTTGCCTAAAACTCAGTAAGAACTAATAAGTTGGAGGAGAACATTAAAACTGTCGTAGGAAGAACAAAGATTCATCTAGTGTCCCACCTGAACTGAATTTACTTAAAGAAAAGTAAATCTCCAACCTTCCTTAGAATTGTATCTTTACTTCAGTTCCATACAAACACTCACCAGGTCAAGGTCTACCTTACAGACTAGAGAGTTAAGGGGCAGTAACAGCAGGTTCATAGAGTTCCTACTGCTTTCAAACACACACCTTGTAAATACACAAAGTGCAAGTGTGTGATACATACTGTTAATGTCAATGTTTGATTTGTTACACAATTAGAGAAATTCAAATATTGACTAGGTATTTGACAATATGAAGAACATACTATTAATAAACCTGTGGTTTATCATTTTTAATGATAATATTTTTTACAAATATATATTAAAATATGGGTAAATGATATAATGAGATGTGCTCCAAATTATCTAGATCAGAGTGTGGGGGAGGTGATGAGGGTTATAAATCAGAAACCAGTAATTTCGTTCTACAAAGGGCCACAAGATAAATATTTTAGGTTTTGTAGGCCATATAGTCTCTGTTGCAATTAATCAGTTCTGCTTGAAGTATGAAAGCAGATGATATTTAGACAGTGAGCACTGCCAGGAATATGGCTCAGTGGTAGAACACTTGCCTAACATGCACAAGGCCCTGGGTTCAATCCCCAGCACTGCAAACAAAATAACAACAACAACAACAACAAAAAACATGAATAGGGCTGTATAAAACTTCATATACAAAAAAAAAAACTTCATTTACAAAAGCAGGTAGAGGACCAGATTTTGTCCACATGCCATTATAATGTGCTGGCTCCCAGTACAGATGAAACAAAACCGGCCATGAGTTGATAACTGAAGCTGAACATTGAGTCTGTAGGGGCTTATTATACTTGAAAGCTTCCAAAATAATACGATATTTTCCATCATTGCCACATAGCACAATGTTTTAGTATTATTTTAAATTAAGAAGTCAATGTTCAACTCTGGCAACTTATTTAACTTCAAGTCAAAGCAGAAAACAGAGTGAGCACTAACGATGACACATTGTGAGCTCCATTCTGAGACGGGCAAGGAAGAGGAGGAAAACTCAAGCACTCTACTGGAAACCGAAGCTAAAAGCAGCCCATCCATGGAAATGTGTAGGGCCAGAAGGTGAGGTGGTGTTTGCCTGGCACACGCCTGACAGCTGAGCCCAACAAAGCACCGGGGCTCTCCCAGTCTCCCTACCACTGACTCCCTTCCTGGGCACACTCTGGAAGGGGAAGTGCTCATATTTTATTCAGGAACCCTTTCGTGGCTGCTCTAGTCGGGGGTGATTCTCTCCTGGTAGCAGAATACATTTTCTCAGGACTGGGAGATACATGTGCAAAGAACTTTCTGTCCCTGGCAAACAGGAAATCCAACCCCTTCTCCTTGAACTTGGACAGTCTTCCCTCCCCTGGAAGCCTCTCTCATCCTTTGGTTTTGGAGAACCCAACTGTGTTCTCACCAAGTCCAGCTGAATGAGAAGACTCTCTGCCTTTTGGGGCACATTGGTGCAGAGAAACTCATCAGTCTTCTTTACCCACCTTCTCGTGCCTTTTTATCCCTCAGAAATTCTCTCTTTTCTGTGTGTGTGTGTGTGTGTGTGTGTGTCTGTCTGTCTGTCTTTGATGCCTGGGGTTGAATGCCTTATAGGCAAGCACTTTGCCACTGAGCCTACTCCCCAGAGATTCTCTAAAAATTCTAGTCCATTCGAAGAATGAGAACAGGATTAAGGAAACTGGATGAAAAAAAAAAAAAACAGTCAAATGATCCAAGATCAATATCACCATGCTTTGCTACCTTCAAAGAAATGAACTGAACACCTGGCCCTAAGGAGATGTCTCTGTATGGTGACGTGACTAAGGCATCAAGACCCTGAGGCCCAGAAGGCTTTCCTTGCCCGCCTACCTCCATGTCAGCTCTGAACCCCACTTAACACAGCCCATCGCCATCACTCATGGCCAACGCAATGCATGTAGAGAGAAAGGAAAACAGAGGAAAAAGGAGAGAAAGTAGATGGGGAAGGGAAGGAAAACCAAGGAGAGAACAGGGAGAAAGAGCTGTGGTAGGAAATGGTGGAAAAGCCACTGAGTGACTCTTACACCAGTTCTAGAATCTCAGGCCTTACCCCGGAGGAAGAGGCCGCTCCCAGGTGGTGGTCTTGGTGTTGTGGTCAACATAATAGACTCGGCCATTGGGCAGCTCTCGCTGCTCCCATCTGGAAAACAAAGCCAAGGAGACATGAGATGCATGGCTGTAAGGCAGAGCCCACCAGCCAGAAAACCCTTCACCACTGAATTTAGAAAAAGCAGTAAAGATGAAGCATCACACTGACCCAGTGGTCACACCAGCTCCCTGCTGTTGCTAAATGTGGCATCCAGGAACGTTTCTGAGGAAACTACAGTAGCCCCTCTTTGTGGGATCAGTGTCCTGGGTCACAAAAAGTACCCTGTAAATCCCCTAAACCACCCCCATGAGTCTACATTTGTGGATTTTTGAAATCAGTATTTCTTGGTCATATCAGGGCCAAAGATCCCTTTAGGAATATGATGAAAGCTGAGGTTCCTTTCCTTCCAAAATACACTTAGGACAAAAATACATATGCAATTTCTGGGTTTTATGGACCTCTCCAAAGTTTATTTATGGACCCTCTTGCCTGTTCAGGCAACACACTCTGTTAAAGGCACAAATTATTTGGCCAACCATGTTCTCCTACCATCATATATTTCATGATAAAATTTGTTTAAAGCATGGGATTCATTCACAGAGGATCTTTACAAGAAATCCAGGTGAATCGAGAAACACAGCATACTATTATTTACTGATCATCCAAGAGGCCAGTCTATGAGAAAGTTAATATGAAATTGGGTGCTGAGAGGGGCTCATCTGTGCTAAAGGAAGGATGAAAAGGTGGCAGGTGACTCACTCAGAGAAACCATGAGCATTAACAGTACAAATACAGCCAAGTAGCACCACCCCAACATTCTTGTTATCTGCAACACCCTCCCTATAACTACTCACCTAGAATACAGCAATCTATACTCAGAGGATACAAACATTTTTTATAATGCTTATCACCTCCCCCCCCCACCTCTTTGCTACTGGGGACTTAACCCAGGAGCATTTTACCACTGAGCTACAACCCAAGCCCAAGCCCTTTTTACTTTTTATTTTGAGACAGGGTCTTGCTAAGTTGCTTAGGACCTCACTTAGTTGTTGAGGCTGGCCTCAAAACTTGCAATTCTCCTGCCTCAGCCTCCTGGGTGGCTGGGATTACAGACGTGCACCACTGTGCCTGCTCTGCTTATCACTTTATAAAGGATATTAATGGTCCCATGAGCCTTTGTGTTTTACATTGACTTCATTTACTTCTCCTTTGGGTACTGCCTAGTGGAAGGTGGCCTTTTCTTTTTTTTTCCCCCCACAGTAACAAGCAGGAGTTTATTAGAAAAAGTGAGAAATGTGGGGAAGGTGGCCTTTTCAAGGAAGCTTACATACAGTCTATTCTGCTATGATGCTTGTTTTGAACATGCCATTTTGTTCCAATGTAACTGATACATGAGAGAATAATATAATAAGAATTGTGCGTTCACTTATACATGATTTTTGTGTGTGAGAAAGACTGGATGAACACAGAAACTTCCCTCTGCTAAAAGTGGTCACACAGAAGTACACAAAACCCAGTCATCCACCAGCCACCTCCATTTACCTCCTCAAGTTCTGCACCAGATGGTCCCACATGGTATGGACGGGACATGCTCCATCTGATTTCAGGATGAGTTACTTAGCTCACAGTAACAGCCACAAGCCCCTGCCCTCCCACCACCTGCTTCCACATGGCAACTCCAGGAACTGTCCAGGGAAATTGCCATTTGGAAGCAGGGCTGTGTACTTCTTAATCATTGAACATGTGTAAAGCTGTGCTACCATTAGTATTAAGCTCCTAGATGGTTTATGTGGCACTGACAAATTTCTTGAGTGCTAATCCTTTTACCCATTTCTTCCCAGAAGGGCTATGGTTTTATTGCATGATTTTGCTTAGCGGGATGATTCTTAGGACCACCTATGCTACCTACAGCAGAGTTGACTACATACTGAAGCATGTCCTTACTCTATTATTAAGCCTGCTGTATCTACTACGATAGATGTTAGCTGTGTTCAGTGTCACTTTTCATTTAAACAGGGATGTATGATCATCATGCTACCATGGTCAGCCCCTAGAAACTCGTTCAGAAACAGAGATGCACCAAATTTCTAAAGCAAAGAATGAGACTCTGCAGTGAGCTGTGGACCAACGCTTCCTGCCATGCAACCCCTGTGTCCATCCATTGGTGGGAGTGCCACCATCAGCAAGGGAACTGGAGCTCAGAGCAACTCAGCTCTGCCCCAGAAGCCCATGAGTTTGACCATACCTTGCTGAAAGGAAGAAAGGGAGGAAGAAATGAAATGTATAGGGACCAAACAAATTACCTTCCCCGTCCTGATCTCAGAATCAAAGAGGTATCCCCAGCACTGACATCAAGGGAGGAGACCCTGCAGGACCAAGATGGCTGGGGGTATTATAATGGGACCATGGGGTTGATTTCTAGGCTGTCTTAATCTCAACCCTCCTCTCAGATACAATCCACTGAAAGAAGCTGCACTTTTTCCATCACAGGAAGGGCCAGCTGTGAGGGCAGCCATGTCTGGTGGTTCCACATACACACAACCAAGAGGGGTCAGCTACGGGGCTAAGTACACGAGTGCTACTATTAAAAGAAAAACTTTAGACAAATTAAATATCACAGAGTTTGTCTGAACAAAGAATGATTCATGAATCAGGAAGCACTTAGAACCAGAAGGGGACCAGAGAGTTCAGCCCAGCACTGTGAGCAGTGACCTTCAATAGGCCAAGTGCAAAGTAGAGAAGTCATATGAAGGGCTATGGCCAGCTTCTGCCTCATTTACACAGAGTTTGATCAGTTGTCTACCTGTGGCTGGTTGAAACCCAAATATCTGTTACCAAAAAATATACTCCTAAATTATATTTTAGTTGGTTTACACACTAGGTTAAGTTGCAATGTATTCTGGAGAAATTCAAAGTATAAGATAGTCTCAAGCTATCTCCCACTTCCTTTTCTGTACTGACACCACTAAAATGCACTCCGGAATACTTCCTCTCCTGGGTATGTGTGATCACGTTCCAACTGGACAGATTCCTGGGGACCTGACCCAGATGCCCTGCTTCCTTCCAGTATACAAGGAAGATCCTCAGGACCCCATTTGGTATTTTATTAATATTTGTTAAAAGCGCAGAATCTCTTAGCAAAGTGGCAGATGAAAATGTAAGACAAGGAAAAGATCTTTCTCTGAATGTCCTTCAGAATTTAAAAAAAAAGGAAGAGTAACAAATATTGCAGCTCCAGAGGTTGGTATCTCACCTGTGAGGATCTGGTAGAACTTGTGAGCAAAGAAAGCAGGTGGCACATGGAGCCATTTGCTAAGTCACCAATCACCTGCTTAGGAAAAAGTAGCAAATCTGATACTCTTTTTATTCATCCAAATTTGGAAATAAGAAAGGCCAAGAGGGGCTGGGGATGTGGCTCAAGCGGTAGCGCGCTCGCCTGGCATGCGTGCGGCCCGGGTTCGATCCTCAGCACCACATACCAACAAAGATGTTGTGTCCGCCGAGAACTAAAAAATAAATATTAAAAATTCTCTCTCTCTCTCTCTCTCTCTCTCTCTCTCTCTCTCTCTCTCTCTCTCCCCTCTCTCACTCTCTTTAAAAAAAAAAAAAAAAGAAAAGAAAAAGAAAGGCCAAGAGGAAGATACTTAGCTTAAAAGTAAGCATTAAAGCCAGCACAGCTTCATGCCTGTAATCACAGCAATTCGGGAGGCTGAAGCAGGAAGATCGTTAAGTTCAAGGTCAGTCTAGGAAACTTAGAAACATCTTGTCTCCAAGTAAAAAAATAAAAGGAGTTAGGGGGCTGGGGATGTGGCTCAGTGGGAGAGTACTTGCCTAACACATGCAAGGCACTGGGTTCAATCCTCAGAACCACATAAAAAAATAAATACATAGGCTGGAGCCATGGCTCAGTGGTGAAGTATTTGCCTAGCATGTGTGAGACATTGGGTTCGATCCTCAGAACCACATAAAAATAAATAAATAAAAGTACTGTGTCCATCTACAACTAAAAAAAAAAATTTTAATAAAATAAATTAATTAACTAAAGGTATTGTGTCCATCTACAACTTAAAAAAAAGGGGGGGAGGGTTAGGAATGTAGCTCAATGGCACAGAATTCCTGGGTTCAATCCCCACATTACAAAAAGATAATAAAAGAGTGTTGAAATATGGAAATTCCTAGAGACAATGAAAGCAAACCTCTGACCCTAGTACAGTTTAGTACCCGAGAACACTTCAGCATTCCCCAAGAAGCTAGCTATAGCCTTTCCTTCCTTAGAAACGGGTTCTCTAGGCAGTTTTCAGTACAAAAACCCCGGCACCACCACTAATTTACCCATTCTGCAGTCACTATTTGGAAAACTGTCCATAATATTTGGATGAGATGTCCCATTTATAAAGACAAATCATCTATTGTAGCAACCGAGATTTTAAAAAAACTGAACACATTGTTCTTTTATTTAAAAAGTTCTCATTAGATTTTTCATTTTGTAAGAAGAATCCACTTTTGACTTTGTTTATGTTTAATCTGAGTCAAGGGAAAAACTCTGGTTTCATTATACTTTGGCTAATATTTTAATTTGAAGATAATACTTCAAATTCCATGAAGTAAAAGTCCTTCGTTGGCACAGTGGAATTGCCACATACTGCCAGGAACAGAATCGGTGTTTTCTCCTCTTCCCTTGTATTCCATAAACTCCAACAGCTCTTTAGAGGACGCAGGCTTAGACAAGATCTTTTCTTCCCATCTTTGATTGCAGCCAATTCTAGAAATCAGTCTCTCTTTTAGTGCCAGCAAATCTTGGCACCCTTCTATGAATCCTCTTAATTGGCTTAGACAGAAAAATATAGTTATCAGACAAACAAGCTCTTTTCTCCCTTCTTTTTTCATATCTACATTTTTCCTATAAAAATTTCCTGTTCAGATTAATCGTCCATGTGGGTCCTCCCTGCTCTCTGGCCTGCCTCCCTCTAACTCTTAACTCCTTCTAACTCCCTGACCTGCCAGCTACACACAAATCATACAAGTACCTTCCCTTCCTTCATGTGCAGCGGGCGGTCATTCTACCATCAGCCACATGAGCCTCCAGGTTCTCCCTTCTTGGTAGCTGCTGGATGAAGCCTTCCAACTAGCTTGGCTTGGTCTCCCCACACCAAGAAGGTGATGTCCCTTATAGCATCTTCTCCACGCTAAGATTAAAAAGCTTTTTAACTAACAGCCCAAAGGTCTCACTTAATACTGTATCTCAGTCACCCGGGCCCTATCTGCTACTGCTAAATAGCCTTCTTTGATGCTCTCAAGGTTCAAAACATCAGGTTTGTTTCAGGTACCATCAACTCGTTGCTTTTTGGCCTTCAATAAGTAACATTAAGTCAGATGGTAGACAACATGTGGTCTTTGTGTCAGAAAAAAATTAAATACAGTCTCCAATTTCAATTAATCTGACATAATTTTTATTTTGCCTAAATTATCTTGGCTCCTATGGGTGCCCTTTACTCCTCTGTGCATCTTCTCCACACTCAATCTCCCAATGATAGCCACCATTAAAAAGTTAAGGGCTAGAAAATAATCCCATCATTAGGAGGAGGTAGATCATCTCTGTCCTATGTTATCTGAAAGGACAATGTCTGGTCACCTGAACCACACTTTCTTGCAGACTTCCTAAAAGGTCTTTAGGAAGTTAATCCTCCATGGTCTGCCACTGCAGCACGTATCCACCCATCCTGGTCAACACAGTTCTTAGTCAGATCCTCCTGTGTTTGGACAGAAACATTTCACCAAAAGTGGGATAAAATTGGAATGACTGGGGACGTGGGGGGAGGAACTCAGGTTAGTATCAGAATTTTCCTTAAATGATTCTTATAAATGCACAGGTCGGAATGCTCAAAAACTCAAATCTTAGTAAGGGAATTATTAACTTGTATTAGTCATCAATTTGTTCACTTTTTATTCCCCAGGCACTGGGCATTAGTAAAGATGACTCTCAAGCAAAAGACACTTTCTCCATTGGAGAACAATCAAGCCAGAACCTTTACACGCCCTACAAAAAACAAGTCTTGCTGGTACTGAAACAAAAACTGAACTTTGGAAGAATATACTGGAAGTATTCAAGTATTCTTAAAGCAGCCTATGTAGAAATTCAACTCGCCACAGGCAAATATTACATAAAACTCCTGTTTGTTTGTTTGTTTGTTTTAATTTTATGTTCCTATAATAAACGCATTAGCACCAACTCCTATAGTCCACTTCTGGGGCGAACCATGAGATTTACTTCCTCTGTAGGTAAGTGTTCAGCCTGTTTTGTGAGACAGAGACCCAGGTAAAATGGAACATCTCTCTGTACTGCTCACTGTTATAGCCTCAGTAGGTCCTCTGTAAACTGGGTAGGAAATGTGTTAATTTAGTTCCTTCCCCCAAGGACCTTTCCTGAAATACTTATTTACCCTTGAAAACTAAGCACACTAACCTCCTTTCCACAACTATCAACAGTACTTGATGCCTTCTAAATCCAGGAGGATAGGCTTATTTCAGCTACTGAGGCTCTGAATTAAGTTTGGTTTTCTTCTCCTTAGTCTCCAACCATTCCATTTTCTTTGCTTGAGAAAGTCCCCACAGCTCTTCAATGGAAGTTGGCAATTTTCAAATGTATGCTTTGACAGACAAGCAAGAAATTCTTAGAGATGGTGTCTATAAAACTTTGAAAAAAATTTTTTTCAGGTAAATGTTGGCAACATTTCTCAAAAATGGTTGGTGGGTGCAAAAATGAATGTATTCTCTTTCCCCAAAGGACAATTTGGCAACTTGGTCCAAAACTCTGCCCATTTGACTACCCTTTAACTCACCAGCTCCATTTCCAGGAAACAGCCTGAAGAAATAGTTACGTGTCAGAGATATGGCCATGTATGCGTCTATTACAGCACATTACAGCAGTTATAGAAAAGATGAAACAACCTAAATGTCCCCAAGCAGAGTATTAATAAAATAAATTATATTATTTCTACAAGGGGTATTCATTCATCAAAAATAACACTGAAGATGAATACTGTCTTGTTCAGATATATACAGTATATTGGGTATAGAAACAAGTCAATAAATAACACACTTAAGATCATCAAAATTGTGTTTAAAATTTATATAAAATCTTTTTTTTATTAAATTTAAAATACCATGGATTGTATTACTATTTAATATAAAACTAAGAAAAAGAACTGCCCACTAAATGATGGTATGCCAATGCTTTCAAATATCTTGAGTTTAAATATGAGAAAACATGCATATCAAAATCAACAAAAACATGGGGTGTCTATATATGTGTAAAACTTTTATAAGTTCAGAATAAGGAAGAATTTTAGACAAGCTACAAGAGGCCTCTGAAAAAATTTGGCTATTTAAAATTTTAAGCTCCTGCAAAATAGAAGGCATCCCAACAAAGTGAAAAGACAAGCTATGAACTGAAAGAAAATATCTGCAATGCATGTAATTGAAAAGTGATTACTATCTAGCATATATGGAGAATTCTGTGAGTTAAAAAGCCAAAGAGGAAAATGGACAAAAATATATGAGTAGGTAGTTCACAAAAAAAGGAAACCAAAGGACCAAATAAAAACCTTAAAAGGAGGTTCAACATCAATGGTAATCAATGAATCTCAAAACCACAGAAGATACCATTCATACTCATCGGACCAGCCAAAATGAAAAAAATCTCAGCTTTAGCAGGAATGCTCACACATGCTCAAAGGAGTGTGAACTGGTGATCTGACTTGAGAAAGCACTTGATGGTTTATCTGCCAACATCGAGGATCTTCATCCTCTACAATACAGAAATTCTAGTTCCAGGACATATTAAATAAACAAATATGTACACCATAAGGCATGCACAGAAAACAATCATTGCCAGCACTGTTTATAATTATGAAGAAACAAGATAATGGATACATTTTTTACCTGTTCATACAACAGAATATCACATAGAATTTTAAATGGATGTCCCAAGTTCCATGTTTCACTGTACATAGGGAATTGGATCAGAGAGGAGTTCCCAGGACTGTCAAATGTACTGGCAAGGTCTTATTCACAAGGGTTTTATTTCTTTGTTGTTGTTGTTGTTTTAAGGGACAACTCTAGCAAAAGCAGTGTAAAGCTAAAATCTGATAAAACTAACTGGCAAGCCCACAGGAATTTTCTTTTATTCATGGTACTGGGGGTGGAACCCAGGGCCTCACACGTGATAGGAAAGTACTCTACCATTAAGCTATATCCTCGGCACTTTTTAATGTATCACCATTCTTATCTGAATGTTTGCAATATTTTATCATAAAAATAAATAAGTTTGGGGGCTGCAGTTGTGGCTCAGTGGTAGAGCACTTGCCTGGCAAGTGTGAAGCCCTGTGTTTGATCCTCAGCACCATAAATAAATAAATAAATAAATAAATAAATAAATAAATAAATAATCAATCAATCCATTGACAACTAAAAAATATTTTTAAAAATAAATAAATCAGTTTTAAAGCCCATACTGTAAGGTGATCAAATTTTGGTAGATGTGTGCCAACATGTGAATGTCTGCATATGTGGCCTCAGGCAAATTTCTTGATGTTTCCTCACTTGCATGATGCAGATAAAAGTAGCTACCTTGAAGCATTGTGAGGATTGCATGAAATAATCCATACATAGAACTTAGCAGTCCCCAACACACTGTAAAGGTTTATAACAAATGGTGGGTGGCTCTTATTAATGGTTCAGGAAAAAAACGTGCACAAACTGTATAAAAAAACACCAATGGTAAAATTTGGGTGGGTGTTTGTTACTGTCATTGTTGTCATTGCTCCTCCTCTTCTATTTCTTTTCCAGCTTTCTATCAATGGCTTTTATAATCGAATGAAAAAGGACACTAAAATTTTAAGGGCAACTGAAAATGTGAAATCACGTATCCACTCAGTAGATGCACACTTATCACTCCATCTCCCTGGAGGTAAGGATGGAAAGAGAAACACAATAAGCCCTGCTCTGAAGGAGCTCTCAAAAAAGCTCAGCAAAAATGAAAATTAGCAATAATGAGAGATTACATTCATGTGAGCCTTTGAAAATAAAGCTGTAGAGTCTTTTGAAATAAGGCGTGTGTGTTCTGAGACAAGGAAAGGAAGCCAGAGTGGATACTTTTCAGCAAGCTCTGGGCCTGTGATAATCCTTGCAAAATCAAGGACTAACCCATATTCAGCAATAAGCAAGCTGGGAGAAAGACACAGATTCCCCAATAGTATTCTTTCATCTAGTACAAAGTAATCCACAGTACAAACTCTTTCAGTTCTGCAAGCAGAAAAGAATAGAAGGTTCTCAGCACTTAGAAACTTTGGTGGCTTTGATATTTCACAACATCCAATTACAGTATCTATAGAGTCTTCCCCTTAAACAGAGTATAGAACAAAAGCATGGGTTTATAACAGATTGAAATTTAAAATTAAAACAATACAACAGCAACAATAACAACAAAGGACAGGCTCTTTGCAATTTGAGAAGCACTGTTTTAAAACTCCTTGGGTAAGACTGGCTACCACTGAAACTGAGTTTGGAATGGAATTTGATGGCAGTGGCTGGTTTATAGCTTAGCAGAGAAGTTCCAAATTCCAGTTGTAGGGTGTCTCTACAAACAAAGCACCAACTCTTTTAAGAGACAGTCGCCCTTGATAGTGTCTTAAGGACCACTTCAAGAAAGTGTCTTTGGACCTCCATAACTGGACTTGGGGACAGGGCAGATGGCAAATCCCAAAGATCTAGAAAACACCCCTCCTCAATTAATTCTACTCTGAGGCAGGAAACAGACAAGGCAGCCAATGACTGCAGGAGAAAAAGGCTGGTGTGAAGTGGCAGAGCTGAGGTAAGTCGGCAGTCCAAACACAACGCCCTGCCTTATGTAAGAAACCACAGCAGTGTGCCGGCTGCCAGGCTCAAATAATGCGCCTCTGTGCGCGAGGGAAGGAGGGAGCTGCAGAGACCAAGGCGCACTTGGAATTTATTGAAGCCATGTACACACAGTCTGTTAATGAGCATTCAGTCCCCAAAGTGGGCTCAGAGCTGACAAAAACCAGATACAGGGCCAGTGGACCAAAGTGGCCTCAATTCCCATTCATTGTCCCCTGCCTGGAACACTATCTCGCATGTCTCCCCAAAGGGTCCTGCCAGTCCTTCTTTAATAGAAATTTGCAACCTGGAAATTCCACACCCTTCCAGTGCTTCTTTTGTGCTAATTAAGTTAAAAACTCCAGAAATCGGGAGGGTTTAGAGACAGGGAGAGAGGAAAAGAATGAGACTTGTATTTGGACTTAGGCTGTCCAGGTTTCAGTGGCCTTTGACCCTCTGTGCAGACTTCCGGAGGGAAATGTGGGCATCTGAAACCTAGATCCATGGGATCCCCAAGTGAATCCTGCTCACATCCCTCAGTTAAGAGATTGAGGAGGTGAGGAGATAAAGTTGGAAACAGAATCCACTGGAGGCCTTAGAAAGCAACCTAGTTTAACTCAGAAATGCCTTAGCAAAGAGAAGCCATGCTGCACGTATCTGCCAGGGCATGAGGATCTCTTGTGAACAGGGAAGAGTGTTCTGATTTGTGAGAGACACAGATTTGTCAGTCAACCCAGTGAATGACAGAGCTAGGCTTAACTTTCTTGCTCTAGGGACAAAAATGCAATATTCTAGTCACAGTTGCTCTTTCTCTGAGGCGTCACAGAAGCATAAAACATTCATCCCGGTGGAGGAAAGGAGGGGAAAAGACAACCTATATTCATTTATTCATTACAAATATGTCTTGGGGGGCTACTTTGTGCCAGGCACCCTGCCATCTTGGCATTTATAGCACAGCAGGGCAGAGACATGAACAAGCAATTACAGACGCAAACAGACACACGTGGAGGTTTACCTTCATCTACCAAGGGTAAGGGGAGGATTCCCTGAGGAATTACCGATTAGCTGAGACTTGAAGATGTACAGGAATAAATGGACAAAATGTCCAGGATGCTGTTCAGCTTGGGGTAGGGTCCTTATTCCAGAGAGAGGGTGGAGCATTCGTCAAACTAAATTATCATAGCTACAACTCCGTGAGCAAAGCAGAGTGGCTTCCACTGAGGGCTGGGTAGGGAGGTAGGGTCATATCGGAATTTAACCAAAGGACAAATTAGCCTTCTAAGCAATGTAAAGTCATGCTCAGAATTTCATTTTAAAGGGTTAAAATAAATCAGGAAAGGGTAAGAACAGTCATTTAAGTGACAGGCAGTGATACATGAAGCCACGTTATGTAAGATAGAGAATCATTCTTTCATTTAACCATTTCCTATGGTCCCGCCATGTGCCAGGCACTGTGCTAGGCACAGCCATATAGTGGGAAATTAAAAGACATCATCCCTACCCATGTGGCACTTACACTATCATACAGGAGACAGCACTCATTACATCATTTTTTTAATTACACTTGTGATGAACGCTAGGAAGGAAGCATGGGGAGCTGAAAGCAGGGCTTGATAACTAGATGGATGTCAGGAAGGAGTGACATGTGGATGGCCTGACAGTTGCCTGGGCAGATGGTGGTGGCATTATTAAGAGAGAGAACCGATTCTAGCCTGGATGGGGAAGGCAGGATGATAAGTTCCTTTTTAGACAGCTAGGGTCAATATACCCAGGTGCAGCAAGGGGCTCGAGAGAGAGAAATGAGAATTGGCGTCAGATCCCAAAGGAAGGCAAGGGAATAGACAAGGAAACCAGAGGGAGAACACTGAGCGGCCAGAGCAGACCCGGCAAAACATTCTGAGTACGATGACCATCTCTTGGTTAGCACAGCATTTGCAATGCCCAGCCCCGGACTTGCCATCTCTGAAATGGTAACCGATATTTTATTTAATGACAAACTGGATCATATGAAATCATTAGTTGAACTTGGGCACTAGAATATGTTTAATTTAAATGCTACAAATTTATATATCCTCAAAAAAGATGAAAGCATTCTGCAAATTCAAGAAGGTGCATTTCCTATGAGGTGACACTCTGCCACAACATAATCTCTGCTGGCATTTGGGTTAGTGTGATAGATTTAATTCTCTCATTGGTCCCTGACATCCCAAAATCAAGGTACCAGGAATGAATTAATAATCCACCTTGTCTGAATCTTCTAAACTTGTAAATAGCTGGGGTCATTGTAGAAACCATGTCTTTCTAGCTTCCAATACATATGAGCCAACCAAAGTCTGCTGTCCTTACTACCATCCACTCAACAGTGCGGGTGGCCACCTCCAGTTAGGTAGCTGGCCATTTCTAGACCCTGAGACAATCCTCAAAGTATTGAGTACTCTAGTCAACTCAGAGAAAGGCACTGAGGAGCCTGGAAAAGTGGCACTCTGGTATCCTCCTCTGGATCATCATACATGTTAAAGTAGGCAGCAGCCACCCCAGACCCGCACATGGGCTTTGTCACGTTCCAAATGCTCCAAGGAAAAGACGTTATTCAAAATCTACCTCAGAAAAGTGTTTCAGCCTCTGGCTAGAGGAGGGAGGGGAATCGGCTTCCCTGGGCTGCTCAATCTGCCAGACTGAGAATAAAGAGTGTTTTCAGAGTCTGGAGTTTTCCAGCTGCCTGGAAACAGGAAGTGCCCAATCCAGGAGAACAGTAACCCTCACACACGCCCTACATAAAGACACGTTGAGCCATTAGCCCTAATTGCCTGTGACTGACATAGGAGTGAGGCCGGCCTTCCAGGCATTGGCTCAGCAGAAAGAAAACAACAGCTCACTAGGGACACAGGCAGCCATTTTCTCTCCTTTCTGCCAAAATGATTCTGCTCTGTTTTCCCCAAAACTATGCCATACAGATTTGAGATGACAAACGAAAGGTCTTTTGAGTATTCTGTACCACATAAAATAGAAAAGACATCTCCACAGGGAGTAACCATAACTAGCTGATTCGTAATCATCTTGCAAAATCAAAAACTTGAGCTACCTCTTAACACCTCCAATTCTCACAGGGTTTGCAATACTTTCCGTCTGATGGACACACTTTATTGAGGGGTAAGAATTAGGCAGCATGCCAAGTGCTGGGGTTAAAAATACCTATGCCCTCATGCTTCATATTTTAACAACTGAATTTTCAGAAGCACCTTTAAGAACAATATGGCACATTGCACATCAAGCAAAAGACCTCACATCCTTCTGATTTGTGAGAGACATGTCAGTCAACCCAGTGAATGACAGAGTTAGGCTTAACTTTCTTGCATCATGAGGGCTCAGAGGACACACACTACCACCAAGCCAACTTCAGCCAGATCACCAGTCATTATAGCAATACGGCCAATGGCTTCTTCAGTACCAAACTGGTAACCAGGATGGACAATGCAACCAGCCCTGGCTATGATCAGCAGTCACCAAGACTGTTTCCCAGGCCAGAGGCATTCTTTTCCTTTACGGCTCTTTCACAAAAACTTCTTCAAAAATGCCCCTTATTGGGTATGATGCCCATCTTTTGGCAAGCACTTCGCATACACCATCTTATTTGAGTCCCTTAATTTCCTGGAGAGATGTGTATGCTTAAAGTCACTTTGCCAAGGCCATACAACGGAGGTGGCGGGGGATTCAATCCCAGGTATATGGTTCCCAGGTTCCTGCTCTTAATCTCCCGTTATTATATACTCATACTTGAACTTCTTTTTGGATTACTGGGGTCATTATCTTCTCATCTAAGGTCTTTAGCATCAAATTTAATTTCAAACTAAAAGATGGCCAGAAAACTAGTAGTACAGGAATAATGTACACGAATGTTCAGTACTTGAAGCCCAAGTCTTCCAGAGGTTGTTAAGATAAAGCTGAAGAAAAGAGCTGTTTTCTGGCAGAATTCAGAGGAACACCCTCCCACAATTCAGGAAGGCAAAATGAGCTCCTTGTTCCATAAAAGCCACTCTCTTTGAGTAAAGCTGTTCATTTCAAGTCATGGCATAAGGTAGCATTGATTCTGCCCAGATGATTTAGACTTATGTAGAACAAGCAGTTCTTCCACTTCCCTTGCATCTACGCACAGTGGCCTCCCCTGGGACAACTGGCTACTAGGTAATAAATAACCGTGTTTCTTTTGATCCAGTGAAGGGGGCTGAGTCTTTGAGAAGGATAAGGCTTCTGTTGGACAGAAGGCTACTCACCCAGCAGGCAGAGCATCGGGAGCCTGGGCAGACGCCGGGAGCTGCTGTGTCCCAGAAGTGCTGGGTTCCTCTCCTTCAGCAGGTGTGGCTGGAGCAGGCAGAGACGTTGTGTTGGAGTTTGGGGTCACACTCAAGGCTGCAGGAGATGGGGACGTCACACCAACAACAGAAGATTCTTCAGGATCAGAAGCTGCAGTGGGTTCATCATTCACTGAAAATCCCCAACCATACTTTAAAAGTCAATGAAGAAGAACAATTCTGTTTACATTTACATTTACTAGGTCTTTCTCGCTTATTTCACTAACAAAGTATCTACATTATTACCCTTGGTAGATCAGGCCAACAGTAAAAAGTTTTACAAAATAGAACTCTGAAAATACAGCAGGGCTGGGGTTGTGGCTCAGCAGTAGAGCACTTGCCTAGCATGTGTGAGACACTGGGTTCTATTCTCAGCACCTCATATAAGTAAATAAATGAAATAAGGGCCATCAACAATTAAAAAATATATTAAAAAAGAAAATACAGCAAGTCTTGTCTGAAGGAAACTGGAGGATGAGTCTGAAATAAATACAGTATTTACTATCTTTAAAATAATTCTATTAGGTTTTTCTAACATGCTATGGTTACATTCATTACAATAAAATAGTAGGAAGGATGAAGATAACAGGGAAGCATGTTGGTGGCAAATAAAGCAAGACCAAGGCCAAGTTTATAGGGTCATATCCTTTTCTTTAAATCTGCCATCTGTCTGCTAGACATAAATGGTACCTCCCCTGAAACAACTCCAAACACGTGAAGAGGCAAGTCCCAATCGTGGACTTGTCTTTTAAAGGCTTCTACCAAGAAGGAAGGTGAAAATACTCTGGATGAAAAAGAAGGGGCTCAAAAGCTAAGGTCTCGTCTCCCAGGTAGCAACAAGACAAAGAAATAGAAGTGAAATAAGCTAGTTCCCAAGTCTCCTTATTTCACCATTTCTTCACGTCTTTGATAATCACTTATGCCCACAAGGACCCCAAGGTACTGCAATATTCCAAAAGGATCAAACAAGGTTTCAAGGAATTTCAATTGTAGGAGGCACATGCAGAGAGTTTTTAGACATGTGTGACTGCATATGTGTATGTTTTTATTAGAACTTCATGAGAAAACATCATCATTTAGTCTCATCTTCCTAATTCAGAAATTCATTTTGCAGTTTCCCTAAGAAAAAGACTATCCAGATTTCTTCTCAAACATTTTTTCTGACAGGGCATACAGAACCAGTCCAGTATTGAGCAGATGTACTTTCTTTTTTTCTTTCTTTCTTTTTTTTTAAGTTGTAGACGGACACAATATCTTTATTTTTATGTGGTGCTAAGGATTGAACCCAGTGCCTCATACATGGGAGGCAGGTGCTCTACCACTGAGCTACAGACCCAGCCCGAGCAGATGTACTTTCAAGAAAGTTTTTCTAATATTAAGCAGAATTCCACTTGCGAGTCTAAGTCTCTCACCTCCAAAGCAATTCACAATGAGTATGTGGTATATTTTCTGTTTCTCATTAGTCTTCTTTTTTCCAGTAGGAAGGCTCACTACTTCCTCAATGTTTCTAGACCACCTTTCCTTAACCTCTGGCAGCTCTCCCATAGATACCTTCTGCCATCTCTACTAATCAATGATATCAAGAACTGAACATAAAAAAAAAACTAAACATAATAAATCAGATGCCATCAAAACAGCAGAGTCAGATTGCCAATTTAAATGGGACTAGTTAATATTTACAGAACACAGGGGTACATCCCAAGCAGAGAGAAGGCACTTTGGATTATCCCATTGAAGCTTCACACACAACCCTACAAGTTAGGTAGCACTGATGAGCCCCATTTTACATTGGGGAAACTAAGGACAAAAGAGGGAAATCACCCACTAGGGTTACAGAGCATCTAATTCCCACCCTGCTGTCTGCCTCCAAGGTTTAAACCAGTCACTCACTCACTGCACTCTACTACTTCTCTGCAGGTCCTTTAGTGAGACCTAGACTACAACTCTGAGCAATCACTACATCCTACTGGCTACCTGGCCTGGGGGTCAGGAGAACCTGAAATGTCTTCACAGGACCTGATGCCAGCTTGATCTTATTAGCATCTGATTTATTATGCTTAGTTTTTAACAAATGCATTAGAGCTTAAGCTGGGGCCGTCTCCAATCTATTCACTTGCTTTTTTTTCCCCATGTGAGGGCTAAATTAGGTTTAGTAAATGAATAAATCTTGTGTCATTAATGTTTCCCCAACATGAATGCAACACTTCATATTTATGTTCCTTATTCTAGCTCAGCCAAGCTAGTAACACACAACAGATGGCCATTCTCTTTAGGCAGATCTATACATTTTACTCAATTCCAACTTCTAAAAAAAGATCCCATAGCAACTTTTTTCAGAGCTAGATAAATTCATTCACAAATTTATGAGGAAAGCTAAAGTATGTATGAGTGAGTAGCCCTGAAAACTCTAAAGGAGAAGAGAGTGGTGTGTTTGTTGGGGAGTTTATTCTCTAAAATATTGAAACGTATCATCAAACTGCAACAATTAAAACTTGATACAGATGCATGAACAGGCAGACATCAATTAAATAAATAAGAAAGCTCAGAACCAGATTTTTAAAATAATCCAATGGAGTTTGCAAAATAGTCATATTCTCATTCTATCATGTCGTCTTCATTTATTGGCTGGAATACTTTCAAAAAAAGGAACTTCCTTTTAGCAAATCTCTGGCCACCTTGAGGTTTAGTTTGTGAAGGAAAAGCCAGGACAAATGCTTGATTCTTTTCTTTTATTTACCAGTCTGCAGAATGATGAGTTGATTTCCTTGCACTGTTTAAAAATGAAACATGGGGCTGGGGCTGTAGCTCAGTGGTAGAACACTTGCCTCGCACATGTGAGGCACTGAGTTGATCCTTAGCACCACATAAAAATAAACAAATAAAATAAAGGCATGCTGTCCGACTATAACTACAAAAAAATAATTTAAAAAAATGAACATGAAGTTTCACTTTGTTTAAAAATCATTATGAAGTTCTAGACTTCAACATTTAAAGTATTTCAATCTGTTACCATAATGTTCATATTGATACTAAAACTGTCCCCATCTTTGGCTGTGGCTAGTGAGCACACAGCAAGGGGACAAAGCTCAAGTTGGCTTCAAGTTCTACAGAAAAACTCTAGGATACTATTAAATGGGAAAATGCTGAACAGTGTATGCATTTATGTTTGTGTGTACATATACACAGATGTGTGTATATACATATATGTACACACATCTACATTGTAGTATTTGTGTGTTTAGTAGTATTTATGTTCCTTACTCTAGCTCAGCCAAGCTAGTAACACACAACAGATGGCCATTCTCTTTAAGCAGATTTATACATTTCACTGTGTATAGATATATGTGGTTTTTCAAAGAACAACTATACATATGTCGATGTATTCAAACAATATCTTTAGAAAAGTCACAAGAAACGACAGTAACTGAAGACTGGCAAAATAAGGGGAAAAACATTCTTTATGCTGTGTAAGTTTCTATACCTTCAAAGTTTTAATTATGTGTATGTACTATTATTTTTAAATAATGATTATGAAATTGTTGGCTGGGAAAAGACAAGAGAAGAGCCCAGGGCATGCTGATGCAGAAGCACCTTTAATCTACACGATTTGGATCTGACTGTTCGTGCAGCTGCAAACCTAGTTAGAATGGTTCCCAGGAGATCTGCATCTGCCCACTGGACTCACCAGAGGAGCTCAGTTGTTGAAGAGTTCTATGCCACACCTGAGTTCAGATTTGGAAATAGAGAAATGTGAAAGCCAGATATCCTAACCCTCATGAGCTTTTTTACAACTATGTTGACACTCTTCCACTGTGTGTGTGTGTGTGTGTGTGTGTGTGTGTGTGTATTTGGGTGGACAGTCATGCACCACATAAGAATATTCTAGTCAAAGAAGGATGTATATGATAGTGGTCTCATAAGATTATTCTGCCTAGGGATGGGGCTGTAGCTCAGTGGCAGAGCACTTGCCTAGCAAGTGTGAGACACTGGGTTCAATCCTCAGCATCACATAAAAATAAACAAAATAAAGGCATTCTGTTTATCTACAACTACAAAAAAATTTGAAAAAAAAAAAAAAGATTATTCTGCCCAGTGACACTACAGCCATCTCAGTGTGAAAGTACAGTCTATGGTGTCTGTCTAATGATGAAATCACAGACACATTTCTCTGACTGTATCCCATCCTTCGGTAACATGTAACTGTATATGCCCATTCTTAGAATTTGAGAGCTTTACCTCTGAGGTAAATCCACTCCCATCACAGCTTCCAGCTAGAATAAAACGTAGACATTAGAATGTCTTCATAGTTAGAATGGTTCCCAGCTGGCCATATCATCACCCTGGTAAACCAGTGACAGGGCACATACTCAAGCATGACAGGGCTTCAAATACAGAGAAAACCTGGACAGTCACAGATGAGGAGATACAATTTCATCACACCTTGGAGAATCGCTGTGTTTTACTTGTCGTTCTGCTTAATACAGTCGACCTTCTCTCACCTCTAACCCTAAACATTTGATGTGCACCCTTCATCTGCCCCAAGACCCTTCTTGGGAGTGAGGGCACATCTGCCTACCTCCTGTTGCACTACTTCCCCTTGCCATCTTCTCTACCTCTTACCTGTTCCCTGGAGGCCCCTCCCCACCACTGCAGCCCCAAATAGTCATGCCCCTGTGCAGAGCCCACAGCCTCTGTGGTCTCTGCTCCTCATCCCAGAGCCCCTGTGACATCTGTGCTGGAACTTAGCTGAGGTGTATTTTCAACTTCCAGAAAGAGATTTTAGGGCAGAGGACTTATCTTACACTTTTTTACATTACATTGTCAATCTGTTTAGCAAAATAGCATTTGATAAATATCTATTCAACAAATACTAGTTCAATAAACCTAATAACCTAGCAAAAGAAAAATATTTGACACTGTGAGACACTTATCGTTTGCAAAACAGGTTCTTTAAAGAAAAGCTAGGGGGATAATATCACATACGGAAGTTGAAAACTTGGTATGCCCATCACCCAATTTCCCCTAATAATACTATCTTATATAACCATGGCACATGTCAAAGCAAAAAAATCTATTAGTATTAAGTATTAATATTAATAGCTAGACTTATTAATATCATTAAGAACTAGAGTCCAGACATCATTTTGATTTTGCCAGCTTTCCTACTAGGGTCCTTTTTCTGATCCAGGATCCATCCAGTCCAGTATCATCCATAGCCATTAGCCAGCACATTTCTATTCGCTCATGTATCCTCCCAACAGCCTCGAGAAGAAGATATTATAATGCCCATTTCACTAAGGACAAAACTGAGGTGCCTGGGGGAACCACTCAGAGATGCCACACAGTCAGCAAGCAGCAGAACCAGGCTGCCCACCCAGAGCACCATGAAGTTAAAACAGTGGAGAAGGGGACATGAAGCTGGCTTAGATGACTCCATTGCATGGGAAGAAAATCTGGGCTCCAAGGGTAGTTGGGGTAGTAGGTGAAAGGCAGTTGAACAGCTTCTGGTTTTTGCAACTGTGGGTGTTTCCCAAGCTCCCTCTGCAATGTTGGCTAAACACTCACTTTATGAATCACATATTCACTCAGAACTAAGACACGCTCTAGTCACTGTAGCCAAAAAAAAAAAAAAAAAAAAAAAAAAAGATCAGGAATTAGAAATTCTTTTTCTTAATCCTGGGCATGATGCCAGCTCCATGCACATTCCTGGATGTTCAGGTCTGGGAGGTAGAGCACAGGCTCGTGGTGCACACACCTGGGGTCTCTTCAGTCCCCACACTCGGATATGAGGGAGCAACTGCCAACAACAATGGCTCATTAAAAAAGAAGATAAGCTCCCAACATGATGTGCAGGAAAGCAGCCAGCATCACTCACCATGACTTATAATCAACTGCACTTCCAATGCAGATGTTTGCTCAGCTCTGCAGGAGAGCAACCAAAACTAGAAAGAAATTTCATTGTCAGCGTGCCATAGGATGGTAAGGCTCATACAGAACAGTGTTAGTGGCAAAAAAGAAAAAAGACTTAAAAATGGACAACGGCACGTCCTAACTGACTGATGGGAAAATTAAATCCTTCCCTGGTACTCAGGCATGGTCATGCATGCTTGTAATCCCAGCAGCTTGGGAGGCTGAGGCAAGAAGATCACAGGTTCAAGGCCAGTCTCAGCAACTCAGTGAGACTTTATCTCAAAATTAAAAATTTAAGGGGGTTGAGATGTAGCTTAGTGGTAGAGGATCCTTAGGTTCAATCCCCAGTACTGTGTCCCGCCCCCAAAATAATCCTTCCCTGGTTAATATATATATATATATATATATTAATGCAATTTCCATTTCCATTCCAGGAAGCTTCTAGGAATTCAAAGTCTCAAAGTCTAAAATTTGTTTTGAAAACCTATCAAAGAGAAAGAGTAATAAGTAGATTTAACCCTCATAGACATTGAAAAACCACATTATAGTACATCAATAATCAAAATCATATGGAATTTGCTCAAAAACAAGAAATGAAGAAATTCTCACTGTATATAAGAATGTGATAATAAATACTAAGCAAAATCACAGTGGAAAAAGACTAATTGCTGTCCTGTGATAATAGGATTCAAATATAGAGAAAAATTAATTTAGGGCTAGGTACGTAGTTCAGTGGTACAGTGTTTGCCCAGCATACACAAAGTCCTGAGTTCAATCCCCAGTGCCAAAAAAAGAAAAATGAAAGAGAGAAGAGGGGAGAAAAGAAAAGAAACTAAAAGGGAAGGGAAGAGAAGATGAAAGGAAACGCAGTGAGAGCAAATCATGAGTTACCACTAGCAAAAATGACAAGCCAATATTTATAAGGTTGCAGTATAAAATAAATCTCATGTATCACTTTACAAAAAAATATTATACTGCTTTGGACATATAAAAATGATTCTCTGGGAAGATAATGTGATAATACATAGTAGATCTCATTTTTTTAAATTCATTTCGTTTGACTCAAGAATTTCACTCATTGGGCTGGGGATATGGCTCAAGCGGTAGCGCGCTCGCCTGGCATGCGTGCAGCCCGGGTTCGATCCTCAGCACCACATACAAACAAAGATGTTGTGTCCGCCAAAAACTAAAAAATAAATATTAAAAATTCTCTCTCTCTTTAAAAAAAAAAAAGAGCTCACTCAAGAGCTGGGTACACTGGTACATGCCTATAGTCCCCCTAACTACTAGGG
Organism: Spermophilus citellus; assembly: GCF_964194105.1. Classification (NCBI taxonomy): domain Eukaryota; kingdom Metazoa; phylum Chordata; class Mammalia; order Rodentia; family Sciuridae; genus Spermophilus; species Spermophilus citellus. Next base: position 54,224,246 of record NC_138200.1, on the reverse strand, counting down.
AGGCTGAGGCAGGAGGCTGGCTTGAGCCCAGGAGTTCAAGGCCAGCCTGCGCAACACAATAAGGCTCTGTCTCTACAAAATAAATAAATTTCATGCAAGAAGAAATAAACCTATATGCAGAGATGTTTACAGTAAAATTTTGTTTTATGACAGGAAAAGTTATACAAGATTTGAGGAATGGCTAAATGAATTATGGCAAATTAACTGTAAAAAGAGGGCACTTTTTAAAAAAGTAAACAAGAAGACCACATAGATGTATGGAGTGTGTTTAAAAAATAACATAGTGAATAAAAACATATATCCATGCTGCATAGCCATCACTGTAGGAAATTATTCACAAAGATAAACTAACTCTCTGTGCCAGGTACCAGGCCAAGCAATCTACATTTTTATATTGTTTGTAACAACTCAAAAGATACATAGTCTTGCCCTAGCTTTAAAAGTGAGAAAAGCAAGGCCCAGAGAGTTACTGGACCTCCTCTACATACTGCACCTGAGTAGTCAGGATCTGACTGCAGCCAGGGTGACCAACATGCTTGGAAATTACATTTATGGGAGAAGTAACACATGACTTTTTGGGGGTAAAGTTCTCAGTAAGAAATTAGAAAATAAATCATTTCACACAAGTCTCAATGAAGTGCTATACCATTAGTCTATTTCTCAATTGCTACCACTTCTAAAACTTAGAAATATTATGTTTATATAGACAGGCTGCCATTCACTCTTGTCTTATAAAAATGGATACTTTACAGTTGTGACAACATGAAAAAACCACCTGGAACTCAGCTCTGGTTTTGCCCCAAATGTCTTTTTCATTCGTAACTACAGCACACAGCCCAAAAGGCCTGTTAAAGAAATCCTGTCTGTGAACACTTATTCAGGAGACATGGCTGATCATGGTCCTCATAGGCCTACCAGCAGCATGCTGAGGGATGAAAATATCTCCATTTGCATCCTCAAACTCCCTTCTGTCCTACACTACTTAAGAGGGAGCTTCTACCTGCTCCCCACAGGAAAGAGGAGATCTTCAGATACCCTTTGGATACACATGAAAGAGCCTGTAAAGTCCAGGTAAAGGTGAACCATCCCCATGCCAGAAAGGGGAGAGGCAGGGGCCAATATTCTAGAGGGCAGAAGGCCCTGAAGTACATCCACTGCCCTTCGTAGATGGTTGTAGGACCAGCTGGGGCATTCATTTACACCACCAAAGAACCAAGGCAGTGTGGGCTAGGGACGGGTGGCTTTCTGAGGACAAGGCCAGGCACCTGACTTGTTTGCTAGAACACAATGTTCCTGGATATAAGGACAAACAGTAAAGGTACTTAAAAATAAATGTAGGGGAAATAAAGATCTGTTCAAATTTCCAAGGAGAATGACTTAAAGATCATCACCATATAAAGTCCATTCGCCAACAGTTTTTATAAGAAAAGCAGAGGAAACCACTGTCATAAACATGTAGACCCCAGGAAGGACAAAGTGGTTCACAGCTCAGCAATTACACCTGGGAAACAACTGGTTCCAAAAAGCCATTTCCTTTCTCCATTTGTAAATGCTGGCTCTCCTCCATGAGCGACTTATTTTTCTAAGTCTACTGATGATCACAAAGCTACACACGGGGGTGCTGGGGTTGTGGCTCAGTGGTAGAGCACTTGCCTGACACATGCAAGGCACTGGGTTCAATTCTCAGCACCACATAAAAATAAATAAATTACACAATTAAAAAAAAAAAGAAAACTATACACAATTCTCAATACCAGTCTACCTATAGCTACCAGGTCACAGTCACCTTCATGTAGATGGATACAATGGTTGTCACAGGAGAGCCAGGCAGGCTGAGACAGCAGCTGCTGGGCTCTTCACCTGCAGCTCATCTGCATCCCCAGGGTGAACTCAGTTCCTTCAGGCAGGTCCCACACTCCAGGAAGGAAGTCAGGCCACTGTGCTCACAGTCAGCCTTGCTGGACACAGGCCATTCCCCACTGCCTGTCCCTTACAGACAATGAAATAACCAGGCAACATAAGCTACCAGAGCCCTCATGGAATGCTGCTAAGAACTGAAAGTTCTTACCAAGCAACAAGTGGATTTCTTCTACTCAGGAAGTTTGTCACACATAGGTCAGTACCCATGCCAAGATGATGCATATGTGACAAAACTACGTAGCTCTGGATCTCTTGTCCTTCATGTTACAATTCTGCCATCATCAACAAGCAACTACAAAATTATGTCAGTGTCACTTATCAATTAAAACACCTGCATTCGCCTGACTATGGCTTATGGAAGTAAATATTCATGACACTTCCCATCTGCCCCAAATTAAGACAAAAGACCAACAGACCAGTGATCACTAAAGATTTGACCATCTTCAAGAAGTTTAGAAAATGAATTTTTTTTAAAAAAAAAAAATTTCCTTTCTGATACTGTCCTGATGTGACATAGATAAAGCAGAACAAAAAATGATTTGTTTGGATAGAGGTCCTTCCCTTCCCACTTACATGGAAGCAGAACCAAATTCTGTTTGTGTGTGGATAGGACTATCAAATGGGCCCCACTGGAGTGGGGACAGCATGCTCCCCAGGGGTAATCTGGCTTCACAGTGGCCAGTCTGTGCCCAGACCCCTCCACAGTGCTACCATCTTCTCCAACTCAGCTCTCAGCAACAAATTTAGTTTTCTCTTTCCTCCTAGTTTGACAATTTGCTTTCATTAAGGAATTTTTTTTAAATGAATCATGTGTACACAAAATATCTTCCCCCAAAAAAATCCAACATTGATAAGACATGAATAGAAAAACAATTTTTTTTATTTCTGCACAAAGGAATATTTCAGACAGGTGCAACACTGTCTGAATTAGCCAGAAATCAAAGAAGGTGGGCCAATGGAAAGACTGATGGATTCAAACTCCCTTGAGTACTGGAGTCTTCTCGCACCCTCCCTATATTTTGACACATCAGGCAGAGTCCCAAGTCCACAACAGGACAGGTAAGAGCACAGTGCTTTCGTCCAGGCTGGCACGCTGTGCCATCACTCACCTGTGCCATTGGCCAGGCCACTGTGGCTTTGGTTCTTGATAGGCTGACGGTGTCGGTTCCTGGTACCAGGACTTTGTTCACCGGCTGTTGTGGTTGTTCTGGCGGAACCGCCTGAATGTCTGTGTGTCCTAGGGGTTCAAAGTGTAAAGCAGATAGACATAAGGCATGATGAAGAAGAAAGAAGCATGTCTTCCTTAAACCAGTGTCCTCTCTCTTTTGCTATTTATTGGAAACAGAACTTTAACAGCCCCTGTAGTTTTTGACCCAACAGAAGTTGGCTCCAAGCAGAGGCCCAGGGAAGCCTCCTTCTTGGTAGAAGCCCAGGAGGCTGCTTTGTGTAAACTTTTCCACTTGAAGTAAACAAATTCGGAGTGATTTACCCCCACATCTGAAATAACTGGCAAAATAGCCTGTGACCATCTCACTATTTTTATTGGAAATAAACAAGAATCACTGGACAGGCTACAGAAGAGACATTTTCCCGTTAGGCAAAAGGAGCCCAAACGTCTCCAAATCAATTTTCTGTATAGCTAGAAAGATGACTCCCCTGGAAACAGAAGTCAAGGGGTGTTAAACAGTTGATGTGTCTGGTGACATGTTTTTTTACCTAGAAAAGATGACTCAACAGCCGATCCAAGTAAGTGAGAACCAACATAGAAATGACTTGATCACAAAGACACTGTGGGATCTAGCAGAAGAAAACCTATCAGACACCTTCAGAGCACACAGGCGATGAGCAAGGTGAGCTCTTGCGTTCTTTGTGTAGCTGCCTTCACTCTCACTCACTCAGCAACATCTACGCCTCCCTGTTCCTCAGTTCAGCCGTTGCACCCAAGGGCATTATTCCACTACTGAGAAGTTATAGACCACTTCACAACAGTAATGTGGTTTAAACACCATCCAGTGAAGAAAAGGCCACTGCTCTCCAGGCAGAGTAAGAGACCCAGAGAGCAACTTAAACTACCTGACATGGAGCAGTAAGATGACTACAAACAATAAAATAACGACAACCTCAGAAATATACAGTATTCATCAAGCTGTAACATCACACACAGGAGATGTGCACTTTGCATGTATGAGCTCATTTGGCAAGGCCACCCTTTGGGTAGCTTAATGCTATTCCCATTTCACACGTAAGAAAACAGACACGCAAAAAAGGTTCTACAGAAAGTAAGCCACAGAACACAGATTCAAATCCAGGCAGTGTGACTTCAAGCATCCACACTGGGCTGGAGGATGGAGTAGGGAGCTTGACTTAGGCTGAATTCCTATAGACTATTCTTTCACTGGTCACTTGACCAATGGCAACACTAAGACTTGTAACAGAAAGTTCCCTGCTGAGATCCACACCCGCAAGGGCACCCCTGCTGGTGAGGGCCTCTAGTCCAGTGTATTGGGGTGAGCCTGCAGCACCAAATTTTCAGATAAGAATAAACCAAAATGTTAACAGTGATAATCTTTAAATGCTGAGGACATGGACATTTTGATTTTGCCTTTTGTGCTCTTCTGGATTTTTCCAGTTTCCTTCATTGAGCCTGTTTACTTTTGAGTGAGGAATAAAGAAAACAAACTTAAAAACAAAACAAGCAAACAAAAGCAGTTTTTCTTGGGCTAAGAAAAGACAACTCCCAGCAAACTCTGGAGCCCTTTGTACCTCAAGACCACGTGGCAGTTAAAAATGAAGAGAGGGTAGACTGAACTATGGAAATAAAGATTCAGTTTGGACTCTCTTTTTCCACCGTATTTTTCCCTGAGCTAATTTCATAAATCAAAAAGCTGTCAACCATACCTCAGTCAAAGAAAAATACTGCAAAGTCCCCACTTCACGGGAAGAAGCATTGGTATTAAGCACTTTACCACAACTCCTCATCGAAAGCAGAATGAACACCAACTGGTTCCAAGGAAAAGGCCGTCTCTAGCAACTGGCCAACACGTGTCTGTGTATATATTGAGGGCACAGAGCTTGCGAGAGGTAAAATTGGTTAATACAAGGCTTATTTCAGCCAAGAATCACTTCACAAAGACAAAAATGGCCTCCCCAGCTTGGTGTTCACAGCCCCCAGGAGAGGATGCACCCCTCAGGGAGCAGTAGCCACGTGGGCAGCACTCAAATGTCATGTTAATCCTGTCAGACGCATGGCCTCTGACAAGTCCATGATTGCTTCCAATGGCCAGGGCTCCCTGTCCATCTACAGAGCAACTGGGCAGGATGACAGGGTGGGTCCCAGTACTCTCCTGGCTCCTCCCTCCCTTCCGCAAAAGGGCATGCGGTCAGGGTTGAGAGAATACTTTCAGAAATGTTTAACCACTAATGATAGCAGCTTACCCTGAATGACAGGCTGGAGCAGGGCCGGGCTGAGCCCGTGAAGCAGGGGCAGCTGGGACCATTTTGCATGAATTGCTGCCTCCCTGCCCGCGGCCAGCCACCACAGCCGCCCCCACAGCCACACAGGCCACACACACACACACACACACACACACACACACACACACACCCTTTCTCTATTCTCCCCCTGCCCTAAATCTGAAGTTTCCAGTTTCTTGCTCTTTTATCGCCTTTCAAATAGAACACTGGGAAAGTGTAGGGGAGCCTCGACAGTTGAGGCCAGTCTCCTAGGCAGTTTCCGCTCTCCGGACTCACTCAACCCTTAAAAGACGCGATTGCGTCGTGATTAAACGCTGGCCCACATGCTGAAACCACAAACCATAGGCCAAAATAGCACAAGGACAAACTTGGGGCGATGGGGTGGAGATGAGCTAGCCTCCACCACAGACAGTCTGGCTTCAGCTCTGCCAATGACTTCAACCTTGGCCTGATCCCCCTCGACATTTTGGGGGCAGGGAGGAGTTCCGCAGCCCCTGGCAATCAGCAGAGGGCCAGGCCAACCAGCTGTGCCAGCCAGGCCAAACTCCACAAATGGTTTCAAGTCACCTAGTTACAGAAATTCAGCTCTCTACAGCATGTCCTTCCCAGAATGCTGCTGTGTCCTTACCTAAGTTCCTCCCTCAGGAACTGAAGCCACCAAGGAGCACCCATGGAGGCCAGGGCTCTGGGATTCTTTCTCCACACTCCTCAAAGCTGTTGTGATACAGATGAGGTCCCAGGAGCAGGCTCTTGGTGGTCCCTCCTGGTACTTAAGCTTTGACATCACAGCACCAGCCTCAGTCCTCACCTGCACCCTGACAACGAGTCTCAAATGCCTTGGGACATCTTGTCTTGCCCTGCATGAAGGCCAGTTCTAGAGCTAGCAACAAAGCAGAAAATGTCCCTGACCCCAAGGAGCTTAAATGCCTTAGTGGAAATGCAGTAATTTGTGATTTTGCTCACGATTTCCATCATACCATAAAATGTGGTGTGTGGGAGCCGATTGGCTAGTGAGCGAGCCCAGCTGACTACTTGGCATGGTCGCCTCAAAGCAGCATGGTCAAAATGGTCACATACGCAGTAATTTATGTAGAATAATTAAATAAAGAAAAATCTTGTGTCTTTGGTCTAAAAAAGGAAGACTTATTTCACAACAATAAGAGACAACACTTCTAAACTGCACACTTAAAAATGGTTAAGATGGTAAACTTCATTATGTGCTTTTTACCACAATTTGAGAAAAAAAGAAAAGGAAGCCAAGCTTAACTTTAGTAAACTAAGGGAAAACAAAGTAAAAAGTCTAAATAAATAATGACTCCCAAGCGAGAAAACATTTTTTTTTTCATTATTAAAAAGTAGAACCCAAACCTTGGGGGTGACTCAGAATTTGAGATCAATAAATCTATCTTGCACCTTAAATAAAACTGATTTTAAAAGGCAGTTTATTCCTATATCTCAAAACAACAATAAATCTGATTTAAAAATGGATAAAGGACTTAAACAGACATTTATCCAAAGATGGTATACAAATGACCAACAAGCATGTGAAGATGCTAAACTCTGATCATCATTAGGGAAATGTAAACCAAAGGTCTCAGTATCACCTCAGACATTAGGATAGCTACTATCAAAGGAACCAGTGTTGGTGAGGACATCAATTAATTGGAACCCCTATGCACTGTTGGGAGGAATGTAAAATGGTGGGACCACTATGGCAAACTATGTATTGTTGTTCCTCAGAAAATTAAAAATAAAGCCAGGCACGGTGGTGTACACCTGTAACCCCAGCTACTCAGGAGGCAGAGGCAGGTGGATTGTAAATCTGAAGCCACCCTGGGCAACTTAGTGAGACCCTATCTCAAAATTTCTTGAATGTTAAAAAGGGTTGGGGACTGGGGCTGGGGATGTGGCTCAAGCGGTAGCGCACTCGCCTGGCATGCGTGCGGCCCGGGTTCGATCCTCAGCCCCACATACAAAGATGTTGTGCCTGCCGAAAACTAAAAAATAAATATTGAAATTCTCTCTTTAAAAAAATTTTTTTTAAAAAAAGGGTTGGGGATATAGCTCAAGAGGAGCACTTGCCTAGCATGCACAAGGATCTGGGTTCAATCCTTAGAACTCAAAAAATAAAATAAAAATAGAATTACCATATGATCTAGTAATTCATTTCTGGATATATACCCAAAATAACTGAAAGCAAGGTCTCTGAGATGTCTGTACACCTATGTGCATAGCCAGCCTGTTCACAGTAGCCAAGAGGTGTAAGCAGCCCATTCTCAACGAAGAAGGAAATTCTGACACGTGCTATCACACAAACGAATCTTGAGGACAGCATGCTACTGAAATAAGCCGGTCACAGAAGGACAAATCTTCTGGTTTGTCCAGAAGAGTAACCAAACTCATAGGGTCTAAAATAGAATGGTGGGGGCAAGAAGCTGAAGAGAGAAGGCAATGTGGAAGAAAGGTGAAAAAACATCTAATTAAATGTAACCCAAAACAAGCATTTTGGGTTATGGCTTCATAAAAATTTAAAACTCTCGATTTCCCAAAGATACTGTCAAGAAAAGGAAAGGACATTCCTTAGGCTGCAAATACACATCTGATAAAGAACTTATATCTTGACTACATAAATGAACACTCAAAATTCAATAAGAAAACAACCCAAAATTTTTAAAATAATTGAAAGCTTTGGACACTTCATACCAAAGATCTGCGGATGGAAAACAAGCACAGGAAAGACGTTTGACATCATCAGTTCTTAGGGAAATGCAAATTAAAACTACAATGAGATACCTTTACATTTCTATTAGAATGGGCAAAGTTTTTTAAAACACTGACAGTAACAAGTCCTGCCAAGAATGCAAAGTAATTAGAATTCTCTCTTACTTTGCTTTGAGTGAATGCAACACGGTTTGGTCACTATGGAAAAGTTTGGCAGTCTCTTACAAAGTCACACAGGCGCTTAGCATATAAACAACAATCCTACTCCAAGGTTTTTACCCATGGGAAATGAAAATATGTTTCCAAAAAATCTGTAATGCAAATATTCATAGTGACTTTATTCACAGTCTCCAAAAGCCATAAACAACGCAAAGTCTTTTAATGGTGAATGATTAGGCAAACCGTGGTGCAGACATACAGTAGAATACTATGCAGTAAATAAAAGGAACACACGGACACACACAAAGCAGATGACTCACAAATGCATTATGCTAAGTAAGAGACTCAAAAGGCTACCCAGTGGGTCATTCCATCTTTATGACATTCAGGAAGAGGCAAAACTTTGGGGAAAGAAAATAGATAAGGGTCTGTCAGTGGCTAAGGGTTAAAGGATGGACTAGCTACAAAGGAGCACAGGAAAACTTTTTGGGGTGACGGCATTTTTATATCTTGTGATGATAGAGGCCACCTGAAAGGCTTTTGTCAAAACTTAGAGCTATATTCCACAAAGGATGAATTTTACTGTTTGTAAATTTTATCCAAATAAACTTAACTTCATAATTTAAAAAAAAAAATCAATTTGAGTCTTATCCACTACAAAAACAGCTGGAAAAAAATTAAAGTGATCAAAAGTTTTAGAAGGTAGGTAACCTATGGAGAGAAAATATGCCCCCCACCCCAAAACAAACACACAGAAAACAAGATGAGATTGGGGATTGTGATTTAAACAAAACCCAAGACCCCCATAGCCATTTCTATTAGTGAATATGGAGATTCTTTAAAGCCTAGGGACACATCCTCCCAAATATCAAGAATTCACAGCTGGCTGAACATGAGGTGCCAAGCATAGCTGTCTGTCATGGCAAGAGAGGCCCAGAACATGGAAGGAGGCTCTTTGACTTCAGATTCAGTCCTGTTGGTGTTCAAGCTCTGGAAAGAGACATGTCAGAGTTTAATAACTGATGACTGGTTTTCCTCCATTTTAATAAAACAAGCACAGAAGTGAAAGTTGCCTAATAAACTTAAATTCAAACTTCACTTCAATTTCATTCCTAACCACAGAATTGGACTTGCTATTTGCCTGGGATTACCAGAACCAAGAGGGCTCCTGTCTGCCCCTCTCCTGCAAGCATACTTAACTGGTCGTTGTCTTTTAATAGCAGCATGGAAAAGAAAAAAAAGAAAAGAACTTGAGTGGAGCTGGGCCTGCTTCCAGCAAGACATAACCAGCAAGACATAACCAGCAAGAAACAAGCATTAAAATAGAAGCATAGGAGAGAAAAATGGGAAATGGTGATGGGAAAAGAAATGGTCTCCACCACTCAGATACTAACAAGCAAGCGGACTCTACCTTCACCCCTCTCGGTTCTCCTCCCTCACTCTTCAGTGAGTTAGAAAGTGGGGGTGGGGATAAAGGTGAACTGGGAAAGGCACAATTACAGTTAAAACGGGACCATTCTAGCCATTTCCAGGGTAATTTATGGCTCCAATCCACACCCTCCCTCTAGGCTGCCAGCCTCAGAGATGACAGGGAAGGTAAAAATAAACTGCTGCCAAGTCCATTCTAAATTCCACAAAGACAAATGATTTACTTTTGCTCAACTTGGAGTACAGAGCAATTCTTTCAAGGGTGGTGGCTTTATTGGATTAAGAGAGTCACCTTAAGAGAGAATGTATAATAAACTGTGACTCATCTAATCTAATTCCAGGCTGGATGCTGGGATTAATTAAAAAGAACATTCAAATACCCTCCCAACTGCGAGAGAAAGCCAAGATTCAGAGGGCAAGTGTTCACCTACTCAGCACAGCTGAGATGGCAGCATGTGATTTATCCTATGACCTGAGACCATCTGAACCTGAATTATTAGTGCATGGGACAGGTAAAGAGATGAGTATTGGGGCCACCAACCTGCACTACCATAAGAGGAGTTTGCATGGGGTCGGCCTGGAAAGGTATACAGATTACCAGCTTGTACAGGTGGAACAGAAAAGCATCTTCGCCTTCTTCCAACTCCCTCCCCATGCAGTAAGTAGGTCCCAGGCCTGAAGGGACTACCTAGGGTCTTGAAAAGGCCCTCTATATCTGCTGACTTCCACCTCACGGTTTCAACCAACTGTGAGCCAAAAATATTCAAGAAAAACAATGTGTCTATACTGAACATGTACATACGTTTTTCTCTTGGCATTATTCTCTGAATGATACAGAATTACTATTTAAATAGTAATTATATTGGGCTGGGGATGTGGCTCAAGTGGTAGCGCGCTCGCCTGGCATGCGTGTGGCCCGGGTTCAATCCTCAGCACCACATACAAAGATGTTGTGTCCGCCGAAAACTAAAAAATAAACATCAAAAAATTCTCTCTCTCTTTTTTAAAAAGTTATTACTACACATTAACATGCATGAATAAAATGAATTTTAAAAAATAAATAAATAAATAGTAATTATATTGATTTAGGTGTTATAAGTAATCTAGAGATGATTTAAAATATATAAGAGTATATAGTATTAGTATTTGTGTGTAGGTAATATACCAAATACCATGCTGTTTTATATAAGGGATTTTGGAATCCAAGGAGGGCCTAGAAACCAGTCCCCCACAGAGAGTGAGGGACAACTGCACTTGGGACTACAGTATCTTAGAGCATTATTTCTAAATGTTCCAACACGACACGTCAAAAAGGCAAGATTTCAGCAGGGGTGAGGCAAGCCCTACAAAGAAAATGTTTATATGTTTGGTGAACATTCCTCAAGACAGCCCCCTAAGCTCTTTCTGGGGACAATGCAGTAGGCCCTTTGCTGACCTACAGGCCTGGCATACTAATCCCTGGACTGTTTACCCACCTGGTTCCTGAGTTAAAGCTTGGTCTGAAGGTCCCTGATCTCCTAGACTACAGGAAATTCATTTTCGTTCTCCTGCACAGTATCCCAACTGTTCTGTCTATGGCAACTTCTTAGAGGGCTAGGAACGTGGTTCAGTGGTAGAGTGCTTGCCTAGCACTTGCAAGGCACCAGGTTTGATCCCAGCACCATCAAAAAAGAAAAAAGTCCAATTTGCAATTATATTGGTTTGCATGTTTTTTTGTTTAACGTCTGTTTCCAAAAAGGTCCATGAGTGTAGGACCATATCTGTTTTGTGTGCCTTCATATATATAGCACCTAGCATGCACCTGACCCCACAGTGAGCATTCAAGAAATAAGCAGTCAGGTTCAAAAGCATTCTCCAGCCTGTGATCTCTAATACTTTGTATGTTCTTTCCAATCCAATCCCTTGTCACCTCCTTCACTTCTTTAAAGAATGGAATCTGCCGGTATGGTGGCCTGCCTATAGTCCCATCTACTCAGGAGGCTGAGGCAGCAGAATCACTTAAGTCTAGGAGTTCAAGTCTGGGCAGTACAGTGAGACCTGTGGAGTAGTGAAGTCCAGGGAGGATAAGGAAAGGGAGGGATGGGGAAGGGGAGGAAATGCTGAATGAATTAAACAAAATCACGCTATGTGCATGTATAAATACACCACCGCGAATTCCACCTTTATGTACATGTAGAAAGCACCAAAAGTAAATAAATAAACAAGCGAAAGGAAGGAAGGAAGGAAGGAGGGAAGGAAGGAAGGAAGGAAAGGAGGGAGGGAGGGAGGGAGGGAATTGTGCCAAAGGATGGAATTTCACAATCTACCAGTGTCTTCCAGAAAGGCTAAACCCTAAATGGCATGTGAAATCATCCTCTAGGATCAGGACCTAGAAATAAAACTCATTTCATTAGACTCATTGTGCCCACATCATCTCCAAATCCAATTTTTTAAAAAAACATTTATTTTATAGTTGTAGGTAGACACAATACCTTTTATGTTATTTTTATGTGGTGCTGAGGATCAAACCTAGTGTCTCACGTTTACTAGACAAGCACTCTTCCACTGAGCTACAGCCCCAGCCCTCCAAATCCAAATTTTTTTGGCATGTTTTTATTTTATTTCAGCTGTGATTTTTAAGCACATGCCCAACAGGAAAAGACCAGGTAAGTGATTACACATGGGAACAGAGAGAGGGGCCATCTATGCCAGGCAGAATTTCTAAATGATTTCTTCTCTCAAACATACCCACCCTGATGCCTAAAATGTATGAGAAGGTGCCATGTCCCTGATTATCTCAAGTCATTATGGCAAAGCTGACCTAAAAAATGGTGATCACCCAGGTGGGCCCCATCTAATGGCATCATCTCAAAGCAGAGCCCTTTCTCTAGCGGTGGCACAAGAGAAAATCAGAGAGATTTGAAGCTGGGGGAGATTTGACACCCCATTCCTTTCTAGAAGATGGAGGGGGCTATGAGAAGGAATGCAAAGGAAACTACTGACTCTCAAATATGTGGCTGGATAATGACCTCAGCCCAGTTCTTGCAGACCACCCTATCTCATCTTAGCTGAGAGGGTCCCCTTTAGCTATGCACTGCTCTGTGGAATCTAGTGTCTGTCAAAAAGGGACAGCATTGCCATGATTCTCCTGTCCTTTATGAGACCCACACTTCCAAGATTCAACAGTGACATGAGAATTTGAACAACTATATATAAGTGAGATACTATTATTCTTAGAGAGTAAGCAACATTCTTTTCTGGTAGAGTTAAAGTACAGGGACATCACATATTCTTTTCCCAAAGAAGATTTATTTATGTGTCAACTCATCTAATTCCAACATCAACTTTTTTAAAGTTGCAAGGATTTGAAAAGAAGAGTCCATGAGAAGTCTTCAGTATGGAAATATCAATCATGGGGAAAAAAACCCTGATGAAACAAGAAGAACTGAACAGGCAATGGAGACCCACCACCCTCTTGGTGGTGAGGCAGAGCCTGGGAAGCACAAGGCAGTCCTGATAAAACGCACCCCCTGCCCCCACTGTGTCCCTGCAACCACCGCACCTCAGGAGCCAGGGCACCAAGGAATGTAAACCAGTAGAAGACCCACCCCAAAGTTCTGGCAAATGAGGAGCAGGAATACAAGCCTCTTTCAATTCAAAAAATATTTACTGAACCACTGCTACGTGCAGCAAGGCACTACACTAGGTCCTGCTAAAGACACAAAGATGAATGAGACACACACAACCCTCAATGCTCCTCGGCCAAGAGCCTCTCCCGCCGCATGCCTCCCCACGCAAAACCAACAAACTGGCAAAAGAAGAAGTAATTCCTCGGGAGTCTCCAATTCATCATTCTTTTCCAAATGTAAAGAAAAAACTGTATGATTTGATTTAAAATAAAACTGGCTAGGAATATCTCTCAGTAGGAGAGCATATGCTTCTAGCGCTTAAGGCCCTACTCTCCATCCTAGAACAAAACAAAACAAAACTAAAAATCAACCTGGACCTATTCTTTCTTTCTCCCCCACAAAATAACAAGTATTTGCACGGTATCCTACTCTGGGTTTTCATGTAAGAATTTTACCATTAGGATTGGGGATGTGGCTAGGTGATAGGGCATTTGCCCAGCATTTGCAAGGCCTCGGATTCAATCCCCAAAAGCACAAGAGAAAAAAAATTGAAAATTTTTACTGCCATTTTGTCATTAAAGTGTTGCATCTTCAAAGGCCATCTGCAAACACACAAAACAGACCCAACCCACAGATGTGCCAAAAGTCAGCAAAAAAAAAAGAAAAAAAACAAAAACAAAAACACAAAATCTGCAGACAAGGAGCCAGTGAGTAAATTCTTGCTCTTTTCACACCCATGGGTGCAAAATTTGACACTCCGCTATCAAATAATCAGTGAGTGAAAGATGCCTACACCTCATCAAGGCTCTTTTTTAAAAGGGAGGCTCATCACAGGCTTAGTATGAAGGAAAACAAAGAACAGAGGACAGAGAAAAACCAAAAGGCAAAAGGCCAAAAACTACTCCAAAGATACCAAGAATCATAAAAAACAAAAACAACAACAACAAAAACATGTATGGACTAGCTGTGATAGACAAAGATGAAAGTTACTGGCTTAAAAAAAAAAAAAAATTAAGGGGTTTGGGGATATAGCTCAGTTGGTAGAGTGCTTGCCTCGCACGCACAACGCCCTGGGTTCAATCCTCAGCACCACAGGAAAATGATCCAGTTAAGTGAATGTTAAAAGAAATTCCACCTAAAATGTAAAGATCAAAATGGCTAAACTAAGTGGTTGAGGAAAACATATGTCAAAAAGCCCAAAATAAAAGGTAGTTGGTGCAGCTACACTAATTCTAAACAAATACTTTTTGTTTTTTAAGATTTAAAAATTAAGGTATAATTTACATACAGTAAAATTCATTAAAGGGTACTGTTTGATGAATTTAAACAAACATATACAGTCATGCTGTCACCACCACAATCAAGGCATGGAACATTTCCATTGACCCCCAAAATTTCCTTGGGCCTGTTGGCAGTCACTCACTCCCCTGAACCCACAGTAGCTGCTGATTGGATTTCTAACCCTATAATTTTGCCTTTCCCAAAATGTCACATGAATGGAATCATACAGAATATAACTTTCTGGGTCTGGCTTTTTGCATTTAACATAATGTTTGTAATAATCACTCATGTTGTAGGTTGTCCCTTTTACTGCTCAGACTAAGTAATGTATAAGAAAAAAAGCAGGAGGGAAAAAAAAAACTGGCTGGAATTATAGTTCAGTATAGAGCAATTACCAAGCATGCAAGAGGCCCTGGGTTTAATTTCAACACCATCAAAAAAAAAAAACAAGGATCATAAGATAAAGATAAAAGATCAATTTGCCATAAGACATACTAAAAATTGCACTGTGTTTTTGTTTGTTTTGTTGTTTTTTATTTGTTTGTTTTGGTCCTCGGGATTTAATCCAGGGGCAATTTACCACTGAGCTATATCCCAACTCTATTCTGAGACAGGGTCTCACTAAGTTGCTTAGGGCCTTGATAAATTGCTGAGGCTGGCCTTGAAATCCTTCTGCCTCAGACTCCTGAGTTGCTGGGATTACAGGTGTGTGCCACTGCACCTAGCCCAAATTTTACTGTCTATTTAGTCAAAGAATCTTGAAATACATACAGCAGAAATTCATGGAAACAATCTGGTCCTTCCTGTTACCACTTGTCACCTCCTCTGATCACTTTCTCTCCCCCTCTTCTGCAAATGAACCAGCTTCCTTACTGCTTTTCCACTCCATCTCAGCCTCTGTAACAGCCTTCCCCTGCCCCAGAGCTACCCTTAGGGTTAAATCCCTCGCCTTCTTCAAATCTTTACTACAAGGTCACCTTACCCGTAATGCCATCCTCAAATGCCCTACTTAATACTGTAACCCATTTCTTATGGAATATATATTTTTTACATGAATCGAACTTATTTTTTAAATAAAGATCCATGAAGGGGGTGGGGAGACACTCTGCATTAATGTGGAAGTCAAGGCACAGACTATTTCCAGAAAGGACTAGGCCACTTGCAGATAGATCAGGTGGGTTTTGATGACTGCAATTTGGGCAGAATAATAGGAGTAGATGCCAGAGTGACATAACAAACAGGAAATAAGGACGAGAGGATCAAAAAATATTGAGACCAATACCTCCACTATATTTCCAGTAACTCATGGGTACCTAACTTTATGAAATCAGCACATGTGAAGCATAAAGCAATATAAATTCTGGGTTTTAGTTCTGTGTCTATTTTTATCTAATACAAAATGAAAAGCCTAAATATAGAGTTGTTTCAGCATTTAAAAGGAGTCACTCTACTTAGACTATCGAGTATGCCATCACAAAGGTAGTCACTAAACCAAACCCCAAATCACCACCTCCATCGAACTCAAAACTCTGAGCCATCTAGTTCCAATAGAACTGTAGAGGAAAAGCCCAGCCTCATCACACCAAACCACAGCCACAAATGCACTAGCTCAAGCAACTCCTTTCTTCGCCATCCACGTCTGTCCAAAGCATCTGTATTCAGTTCTGTTTCTGGTCTTTCCTTACCACATACCCAAGTTGCCCAAGCTCTCATGTCTAAAGAGTCATCCAGACTCTTTCTTGTTTGTTTGTTTGACTGGTTTATCTCTACACCCTTTCCCTTTCAGACACAAATTCTTAGAACTAGAAGTCCCAGAACCCAGACACTGATCTAGTAAAAGTAGAAATATCACTCCTGCATTCTAAACTGGTCATCAGTATTTTGGCCCTGTTGTCCATGGTCAGGAATACAATGTTCTGTTCTGTGTCTCTTAATTTCGGCTTTTAATCCTCCTTCTACGGATATACTTTCAGAGGAAAGACTGCCCCAGAGCCATGCAGCACTGCTGTTCACAGAGCAGCTAAACACCCAAGCCAGCCATAGCAGGGAATATGATTTTTAAACGGACAGATCCTTAAGCTCTTCCCCTACCACATTTCTCATCTCTAAGAATGACATCACAATCCAAGAGTCTGGGAGGTCTCCTATTCCTCCCCACTCTCCAACTTCCTCCATGACTACACATAGGTAGCTCTAGATATTTCTCCTGTCTTCTCTCTATTCTACCACTGCCAAAGACTAGTTTCCAATTCCTCAGTCACTACAAAAGTCCTGTTAACTAGTCTCTGAATCCAATCTTCATCCACTGTTCTGGGAATTCCACATGGCTCCCCTGCACCTAGGGCCTAGAAGATCTCCAGACTCCCTTGCAGGAAAGTTCTAGATCTGATGATTCTAGATCCGACAATGAGAGGTTCTTACAGGACAAATGGCAGAAGTGGTAATGACTGGCAGGGGCTCCAGCAGACCCCATGCCTCAACACCTAGACACAAGCTTTATGCATGTAAGGTGATTCTAGGCGCAGCAGCAGTTTCCTGACATATGGATTACAACTGTAAGTCTGTGACCCTGAAACCAAAGACCAGGGAGGACCCCTCACTTCTGCTGCACCAGGCCACTCAGTGGCACCTAATTCCCCATATTAAATCCCCTTCTGCTTGAAATACCTAGAATGGTTTGTTTCCTGCAATTAACCAAACTAATACATCTTCAAATTCATCCATCAGACTACTTTTCTGAAAAATCATGACACTGCTCAAAATCCAGTGGTTCCCATCTCTAAAGAACCAATCTGAAGTCCTCAGTAAAACTTAACAGGCCCTTTGTAAGCTGGTTTTACCTTTTACCACCTCCTATAGCAGGAATCAGCAAACTCTCTGTAAAGGGCCAGAAAATAAAAGTGTTAGTCAGCTTTTTGTCACTGGAACAAATACTTGAGGGAAACAAAGAAAGAAAGATTTATTTTGGCTCACGGTTTCAGCCAATGGTTGGCTGGCTCC
The DNA here is from genome assembly GCF_964194105.1 of Spermophilus citellus. Taxonomy (NCBI): domain Eukaryota; kingdom Metazoa; phylum Chordata; class Mammalia; order Rodentia; family Sciuridae; genus Spermophilus; species Spermophilus citellus. Next base: position 54,206,655 of record NC_138200.1, on the reverse strand, counting down.
ATTGCTTTGGGCCTGAGGTAAGGCAGAACACATCATGGAAGAAGGGTGTGGCAGAGAAAAGCTACTCAACTTCTAAGCCAAGAAGCAGAGGGACGAGATACAGTCCTCTCCCTGCAACTGGACTCCACTATTACAGCTTCCACCGCTTACCTCTCAAGAGTCCACTCAGACTCCAACTTCATCAGTGGATAAATCCACTGATTCAGTCACTTCCCAAATGTCCCACCTCTGTACATTGCTGCATTGGGGACTAAGACCTTAACACACAAGCCTCTGAGGGACTTTCCAGATCCAAACCATGACAGTATATTTTTCAGGCTTTGCTAACCATAACTGTCTCTGTCACAACTAAACTCTGCCATCATTGCAGGCAAACAGCAAAAGACAATTTGTAAACACACGAGGATGGCTAAATTCCAATAAAATTTTGTGCATAAAAACAAGTAATGAAGATAATAAAATTTATAAAACACACATCTGATAATGGTTTGCTATACAAAACACAAAGAACTCCTAAAACTCAACAATAATAACCGGATTTTAAAAAATGAACAAAAAGACCAAAATATGTTAATGTGCATGTATAAATATGTCACAACAAAACACATTACTCTCTGCATAATTAAGATATATTAACCGAAAAAAAAAAAGATGGGACAAAAGATCTGAATAGACACCTTCCAAAAAAAAAAAAAAAAACATAGATGGCAAATAAGCATATGAAAAGATGCTTCATTTGATATATCATACAACTGAAACAATGAAATACCAGTAGACACTCATTAAAATAGCAGTATCAGAACATGACAACACCAAATGCCAAAGAGGATGTAGAACAACAGAAACTTCTGCTCATTGCTGGTGGAAAAATGGCATCACCATTTTGGAAGACAGTTTGACAGTTTCTAATAAAACTAAGAGCACCTATGTTCACAGCTACTAGGAAGGCTGAGGAAGGAGCAGGCAGGAGCACTGCTTGAGCCCTGGAGTTCAAGATCAGGCAGGGCAACACAGTGAGACCCTATCTATTTGGGGGGAAAAAAAAAAAATTCCTAAGAACACTCCTGCCATGCAATCCAGAGATCCCATTCCTTTATATTTAGCTAAGCAAGGTAAAAAAAAAAAAAAAAAAAAAAAAAAAAACCTTCTCTCCACACAAAAACCTACACACAGATATTAATAAGACTTTTATTCATAATTGCCAAAATTTGAAGGCAAGCAAGGTATTTTTCAGCAAGTGAATAAGTGAATAAACCGTGGTACATTCAGAGAATGAAATAGTATTCAGCATTAAAAAGAAATCAAGACATGAAAAGACACGGAAAAAATATATATTACTACATGAAAGAAGCCAATCAGAAAGGACTACAAATCACATGATTCCAACTATATGTCATTTTGGAAAAGTGAAACTATGAAAACAGTGAAAAGATCAGTACCAGGGCTGGGGGAAGGAAGGATGAATAGATAAGCACAGGCAGTGAAGCTCTATATGATGCAGTACTCATCTGCGAAAACCCACAGAATGGATACCACCCACAGGGGACCCTAACATAACCATGAACTTTGAGTGACAATGATGTGTCAATGTGGGTTTGCCGATTCTAACAAGCATACCTCTTTGGTGGGAGAAGAGTATATAACAGGGGAGGTCATGGGTGGGGACAGGAGGCACATGGGAACTCCGTTCCTACTGTTCAACTTTGCAAAACTGCTCTTAAAAAATAAAAATAAAAACAAGCAGCAGGGCTGGGGTTGTGACTCAGAGGCAGAGCACTTGCTTAGCATATGTGAGGCACTGGGTTTGATACTCAGCACCCCATAAAAATAAATAAATGAAATGAAGTTATTATGTCCAACTACAACTAAAAAAATATTTTAAAAAACAAGCAGCAGGGGGTTGGGGTTGTGGCTCAGTGGTAGAGCGCTCGCCTCGCACATGTGAGACCCTAGGTTCGATCCTCAGCACAACATAAAAATAAACAAAATAAAGATATTGTGCCCATGTATAACTTAAAAAATATTTAAAAAAAAAAAACAAGCAGCAGGCTGGATTTGGCCAATAAACCATAGTTTTCTATAGTGATCATTCACATCCACACCAACATTACCAAACGACTCCTGTTTCCTCGAAGATGCCAAGCTCTCTTATTCCCATTTGCCTTTGCCCAGGCTGTACACTCTGCCTGCAGTGTCATCCCCGACTCCAACTTCACTGGTCCAGCAAAGTCCTTTGAAATGCTGCTCAAGTGTGTGAGAACATCTCTAAATCCCCAGGGTAGATTTAGGTACACTTCCCATAACATCCCTCTTGCATGCGTACATACCAGCACCATGGGATCTGTCACACTGGACTGTGATTTTTTTTCACCCAAATATGTTTCCTGCTAGAGACAGTCCTTGATATCATGAACCAAGACTTTTCATCTTTTTGTGATCATGACCTAGCTCAGCACCTGGCATTCAAAGTGTGGGAAATGGTTACTGCCTTCAACTGCCTTCCTTCTTCCTAGTTCCTACCCAGCTTTCTGGTACTCGCCACATCCCGCTAGGCTCATACAGAGGAAATGCCAAATAAATACCTACGAAAAAACAGATCTGAATAAATAAATGTATCATGCAGCATGCATCACTATAGTTAATTCATAATTAATAATATCAATATATAATTTAATGTGTGATTAACTTCCATGATTACTTTTCAATGTGTGGCTTGGAGAATGCCCTTTTCCACAATCTGAATCTACTCCATACACACCAACTGCTCAGAAACAAGGGTGCAGGCTCCCTGTGAGCAGGGATGGTGTCCTGGTTATCACTGTAGGAATAGATGAATTACACAGATTCCTTTCTCTTCCCTAGCAATAGTATAATGAGGCCACAGCCAGGTCTTAAGGAAAAGCTGGTGAGTGGGAGGCTGTACAGGTGCTACATTCAGTTTCATGTTTCTTATATCTACAAATAAAGGAGCTTTTAGTTGTCTCAAAGGAAGAAGGGGTGGCAATGGCCAACAATGACTGAGAGAATGGCCCAGTTCCCAAGGCTCAAGCTCCCAACCACCCTCTTTCCCTGTCAGCTCTGCTTCCTGATCCACATCACCCACCCCTACCCCCGCCCTCCAGGACTTCCTGAAGTGTTCCCAGCAGGCTCACACTGGACAAGTTTATTTTTCTTTCCTTTCTGGGATAGGCTGTCTGCAGACATAGCCGATGAGCTATTTAGAGCTCACCAGAGACCTTGGGGCTTTATAAGGCTCCAAGAATATAGCTCTTTTAAATCTTCAGAGATCATTAATGCCAAGGCAAGGGAGACAATAAATCTGATATATTTTCATCAAAGCAGGACAACAAAGAAGAGTAAAGGAGAAAGAGTGAAAACTATCACAAGAGGTTCTCAAACTTTCACATTTAAGAGAATCACCAAGAGGAGCATGTTAAAATGCAGGTTTAGACCCAGAGTAGCCAATACTGACGGCTGGCGGGGGACACAGGCAAATCCAAGGCCTCCAGCCTTTCACCCCACCCCACCCCCACATTCACTTACATTTTTATACCAAATCACATATGTACATAATAAAGGAAAATAAGGTGGTTAAGCCCCCACATACAGCTTCCTAACCAAGGTCCTTTATACTGTTTTCAGACCTATGAATGAAAACCTTGATGATGCTTAAAGCAAATTAAGTGTGTTCTTCCTTTTGTTGTTGTTATTCGCTTCCCTTTCTGACTATGGAAACTTTATAGGAACTCCAGCCTGAGGAACCAGCTGTTGGAGGGAGCCTTGGGCAGTGCCTGGAGGGCAGCATGGCTAGCCACAGACAATCTATGGGAAATGGGAAGAAAAGTCACAGGTGACCAAGAAACAGCAAACCACAAAAACACTCAAGACATCCTGGCTTTTCATTCTTCAGCAGGAAATTTCACAACCATCGGTAATCTAACGGTAACTCCAAAGAGAGTGGCCAGTACCAGCAGGGACCCTCTTCTGGGTTCTTTCCTACCCCATATACACTCCACTGGGCCCCTAAGACAGTGTACTGAACCACTGGCAAGAATGACCATCTCTGCAAACTTCCATCTCCCTCTCTCCTTGGTCCTCCCACTCTCACACACTGGTTTCTTCTCTCTCATAGTTTTATTCGCCTGTTTGTCTAGTCTCTGTTACTTCATGAAGATTGGACTCACTGTAAAGAGTGGAGGCCATGCTCCGACATTCCTGGTGGGGCATACACACAATACCAGGTACACAAGACCTTCACAGGGATTCCAACATGGCGGCGGGCGCGGTGAGATCAAGTCTCTGACCTATTCAGCTGTGTGGGCATAGGGAGTCGTAAACAACCTAAATCTGTTTGCTCAGGATCACTAGGCAATGCTGAGCTGACGTGGATCTGGGGCGAACAGTCTGGGACTCTCAGAACACACACTGAGCCCAGATCGGCTGAATTCAAGCTCCCGTTCGCCTGCTTCCCGCAGACAAACAGCTGTGACTCAGCACTAATCCATCCGGCTGAAACAACTGGTCAGCCCTTCTCATCCTACGGAGGTAAATGCCTACCGAGCCTTCATAGGTAGTGGCCACAGGTTTGAAACGGGGCTTGGGAGAGACAGTAAGGACCCACCCGTTGCATTGGTCGCCCGGCAAAGGGAAACGAACTGTCGCCTTTGCAAGAGACACCACCATGGCAGAGAACTGACGTCATCAGACTGTGGCAGAGGAGATAACTTCACTGAAACCTGCGGCTACAGGTGTGTAATTCCCTAGCCTTCCCTCTCTACACATCGGGGAAACCTTAAGGGCCCCTCCCAGCTCTCCCGTGAGGGCCCCTCCCAGCTCTCCCGTGAGCACGATAGCCAGACCGAGGGAATCAGAGGTGGCACGGGACCTACCGCTCCCACCAGGGCTGACTGCTGAGGCCTCTTGCACCAGCTACCGGGGGCGTGGCTACCGGAGGGCAAGTAAAATTCGCTGAGGATTCTCAGCCCCAAGCTCTACAAACTTAGGGTCTGAGGGAATGGCAAACTGGAAGAGTGTGCCCAGTCATTCATGAAAACAGGGCTCCCAGGAGCAGGAGACCTGGCGTGTAGCCAGTATTGTGGTGAGAGGGGCCTGGCTAGAGGAAAAGTGGGAAGTGACTAGACACAAGAGGAGGCCCTAGGCACTCAGGATTGGAGACTCGCCCAGTCTGGGAGGAGCTGCTGCACAGTGATTGGTTCCCGCGTATTGACAGGAGAAACTTGGCCTGGTGGGCACAGCGCCACCTACTGGAAGAGAAGTTAATCAAACTCTAAGACGGCATTTATTAGGTTTTTTTTTCTTTTTTTCTTTTCTCTTTTTTTTTTTGATTTGGGTTTTTCTTTCATTTTCATTTTTCTTTCTTGTTGTTTCTTTAAATTTTTTTTACAATTTTTTTTAAATTTTTTTTCTTCTAATTTTAATTTTAAACTTTTTTAATTATTTTTTTTAATTTTTTTCTTTTTTTGTTTCCTATTTTTTTTCTTCTTTTGTCTTTTCATTTCTCTTATCCCCCCTTCCTTGAATTCTACCTGCTTACTCTCATTCTCTTTAGTGACTTCTTCCCTTCCCTTCTAATACCTTTCCTCCCAAGCATCAAATAAATTTATAGGAGTAAACAGTAACTCAGCAGTCAAACAGAACAAGAAGTAACATGAGCAGCTTCAAAAAGCAAGGAAGAAAAGGAGTACAAACAATGCAGGACAGCCTAAATATTCAGGAGGACCTAGAGTCATCAGAAAAATGGTCATATAAAGAACTCAAGGAACACCTTAGACAGATGGAATGGAACCTTAAAGAGGATACAAACAGCAAATTCAAGCAGCGAAAGAACACATTGAGAATGAATTACATAAACAGATAAAAGAAGAAGTTAAGCATCTTTATCAGGAGATAGAGATTATAAAAAATAATCAAACAATAATTATAGAAATGAAGGAAACAATAAACCAAATTAAAAACTCAATTGAGAGTATCACTAACAGAGTGGAGCAAGTAGAAGCCAGAACGTCAGATAATGAAGACAAAATATATCATCTTGAAAAGAGTCTAGCCAACTCAGAAAGGCTGGTAAAAAATCACGAGAAAAACATCCAAGAGTTATGGGATAACATAAAAAAACCAAACTTACGAGTCATCGGGATAGAAGAAGGTACAGAGATTCAAACCAAGGGAATGAGTAACCTGCTGAATGAAATAATCACAGAAAACTTTCCAGAAATAAAAAAGGAAACAGATATACAAATTGAAGATGCATACAGGACACCGAGCACACAAAATCACAGTAGACAAACGCCAAGACACATTGTTATGAAGATATCCAATATACAGAACAAAGAGAAAATATTAAAAGCTACAAGAGAAAGGAGACAGATTACATTCAGGGGTAAACCAATAAGGTTAACAACGGATTTTTCATCACAGACACTGAAAGCAAGAAGGTCGTGGAACAATGTATTTCAAACACTGAAAGACAATGGATGCCAACCAAGAATTCTGTATCCAGCAAAATTAAGCTTCAGGTATGACAACGAAATAAAAATCTTTCATGATAAACAAAAGTTAAAAGAATTTGCAGCCAGAAAACCAGCATTGCAAAGCATTTTGAGCAAAACACTACATGAGGAAGAAACGAAAAACAATAACCAAAACCATCAGTGGGAAGTGCCTCGGTAAAGACAGAGGGCAAGGGGAAAGATAATCATGGAGAAACAAACTAAATTTTTTTAAAAAAGGATAAATAATCAAACATGGATGGAAGTACAAACCATATATCAATAGTAACCCTGAATGTTAATGGCTTAAACTCTCAAATAAAGCGACATAGGCTGGTATCATGGATTAAAAAAACAAATCCAACAATATGCTGCCTCCAGGAGACACATCTGATTGGAAAAGACATACACAGGCTGAAGGTGAAAGGATGGGAAAAAATATACCATGCACACGGTCCTCGTAAGCAAGCAGGGGTGGCCATCCTCATATCGAATAAAATCGACTTCAAGACTAAGTTAATCAAAAGGGATAAAGAAGGACATTATATACTGTTAAAAGGAACCATTCACCAACAAGACATAACAATTATCAATATTTATGCACCAAATAATGGTGCTGCGACATTCATAAAACAAATTCTCCTCAAGGTCAAGAATCAAATAGACCACAACACAATAATTATGGGTGACTTCAACACACCTCTCTCACCATTGGACAGATCCTCCAAACAAAAGTTGAATAAAGAAACTATAGAACTCAATATCACAATCAATAACCTAGACTTAACTGACATATATAGAATATATCAACCATCATCAAATGGATATACTTTTTTCTCAGCAGCACATGGATCCTTCTCAAAAATAGACCATATATTATGCCATAGGGCAACCCTCAGTAAATATAAAGGGGTGGAGATAATACCATGCATTTTATCTGACCATAATGGAATGAAACTGGAAATCAATGATAAAAGAAGGAAGGAAAAATCCTACATCACATGGAAAATGAACAATATGTTACTGAATGATCAATGGGTTACAGAAGACATAAAGGAGGAAATCAAAAAATTCTTAGAGATAAATGAAAATACAGACACAACATATCAGAATCTATGGGACACAATTAAAGCAGTTTTAAGAGGAAAATTCATCGCCTGGTGGTCATTCCTCAAAAACAGAAAAAAACAACAAATAAATGAGCTCACACTTCATCTCAAAGCCCTAGAAAAGGAAGAGCAAAACAACAGCAAATGTAGCAGAAGGCAAGAAATAATTAAAATCAGAGCGGAAATCAATGAAATTGAAACAAAAGAAACTATTGAAAAAATTAACAAAACTAAAAGTTGGTTCTTCGAAAAAATAAATAAGATCGACAGACCCTTAGCCATGCTAACGAAGAGAAGAAGAGAGAGAACTCAAATTACTAGCATACGGGATGGAAAAGGCAATATCACAACAGACACTTCAGAAATACAGAAGATAATCAGAAATTATTTTGAATCCTTATACTCCAATAAAATAGAAGATAGTGAAGACATCGATAAATTTCTTAAGTCATATGATTTGCTCAGACTGAGTCAGGAGGATACACACAATTTGAACAGACCAATATCAATGGATGAAATTGAAGAAGCCATCAAAAGACTACCAACCAAGAAGAGCCCAGGACTGAATGGGTATACAGCGGAGTTTTACAAAACCTTTAAAGAAGAATTAATACCAATACTTTTCAAGTTATTTCAGGAAATAGAAAAAGAGGGAGCTCTTCCAAATTCATTCTATGAGGCCAACATCACCCTGATTCCGAAACCAGACAAAGACACCTCAAAGAAAGAAAACTACAGACCAATATCTCTAATGAACCTAGATGCAAAAATCCTCAATAAAATTCTGGCGAATCGGATACAAAGGCACATCAAAAAAATTGTGCACCATGATCAAGTAGGATTTATCCCTGGGATGCAAGGCTGGTTCAATATACGGAAATCAATAAATGTTATTCACCACATCAATAGACTTAAAGATAAGAACCATATGATCATCTCGATAGACGCAGAGAAAGCATTCGACAAAGTACAGCATCCCTTTATGTTCAAAACATTAGAAAAACTAGGGATAACAGGAACTTACCTTGACATTGTAAAAGCTATCTATGCTAAGCCTCAGGCTAGCATCATTCTGAATGGACAAAAGTTAAAGGCATTCCCTCTAAAATCCGGAACAAGACAGGGATGCCCTCTATCTCCACTTCTATTCAATATAGTTCTCGAAACACTGGCCAGAGCAATTAGACAGACGAAAGAAATTAAAGGCATAAAAATTGGAAAAGAAGAACTTAAATTATCACTATTTGCAGATGACATGATTCTATACCTAGAAGACCCAAAAGGGTCTACAAAAAAACTACCAGAACTAATAAATGAATTCAGCAAAGTGGCAGGATATAAAATCAACACGCATAAATCAAAGGCATTTCTGTATATCAGCGACAAAACTTCCGAAACGGAAATGAGGAAAAACACTCCATTCACAATATCCTCAAAAAAAATAAAATACTTGGGAATCAACCTAACAAAAGAGGTGAAAGATTTATACAATGAAAACTACAGAACCCTAAAGAGAGAAGTAGAAGAAGATCTTAGAAGATGGAAAAATATACCCTGTTCATGGATAGGCAGAACTAACATTATCAAAATGGCGATATTACCAAAAGTTCTCTATAGGTTTCACGCAATGCCAATCAAAATCCCAACGGCATTTCTTGTAGAAATAGATAAAGCAATCATGAAATTCATATGGAAAAATAAAAGACCCAGAATAGCAAAAGCAATTCTAAGCAGGAAGTGTGAATCAGGCGGTATAGCGATACCAGATTTCAAACTATATTACAGAGCAATAGTGACAAAAACAGCATGGTACTGGTACCAAAACAGGCAGGTGGACCAATGGTATAGAATAGAGGACACAGAGACTAATCCACAAAGTTACAACTATCTTATATTTGATAAAGGGAATAAAAGCATGCAATGGAGGAAGGATAGCATCTTCAACAAATGGTGTTGGGAAAACTGGAAATCCATATGCAACAAAATGAAACTGAATCCCTTTCTCTCGCCATGCACAAAAGTTAACTCAAAATGGATCAAGGAGCTTGATATCAAATCAGAGACTCTGCGTCTGATAGAAGAAAAAGTTGGCTCCGATCTACAGATTGTGGGGTCGGGCTCCAAATTCCTTAATAGGACACCCATAGCACAAGAGTTAATAACAAGAATCAACAAATGGGACTTACTTAAACTAAAAAGTTTTTTCTCAGCAAGAGAAACAATAAGAGAGGTAAATAGGGAGCCTACATCCTGGGAACAAATCTTTACTCCTCACACTTCAGATAGAGCCCTAATATCCAGAGTATACAAAGAACTCAAAAAATTAGACAATAAGGTAACAAATAACCCAATCAACAAATGGGCCAAGGACCTGAACAGACACTTCTCAGAGGAGGATATACAATCAATCAACAAGTACATGAAAAAATGCTCACCATCTCTAGCAGTCAGAGAAATGCAAATCAAAACCACCCTAAGATACCATCTCACTCCAGTAAGATTGGCAGCCACTAGGAAGTCAAACAACAACAAGTGCTGGCGAGGATGTGGAGAAAAAGGTACACTTGTACATTGCTGGTGGGACTGCAAATTGGTGCGGCCAATTTGGAAAGCAGTTTGGAGATTCCTGGGAAAGCTGGGAATGGAACCACCATTTGACCCTGCTATTGTCCTTCTCGGACTATTCCCTGAAGACCTTAAAAGAGCATGCTACAGGGATACTGCCACATCAATGTTCATAGCAGCACAATTCACAATAGCTAGACTGTGGAACCAACCCAGATGCCCTTCAATAGATGAATGGATAAAAAAAATGTGGCATCTATATACAATGGAGTACTATGCAGCAATAAAAAATGACAAAATCATAGAATTTGCAGGGAAATGGATGGCACTAGAGCAGATTATGCTTAGTGAAGCTAGCCAATCCCTAAAAAACAAATACCAAATGTCTTCTTTGATATAATGAGAGCAAATATGAACAGAGCAGGGAGGAAGAGTAGGAAGAAAAGATTAACATTAAACAGAGACATGAGATGGGAGGGAAAGGGAGAGAAAAGGGAAATTGCATGGAAATGAAGGGAGACCCTCATTGCTATACAAAATTACATATAAGAGGTTGTGAGGGGAATGGGAAAATAAACAAGGAGAGAAATGAATTACAGTAGATGGGGTAGAGAGAGAAGATGGGAGGGGAGGGGAGGGGGGATAGTAGGGGATAGGAAAGGTAGCAGAATACAACAATTACTAATAGGGCATTATGTAAAATTGTGGATGTGTAACTGACGTGATTCTGCAATCTGCATTTGGGGTAAAATTGGGGGTTCATAACCCACTTCAATCTAATGTATGAAATATGATATGTCAAGAGCTTTGTAATGTTGTGAACAACCAATAAAAAAAAATTTTTAAAAAAAGACCTTCACAGCCCAAACCCACTTAGGCAAGCTTCCCAAGGGGTCTTGTTCCAGCAAAAGAAGCTAAAACTGAGAGAACTTTAAAGGGTACTGGAGGTACTCCCAGCGCCAACCTGCACACACTGTTCTAGGGGCTTCAAAATGTAAGAGGCATAGCCACCGTGACCCTAGGGTGAGGAACACTGGAGAAGGATGCCACACAGGATGGCACATTAACAGGCATAATCCTGGGGTACAACACAAAGCTGTCCTCACTCCAATCAAATACTGAAGAGCATCAAACCAGCCCCCTCGGGACACCAAGCTCGGTGCTGTTGTGATACAGGACCAGGATACCAGCTTATCTCTGAACCCATTCCTTCAAGTTTCCCCAAAAATTCTCAGATCTAAGATTCCTAAGTGGCAAAAGTGTGGCCTCAGAGGCCAATGTGAAGCATCGATTTAGAATCAATAGCTATATATATATAAACTGGGTGGAATAAAAATAGGTGGCTATTATTGAACCTAGAGAAACCCAAAGGCCTGAAATCTGTCTCTTCAAGGGCAAATGACAATTTCTCCATCACTACTATTCAGCTTCCTTAGGTTGGTAGGTAATGCTTTTATTTTTTTATCATGAAATATAACATGTGAACACAGGATATATGAAATATATATTTTTAAAGAAGAAGAAAGTGATCATGTGAGATCCACCCAGGCTAAGAAATGACGTGGCTCTAGAAACTTGCTCTATGTGCTTTTCCTCATTCCCATTTCCTCACTACCAAGATAATCATTCTCCTGAATGCAGGGTGAATTATTCCTATCCATTTCATTGATCTGCTCTGTGTTTTGTTGAGATGGGGGTCTCGCCATGTTGCCCAGACTGGCCTCAAACTCCTGGGCTCAAGCCTAAACAGCTGGAACTACCACATGCCAGCTTCCCTATCCATTTTTTATAGTTTTACCACCTATGAAGGAATCTAGAATAAATGTATTGTTTAGTTTAGCATTTTTTAATTTCATATAAATGGCATCACACAATCTTTTTTTCCTGTGATCTAGTTCTGGTGTTCACATTTTTCTGAGATTCTACCATGTTGACCTAACTGACTTTCAACCACATTTACTATGGGAAAATATTCCACTGTAGGAGCATACAAGTTATATTAACTGTTTATTAATTCAACCAGACCCACTATCTGGTTGCAAACAAATTTATGTCATATGAATTGTGCTATAATGCCATGCTGGCTTCCATGTGGCAGACCAGATGGTAGACAATTAGAGATGCTTCACCCTATTGTTCTTCAAGAGTAAGATACCAGACTAGAGATATAGTTCAGCTGGTAGAGTGCTTGCCTTGCATGCACAAGGCCCTGGGTTCAATCCCCAGCACCAAAAAAAAAAAAAAAAGTAAGATCCCAGGGATTTTTGAGATCTGGCTCAGCAAGCAGATGATAGCTCTGCCAAGTAAGTTTGGTAGCTGAATCCCTCAGAGCAAACCCTCCACAGTCCCAGTTCCATAGCTCTACAAAGGAGGACAGAGAGGAAAGGAGAGGCTGCTTTGACACTGCAGTCCTCACCTCCATGGACACGTCACAGCACCTTTGCTTGATCATGGTGCACAGAACCAAGTCCAAGAAAAGCCTACCCTTCAGACAGTGAAAGCTAAATATTTAGTCTATGAGGCAGCAGGCAGAAGCCCATCATTCTCCCTGCCCCAGAGAACTAAGAAAGCAGAGTATTGCCCTTGAATCTCAAAGGTTCAACTCACCACCTCCCACCCTCGGCCCTTGATAAATGCATTGACAATGCCTCACTTCTCAGGTTTGGGGGGGTGTGCACACAATAGCCTCCAGGTGCAAAGAAAAACCAAAGCCACCTTCAACAAGGGCTCCTGGGGGTGGAGGCCCTTAGAAAGACATAATCTCAGCTGATTCCAACAATAGCCCTGGGAGGCGGGCGATATCCCCTTTTTACAAGCCAAAAAAAAAAAAAAAAACTAAGGCTCTGAGAAGTTTAGTGATACAGCAAGTAAATAACAGGCCAGGATTTGATCTACACTTTTGGGTTCCAAAGCCCTATACTCTTGACCAGCAGACTATTCTATTAACTGCAGAAGTAAGCATATGTGCACAGTGACCTTAGACATGCAGAAGATACTGCCTTTGGGTCATATTTCCAAAAAATGTTTGCTGCTGAATAGCAGCAGGCTCTATATGAATACAGACTAAACATTTAGATGTCAGAGACATGTGAAAAATTCAGACTGAGTCCACTAAAGTGCTGCAACAGCTCAGCCGACTGAGGAAGACTCCCATGCCACCTAAGCTCTCCAGAAGTCCCTGGCCCCTCAATAATTCACTGGACATTAACCACCAATAACATCTACCATGCAGGATGGGCACAAGTGCATCCCATCCATTGAACTCTGGCTGCTGTTTTAACAGGCAACAATCCTCAGTACAAAGAAGGGTTATCAGGATCTATGAATTTCAAGGTTGATAAACTAGAGAAATTCAGAGACTAGCAAATAGGTTGACAATTGAGAGTCTAAACTTGTTAAGAGCTAGACTCTGCCTCCCAGAGGCAAAATTAACATCAGTGTGTTTGACACAAACTTTCCAAGTCCAACTAAAAAACCAAGCAGAGGTCACTAAGTACCGAAGCTAAAATGGCATCACTCGGGAAGAGAAATTCTAGAGCGTTCCTTGCCCCAGCTGGCCACCACTGAGGAGACAATCATGTGAGATCTCATCTGCATCATGGAACAGGAACAACTTCTCTTCTCCGAGATGTTCAAGAACACCAAGGCAATAACAGTTCAGGATCATTCCTTTGCTGACACAAGACTTGCAATCATATTGCCAATCCTAACCCTGTAAGACCTGACTACTTTTTCCACCTTGTAAGCCATCGAGCAAGTCATGGAAAGTGAGAATGGTCTTCAGAGTGTTATGTAACACCTTTGCAGAGACTTGGAGAAATGACAACAGGGAATGGCCCTTCAGCTTCCAATGATGTTACAGACAAAAGATCCTCTCCTGCCCATCCCACCCAGACACTTTCCAGTTACCACACCTTCATAAACCCACAAAACCACCACTCTGGAGAAGTTCATTGCTGTCCTCGGAGGAATATGTCAAGATACCATTGGTAGGGGCTAGGGCTGTAGCTCAGTGGTACAGCACTTGCCTCACATGTGTGAGGCACTGGGTTCAATCCTCAGCATCACATAAAAATTAATTAATTAATTAACTAATTAAAATAAAGGTATTGTGTCCATCTACAACTAAAAATATATATTTTTTTTAAAAAAGATGCCATTGGTGTTGGCTGAAATTAAACTCCATTTTTCAAATCATTATTCCCATTTTCTGGGATGTATTTGGAAAAAAAATTTATCAGTTATTCACCCACTCTTAGTAGATAATAAAATTTACAAACTATATTCATATGATTATTCTTTTCTTTAAACTTCCCTTGAATGTCTGGGGATTTTGTGCATTGTTATAAACAAACAAGCACAGGGCCCAATCCGCTTCTGCGGCTCTCTAGTACACTTAAAGCTATTCTCCTACCTAAAAATTAGGTTGCCATGGAAATGAGTTTTGCACCATTAATTCAAGTAAAGGTGGGAATTCCATTCAAAGAAATTACATAATTTGTGATATGCATAGCAATTATTATATAACACAGACTCTTAAGTACACAAGGTTTTAACCAACACTCAAAAGGGTCCACTGGCCAGGCACAGTGGCACACTCCTACAATCCCAGCAGCCCAGGAGGTTAAGACAGGAGGATCAAGAACTCACGTGAGGCACTAAGCAACTCAGCAAGATCCTGTCTCTAAAAAGGGCTAGGCATGCAGCTCAGTGGTCATGTGCCCCTTGGTTCAGTCCCCGCTATCTCCCCCCAAACAAAAATCCACTGGCCACCCCCCAAAAAGAGAAACACTTGATCAGAAAATTTCACAGCCAAAGACCATGTTCCAAGTACTTTTATACGAATGCCAGAAGGACAACTAGGTTCACCATGGCCCCTGATGTATAAAAAAACAATCAAGTTCTCTGTTCAACAGGTTCTTTCAGCCTGGCACAATGGCACACACCTATAACCCCAGCGACCTGGGAGGCTGAGGAAGAAGGATCACAATTTAACAAACCCTATCTCAAAGTGAAAAATAAAAAGGACTGGGGATATAGCTCAGTGGTAGAGCACCACCCAGGACCACAAAAAAAAAAAAAAAAGTTCTTTCATCCCAACAACCAATTTAGTTAAACCCAATCTTTGCCAAGGAACCAATGAACCTTCAAAGAATCCTGAGGTCCCTACTCCCCTCTGGAACTCTTTATCATAGCAAATCAGGTATAAGATATCTGAAAATTTCCAGTAGTTTCTAACATAAATTGTTTTTTGCAACTTCCCAGTGTTTCTTCAATAGCTTCAGGTATCTGTCCAACTCCCTTCTCATCAACAAGGGGGGTCTTACCGGGATCTCCCTCCAAAGCAGTTTGTGCTGGGGGGTTGGTGCCGGTTCTCTGAAGCTACAGTTGTCCCACTGGATTCTCTTGAAGGTGGCTGTGATCCTAGAAAGGGGATCAATCAAAGAAAAAGATGGCAACATTGAGAAGCTCAACCCGTTTGAAAGTTGGCTACCAGGCACAGAACTCCCCTGTATTAGTCACCCACATGATGGAACATGGACATGGTGCCTGTTGTAGCCACTGGCACAAGAAATAATAGGGACAATTATGTGAGATCTTATCTGAGACATGGAACAGGAACACCTTTTCTTCTCCAAAACATTCAAGAATACCCAAGCTAATAACAGGCAGATGCCTTCTAAATTAAGTGAACTTCAACCTCACAAGCTGACAGAGAACAGATGGTAAGCATGCAAAGTGGGGGCAAACAATGGGGGCGTTTCTCCAGAGTGCAACCAGAGAGTTTTTAAAGCTGAATCAGACCATGACACTCTTCTACTGAAAGCCCTTCAGGAGCTTTCTGCCTCTCGGAAGGGGGTTCAACACCCCTACCATGGGCTCTAGGCTGCATGACCTGAGTGGACCTGCCTCTCCAGCCTCACCTCCACCACCGTCCGTGCTTCTCAGGTCCAGTCACCCTGGCACCTCTGTTCCCATCACAGGTTCAGCCATGCATTTTCCCCATGCCCCTTCCCCACGCCCCCAGCTTGGTCTGTCTAAGCTTCTCATCTTCTGGATTTCAACTTCCTCAAGGAAACTTCCCTGATCCCCCAGCTTAGATGAGATCCCCCAGAGCAGAGGAATCTCATACTATTCTGTGCCTTCTCGTCCACAGCTTCTGACAGGTAATTATTTACATATTTATTCATTTTACATCTAACTTCCCAAACAAGTAGACTATAAACTTCAAAAGAGTGGAAAAAATATGAATTTTGCCCATTATCATCTGGCTAGCACCTGGACTAAGACGTAGTATACATCTGTGCTCAATTATGTATTTCTGTGTTAAAGAAGTGACTGATACATGGTTTTTTCTCCATGCACCAAAAGTGCCCAAAGTACTGCTCAGCCCAGTGGAAGAATTCTTGCCAGCAGCCAAGGTCCAGCCAACCACTGAGATTCGTCTAATGGCCCTTGAATTAGAATTCAAATTTCACCCCTTTAAAGGTACAGAACACCTCTCTGGGGCCCTTAAAAGTACCACAGTTACGTCACATTTAACAAAAGATTTATTGAGAAAAATTATGGAGAAATTCAACCCATATCAGACCTCAGACTTCATTAAATAATTTCCTGCTAGATCCAAAGGTGACCAATTTCAGATTAGAGAAAAAGAAATAAACTACCAACATTTAGGACAGGTGGCGGGGAACGCTCTTCGGTTTTCCTATGCTGGCCTGTCTTTTGCTAGTGTGCATCTCTACAGGGCACACAGTCCCCTCCCCAGCTAACACCATCTCATAAAAACACCCTTAACGTCTCCAGGGATTTAACAGTATTTGGGAGAAGAAAAATGGACCAAACTCACTTTCACTAAAGATGTTTTATTTTCCAAAGTCCATGTGGAATTAAAAGATGTTTTTCTCTGCTCTCAATCCAAACAATAACACAAAGATGTGACATTTATTTTGGTCCTTGATCAGAAAGCAGTCCTTGAAAAATCATGTCGTGATTTTGAACTGGGAGGCTATGAAGAGTCTGGGCCAGCTGTGAGCCAGGACTGGTTAAGCAGTTCCCAAACCAAGACGTCTGGTGGTGAACCCAGCTCTCAGCATCTCCTGCCCCCTGCCCGGCCCGCCCTGTCCCGGCACAGCCCTGGGGAGCAGGGCGGCACTCACCGTCTGTCACGGCACTGCCATTAGGCACATTTCCCAAATCAACAGTCGGCCCGTCCAGGAAAATTGTCAGCTCTCCGCCTGAGACAACACTGCCTTTGTTCTCCGTCTGCAGGTTCAGAGTCAGCTGCGTGTTCTCCACTGTTGGGTACAAAATGCAACATGGATGGACTAAATCAAGTGCACCTTGAATTATGATTCTGTGTATCAGAACCTTCCACTTGGCCTACTCTGGCTTCCCTAGCAACGTTTTCCCTCGTCTTCAAATCTGTCTCGTGGAAGGAAAAATAAAGAGCGAGAAGGAACCTGCCTATGGTAATCGTGGTTCCATTAAGCTGGTGGGGAAACAGTTTTCTTTTTTTTTTCCTAAACATTTTCTATCACTAGGTTAACTACACAATTTCTACATGACTGATTTGTTTGCATATAGTTGCAGGACTGTGAGGGGAGAACAGGGATATTGATGGTCTGCTGAGGAGGAAACTGATTGCAAGGAGCATCCCACTACCCATAGAAGAACGAAGGGAAGAGAAACAGGCCAGACCCTAAGGAAACTTCAGCAAGAGACGTCTTTAGAGGCTTACTCTTTTCTCTTTTGTGATAAAAGATGGGGGTTTTTGGTCTTGTTTTGTTCCGTTTTATTGGTGATGGGGAGCAATCCTAGGCCTCATGCATGCTAAGCACATGCTCAATCACTAGGCTACACCCCCAGCCCCAAATGTTTCTAAAATTTTTAATCCTGCTGGGCATGATGATGCATGCCTGTAATCCCAGCTAATCAGGAGGCTGATAAAGGAGGATTGCAAATTCAAGGCCAGCCTCAGCATCACAGTAAAACCCTTTTTCAAAATCCAAACAAACAAAATAACATTTGGAATATAGAGGACATTTTTAAAACAATAAAAGCTCAATACAAACAAGTCAGTGTCATCAATCCTATGAGGAGAGCGAGACCAGCCAACTATGAGACCAGGTAAGAAGCAGTTTGGTCACCCAGCCCCTAGGCTACTAGGCAGAATCAGCCCTGGGGGCAAATAAAAAAAAAAGATGGGTAATCATGGCAGAAAAATGGAACAAAAAGAAGCAGCAGAAGCACTAACCCTAGGCGGACTAGAAATTGCTGCACACACCCCTAAAGCCACACCACCAGGCCTGGCACACTGAAAAGCTTCCATCCAGATAAATATTCTGTCCACACTGAACACTTCAGTTCTGTTCAGTGGAATCCGGTCAGGAGCTGTAACCTCCAAAAGCAGCAGCTTCAGCTCTCCATGGGCCTACAGCCCCACCACTCCTGCCCACGCTTTACTAAACCGATGGAAGAAAGTGCCACACCCTGGAACCTTCCTCCTTGCCCACCCTGCACCCAATCCACCACTTCCTTTCATTTCCTAGTTGATACTGTACTATTACAATCTAACTTACTGTTTTCCAGAACAAGGCTCAGTTTGTCTACGTAAGTGTTTCTACAAACATAAAGGTGAATTTGAGCACTTTCCAAGGATAAACACCCCCCACCAAGAAATAATAGAACAAAAAGTCAGTTTCAATTCTAAAAAGCAGATATTACCTTAAGAACTTAGCAAAAAAGTCTGAATCAATTTAAGGATCTCTTACAGAATATAGGAATCAGTTACCTTGCAGGCTCTGGGCTTTCCTAATATTTCCTACCATCCCTTCATCTCTCTTTCCTCTATTGATCTCTCCAATTCTTCTTTGCATGTGCTATTTTCAGACAGTTGGGGCCAAGGGCCTGGTAAGTTCTAAATGTTTCTATGAAATAACACTTGTACCTTAGAAACCAGTTCTTTCTAGAGTCAAAAAGAGGCTTTCACCACCAGCCCCACTTCATGAATGTGAGTGCACCATCTTGGCAGAGGAGCCTAAGGCCCCAGGCGAGCCCTTGGGTGACTGCAGCTCAGTCCACATGTCACTGCAATTTGGTGTGCAAGATCCCAGGCCAGGCCACACTGCTGAGTTGCTGCCAAATCCTGAATCACTGAAACTATGCAATGGTAAGTATGTGTGTGTTTATTTATTTATTAAAGTCAGGGAGTGTCTCCCCACTCCTATCCCCAGGCACAATCCAGCACCTAAGTCTCTAGCAACTCAGCAGGAGCGCAGAGTGGGCAGGCACAGTCAGGCCCCATGGTTCCAGTCTCAGTGCTACCTACCACTAAAGAACTCAGTAGCAATTAGCAAAGTACTCAACTTGAGCATTGATTTCCCTGCCTGCACCTTCTGCAGAAGACACAGGTCGAGAACTTAGCAGCACCTGGTAATCTGCTAATATGCTGCCATCCTCATCATTTGATTTCCCTTGGTCTAACTTAGCATTCCTTGCATGGTCACTCTAGCCCTTTCTCAGACTTTTTTAAGTTATAACAACAAACTCCACAAAATCTTCCAAGGTAAGCCACATAACTACCAAAGGACAAACTGTCTTGTCTTATTCCTAGAACACCTCCCAAAGACACCCAGCCTTTTGGATTCAACAGTACCACTGTTGGAACTGTGTTGATATAAACATTCTAGAAAGGCTCCCTGGATTCTCCCCCTGACATCCCAAAGCCCATCAATTTGTAAATGGAATATGAGCATGTTATCCTCCTTCCTGGAGGGATGATAATGTTTAATGGAAAGGTAGAGGAACAAAAGGCCCAAGCTACTAATTCTGCCCTCCATAATGATCACACTGCCATGGTTCTCTAAAATCACAGATGTAACTTGAATTTTTCTCTCCGTGGTCTCATCTTAAAGTTCTAATCCAGCTCTTCTGTCAAGTTTATCCACTAATGTCTTCAGCAGAGTCATATTCTTACAGGCTCAAAAGTTACCTTATAGCACTTTTAGTCACATTTTACCTTCCAAATCAGCTGGTGAGAGAAGTGGGGTTTGTTTTTTGTTTCTCTGTGTGTGTGTGTGTATGTGTGTGTGTGTGTGCACATGCGTGCACAAGCACGTGTGTTTTCCTTTAAATTAAGTTTTTGAGAACATAATCCTCCACTATTATACTACAAAGAGAGCCCTCTGGTCATATCATAACATAAGCAGGTGATCAAGTTTAGTGTCACCAAAAAACCCTGATGCCACAGGTTTCCTGAGGGGATTCAGTATGAAGTACACAAGGTCACTTTTTTTTTTTTTTAATTATTTTATTGTTGGTTGTTCAAAACATTACATAGTTCTTAATATACCATATTTCACACACAAGGTCACTTTTAAAGTTCTCTTACTAAAAGCATTTAACCTGAATCTAATCAAGCCTCTAAACCTACTTTCCAGTTCACATGAACTAAAGGTTAGAGAAACAGTTTGAATGATACCACAAGACAACCAGACAAATCCAGAATATGGGACATCTGTCAGATAACTCTCCTGGACTCTTTAAATGAACAAAATAAAGATCCACCAACAACTAAAAAAACTTATAACAAAAAGAAAGAAAGAAAACAAATACTATTTATGAATTTGTATTAAACCTTAGTTTAAAAAAAATTCTTCGGATAATTAAATAAATTTTCAAACAGACTAGATATTATTAGATGGTTCCTGAAGTTACTATTACTTTTCTTAGGTTTGACAGTAGCTCTATGATTTTAAATAAGAACATCCTTATTCTTGGGAGATGCCAAGTGGATTATGAGGATACCCACACTTATTCTCCAAGAGAATAGGCTGAAGATATTAGAAGTGAAGTGTCATGGAATTTTCAATTTATCTTCAAATGGTTCACAGGGGAAAATGCACACAGCCCCACACTCACACATACCAATACCAGATGTGGTAAAACGTCAACTGTGGGATCTAGGTGGAGGGCATTTGGATGGTCGTTGTATCACTCTTTGAAATCTCTGTATGTTTGCAAATTTTATAATAAATGGTTGCAAATTTTATAATAAAGGGTTGGAAAGAAGAACTTTTTTTTAAATTGGCAAGAATATTTAAAAAATTAAACGACTAAGAACAGAACACCCTATTATTTTTTTAAAAATTAAAATAATTAAAAAAAAAAAAAAAGCCGGAGCCAGGGGAGCCCTACAATGCATAATGGGACTAAAGAAACCATTAGCTAATTGAGTGACAGACTGGAGCATACAAGCAGGCTGAAAGGCTAAGTGTGACTGGAAAACATATCCTGGAATCTTAGTTATAAATAGCCGTCTCCACCACCTCACCTCTGGGCCCTTTGGTTTCACTTCAGCCACGCTGACAACTCTACAAAGGCCCTTTTACTTCCAGTACTTGTTTCTATTACCTTTAGAGGGTATTACTCAAGAATCAAGAAACCGGTGGGGCTGGGGGTGTTTCTCAGTGGTAGAGTGAGTGCTCAGCGTGCATGAGGCCCTGGGCTCCATCTCCAGGAATGACATGAATCCTACTGTAGCACAATCACTGTAGCTGCAGGAGAAGCGAGGGTGGGGGCAGACAAGACCAGGACACCCAAGCACTGGGGTGGGGGTAGGAGGATCCATCCATGAAAGAGTGGGTAGAGTGGGGCAATTTCCACAACTAGACTTGGAGTTAGCACAAAGCTCACCCACTACTCTCAACCTTGCAGGTCCTGCTTCATCTGAATTCTAGCAGTTCACATTAGTACTGCTATTCTATAGTCACTGTGATTCAACAGAACAAGACAGACTAAAATTTGTGTTCCTGGAGTCTGTATAATCTAACTGGGAGCAAACAGACAATAAGCAATTAAAAAAAAAAAAAAAAAAAGCAACCGGTGGCACACACCCGTAATCCCAACTAAGGCTGAGGCAGAAGAATCATGAGCTCAAGCCCAGCCTGTGCAACTTAGCAAGACTCTGTCTCAAAATAAACTAAAAAGGATGTAGCCCAGTGGTAGAGCACTTGCCTAGAATGTGTGAGGCCCTGGGTTCAATCCCCAGAGAGGGAAGGAAGGGAGGAAGGGAAGGAGGGGGGCGGAGGAAGAGAGGAAGAAAGGAAGGGAGGGAGGGAGGGAGGGAGGGAACGAACCATAATCTGCCAGAAGATGGCAAGTGCAGTAGGAAAAAAAAATGAAGCAGGAAAAGGGGATGGAGAGTGCTAGGGGAGACAATTTCAAGTGGAAAAGTCTCACAGGAAGGTAGCAAAGGAGCTAAGACTTAAAGCAGGACATGGGAAGGAATATAGACATCTACAGGAAGAACATCCCAGGCAGAGAGAAAAGCAAACCTGGAGGCCCATGTGAGAGCATACCTAGCCTGTCTGAGAAACGGCAGGGAGGCCAGTGTGCCTGGAATAGAGTGAGGGAAGAGGAACAGGGCAAGCGGTGACTGAGCCCATGAATAAGAGCCTTTGTGTTTGCTGTGCATGAAATGGGGCACCCCAAGAGGGCCTGGGCAAGGAAGTGACAGGACTCCTCTGAAGCACAATCACTCTGGCTGCAGGAGAAACAAGGGCGGGAGCAGGCAAGAGCAGGGCACTGCAGTAGTCAAGGCGAGAGCAAATGGCGGCCTGGACTGAGGCAATGGCAGTGTATTCCAGGAACACAGTGTCTAAGAAAACTTGGCTTTGCCTTCTTCTCTGGCACAGGTTAGTAGAGACCCACAATTCCCCACCAAGCACATCTTCAGGTCCAACAGCCCACTAGTCTCTGGGAATCAAAGTTTCAAATTATAGGCAGGGACTCCAAAAAAGGGCCAACTGAGAGCATGGTTGGAGGAAGTCAGATTTGATTTTGGCAAAATGGAACATATGTAATAAAAATATTCCGCTGGCAAGAGACTGCAGTTCCACCAAGAAAGCCAAAGGCCTGGGCTCACGCTAACTTCAGTAGTCAGCAAACATTCTTCAGTTAAGCACTGCACCTTTCTGTTCTAAATGCAAACCAACTACCAATACTTTGTGATGCTACCTCATGGAGGCTGACAGACAGCAATAGGCTGGGAGAAAGAATCTGGGTAATCTCAGGGCCATGTCAGAGAACCCTGGATTAGCCAGCACATCAAAAGCAACAACCAGACACCAGCTGCCTCCTGGTAGAAATGCACACCACACCAAGATGAAGACCAAAGAACAGATCAAGTCTCTAAATCCACCATGAGTTTACAGAAGCACAGAGGCTCCACCCAGGGGCACACTGAACCACACTTCAGGGACACAAACAGCAAAAACTCAGAGTGTGGGAAACTGTCCTGTTTATTCAACAATGAACTACAAGGGGTAAAATGAGGAAGGGGACACTTGGGTAAAAGAGACATAAGTGACAGTGATCTCGTTTAGATCCCGACTACAGATTGGACCAATCACAGAAAAGAAATTTTCAAAAGACAATTGGAGAAACACAAAAAGTGGCTAGATAGTTGACAAGATTAAATAACTACCATTTTTTTAAAGATATGAAACTAGCATTAAGGTTAGGATTTTTTTGCAGCGCTAGGGATCAAACCCAGTGCCAGGCAAACCCTCTATCCCAGCATAAGATCATGATTTTTTAAAAAATATTTATTTATTTAGTTTTCGGCGCACACAACATCTTTGTTTGTATGTGGTGCTGAGGATCAAACCCGGGCTGCACGCATGCCAGGCAAGCGCGCTACCTCTTGAGCCACATCCCCAGCCCAGATCATGATTTTTAAGAGTCCTTATATTTGGAGATACATACTGAAATATTCCTAGATGAAATATATCTGGGATTTACAAAATTAACCCAGTTGGGCAAGAGCCACTGTTGAGCTGGGTGGGAGGGCCACAAGATTCTGCTGACTATTTGCACATTTTCTGTTTATAATGCCCTCCCCACAACCCACACACCCAACACACCAACATCAAGGTCAGGCTAACTAGAAAGCTCACAAGAATCCAACGGTACATAGGTGGCTTAAAATACAGAAAAGGTAGAAAATAAGGGTTGGGGATGTAGCTTAGTAGCCGAGTGCCTGCCTAGCACACTCAAGGCCCTTAGTTTGGTTCTCAGTCCTGAAAAGAAACAAAAAAGGTAGAAAATATTTGGAAAATTACTCCTACTCTTTTTTTCCCTCACTTCAGAACCTCACATTTGCAAGTGGCTTCAGGTTAATAATTTCCTATTGCAAAGAGTTGGTACATGCAACAAGGATGAGTAATATTTTTCTGAAAGTTACTTTTTCCCTTTCTTGACTTAGACTTTTTAACATGTTGTCTGCATATGGTACTAATAAATATAGATAAATAGGGCATGAAAGTTGCCATCCTTCTTCCAACAAAGAAAAGATCTACATAAACTGTAACTGCCAAATCCTGCTACTATAATTCAATTCCATTATTAAATCCAGAACTTTTGCCTAGACAGTTTCACAGTAGTGGTTTTTGTCGTTTTTTGGTTTTTTTTTTTAATATTTATTTTTTAGTTTTAGGTGGACACAATATCTTTATTTCACATTTACGTGGTTCTAAGGATTGAACCCAGTGCCTCGTGCATGCTAGGCAAGCACTCTACTACTGGGCCACAACCCCAGCCCAGTTTCACAGTAGTGTATAAAACAACTTTCCAGTTTAGGGGCTTTTATCATTATCACAGTCTCTCCCACTCTCATGCCAACAAAATGTATGTGCGTGTTCACAGGGCTTTTATTGTTTGTTTTTGTTTTGTAGTGCTGGGGATCAAGCCCAGGGCCACATGCATGGTAGGCAAGGGCTCCACCACTGAGCTATACCCCTACACCCTAATATACTTATTTATTTTTTAAAAGGAAATATTGATCCTATGCAGGACACAATAGCACACACCTATAATCCCAATGGCTTGGGAGGCTGAGGCAGGAGGATTGCAAGTTCAAAGTCAGCCTCAGCAACTTATCAAGACCTTGTCTCTAAATAAAGTATCAAAAAGGGCTGGGGATCTGGCACAGTGTTTAAGTACCCCTGGTTTCAATCCCTGGTACAAAAAAAAAAAAAAAAAAAGGAAAAAAAACTTTTTTTTACTAACTCAGAATGCAAATGTAAGGACTAACTTGGAAATCTGAGATAAATGAAATGACACAACAATAGGATATGGTGGAGTGTGGTGACACTCACCTGTAATCCCAGCCACTCAGGAGACTGAGGCAGTAGGATCACAAGTGCAAACTCAGCCTCAGGAACTTAGTAAGACCTTAAGGTTTTAAGCACCCCTGGTCCAATTTCCATTACCAAAAAAAAAAAAAGTAGGATTCAGGGAACTGGGGCTGGGGCTCAGTGGTAGAGCCCTTGCCTAGCATGTGGGAGGCACTGATTCAATTCTCAGCACCACATACAAATAAATAAATAAAGGTCCATCAACAACTAAAAACAAATATTTTTTTAAAAAAGTAGGATACACTTAGGGGAGACAAAGTATTTGAGGATTAAGAGTCTCTGAAGCCTGATGAAGATGGGATTGATTTGGCCTTAATAGAGCTGCTCAGTGGAACCAGCCTCCTCCCTTCTGCTTCCCTCGGCCCTCATCCCACAGGCCCACCAAAAGAAAGTGAAAATAAGCAGAGCATTCATTAACAGCTCAGTGTTCATTCTACAAATAACTGAGAAACACTGGTGCACACAGGAAGGGAACCAGAGGAAATTCCAGAAGGGCAGAGAGTAAATGGTCTCCTTTCCACTCCCTGGTTCTCCATAACTCAGACACACACAGGCTGGAGTCTACCCAGGTTGAAAGAGACTGCTCTTTCACATCCCCTTGCAGTAAAGGAAGTCGAGGCTTCCAGGATTTACCTTTACGAGGTCTCTCTGGCTTCCAAGCAAAGCCAGAGCCTAACAAGTGAAGTCTTTCCTACCAAACTGCAATCAGCTTGTAAACACTGGCATTCTTGTTGCAGTAACAAGGATCACTCTGCTTCGCCCACATCCCCTCCGGCCCTGACACTCATGCCTTGCTTGGTGGGGTCTTCCTAGGACAGAGTAGGTAAGGAAGAGTGTAGCTTGGTCTTGAAACCTCTTCTTTCTGCTCCTACTGAGTGTCCATACTTTTTCCGTGTCTAATGTACAGTTTTGGTCTACTGAGGATTGCAATAACTCTTCTAGAGAAAATAATCTTCATTTTACAAAGCCAATTTCTAGACTTCTCTTGTTCATTTACTTGAGAAACATTTATCAGGCACCCACTATCTACCAGACACAGCTAGAAGCTGGATTATAATGGAGAAAGAAAACCGACATGGTAACGCCCCTGGGTTAAATTTCCAGTACACAAAAAAGAAAAGAGACATGATCCTTGCTTTTTAGAATCTCATGATTCAGTAGAAGAAGCACAAGTAACTCTACATGATCTCACATATGTATAGTTGCAACTATGAGAAAAGGTTTCCAGCAGAGAATATACGGTGCCACAAGCAGCTGGGCACTTGGCCTGGTTGGTCCATCAGGATACATTCCCCAAGAACCCAAGTACAACGCACTATGAGCTGAAGTTTCATGCAGACACCTAGCAGGTTGCAGGTGGGGCAGCCAGAAAGACCATTCCAGACAGAGGAAATGCCCTGTGGCACAATAAGCTGACTGCATTCAGGAAACTGAATAGAAGAGAGTGGGGCTGGGGTGGGGTGTGATCTGAATGAGGACAGCTAAATGGTGGTCAGATATTGGAGTGCCTCCTGGGACAGCCATGTTAAAGAATTTTTCTCTATCCTCAGAGTAACCTATGGAACTTAAAGAGTTTTTAATCAAGGCCTGATAAGATCTGCTTTACATTTTCAAAAATCATTCTGTCTGCAGTGTAGAAAACAGCTGAAGGGAACGAAGGGAACAGACAGTGCAGAAAGAAAGCCTCAGATGAAAACGTGAGGGACAGGGAAAGCATGCAGGGAGAGATGAAAGGTAGGCAGGTTTGCAAAGATCAGAAATGAAGGATCTGAAATGAAGTTAGAAAGGGGGCCTGGGCAAGAGGGGCAGAGGTTCTCAAAGACAACTCCTGGCTCTGAAACTGACCTTTCTGGACAAATAGAGGGCCTGTGCCTTGAAATATCGAATACTGGAAGAGGACTAAGTCTCAGGAGAAGGTGATAACTTCAAATTGGATACTGGCTGGACACGTTGAGATGCTTCTAATATATCCAAAAAGAGATACCAAGAGAGTCATCAGCTACATGGAAGCAGGGCTCAGACAGAGGACAAAGTTAGAGATCAAATCTGGGGTCATCTGCACACGGTAGTCATACAGAGAGAAGGAGTGGATGAGGGGGAGATCATGGAAGAGGACAAAATGGTAGGAAACTGTCACTTTTAACAGTCAAATTACCTTGCAAGGGACAGAGAGAAGAATACCTGGAGAAGTAGGAGGAGAGAATCAGGAATGAGTCCAAGGTGGGCAGTCCCAAGCACAGAGGGGGAGCTGGCCCCTTGATAAGAAGAAGATGGACAATACCCTCCTCCAGCAAGACAGAAGGAGCATAGATGAGGCTCCCACATCCTCACTTTGGTACAGACAGGCCCAACAATCTTGGTCATCCTTGTTTCTTTTGATTTAAGGTCAGAAAGTTAAGAGCAAAAGCCCACAAAGCTATACAAGTTTTCCTTTACTTAAAAAAAAAAAAAATGCACAGACATCCACACTTCAGAAATGACTCTTTATCCATCCAATAAGATAACAGACAAAGAGTCTCCAGAGCCATCTGAGGATCCCTGAAAGACAGAATCAAAGGCTTCATCTTAAACCTGTTTGTGAAGCTGTAGCATATTTTAAATTTCTAAAAAGTGATTTATGGGAAATAAACACAGATCTTGGAAAGGTAAGTCTTTAGACTAAACCTTGAGTTCACATCAACTACCTTTCCTCCTCATTAGCGCCCCTCTGCCCCAAGGGGAAGGACAGGCCTCCTCAAGCCATTAATCTCCATTCCCAGGCCAGCCAGCTTTCACAGATCATTCATCTCTGCCCTCAGGGAACCTCAGCAACCACAACCACCTCTCCCAGTTGCCCAGGATCAAAGCCATGTTTATAAACACGGTAGAGGCAGGCTTACAAAGAACAAACCTCCTTTTAAAAGTTTCTTACACAGCAAAATGTACAAGCTCTCCTAGAAAATTACTTTTATGGTTAAAATTCTGCTTTTAAAACATTCCCCTTTTTAAAAACTAGCTTTTTAGAAATTCAAATTTCAGATGCATGACATATTTTTGCCCCAATTAAGATTTGAATTAACGATTTTAAAGAGTACAAATAACAAGGGAAATTATTCAAACTACAATGTTAAGTTAAAAGAAATGATGTTATAGGATGAACCTGTTATTCAAACCATGTAAAAACAAGTAGGTCAAGGACAAAGAAATAAAGGAACTAAGGAGGAAAGTTGTTTTTTCAAGAGTAAGATAAGGAATAGAGGTTTTATTTTTTTTTCAATTCCCATTAATTGCATAGTGCATACAATTTTTCATTGTTGTTGTTGTTTTTGTTTTTTGTGTTTTTTTCTTTTTACAATTTCCTTTTTAGTTAGAGATGTATATGGAAGTGCCAGCAAGTGACAGTGATGTCTAAGGTATTATTTCAAATACTCCTCAAAACAGTGAGGCCTAAGATGAAAAGCAACTGAGCATGCGGTGATCATCATCACAGCTGGGTAATAGATCCAGGATGATCGGTGCAATACACAGATATCTCTATTTGAACTTATGTTTGAAATTTTCCTAAAGATTTTAAAAACATTTCCCATTTATTCTATACAATATTATTAAACAATAAATAAAATTAACTGAAAAAATAACAATATCCTATAATAAGAAATCCAGAAAATACAGAAAGGTAAAAGATTACACACATTCCAAATCCCTTCCCCACAGGATCATGCACTTTTCAACAACTTTGTATAAAGTCACTGTACCTGCAAATGCTAACAGAAATGCACACATTAAAAAATACTACAGGGGGCTGGGGATGTGGCTCAAGCGGTAGCGCGCTCGCCTGGCATGCGTGCAGCCCGGGTTCGATCCTCAGCACCACATACCAACAAAGATGTTGTGTCCGCCGAAAACTAAAATAAATAAATAAATATTAAAAAATTCTCTCTCTCTTAAAAAAAAATACTACAGGTGCGATAAAATATACACTATATAAAAAGAAAAAAAATGCAGGTGCGAGAGCCAGTGCAGTGGCACATGTCTGAAATTTCAGCAGCCTGAAATTTCAGGGGAGGCTGAGGCAGGAGGATCATAAGTTCAAAGCCAGTCTCAGCAACTTAGCAAGAGCCAGTCTCAAAATAAAATTTAAAAAATAATAAAAAGGGCTGGGGATATGGCTCAGTGGTTAAATACCATGGGTTTAATCCCCTAGTACCAAAAAAAAAAAAAAAAATCTGTGAAATTGAGCTCATCCAAGACAAAAATGTTCTACCCCTGATTCTTCACTTGATGTAGTCTATGAATCTTCTAAAATGTTAATGCAATCTATTGGCTGAGGCGAGTTTGGGGACCAAGACTGAGTGTTCAAGACTCATTTAGCCATTCCTGTAGTGTGCACTCCTCCAAGAGAATGAATTCATATAATACATGATAATGTGCGTTTACATACATAAATAAACATTAATTAAGAGAGAGAAGGAAGGAAGGGGAGGGAGGGAAGAAGACACACATCACATTCCAAGAAACTATGCCTTACCAGCCTGTATTTGATGAATAGCAGCTCCCAGGCCAGGCTTGGCACTGAAGTGAAAATCCCTACAGTACCTAACTGTGGCACTCTCATTCTGGTCCAAGATCCCCTTCCCTCTGTTATCAAAGTAATTCTCCTATTCTATGAAAACTATTCCAATTGCTAGATTGAAAAAGATAAAAAAAATTCAAACACTTCATGGAGATAAATAAGGTTTGATCTTTATACTACTATTCCAGCTGTTTCTACCTTCCCACCACCCCTGGGGAGAATCTAGGGAGACTGGAATAGACAATCTGGAGGGAACAGCTCTCTGGGCATAGAGCAGAGGCCTAAAAACCAGAGAAAATATCTCAGTGTTATTTTTTTGTCCAAGGGAAGGAAACAGCTCATATCCAGGCAACAGACTCATTTTCCTACCACCAATTCAAGGACATTTTTCATGCCTGTATCATTTGTCAGTTTAGAACCTGAAGGCTAGCTACATGCCTCATGAGAAAGCCTGGTCCTCCATGAGGCAGGCCCAAGAGGAACAGAAAACATTTCTATGACTGAACAAACAATACAGTCCTATCCCAACAATCACCACAGAAGTTTCCCAAGTCTTCCTTAGTTGACTTAACCTCCAGGCCTGCACTGTCCCACCTGGAGGCTACCAGCCACATGAGGCTACTGAGCATTTGAAAGGCGGCTACTCTGGATTGAGATGTGGTGTGAGTGTAAAGAACAAATCAGATTTCAAAGATCTGATATCTCCCCCAAAACTAAAATACAATCAAAATTTTAAAACTTTCACTGAGGTATGTTAAAAGGATAACATTTTGTATATATGGAACTAAGTAAGATATATTAATAAAATTAGTAATATATGATGTGTGTGTGTGTATATACATACAAGTGCTTTTGTTTTACTTTTTTTTTAATGTGGCTGCTAGCAAATTTTAAGTTACATATGTGGCTTGCATTTAGTTTCCCCAGATCTGGTGCCTGCCCTATTCCCTGCCATATTTGGTCACTGTCTTGAGGCTCTCTCACTCACCCTGCCTGGCCCTCCAGCCTTCTCTGCTCATTCCCACCTCAAAGCTTCCCACACCCTGTCCTTCAGCCTGGAAGGCTTTCTCTTGTTCCCTGGGGCAATTTCTTCTCACCCTTCTGGTGTCCGGAGTCACTTCCTCTGGAAATGATGCACAACATTCCTCCCCCAGGCTAGGGGAAGTCCCTGGGATGGTTCCCAGAGGACCCAGTACTTTCTCCCCCATCTGCCCAGATGGATCTGCCTGCACTATTAGTCTGCTTCCTCTCTGGACTCTTAATTTCAAGAGGACAGTGGTGTCCTCTGCTTCGTCCACAGCTTCGACACTAGCACCTGGCTCAGCACACGGAGAGTTACCTGTGAGTGCTGACAGACCTCAGGCCCTTCCCTCACCAGGCAGGACTCACAATCCTAAGAACATGTTCTGCAGGGATAAAGGAAATTTCCTCTCACACAACACCCTGACCCAACACTGAGAACTTCTTAAGTCTAAGAAGGAAGAAAAAAAAGGAGGGGTTGTCTTGACCACCTACTAGGGAAAATAGAAAAGGTCCCAACGTTATCTATAGGAAGAGGAAGAGGCAGCATTCAGCGCTATGGGGGGTGAAATTGCCCTTTGTCAAATATGTGTTCCCTTGAGGCTGACTGACTTCAGAGCCAACACCCTCACAGGACTCTCAGAGGCTTCAGCGCCAACACCCTCTCAGGACACTCTAGAGGTGGCAGCCAAGCCTGGCTGTCCAGGGGAAGGCATTCCTAACAGAAAGCTTTTCTTCTTTCCTCAAATGGGGCTTCACAAAGCAGCCTCTCAGCAGGGTTTGTTTGAACATTCGTTTCAGGGCCTGTGTGTTTACTTTTTGAGACTCCTAGCTAAAAGGACCTTTCTTTCCAACAGCTCTAGGTTGACACCAAAGCCACGAAAGAAATGGACCTGGTCTGTACCTTTGAGAAGTTGGGGGGGGTGCAGGGCCAGGGCTGGGGACTGCTTTTGGCTTCCTCAGGAACTCTTTGAGGTTCCCACCTGGGCTTATCTGCCTGAGGTGCAGGATGACGGGCAGCAATACACAGAGGGCTTTTCAGAGACCATTAATGACAAGCTTAAATCCCAGAGCCTGGCATCTGGTACCGGTCAAGAGAACAGTAGTCTGATATAAACGCATGCAGATGGGGGCAAAATGAAGCAAAGGCTTACATTCGGGGTCCAGGGCTGGATTTAGCCCACACTCCCCAGAGTGGGCACACAACACTCCCCTGTCCCACTCTCTGCTTCCAGGGCGAGTTAGACATGGCCACAAAGACCTCAGTCACAAGAAAAGACATTCATTCTGGCTTGCCAGAGAAGCAAGTCCATCTTCCAACTAGCCTCAGATATACACATGCTGTGCGCGTGTGCACATGCATGTGCACTAAAGCCAAGCGAAGTAGCACACAAGAATTAACAAATTCACAAAATACAAGCCCCCCATCCAAGGAGCTAATGTTCTGATTGTAGAATATAATAAATGAAAAAAATGAGCAAATTTTTATTACATGGAGGTAACTGCTAAAATGAAAATAAAGCAGGACAAGGAAAAAGGGAATGGTGGAGAGGGGTAGCCACGGTTAAGACAGAGTGGGGTCAAGGTCATAATATATCACACCATATACATGATTCCATTTGTAGGAAGTGTCCAGAAAAGGCAGATCTGTAGAGTAGTAGGGAACGGGAATGAGAATTAGCTAGAAGTGGGGACAGGGCATCTTTTTTTTTTTTTTTTTTTTTTTAAAGAGAGAGTGAGAGAGGAGAGAGAGAGAGAGAGAATTCTTTTTAATATTTATTTTTTAGTTCTCGGCGGACACAACATCTTTGTTGGTATGTGGTGCTGAGGATCGAACCCGGGCCGCACGCATGCCAGGCGAGCGCGCTACCGCTTGAGCCACATCCCCAGCCCCCAGGGCATCTTTTTTGAAGATAGAAAAGTTCACAGGTGTTAGTTTCACAACTCACTGAGTTGTATACTTTTTCAAAAAGCAGTGTGATTGAGGTTGAGGGTACAGCTCAATGGAAGAACATGTGTTTGCATATGTGAGGCCTCAGTTTCAAGGCCTAGCAGTGCAGGAAAAAAAAAAAAAGAGAGAGAGAGAGAGAGAAAGAGAGAAAAAAAAAACAGGGTGATGAAGGCCTTGATGAGATGTCATGTGAGTAGACCATCACTGAGAGTGAGGGAGCAAGCCATAAGGATGCAAGGGAAGTGCTTCAGGAAGGTGGTAAGGCCAGTCAAAGGCCCTGAGGTAAGAGAGGCCAGTGGCCAGCAAGAAGAAGGCAGAGGAGGCAGCAGGACAATCAGGGAGGGCCTGTTAGCCTGTGAAGGAAGGACTGCAACTGTCACTCAGAGTGAGAAAGGGAAGTACTGGAGAAGTGACGTCATCTGAATTGTGGTTCGGATCATTCTGGTTGCTGGCTTCACAACCACACTGTCAAGAGACAAAGGCGGAGATGGGGAGGCCTGTCAAAAGACCTCTGCAGTGACAGAGGAGAGGTGATGGTGTCTTGGACATGGGCGATACAGCAGTCAGAGTGAGAAATGATCCAATCCCAGAATACATCCTCAAGGATTGGCTCCTTTGTAGCAGAAAGTGACATCAAGGAAGACACCAAGGATTTTAGCCTAAGCTGTATAGAAAGGGTGGCCCAGATTTTAACATGTTAATTTCAGGGTACTAATCAAACATAAAAACTGTCCTGGGCTCCCAGAAGAGAGGCTCAGGCTAAGAATCAGAGGCACCCATATCGAATTTAAAGCCATGGCTTAAATTGAGGCATGTAGGCTAAGGGGACAGAAAACTAAGCCAGCTTGGAACATCGTGGTGTTTCAAGATGTGCAAAAAGGAAATTCAGCAAAGGATACTGAGTGAGATTGACCAGAAAGACAGACAGAAAACCAGTAGAGTATAGCATCCTGAAAATCAAGAGAAAAAAAAAGTATGTCAATGAGGAGGAATTAATTAGTTGTATTTATCTATAAAACAAGTAAGTTGAGCACGAGAATTGACCACTGGGTTTAGCAACATGGAGGTCACCACTGAACTGAGTACAAGCAATCGTAACACAGCCCCAATGACAAAAACCTAACTGGAGCCATCAACAAAACAGACAATAATAAATACTGACAAGGAAAAATAAACACTTTCACACTGTTAGTAGGACTGTAAATTAGTACAACCACTATGGAAATCACTATAGAGGTTCCTCAAAAGACTAGGAATGGAAGCCGGGCACGGAGGCACACACCTGTAATGCCAACAACTTGGGAGACTGAGGTAGGAAGATCGTGAGTTCAAAGACAGCCTCAGCAACTTAGCGAGGCCCTAAGCAATTCAACAAGACCCTATCTCTAACAAAATATAAAAAAAGGGCTGGGATGTGGCTCAGTGGGTAAGGGACCCTGGGTTCAAACCCTGGTACCAAAAAAAAAAAAAAGACAAGACTAGGAACGGAACCACCACATGACCCAGCTATACCACTCCTCGGTACTTGTCCTAAACAGTTTAAGTCATCACACGACAGCAATACGTGTCTGCCCATGGTTACAGCAGCTCAAGTCACAATAGCCAAATTGTGCAACCAGCCTAGGTGTCAATGTATGAAGAGATTTTTTTAAATGTGGTATATGTATACAATGCAGTTTTATTCAGCCATAAAGAATAATTATATCCTAGTATGGCAGTATGTAAAAACGTGGATGTGTAACCGATGTGATTCTGCAATCTGTATAAGGGGTAAAAATGGGAGTTCATAACCTACTTGAATCAAACGTATGAAATATCATATGTCAAGAGCTTTGTAATGTTTTGAACAACTAATAATAATTAAAAAAAAAAGAAGAATTATATCATTTGCAGGAAAATAGATGAACTTGAGAGCATTGTTAAACCAAATAAGCCAAACTCAGAAAGTCAAGGGTCATATGTTCCATTTCATATGTGGAAGCTAGAGAAGAAAAAGGAAAAGAAAGGTGGGGGTCATCTCATGAAAATCAAAAGAAGACCAGTAAAGAGACCAGAGGGAAGAAGGAGAAGAGGGAAAAGAGAAATACTGGGGAACAATACTGACCAAATTATATTGTTGTATCATGGTATACACAAATATGTAACAACAAATCCCATTATTATGGATAATAAAATGTACCCAAAAATATGGGAAAAAATTTAATTTTTATTTTTTTAACAAGAGAAGAAATTTAAAGAAATACAAATTAAAACAACAAAAGAAAATTGCTTTCACCTAACAGAATGGCAGAAGGTAAAAAAGACTGACAGTTCTCAGTGTCACTGAAGTCACAGGCACACTCATAGTGCGCATGAAAACCAGTCTAGACTTCAAAGCAGACACTAATAACCTAGAAACACACCTGCCCTCTGACCCGGAAGCTGCCTGCCTAGGAATTTGCCCTAAGAAAAGGACAGGGGCTGGGTTGTGGTTCAGCAGTAGAGCACTCTCTTAGCACATGTGAGGCCCTAGGTTCGATCCTCAGCACTACATAAAAATAAATAAATAAAATAAAGGTATTGTGTCAAACTACAACTAAAAAATAAATATTATAAAAAAGGAAAATAACAGAAGCACAAAGGTATCTTTACAAGAATTCAACAAAAAGTGTTGCTTAGAATAATAAGTAGAAAAGGCTGTGGTTAAACTGTGGGTACATTCTTACAAAAACAAAAACTATTATTGCAGCATTAAAATGATCTAGGGGGTTGGGATTGTGGTTTAGTGGCAGGGTGCTTTCCTAGCATGTGTGAGACACTGGGTTCAATTCTCAGCACCATGTATCAATAAATAAAATAAAGGTCCATTGACAACTGAAAAAAAGACCTAGGGGCTGGGGTTGTAGCTCAGTAGTAGTGCATTTTCCTGTCACATGTGAGGCACTCAGTTCAACCTCAGCACCATAAAAAAATAAAACAAAGGTATTATGTCCATCTACAACTAAAAAAAAAAAAACCTTAAAAAAAAAAATGACCTCGTTTCCATGATGTGGAAACAGGGTAGGAAAAAGTTACAAAGCAATATGTATAACAAGTTCCCTTTGGGGATTGGGGGGCATACATATACACCAACATGATTATATGAAAAAAATAATCTTAACAAATCTTTAACAAATTATGAATAGGTGTAAGACTGAATTTCAGAATTTCAGGTTATTTTAACTTCCCCTTCACTGGAAGGCAGCATGTATAGAGGTTCTGGGCACGGCTCTGGCATTAGGAGGCCCTAGTTAAATCCCAGCTCTGCAACCCAACAGCATGGTCCCAGGCAAGCTATCTAACTATTCTGTTTCCTCAACAAGGGGGATAGCAACAGATCTCCCTCATAGTATGGAGGACATTAAATGAGTACATGTTCAGACAGTCCCCAATTTATGTTGCCTCAGACTGGGACTTTTCAACTTTACTGCGGTGGGAGAGTGATACATACGCAGTAGAAATCATATTTTAAATTTTGAATTGGGATCTTTTCCTAGGCTAGTGACATGTGGTCCAATCTTCTTTCAAGATCTTGGGCAGGAATGAGAACCACAGCTGCAAGTCAGCCACCAGATCACAAGGGGAACGACATATCAGTATACTGCTTAGAATTAAATGCATTTTCAATTTACGACATTTTCAACTGAACGATGGATTTATCCAGACATAATTCCATAAATCAAGGAGAACCTGCATGTGTATGTATATACAAATTTTTACACAAACAAATACACAGAGGGAGGAAATTCAAAACAATGTCTGATACACACTAAGCGCTCAAAATATTTTCGTTTCCTTTTTTATAATAAGCATGAAATAATAATAAAAAATACCAATGATATTTTTAATTTTAGATGTATTGCTTTTTACTTTTTATATTTCTCCTGCATTTTATTTAAATTGTAGTAAAACATACATGACCAAATTTTATATTCCTTTTATGATCTGAAAAAAATACTAATAATCTTCAGTTTCGGGAACAAGAAAGCAACTCTCAGAATCTAATATTGTGAGTATTTCTTGAGTTTGAAATAGTTGGTCGCAGTGGCTTACCAGGTTCATAAAAACAACTAACTGGCTATGCAGGATTGGTTTAGCCATTTCTACCACACAGCCTACTCAAGGCACTGTGGTCTGTAGTTATGTCCTAAATGACCTCCCTACCAGCTTACAGAATCATACTGCCTTTCTCCTCTGTCCCTTGACCTCCCTG
Source organism: Spermophilus citellus (assembly GCF_964194105.1). NCBI lineage: Eukaryota > Metazoa > Chordata > Mammalia > Rodentia > Sciuridae > Spermophilus > Spermophilus citellus. The sequence continues at coordinate 54,169,518 of NC_138200.1, read as the reverse complement.
TATATAGTTACCCATTCCCTCAAATCTACCACCCTCAGTTTAAGAAATGAACAATTTTTCAAATTGAAATTTGAAGTCATTTTTAACTGAATGAAAATTTTTAAAAATTTTTCTCTCTTCTCCCTCTGAATCAAGTTCCAAGGTTCAGTAGTTTTATTTCTCTTTTAGTTGAAAAGGCAGAAAAACAGTACTGTGTTTACTTTAAAATAAAGGCATGCACTGTGTCAGGCGGGCTCTCAGGCCCCGCGGCCCACCCACCAGAACACTCCATCCTCGCAGAGGAGTCTGGGCGGAGGCCGCTGCTCCTGACTAGCTCGTCTGTTCTCGGAAGGTAAAGTGCCGTAACAAGCCTCTGCTTATAAGATTTTTAAATAAATATGGAACTGTTTTCTTTCTTTCTTTCAATCTGGGAGACACACATGGGGGAAAGAAAGAGCCATACATAGAACACAGAGGGCACAGAGGGGAGCCTTTCGAAGCCTACTTCATTTTTCTCCATGGTATGGGTGCAGCGACTCTCAAAGGCCTTCTGTGCGTGGTAGATTTGAGAGAATGAGTAAGTACATACAGACGGTGCTGAGAGCCAAGGCTCTCAAACAGGACGGGGGGAAGCCTGTGAGTATGAATTGGAACTGGAAGGTTTGGTGTTTAATATGTAAAAGAAAGAGACTTGGATATTTGTGAGTACTTATGACGTGCGCACGTGTGTGTGTACATGCACACATGCGTAATATACAGTCTATCAGAGCCGACATGGTCCACACACCTTTAATGCCAGCTAGTCAGGAGGCTGAGACAGGAGGATTCCACATTTGGAGGCCAACCTGAGCAACTTAGCGAGATCCTGTCTCAAAATAAAAAATAAAATGGGATAGGGCTATAGCTCAGTGGTACAGCAACCTGCATTCAATCTCCAGTATCTCAAAAAATAATAATTAAATAAACAAAGTCCATCAGAAAGAGCCAAAAATGTTCTTAAACATCCCACCTGCTGTGAACTCTCCCTCCAATGAAAACAATAAGAATGTGTAAAGCCCACTAAGGAAAAACACAATTAGATCCCCATCCCAAAATGAACTACAGATTTATTCAAGAATTAAATGCTTAAACAACTAAATAACAAGGAGGAGAGGCAAGATGCTGCATTAGAGGAAGCTGCATTTCCAGTTGCTCCATGGCTCAGGATTTAAGACAGTGAGAGTACTGTTCTCAGCAAGTTGTCTAAATTGCTGAGGACAGGATTAAGTCTCTGGTCACCAAACAAACACCTGAATAACAAGAGCCCCAAGACCCCATGACACATGTTGATATAAGGAAGGTATCTGACTTTATTTTTTCTCAACTGGTTAGCATAGTGATTCTTCAACTTGAGCTCATCCCAATCTCCTGGAATGATAGTTAAAACACAGCTTGCTGGGCCTCACCCCCAGTTCCTGAATCTATGGTCTGGAATAGGCCTGAGAATTTAAATTTCTTCCAGGAGATGCACTTTCCGCTGGTCCCAGGACCACACTTTGCAAACCACTACGTTAGCTGACGAACCCAGTGCCATTCCTATGCTTTTTTTCCTCTAATTTTTAGTACTACCTTTGCCATACAGCAAGTCCTGTCTGTAGTGGCTTACAGTTGAACAAAAACATATGATGCAGCCAGACACGGTGGCACACATTTATAATCCCAGGGATTCAGGAGGCTAAGGCAGGAGGATCAAAAGATCAAAGCCAGCCTTAGCAATTTAGCAAGCTCTAAGCAATTTAGTGAGACCCTGTCCAAAAATAAAAAATTAAAAGGGCTGGAGATGTGGCGCAGTGCTTGGTTCACCCCTGGGTTCAATTCCTTCCTTCCTCCCTCCCTCCCTCCCTCCCTCCCTCTCCCTCTCCCTCTCCCTCTCCCTCTCCCTCTCCCTCTCTCTCTCTCTCATACACACACACACACACACACACACACACACACACACACACACGATGGAGACACCTCAAAAGATATAGGAGTAAGCTCAAAGAGATATCCATCCCTGAAAAGAATAAAGACGTTCCTCTCTATCCTCTTCAAGAGATGGTGCAAGGAATAATATTAGCAATAAACCAAAGGCATTTATAAATCATATTCCTCTGAATAAAATAAGAATCCATGACTTGAGCCTGACAACACACACCTATGTGCAAGTTCCAAGGAAGAGGGAAAACTCTTCCTTGCAGTACTGTGCCAACTAGTGAGGACAAAAGGAATGATGAAGCTAGAACAAAGAAACAAAAGAATCTGCCACCATCACAGTAAAATTATTATTGAATGCAAAACCTAGTGTAACATAGTTTCAAAGTATCTCCTCATAAATTACTTTTTAATTACAAAGGAAAAAGAGTAATTGTGTATTGGAGAAATCTAACACCTCAACCAAATGATTAAAGTTAATGTCATCTGAGTCATTTGTATCTTGATATGATGCACTGAGACAGATAATATCCCTTCTGAGTGTTTCTATGGAAAATACATAATCTTGCACTCCCAAATTGAGGGGATTGTACAAAATGACCTATACTTTTCAACAATGACAAAGTCATGAAAGATACAGTCTGAGAGATTAACCCAGATTTGAAACATGATAACAAATTGGCCTGCATACCTTGCAAGTGATCCTGGACTGGAGCAGGGAGAACTCACTTAAAGTGCATTGTCGGGACAATCAGAAAATCTGAATTAGTTTACACCACTGTAAAAAATGTTAAATTTCTTGATTTGGTTAATTCTATTTTGCTATATAAGAGCAGGGACTATCCTCCTTCAAAAATAGATACTTATGTATTTAGGGAGGAAGAACCACAAGATTTGTAATTTACACTAAAAACGATTCATAAAACAATTACAGGTATGTACAGATGGAAACAATGTGAAAGCAACTGTATCAAAATATTAACAATTGGTTGCAGGGTAGAAAGTAGTTCTTTATTGTTATAATTTTTCTCTGAATTTGAAATTATCTTAAAGAAGTTTTTTTTTTAAATCTATTCTAGCTATATTTCCCTCCTAAAAGGAACAGAATCTGGTAGTGCTATCGTCTGTACTGACAGGAAGGCCAGCTGCAGGAGAGGGGAACAACCGGGAACAACATAGAGTCTTGGACCCTATGGGCCACCAGTTCAGAAAGAAATCAAAGTCACCCAGAAAGCAAGCAAACAGGAACCACACTGATAACTTGTAAAGCCAAGTAATGAAGATGCAGCTTAAAACTTCCCCTTTTAAAAAAAAAAAAAAAAAAAAAAAGGTTTTAACAATCAATATGCAACCTCAAAAACTGGCTGCTACAAAGAGGTGTCCATAGCTATCCCGAAGAACCTAACCAGTACTTTTTGGTCTAGTCCTGTCCGCAATCTAGCCAGGTCAATGTTCCTGCAGAAACCCAGCCACAGCTGACCAGACACAACTGCCAGACTGCAGCAAAACCCTCCATCACCGCCTCCCTCTGCCAAGGGAAGGCATGAAAGGCCAGCTGAGTTTCCCAGTCAATTTGCAAGTCCACCCAGAGGAAACAAGGGAGCAAATGAAAGAACAAATTATGTTCATGGAACAGAAGAGTGCCAGTTAGGACAACCATTGCCCATTACGTTCTTTCCTTAAAAAAAGCTATTTCAGAAAGACCAGGCCACAGTGAGAAGTTCCTAACATACTGTGACCCACTTATCCTACATAATTGTATTCATACTTGGATACCACTCTAGAAGTATTTCCGGCCTCACAGCTCCAGACAGAGCAAAGAACCAAGACTATGGTGTATGGTGCTGAAATGTCCTGAGTCAATGACAGCCTCCGTGCTCTATGTTCACCAAAGCTTTTGCATTTGTCCAATCTTGGAATTCTCTCTTAGAACCAATTCAGGACTGCCTCCCATTTAAGCAAGAAGGTCGACACCAGGCAGAAATCAGGGACTCTGCTGTCCATATCTGGGACTCAAACCTTTCAATCTTTGGGAAGAAATATATCAGAGGAGATAGCTGCTGCTACTATTACTAGTAGTAGTAGTAGTAGTAGTAGTAATACTACTACTACTACTTCTTACAATATCTTACATGTGCCACGTACTGTCATTAGCTCATTTAATCTCAAAACATCTTACAGATAAGGAAACAAGAGCACAGAGGTTAAATAACTGTCCAATGTCACAAGGCTGATGGAATCAATATTCAAATCCAGGAAGTCTGGCTCCAGAGTTTACATGTTATTAACCACTTCTCTATGCAACATAATCATATATCTAGAAATAGCCTTGCTTTAAACAGAAGGCTTTATGAAACATGATCAGAATATTATATACACAGGCTATGCTACTGTCATTCTAGATTTGTTTTTCTAAGAAAAGCAGCCCACTGCCCTATTACAATCTACATTTTCCATCAGATTCTAATCTGATGTGCCTACTGCCCAACCCAACCACACATACAGTGCGCTACAGCTAGTGCCAGTAAGGGCAGAGGCAGCAACAGCTGCAACCAATATCACAAACAACATAACCACTGGAAAACATTCTCCTAAATAACCCTGGGCTGGAAGAGAAAATCACAACAGTAATTACAAACAGCGAGGAGAATATAGCAAAATTTATGGGATAACAAATTTGTACAATAGAACACTAATGGAAACTACTAATGCTAAACACATATGCACCTTATGAGCCGAAGCTCCTGAATACATATATATATATATATACATATATATATATATATATATATACATACACACACACACACACACACACACACACCCAATAGAGATGCAGGACTAAGACACCTCCAAATATGTGTATAAGAATGTACCCGGCAATTTTGTTCATAAAGGCCAAGAACTAGAAACAACCCAAAGTCTACCAATGCAAGAATGGGTAAGTGAATTGTGGTCTATTCATAAATTAACAATAGTATAACCAAATTTTAAAAATCAGCACTAGTAATACATGCAAACACAGGGATGAAATTCATGGATATGAAATGATGAGCCAACAGGCACAAGAAAACTGATATGAAATTCAATAGGCAAAGCTAATCAGTAGTGACAAAAGTCAGAATAGTGGTTATCTCAGGGCTGGGGAAGGGGATATTGAATGCAAGAAACATGAGAAACTTCCTGGAAATGCAGGAAATGTTCTGTATCTTGATACAAAAAGAGATTACACAGATGTGAATATGTATACATATTTGTTGAGCTATGAAACTTCAAACTTATGTACTTTACTTTAAAAGAAAATTTTAAATACCCAGAGAGAGAGAAAAAAAAGACAAATTCAAAGCAAGAATGTTTTCATTATTTAAACAAGAAAGGATAAAAATAAATGCATTAGGGCTAAAGGTTTAGCTTAGTGGTTGAGCGTTGCCCTAGCACTACATAAAATTAAATAAAAAACAAATGTACTAAGCTTTCAAGTTGAAAAGCTATAAATGAATGAATGAATAAATGAATAAATAAAATGTAAAAATATCTAGAGCAGATAATAGAAAAAAGTTAATATTAAGTTAAAAACAGAAATATTAGAAAATATAGTATATTGGACTATAATAAATAAATATAATATATAAATCCAAGAAGCTATTCTGTGGAAAGTAAATTGAAAACCAAAAGTTAAAACAAAACTGTTCAAGCTAGTCAAGGAAAAATATTGGCAAAAAACAAAAACACAAAAAATTTTAAGTGAGAAAAATTATAAAGTTTGAAAAAAATGATAATGCTATTTAAAATCCATACACCAATAAATTTGAAAATCCCATGAAACGATTTTCTCAGAAAAAAAATGAATTAACAAAACTGACTCAAGATGAATCAGGAAAGTTGAACAAACCAATAATTATGGGTGGAAAAAAACTGAAAAAGTCATCAAAGAATGACTTCAAGGAAGATGCCAGACCTCATTGGTTTCCCAGTCGAGCTCTTTCCTGCATTCATGGAACAGATAATTCCCAGGCTATGCAGTCTGCCCCTGAAGTTGGAAAGTGCTTCAATTTATTTCATAAAACTAGCTTATCCTTGAGCCCAAGGTTGACAAAAATAGAGCAAAGCTATGGAGAAATCTCAGGGATGAACAGAGGTGGAAAACCTCCAAATAAAATTTTAATAAATGATTCTAATAAAAATGTCAAGGAATAATCTACCTTGAGAAATTAGATAAGTTCTAGAAATTCTAAGACTGTTAGAAATTAAGATTAAAAATTAAGAAATTACTATAGCAAATTAAAGAAGAAAAATCATGCAATCACCCCAATGAATGGTTCCTTAAAAGACACCTGATAAAAATTCAACACCCTCTCTGATTAAAAAAAGAAAAAAAAAGCAATAATTAATAAAGCAAAAAGGTTACTGACACCCAATCTTCCACTTAGAGATGAGTGACTAGAGGCATTGCTCCAGTTACCACCAAAACACAAGGTCGCATACAAAGCAACTAACAAGAAAGAGAAGCATAATTATTATGAAGGACAAGTAAAAGTATCAGTCTCAGACCCATATAAATGTCTACTGAGAAAGCTCCAAAGAAAATTTATGAAAACTTGTGTTATCCAATACCACTGGCAGAGTAATAACAAGAAAATGCAGAAACTAATAGCCACCTAGCAGCAATACTAAGTCAGAAGACCCAACAAGAAAAGATCTCACTGAAAATAATACCAAAGCTTTCTCAAAATTAAAACAGAACATAGGGCTGGGGATGTAGTTCAGTGGGAAAGTACTTGCCTAGTATGTACAAGGCTCTGGACTCAATTCTTAACACTAAAAGTAAACAAAACAAGAGTTCATCCAAAGATAAACTTCAAATCTATTTGAACGAATTTAGAAACATTCTATGTTCCTGAGTAGAAAGGTTCAGTATGAAAATTCTCCATTAAATTAACTTTATAATATAATGAAAGGATTCGAATAAAATCCCAAGGAATTGGAGGCAGGTATGAAAAGGGGAAAACATGCCAAAATAAATTAAATAATGTGAGAATGTCATGCATATAAAGAAAAAAGGCAAGAAGATTTGAGGGGAAAGAGAGAGAGAGAGAGAGAGAGAGAGAGAGAGAGAAACTTGAACTGCCAGATATTAAAACATAATCTTGTAGAGCCTGATTTGGAAAGGCTAATAAAACAGTGGATGAAATGGAAAGTCTCTAAACAGGCCCAATATATATGCTGAAAGTAGAAACCCACATCATTGGGAGTGATAGATGGATTATTCAATAATTAGTGCTAAAAAATAGTTAACTATTAAGGAAGAAATCAAGTGGGATCTCTCATCACACCATACTAAAAACTAAATTTGTTTGGGTGAAGAATTAAATGTGAATGAATAAAATCACAAACAGAGAAAACTATTTAGCTGAACTCAGAATGGGGAACACCTTTCAAAGCATAAAAGATAATGATGAAAATATAAGGTTTAAAACATCTGTATGGAAAAAAGAAAAAAAAACTTCAAAGTTAAAATGCAAATGAAAAACTGGGGGGAAAAAAATTTACAGATTCCAAGACAAAGAATAATAGGCTTAATATATAAAGACCTCTTTCAAAACCAAAAGAGAAAAATGCACACTTGAATATAAAAATGAGCAAAGGACATTAATAGGGCAATAAACACACTTTTAAAACATTCAATATCCTTCAACAAATCCTGGCATAAGAGAGGAGTTGAAGTGAAGGGGATTCAGAGACTAACAACCAAATGCAGTCAGTGAGCTCATCTAAGCCCAGGGTCAAGAAAAAGGCAAAAATGATGTTTTTGAGACAAAGAATGATTGAATGTAACTGGGTATTACATAAAATAAGGAATTCATGTCAATACCACTAGGTGTGATAACAGTATGGTAGTTATATAAGAAAATGTCCTTTTTTCAATATGTGCTGAAGAAGCTAGGATAAAATGTCTGAATGTGTATCATTTTAAAAACTCTGACCAAAAAGAAGCAGAGGCAAATCTGGCAAATTATCAAATAGGCCATAAAGAAGATTTTTTTAAATAAATAAAATTCAACACATGCCAGGGTGGAATAGAAACCAGTAATTTCAACCACTGCTGATGAGAGGGTAAGTTGGTAGAACTTTCTGGAGGGTAATCTGGCAACATGGGTCAAAAACACTGAAAACTATTTAAACCTGGCAAGTCCATATTCAATATTTTATCCCAAGTAAACTTAAACAATGAGCACAAAGATTTATAAACTTGTAAGTTTATATAAATATTTTGATATAAATATCAAAAACTACTGACATTCAACTTTGTATTTTCACAACTATATGACAGACTACTACTAAGCAATCATCAAAAACTGGGCTTTATAAAAATAATTGAAACTATGCTGATATATTTTTATGATGCAATAGGTGTGAATAACAATGTAGGAGTTCCTCAAAAAATTAAAAACAAGGGCCAGGGATATACTTCAGTGGTAGAGTACTTCCTAGCACACACAAAGCCCTGGATTCAATCCCTACCACTGTAATACTATTATTAACACAACAACAAGAGAAGTACGGTAAGATCCAGCAATTCCACTTCTGGTATGTAGCCACAATAATTGAAAGTAGGGTCTTGAAGAGATATTTGCAGCAATGTTCACAACAGCATTATTCACAATAGTCAAAAGCAACACAAGTGCCCATCAACAGATGGGCAGATAAACAAAGTGCTGTATAGCTATACAGTGGAATATCATTTTGCCTTTTTTTTTTAAAGAAAACCAAGTATTTAATCTTCTTAAATTGGAAATTTTTTTTTTAAGAGAGAGAGAGAGAGAGAGAATTTTTTTTAATATTTATTTTTTAGTTTTCAGCGGACACAACATCTTTGTTTGTATGTGGTGCTGAGGATCGAACCCGGGCCGCACGCATGTCAGGCGAGTGCGCTACCGCTTGAGCCACATCCCCAGCCCCTCATTTTGCCTTAAAAGGAGAGAATTTTGATACATTAGGCACAACGTGATTAAGACTCAAGGACATTAAGCTGATAAAATAAGCCTGTCACAAAAAGAAAATACTGTAAAGTACCCACTTATAAGAGGTACCTAGAATACAAAATTTATAGAGATTTTAGTAGAATAGAGGTAGCCAGGGAAAGAGAGAATGGGGAGCAAAGTTTATTTAATGGAGGCAAAGTTTCAGTTTTTTTATAATGTGAGAAAGAGTTCTGGCAATGGATGGTGGTGATGGTGGCACATCGAGTCAATGTGCTTAATGCCACCCAACTGCAGACTAAAAATGATTAAGAAGAGATATTTTATCACAACTAAAAATCAATACATGGGGCTGGGGTTATGGCTCGGCAGTACAGCGCTCACCTCGCACGTGCAAGGCCCTGGGTTCGCTCCTGAGCACCACATATAAATAAAATAAAGTTTAAAAAAAAAGAATTTTAGGGCTGGGGATGTGGCTCAAGCGGTAGCGCGCTTGCCTGGCATGTGTGCGGCCCGGGTTCGATCCTCAGCACCACATACAAACAAAGATGTTGTGTCCGCCGAGAACTAAAAAATAAATATTAAAAAAAAAAATTCTCTCTCTCTCTTTCTCTCTCTTTAAAATAAATAAATAAATAAGTAAATAAATAAATAAATAAATTTTAAATAAATATAGTAAATATAAATAGGGATACATTTGAAAGAGAAAAGGCATGTTGCAATACAATAAGTTTGTGTATAATCTCAATGCTTTGCTTCTCTGATGTCATAAATACTCATACACACTCATGCAAAAAAATACACATTCATGCAAAGAAATAAAAAGCCCAAAAGGGTATACATATCAAAATATTCACAATAAACTGGGTGCAGCAGTGCACACTTGTGATCCCATCACTTTGGGAGGCTGAGACAGGAGGATGGCAAGTTCAAGGCCAGCCTCAGCAACTTAGGAAGACCCTATCTCAAAATAAAAAAGTTTAAAAGGGTTGGGAATATAGCTCAGTGGTGGAATTCCCCCAGGGTAAATCCCTAGTATCATACACATACACCCAAATATATATATTAACAATAATTATCACTAGTTGCCATGCTTAAGGTATGCATGAGGCCCTGGGTTTAATCCCCAGCACCACAAAAAAAAAAAAATTTTTTTTTGAGAAATGTTGACTTGACAAAAAAAGGAAAGAAAAGACCAATCGTGCTAGTGCTACATCCTAATGTGAGAATATTCACAAGTATATTTCCGAATAACATAATAATGATAATTCCTTGATAATCAAATCACAAAGAGCAGGCTAGGGTCTGGGAAAGTAAAAGTCAACTCAGAAGATGCAGCATGGGGAGCTCCCTGAAGGAGCAAACCAGAGGCGCATCTCTGATCCTAGCCAATTTCTCAGACCAGAGAAGGTTCACCATATTTCTACATGCCCAGCAGAAAGGAAAAGACCAGAGGAGGTGCAAACGCCTCTCAAGTGGCCCAGCAGAAAGGACGGGCTCAGAAAGAAAAGACTCTTGAATCAAGGCAATACTCTCCCTGGAACTCAACACCCCCACCCCCACAGCCCTCCTGGGCTGAATCTGCTTTCCGAAAATATTTTCTAGACAGCAGACATCAAGAGAAAAAGGAGTCTTTCTTTCGGAGGCATTCAGTTGCCACATATGGTACTACTCTGAATAGAGGCTTTATGAGGGAGGGTCCGACGGCCACAGGCGCGGGTTAAGCCAATGACCACAAACAGCAAGGAGCAGACGTGAGGATTTATAAGACTAGGCAGCAGAGGCACCTTCGATAATTAAGACGGAGCTGCCATCACATCTCAACCATCTCCTGAGCACCTACTAAGCACAGGACACCATATGTAACCCTGTCCTGAACACACACACACACACACCCACACATGTACATACATGCACGCTACCACGCGCCTGCGCGCCGCACACACACACACGCACACAGCTCCCTTGTTCTGTTCTGGGCTCAGCTGAGAAAAGCAATGATTTAGGCTGGAGGCTTTTGACAGTTTAACTCAACATCTCACACGTCTAAGTCAGAAGAGGAGCAGAGGTAGGAGTCTCCACTCCACAGGAAGGATCAGGGGACATGGCACTGCATCTCACGACCAGAGGCCCTGGGCAGAGAAGGCTGAACCCCAGTAGAAGGAGAAAGGAGCTCTCAGCCTTCCTAAAACTCCATGGACAGTATCCAAAGGGGCAGAACCACCGCAGCCCCTGGGTCCTGGAGGGAAGTGTATCACCACGTTTACCTGCCATGTCCTCCCCAGCCCACAAATGAATCACGTCTGTCACCCGTGTCATACGTACTTTTGCCTCCATTGTTCTTCAGGACATTGGAGAGGTTGACAGAGGCGGTGCCTAGCAGTTCATTTCTCAGGGTATGGCAGCTCCAGACCTTCAAATCTAAATGACTCTGGGCTGTGACATTCCTGAAAAACAAATACCTGATTCATCACATCTGAGCAAGTTCAGTCACTCCCATAACTTAGAAGAAAACAACCCAACTATACTGCTAACATTTTGGGGGAACAAAGGAGGAAGACACTCACACACACCCTTTCCCCCAAACAATGAGCCTGTAACCCTCTAGCTAATAATGAACACTGTGAGCTCAATGAGGTACAAACACCTGGACAGAGGCACTCTGGGGACCAAGGGCATAAGAGCCTTAAGGCTACATAGGAACCTGGAATCCCTGCACCCCTCAGAGCACCTTCACGCTTCCCTTTCCAAAACGAGCGACTTTCTCTTACAAAATGATGATCTCGTTCCAGAGAAGCTCAGAGCTCCCAATGCGCTTGCCAGTTTTCTTGGTCTCGCTGGGGAGTCCATCCACCGCCACTTCCACGTAGGAGTTAATTCGAGGTTGACGATTGTGCACCTTGGGCTTTGCTGACACCACTGGACAGGAGAGGAAGAAAAAGTCAAAGTGAGTCAGAGGGCTCCCAGATGCCCCCCTGTGGCAGATGTTCTGGCTCTTTATGGCTGTTTTTTAAAAAACTAAATTTTGTTTTGTTCCGATTCCAAATAAGCTTTTCAAAGAAATATGAGCATACTAAAAAATATGAAGCCTAAAAAAAAAAAAAATCACTCCTAACCCGAAACCACTAAGATAATTATCATTACCAATTTATCATTGGTAATTCTTCCAGACTTTTATTTCCCCAGTTCTTTAAATATTCTTTTCTTTCCAAAACCTTTTTTTTTCCTCTGCAGTGCTGGGGATCAAAAAAACCCAGCGCCTTGCACATACTAGGCAGGTGCTCTATCACTCATTTATAGCCCCTAATCTATTTTTTTTAAGAGAGAGAGAGAGAGAGAGAGAATTTTAATATTTTTTTTTTAGTTCTCGGCGGACACAACATCTTTGTTTGTATGTGGTGCTGAGGATCGAACCCAGCGCCCTGCGCATGCCAGGCGAGCGCGCTACCGCTTGAGCCACATCCCCAGCTCCCACTAATCTATTTTAAATGGCTGTAATATAAGCCCATTGTATGGATATATTAAATGTTTCTTCATTGTTGAAAACATTGTTTTCAGTTTTTTGCTCTGGAAAAGATACCAAAAATGCATACATTTGCATGTATCCCTGAGCATCCCCCAAACGATATGAAAAAATTTTTAAAGTTCTTAAAACTGCTCAAATCTTTCCTAAGGGGTAAACCATGAAGCCTCTCAGCAGGGCTATGTGAGCATATCCATTTTGCTGCCAAGCACTAAGTACTATTTTTTTTTTGACTCTTTGCAAATGATGCACGTTAAAAAATAATAACTTGAAGATAATAGCTAAGATTTAATGAGCACTTATTACAGACATTCTGGTATGCACACATCGTTTAACTGAATCTTCACAACAAACCCATGAAGCAGAGAATATATCATCGCCTCCACTATACCCAGGAGAAAATGGGCTTGAGAAGCAAGGTCACTGCCCTAGGCTACATACGCATGGAGCAAGGGCCAGAATGTACACCCAGCCAGTCTGACTCCACACCACACTGTGTGTCATTGCCAGACTTTGCTTATCTGTCCTATTGCTGTTCTAAAATTACTAGTGAGGTTGAATTTTTTCCATGGCTGTTTGGCCATCTGCATTTCCTCTTGTGTTCACAGCCTTCATGTGGCAGCATTTCTTTTTTTTTTTTTTTTAAAGAGAGAAGAGAGAGAGAGAGAGAGAGAGAGAGAGAGAGAGAGAGAGAGAGAGAATTTTTAATATTTATTTTTTAGTTCTCGGCAGACACAACATCTTTGTTGGTATGTGGTGCTGAGGATCGAACCCAGGCCGCCCGCATGCCAGGCGAGCGCGCTACCGCTTGAGCCACATCCCCAGCCCATGTGGCAGCATTTCTGATGTTCACTTGGTACCAGCAAGCCAAAGGCTCCCAGAGCACAAAGCCAAGCAAGTGCTATTCCCAGGAGCACATGTCTGCTAGCAAGTAGGACCCATGGTGGGAGCTCCAGGTCACTAGGATGAAACCCAGTCACAGCCTTCCATCCTGTGCCCCAGAATAGAAGACACAATGATGTTCCTCGCCCATGATGACAAGATCACTCCTGCCTGAACTCCCCCAGGGGGAGCGTTAGCAAATCTTTCTCCCAGAGCATTTATAGAGGTGGCAGTCCCCATAAAAACCTACAATTTTAAAAAGTTCAGATGGACCACCAGGTTGTTTTTAGCTATAATTCTTTCCCAGATCCAAAAGTAACAGCAAGAAGGAACAAGAAACAAACAAACAACAACAACAACAAAAAAGCCCAGCTGTGGCCAAGATTCAGAAGCAACAAGGGGTGGGACTAGGAATCCAGGTTTGCAGCCCTGAAGTAGGACCCAGAGTTAAGAACACGCAGCACGTTACTCATAGCCCAAGGTTGGCTGAGGCCACCTGGTGGTGAGAGATCAGCTCTGCGTGCCTTTACAAAAAAAAAAAAAAAAAAAGGAGCAATGGTTTAATATAATTAATTAGAGTCTCGTAATTTTGAGCTAAATAATCTTTTTGTTTTGGTTTGGTTTTGGTACTGGGGATTTGTAAAGCTAAATAATCTTTTGTTTTGCTTTTGGTACTGAACCCAAGGGGGCTCCGCCACTGAACTATAACCCTAGTCCTTTTTAGTTTTTGGTTTTTTTTTTTTTTGGTGGTGCTGGGGATCGAACCCAGGGCCTTGTGCATGCAAGGCAAGCACTCTACCAACTGAGCTATATCCCCAGCCCCCAAAGGAAAGAGCTGTGTGTGTGTGTTGCTGGGGATTGAACCCAGGGCCTTGTGCATGCAAAGCAAGCACCCTACCAACTGAGCTAGATCCCCAGCCCCCTTTTTAGTTTTTGAGAGAGGCTCTCACTAAGTTGTTTAGGGCCTCACTAAATTGCTGAAGTCAGCCTTGAACTTGTGATCCTCCTGCCTCAGCCTCCCAAGTCACTGGGATTAGCAGGCATGCACCACTGTGCCTGGTTGACAATCTCTTTAAAAATCAACAAGCCCTTTATTTCCCAGTTGAGCCAACTGAGATTCAGGGAAGTGAAATAACTCATCCAAAATCTTTCAAGTATCCTGATGTGTCTTTTTCTATCCTCTAGCCTTTTTTCCCTAAGTTTTTTAAGATTTTGACATAAATTCAGACTTACAGAAATATGCAGGAAAAATACAAATAATTCCTCTAAAGCATCACTCAGAGTTAACCAATATTGACTATTTCTATATGTGCCTTACAACTCCTTTCCCTTACCTTGCTCATAAACATTTTTTCCTGAAACTTTGTAAGTAGTAGAAGTATTCCTTTACTCCTAAATACTATAGAGGACATTTTCTTTTTTCAGAGGACTGAGGATTGAGCCCAGGGGTGTTTAACCACTGAACCACATCCCCAGCCTTTGTTTGTATTTTATTTAGAGACAGGGTCTCAGTGAGTTGCTTAGAGCCTTGCTAATTTGCTGAGGCTGGCTTTGAACTATTGATCCTCCTTCCTCAGCCTCCCAAACTGCTGGGATTACAGGCGTGTACCACTGCACCCAGCTAAGAACAATAACATTTTCTAACATAACTAATAGAACAATGATGACCAAATTTGGGAAACTTAACATTTTTATGATATCATTAATTCCTCTACAGACCTTATTAAAATTGTTACAACTGTCCTATCAATGTCCATCACAGCAAAAAACAAAGTTTTTGTTTTTCTGGTCCAGGCCCTGAGATCACATGTCGTATTTAGGAGATTCATTTGGAAGTTTCTAATCCACAGAAAAATTGAAAGAATAGAATAAATATTTGGCTACTCTTCCCCAACTGTTACCATTTTGCCACATTTGCTTTTGTTCTATTTCTGTATGGTCTGCGTCAGCACCATTCAAAAGAAGTTCCCTGATGGCTGAAACATTCCACCAGTTGATGCACTTCCATGACATGCATGTAGCTACCGAGAGCTTGAAATATGACTGGTGTGACAGCTATGAATTTTAAATTTTACTTAATTTTAATTAAAAGGTAAATGATTCTTTGTGACTTCAAAGGCTACCCTTATTGGACAGGTTATAGAAACATGGCATGTATGGCCATGTATATGTTGGTGTATATATATATATATATATCCATACTTTATTTGAAAGAAAGTTATAAACATTATGTTGGATCAGCCCTAAATACATTCAGAATGCCAACTCTAATAAGAACATTCTCCCACCTAACCACAACACCACTATCATACCTAAAAAAAATTTAGTCACTCTTTCTGTCATGAGAGTCATACCATATTCAAATTTCCCCCAATTCTTCCAAGCAGTTTTACAACCGGTTTTCCCAATCCAAGATCCAATCAAGACACACGAATTACACTTGGCTGTTGTCTCCTTAATGTTTTAAAATCTACAATGCCCTCCCTTCTTTTCCTGTGACAGGATTGAACTCAAGACTTCACACATGCTAGACAAGCAATCTACCACTGAGCTACAATTCCTGTACCCCCCTGATTATTTTTAAAAACTTGACTAGATGTTTTATAGAATATGCCAAATTTTTCATTTTTCTGATCCTTTCCTCAGTGTACACTTTTTTTGTTTGCTTATTTTGTAGACCAGGGATGGAACCTGGGACCTTACACATGCTTAGAGCAAGTGTTTTATCACTGAGCTACACCCCGGCCTCTCACTGTAGACATCTGTATCAAGGACATTACACAGGTTTCATTTGGTACCTCCTATTTACATTAGGTTATCCTCCCACTGGAGATGCTAAGTTTGGCCCTTGGTTGGCATAGAGTCTGTCAAATCCCACTTGTACAAAGATACTTTTTTCACCCTCTATAATTTATAGTTATTGGTGGGATTATGTTTTGAATGCTTCTTGTTCTTACAAAACATGCCAGAATAGCCAAGCATGGTGGTACATGACTGTAATCCCAGCTACCTGGGAGACTGAGGCAGGAAGATCACAAGTTCAAGGTAAGCATCTGCAACTTAGCAAGATCTTGACTGAAAATAAAAAATTAAAAGGGTTGGGGATATCCCTCAGTGGTACAGCACCCCTGGATTCAATCTCCAGTACACAAACACACATACACAAAAGATATGTCAGAATAAAAGCCTCAAGATTTAAGCAAGCTTATGTAGAAAGGTTATTAAATGTTTCATGAAATATAAATGCCAGCTTCACATCTTCATTTAGGTTGTACTCAGTGGTAGAGAGAGCACCTGCCTAGTATGCTTAAGGTATGGAGTTCATTCCCATTACCACAAATACAAAAAAAAAAAAAATGCAAAAATTTATACCCTCAAAAGGTTCTTAGAAGATTGGGGCTATGGCTCAGTGGTAGAACACTTGCCTAGCATGCACAAAGCCCTGGGTCAAATCCCTAGCACTGTAAAAAGAAAAAATACTATCAGAAAGGCACCGTGATAGTATTTGGCCTACTACCTCTCCTCAAGAGGTTCTAAGTAGCCAGTTTTTGCTTTATTATGCTATGATTTTTTAATTGAGTTAAATATCAGAAAAAATGATGGTTTATGTTTAAGGGCCTTGATGCATTTTAAAAAGAACCTTAAGACTCTATGCTCACATTCACTATGGAGAAACACAAGGCAACCGGGATAAACAGAGGGAACCACTTAGTAATGCCCCTCAATTGTACTATATTGGCTAGATCAATGAAATGGGAGTAAGAACCACCAATGTCAATTACGTTGTCATGTCTCTCTCTCCACTGTTTTCCTGGATGGTACTATGGAATCCCTACTGAATGCATATAGGAGACACACCAGTCAAGTTAACTCTTTCCACACTTGTAAGAAAATCTGCCTTAAGTAAAGGCAACAGAAAAACATTGAGGAATCATTATGTGTCAAAATAGGGACCTTGGAATGCCACCAGATTCTATAATCAGGATTCTGCTTTGGCCCAGGCCTGCTAATTATTAGGGAAGCTAGTAAAGGCTGCAGACCCAAGGTCAAAACCTTATCAGTTCATTATAACCCATTTCCCTACTTAAAGGACTACAACAGAAAAATAGTTAAAATGTTTCAAGACCACACACACATACACACACACACACACACACACACACACTCAACAACTCAATCAGAAATAGGCAAAGAATATGAATAGGCAAGCCACAAGAAAAGGAAACACAGATTGCCATTGAATATGATAGACGCTAAACATCGTTTATAATTTTAAAAGTAGGAAATAAAACTACACTGAGAAAACAATATCCCCTCCCCCCCCCCAGTGCTGGGAATCAAACCCAGGCTTCACACATGCTAGGTAAGCACCATAACTCTGAACTATACCCCAAGCCCAAAACACAACCTTTTACTAATAAAATGACAAAACAAACGTTAAACAACAGGGACTGGGGGCATAGGTCAGGGGCCGAGCACCTGCCTAACATGCAGTAGGTTTGATCCCCAGCACCACAAAATAAATAAATAGAAGTCCACCAACACTATGGTTGGTAAAGCTGTGGGGAAATAGGCACTCTCGCACAGTGCTAAGAGCATTCCCTCCAAGAAAGGCAATCTGGTGATCAAAATTATAAAAATGCTTCCCCTTGGGTGTGTCTTAGAGGGGACACTAAAGAAATGACCAATGTTAGTTTCCTCCAAGCAGGGTACTGAAGGGCTAGGGAAAGGAAATAATTTTGAACTACATGAATGTATTAAATAAGTGAATAACATTTACATCTCAGAAATTCTAATGAAGAATATTGTTTAAAAAAAAAAATTGCCTCCCAATGACCATGCTGCAGGCCTGAACTCAGGTACTGAGTGCCACACTCCGTTCCAGGCACCTGCTCCTTGCTGACTCCACAGAGCTACACTCTTCCATCCCCATCATATACACTGAGTTATCACTGTGGCTGGGGTCTCAATAGGGACCGAAACAGACCAAATACTCTGTTCTCATGGAGCCTATATTCTATTGAGGGACACAGCTGACAAATCAAATAAATGAAAATGTGTAGTATGTTGAACAGTAACAAGGGCTGAGAAGAAAAATGTAAAGGAGAAGGAGACAGGTGTGAGGATGTCAGGGAGGGAGGTGGCTATAGAGCATGAGATAGGAAGGCCTCCGTAAAGGTGACTTTTGAGAAAAGAGATGAAAGTATACAAGCAACCTGAAACCCAGAGAGGTTGTATGAGAAGCCCTACGGGTCGAACACATATAGAAAACAGCTCTGGGATGTGAAGAAATCACCAATTCGGACCATTTCAGTTACTTTTTTCCCCCATCATCCTCAAGTTATTTTCCTTCCTTTTCAAGAATTAGAGCTCTGCTGACAATCCTGTGAGAATGAACAGCTACTTTAGAAAATTTGGCTCTCCAGATCACGAGGTGGTGTGCAATTCCACCTCTTCTCCAGATTGGGACAGACCTCCTATGATACAACACTTCACACAAAGCCACTCACCTTTCAGAGTAAGCTGAGATTTCTCAAAAGGCAGGGCTACTCCTGCCCGGCTGGAGCTGGCAGATGCCATATCATCACCGTGAAACTGAAAGATAAGCAGAACAGTGGGTTTAGAGAATGTCTGAGAAGACAACGAATTGAACCAAATTTTTATAGTTCAAAAAGGCAGAGACAAAGAAAAAAATACAAATATCCAAGCCACTGTGGCCATGCTGCTTTCAGCAGTGTTGTCTGTCTGTCTTGCAATGACTACTGAATGTGGAGAGGCCTGGGGTAGCAGAGGAAGGCAACAGGACTGTTACAGAAAAATCTGGAGGGGGGGTGGGGCGGGCTAACAGAATATCTCCAAAAAAGAAAGTCCCCGCTCAACAACAAAAGGACAACTAGTCTGATCTTCAAATGGGCAAAAGATCTGAATAGATATGTCTCCAAAGAAGATCCCCAAATGGCCAATAAACCCAAGAAAAGATGCTAAACATCCTTAGCCATCGGGTGTCCCTGTCACTCCATCTAGAAGCAGAAGTCTAACTGGCACTCTGAACAGATCTCTTGCTCAAATAAGATTCTGGAACGTTGTCATTTGTCATTTGGAAAATATTGGTTCATTGAGCCATGTAGATATTCCAAATGTTGACACATTTAATTATACGGTATCAAAGAAAAATCACATTTGTGAATGTCACCAATGATCTCATCAGATAAGTCTCCAAGCTTGGGAAGCTGTTGAGCTCTTGGTGGAGATGTAAGCGTTCCAAAATTCTAATTTTCACTAAAGAACTCCTATTTTGTCACTGGCAGCAAATACTGCCAGTTGTTCTCCTTGAAGTGTCAGGCTCGCTTCATTCATTTGGAGGAAAATGTCTGCCAAATTCCCAAATTTAGTAACTTTAGTTGTATCTTAGTTGTTTTCTGAAGTAAAAATGGTGTTTCATGAAAAATGCCACTATTTAAGCTCTCGATTCATAACTGTACGAGTGCTTACTCTCCAGCAGCCTTTATGCATCCGAGTTAGTAGCACTTTAGGCCCATTCCCATTTCAACACACAATGTGAAAAGGACGTGTGCTCACAAGTCAAGACTTAATAAAAGTAATAGCTTTTACTACTTTATCAAAGACATTGGTTTTTTCGGTGCTGGGATTGAACCTTAGGGCCTCGGGCATGCTAGGTGAGCTACATCTCCAGTTCTTATTGAGAAAAAGAGTCTTTCTAAGCTACCCAGGCTGGCCTCAATCTTACAATCTTCCTGCCTCAGCCTCCTGAGATTAAAGGTATGCACCACCTCATCAGGCAAGGACATTCTTAAAGGAAACTGGCTGTTTTCTTCTTAACAAGAATGTGTCCCGATAGGAATACAATGACAAGAGTACACTTTGTCTCGACTGTGGTACCTACAGTTGTACTCACCTTTGCCTTTACACCATCAGTGCAAGTACAACTACAATGAAAAGGTAAATAAAGGATTAGTGTTATTATGAAAAATAGTTTTGACCTTGCAAGACCCAGAGCGTCCAGGAGGCCTCCAGATATCTGATAATCATGCTTGAAATCTACTGCTATAAAAACACTGTAAAATTCCAGTCCTATTCAACATCCTTAATACTATCTTTCAATCTATTTTAGAGATTTATTTAAAGTCCTATTTTAATGAGTTGTTGGGCCCTAAACATGGTTATTTTTAACATTTATTTTTTAGTTATAGGTGGACACAATATCTTTATTTTATGTGGTGCCGAGGATCAAACCCAGTGCCTCATGCATGCTAGGCGAGTTCTCTACCTCTGAGCCACAACCCCAGCCCCTAAACATGGTTATTAACCCTCAATATTACTCTAAGAAAGGAAGTCCTTTATAATGAGAATTAAATGTATCTACAGCAAAGTGGCATTGACCTTGACACTTTCTCCACAGCTTAAGTCAAACAATTTTATGCTTTATGATTTTTGGCAAAATAGAATTTTCCTTATTTATAAGATATATTCAGTTTACAAAAACACTTAAGAATGCATCATTTTGGGTTGGGGTTGTTATTTTTTGGTTTTTGTTTGTTTTGTTTGGAGTTTTGTTGTTGTTGTTGTTGTTTGTTGTTTGATTTTTTTGGTTTTTTGGCAGTACTGGGAATTAAACCCAGGGCCTCACAAAGATGAGAAAAAAAAAAATTGTTTTACTCCCTTAGACTGAATTTCTTTTGGGAAAGCAGTAAAATGATCAACTCTTTCAGCTAACCATCAGATTAGAAGTCTGACAATAAGTGTTGGTGAGAAGTCTCATAGGCTTCTGGAGGTCATGGCAATTAGATGACACCTCAGAACCTCTGGAAGCACTGAAGATGCATATGCAGAACCCCCACCCCCAGGATTCCATCCCCAGTCATTTGAAGGGGGTTGGGGGATTCCCAATACAGGCAGAAGAAACAATGCTTATAACACCAAATACCTGTAAACAAACCTAAGTGCTCATCAGTGGGGGAATGGATAAGTTATGATATATTTCTAAAATGCTCCCTCATACTTGAAAGATGTGAATTTAATCATATGTACAAGTCCCAAACCATGAGAGAAGCGGGGCACAAGTGTCAGCCTCACTACAGCATAATGCCACACCCAACAACCGTGCATGTTGCTGTGGACTCACAGACATAGTAAAATACAGAAGCACAGACAGGCAGGAGACATACCAGGTTGAGAACAAAAGTTCCCTCTGGGGTAGGGGAGGAGGGAGCAAAGAAACTGGAAAAAGGATAGAGACCAAGGGAGCTTCAACTGTAGCTGTTAACATTTTATCTTTTAAAGAAAAAAGTTCTCAAGCAAATATGGCAAAATGTTCATATTCATTAAATCCAGATGGTGGCTTTTATGACTGTTTGTTATCTTAGTCTCTGAACCATTTGCATGTTTGATCTTTTTCATAATTGAATAATAATTTTAAGGAGGAAAAAAGATTCTATCCTGAGTAGTAATGAAAGAAAGATTAATGATTATAAATGAAGCCCTGGGGCTTCTAGTAACAGGGGTTATAACACTAAAAGCTGGAAATCCATTATTTATAGACTTTAAAAATAAAAGAATATTTTAAAAATCTTTACATCTATTGGGACTCTTTCTTTCCTCAGGCAACTCAACTAAGGGTAGTTTTTAAACTATCTGTTCTTAGCTTCAGCTGTTTTTAGCCTTTGGTCTAACTCTTAGAGGATGAAATTCCAAGTCCCCACACGGCCTGTTAAGTGAGAGGAAAACCAAACCTCTTGATCTACA
This sequence comes from Spermophilus citellus, assembly GCF_964194105.1. Lineage (NCBI taxonomy): Eukaryota > Metazoa > Chordata > Mammalia > Rodentia > Sciuridae > Spermophilus > Spermophilus citellus. The sequence goes on along the minus strand of NC_138200.1, from coordinate 54,147,438 downwards.
ACTCATGGCCCCAAAACAAAATCAATTGGATAAGTTCTAAAGAAGGCACAGAAAGAACAAAGGCAATTGGGAAAGCAGGAGAAATGGGGTAGATGATGCCGCCATGTTTTTCTTCTCTCATGTCTTTCATGATTACAGACCATCATTTTCAACAGTAATCCAAGTTATTATTTGCAGCTCTGGGTGCACTTCATACTCTATTAGCCAAATACCACCCCGACATTACAAGGCAGGCACTGTGACTTGTAAAGCTGTTTCAATCTCCATGTAAGAAAAATAACCATAACCAGGAAAGGAAGACAGATTTTATGGTTTGGATATGATATGTCCCCCTAAAAACTCATGAGAGAACATGCAGAGGTGAAATGATCAGATTATGAGAGTTGTAATCTAATCAGAGAATTAATCCATGGTGGATTAATAATTTGAAAGGACTACTATAGGCAGGTGGGGGCAGGACTAGAGCAAGTAGGTCACTAGGGGTGTGTCCTTGAGGATTATACCTTGCCCACCCGGTCCCATCTTGCTCTCTCTGCTTCTTGATCAGGTTTTCTTCTACTACCACCTACCACCATGATGTTCTGCTCAACCCTGGGGTTGGCTGACATGGCGTAAACTGCCAAAAATGTGTGCCAAAATCAACTTTTCCTCCTCCAAGTTGTTGTTGTCAGGTATTTTGGCTATAGCACCATAAAGCTGACTGACACACAGATCTCAACCATGTCCAAGTAATTCCAACCTATTCGCTTTTGTCTCAGAGTCTCATCTTAGACATGGTTCCTAACAGGGACGCATTAGGTCTCAATCCCCACTGTCTGCAAGAGGAAGCTCGTGAAACTTGAGGCCAGAAATTGATTCTATACCCATTACAGCAACACAAATAGATGACTCCTTTTTTATTTTTTATACTGGGGATTGAATGTGCTAGGCAAGAACTCTACCATTGAGCTACATCTCCAGCCCTAGATGACTCCTTTTTTTTTTTTTTTTTTTTTTTTTTGGTACCAGGGATTGAACTCAGGGGCACTCAACCACTGAGCCACATCCCCAATCCTATTTTGTATTTTATTTAGAGCCAAGGTCTCACTGAGTTCCTTAGCACCTTGCTAAGGCTGACTTTGAACTCGAGATCCTCCAGTCTCAGCCTCGGGAGCCACTGGGATTACAGGTATGTGCCATCGTGCCCAACCAATGACTCCATTTTTATACTCAAGTAACATTTTCCCTTGAAAAGTGTTTGTATCCAAGTCACTCCAAAAGGGATATGTGTGGGGGGGGCAGGGGTGAGTCAGCATAAGCCTGGGATAGCCAAGTGAGGAGGGAGAACAATGTTTAAAATATAACCAAATGGGGGCTGGGGTTGTGGCTCAGTGGTAGAACACTTGCCTAGCATGTGTGAGGCATTGGGTTCGATCCTCAGAACCACATAAAAATAGATAAATAAAATAAAGGTATTGTATCCAACTAAAAAAAATAAAATAAAATAAATATACATAGGGGCTGGGCTTGTGGCTCAGTCAGTGGTAGCACGCTCTCCTAGCATGCGTGAGGAACTGGGTTCAGTCCTCAGCACCACATAAAAGTAAAATAAAGGTATTGTGTCCACCTACAACTAAATAAATAAATAAATAGATAGATAAATATAGATAGATAGATAGATGTAGATATAAAAAACACCAAATGGCCAGGTATGGTAGCACACACTTGTAATCCCAGCAGCGCTGGAGGCTGAGGCAGGAGGATTGCAAGTTCAAGACCTGAGAGCAACTTCATAAGGCCCTAAGCAACTTAGTAAGACCCTTTCTCTAAATAAAAAATAAAAAGGGACGGGGTTGTGGTAAAACACTTTGGGGGTTCAATCCCCAGGACCACCCACCCAAAAAGAAAAATATATAAATAAATAAATATATATATGTGTATTTTTTTTACACACACACATAGAAAAATACAGAGACACATAAAGAACTTGATCATTGAAGGAAGTAATGGATTTAGTGAAAAACAGTTAAAGAAAAGTCAAAGAAAACCTCAAAACAATTCAGAGCAATAATGAAACACTGCACACAGGAATCAAGAAAAGAATGTCATTTAAAAAAAAAAAAGGAGGAAATATTCAGAGAATAAGAAAGTGGTCTGGGGAAGAACAGCTCTGAGAGCAGAAACAAAGTTGACAAAGTGAAGGTGTGTGCTGAAGAAGGAGGACATTTCATCAAGAAATGGTAGGACATTTTTTTTCTAGAGCTGATATACATTTCCAGACAGAAAGGCCCCCACTGAGAGCACAGCAGGATGAATGAAAAAGAAACGTACTGCACAATATCATGAAATCCCGGAAGATGAGAATAAAAAAGATACAAGCTTCCAGCGACATTTACAAAGAACAGCAACCAGAATGGCATGGGACTTCTAGCAGTTACACTGAAGGCTAGAACATGTAATGTTTCCTAATTGCAAGATAAAATTATTTCCAATCCAGAATTCTATAGCCAAGAAAACTATCAATCAAGTATGACAGAAAACAATTATATTTTCGGAATTGCAAAGTCTCAAAAAAGTTGGCTTTCTCATGAAGCTACTGAAAAACCACTCCCAGGAGGAAATGAGGAAGACAGAGGACACCAGGTATTCACACGGGAGAGGTAGAAGGAATTCCTAGACAAACCCCAGGCAGTCCAGATTTGAGAATTTAGAAAACAGAAGGAACAGATTCCATGATGCATCTTACTTGCATTGAAAGAAGTATTTAGCTCTATTAGAATGTTTGGAGGAAATATTTAACTAAAAAAAAAAAAAAAGTAAGGCCAGACACAGTAACCCCAGCAGCTCAGGAGACTGAGGCAAGAGGATCTTGAGTTCAAAGCCAGCCTCAGCAACTTAGCAAGGCCCTAAGCAACACTATGAGACCCTCTCTCTAAATAAAAGTTACCCCCAAAAAAGGCTGAGGATGTGGCTCAGTGGTTGAGTGCCCCTGGGTTTGTTTAATCCCCAGTATGGGGATGGGGGATGTATAATGAAGGAAATGTAATCCAAGTATACTACATGGCTCAGCTGTGAATATTTATGATCATAATAGTATGAACAATTTAATCAAAAATTGTGAGATGAAGGCTGGGGTTGTAATTCAGTGGTACAGCACTCGCCTGGCATGTATGAGGCACTGTGTTCAATTCTTAGCACCACATATAAATAAACAAAATAAAGGTACAGCAACAACTAAAAAATATTTTTTTTAAAAAATTCTGAGGGGGGGGCTGGGGATGTGGCTCGAGCGGTAGCGCGCTCGCCTGGCACGCGTGCGGCCCAGGTTCCATCCTCAGCACCACATACCAACAAAGATGTTGTGTCCGCCGAGAACTAAAAAATAAATATTAAAAAAAAAATTCTCTCTCTCTCTCTCTCTCTCTCTCTCTCTCCCCCTCCTCTCTCACAAAAAAAAAAAAAGTAAAAAAAAAAAATTCTGAGATGGAGTAGGGTGTGGTGGTAATCTCACCAAGGCTTAGGCAAGAGGATCACAAGTTCAAGGCCAGCCTCAGTAACTTGGCAAGACCCTGCCTCCAAATTTAAAATAGAAAAGGCTAGGGGTGAAGTTCTGAGACAAAGCATGTGCAAGGCCTGGATTCAACCCCGCAGCAACCAAAAGAAGAAGAAAAGAAAGGAAGGAAAGAACTCCTGTAGTCACAGGGGCATGGTCTTGCTGAAATTACTGTTTCTTATAAGTCCAGGAAGAAAACAGAATCTTAAAGGTACCATTATGTTGTATTTCATTATAAAGAAAATCGAGTAATTTTCATGTTCTTTAAAAAAAAATGTTGATGCCACCACTAACACAAATAGTTAGCTTTGTTCAGAGAATTTGAGAACAAAATATCTATTTTAATGAATGGAAACAGAATGAAGCATGAAGGGCTCTGGTAGAAAACTAGCAGGCAGCCTGTCTCTGGTCTTCACAAAAAGGACTCCTTGTCACTCCCACTCTTCTACTCCTTCCTTATCTCTGTCTACTCCTTCCTTATCTCCAACTTCAGGGTCATAAACATACCCCAGGCCCTGCGTGATATCATGGGGGCCTACCACCAAGAAGGCAGCTGCTCCCACCCCCTGGTTGAGAGACCACGGAATCATCTTGAATGAACCACCAACTTCAGATTGTGGTAGTTAGCTTGCCTGTCACTCTAATAAATACCTGAGGTCATCTTTTAAAGAGAAAAAAGCTTGCTTTGGCTCACAGTTTGGAGGTTTTGGTCCAGGCTGGCTGACCAGTTGCTTTTGGACTAAGGGCCAAGGTAGCATATCATGCCAGGGAGCTCTTGGTGGAACAAAGCCCCTCACCTCATGGACTGGACGCAAATGAGAGGCAGAAGGGACGGGTCCTACCATCCCCTTCAAGGGCACACCCTCAGTTGACCACAAAACCTCCTACAAGGCCCCAGCTGTTAAAGGTTTTAGCACCTCCCAAGAGCACCAAGCTGAGGACCAAGTCTTGGGCACATGGTGTTTGGAGCACAGTCCAGATCCAAAATACAGCCCAGGGCTAATCAGCTGAAGGGAACAAATAGTGGCTTTACACCTCAACTTTTAAATAAGAAACTCCTTTAAGGGGGTAGGGGGCAAAAAGAAGTCTTTCTCATTAGCACAAAGAAGCACTTCAAGGTCCACCTACTTGCTCAGTTTCCACAGACATCCAGAAAGACAACAGAGACCTATCATAGTTGTTCTTGGTCAAAAAACTTGAAATATCTAAGGTCAAACGAGCAAGGAGAAAAAAACCTTTAATGCGTTTACTGGAAACAACAGAGGAAGGTAAAGGACATGTGGTGTCACAGAACCCAGAAGGGCAGAGGCTGCTGGTGTTGCACTAAATCTTTTTTTTTTTTTTTTTTTTTTTTCCAGTGCTGGGGATGGAAGCCAGAATCTCGTGCATGCTAGGCAAGCACTCTACCACTGAGCCACACCCCAGCCTCTTCACTAGAATCTTGACTGGGCCTCCACAGAACACAGAGGGCACATTTGAAATAAGACTACTTCATTCTGGGTTTTGTTTGTTTGTTTGGGTACTGGGGTTTGAACCCAGGGCCATTTTCCACTGAGCTACATCCCCCTACCCCACTCCCAGGCCTTTTTATTTAGAGACAGGGTCTCACTTAATTGCTAAGTCTCTCATTAAACGGCTGATGCTGGCCTGAAACTTGCAATCTTCCTGCCTCAGCCTCCTGAGTCACTGGAATTACAGGCATGCACCACTGCACAAAGCTTTCTCCATTCTTTATTATTGAAATATAATTCAGATGCAATAAATTCATTTTTAAAGCATATGATTCAGTGGGTTTTACTTTATTTTAGAGTTATACTATCATCACCCCAGCCTACACCATCAGCAGTCGCTCCCTACTTTTCCCTGTCCTCAGACCCTGGAAACCATTTGTCTGTTTTCTAGATTTGTCTATTCCAGACATTTCATATAAACGGAATCATGTAACACATATGTGGTCTTTTTGGACTGGTTTCTTTCACTTAGCATGTTTTGGGGGTTCATTCTTATTGCAGCATACATCAGAACGTCATTCCTTTTTGTGGCTGAATAATATTCAGCTGCATGGATATATGTTTTGCATATCCATTCATTAGCTGATGAACATTTGGACTGTAAGAATGGGTTGATCTTATTTTTGGTGCTGGGGATTGAACCCCGGGCCTTCCCCATCCTAGGCAAATGCTCTACCACTGAGCCACACTCTCAGCCTGCATCTTGCTTTACCATTCTTAAAGCAAGAAACTTTCATACCAATCTCTTAAGTTAAACAGGCTTAACCATGCAGAAGCCATTGAATGATACAATTATTTACTCTCTCTAAATTTTAGTTTCCTCAACTAAAAAGTGAACCTGTAAGAATACTTAGTTCAGGTTTGGGGATTTAGCTCAGTTGCAGAATGCTTGCCTAACACGCAATGCCCTGAGTTTGGTCCTCAGTCCTGAGGGAAAAAAGAATATTTAGTTCATAAGATTACTGTGCCAATTAAATGTGTTCAAGTAAAGAGGCAGCTCTTAGGAAGTATTCTTGAAATACCATCCACACACTACTATTCTTGAGATAAAAATTCTACACTCTGAGAATACAGCAACTCAACCTCAATTGCTAAACTCTTGACCCAGCTTTGAATTTAAAAAAAAAAAAAAAAAAAAAAAAACAGTAAACACTGATCTTGAGATGCAAAGAACTGAGCAGAAAAATGAACCAGGAAAAAGCAAAAACTACTCAATAGCACCAAGATTTTCCTTCTAATTAACCAGCTGCAGAAAAAGGCAGAGCTTATTTCTAACTATAGATCAACCCTGCCTCCACTTCTTGAAAGATTTGCAATAGAAGGATTTATCCAAAAGTCTCTCCTTTCCTTTATACTCTCATGCTTTTCCAGGTCTTTCCAATACTAGGGCTTCTTTCTTGGCCTCTTTCCTCTGTCCAGGATTGAATTACTGTCCATTCTCCAAAGGCCCATATTGAAAAATAATCAAACAGAAGTGAACTTTGCCAAATAAGACCAGAACAAAGACAAAGCACAGAAAAAGAGATGGGGGAGGATGGGGAAGAATAGCATTTGAAGCACAATGAAAGTACAAACTAAAAATAAAAGAGATGGGAATGGGGTTGTGGCTCAGCAGTAGAGCATGCGCCTAGTGCGTGCGAGGCCCTGGGTTCGATCCTCAGCACCACATAAAAATAAACAAATAAAATAAAGGTATTGGGTCCAACTACAACTAAAAAAATAAACATTTAAAAAAATAAATAAATAAAATAAAAGAGATAGGAAAACCAATCTCATAACAAAACAAGAAGCAAAAGGCACAGGTGATTTGAGGGAGACAACTGGCCTCAGGTCAGGACTTCCCTGTCTTGGTCCTTGGTATTTTCCCAGTAGTTATTACCTCTTAAATCACTGACTCTTTATAAGCTAGGGGGGCTTGGGGACAAGAACAGGGAACTTGCAGCCTTCTGAAAAAGATTCTAATTGAAATCTAAGGGAAACACATCTTCCCTTTTGTTCCCACCTCTCAGAAATTCCAGAACCCATAATAGTTCTAAGTGACACAAAGTCACTCAAAAGCAGCTCACAGATTTGATCCCAATGGGAGATGATGTTCAGACATCTGCTACCAACTGTCTTATTCATGGAAACATCAGCTCCGAACTCACAAGTTCAAGATTCAAATCCCAGCTCTTCTATTTCTTGGCTACATGACCTCACACAGATCACTTCACCTAGGGTTGGTTCTATTTGTGTTAAATCTATAAAATGGTGGGGTATGTGACAAAAAGCTATGTTCAATACCTATTCAGTGAAACCAATATTTTAAACATTAACAACCCATTATCCCTGCTGCCTGGCTGTGTCTCCTTCTCACTCTCCCCAGAGGTCTCTAAATTGGTTGCCAACCCACCAGAAATTGGCAACTGAATTGATTTCAGTGGCACAACAGAGATGCCCTGTTGGAAGAACAGCTTCCTTAAGAAAAAAGAACCCATTAGCTTGTGGTTTTCAAAAGGGTCTTTAAATGAGAAGTGAAAAGGAGAGAAACCCAAGTTTCTAGAAACATAGTACAATGTTTTGCTGTATTTAAAAAGCCTCCTAGTATAAGAGGATCAACTGAGATTTATTTCTAGCAAGATGCACTCTTCTTGGATGACCTCATCCACCTTACTTCCAAACCATCCATAGAACTGCCCCATATGTACATCTCTAGCCCAGGCCTATCACTGCTAGACTTCTACTTCTAATTACCCACAGTATCTTCACTTGAATTTCCGTTATGCATTTTACAATCAGCAAGAACAAAACTGAGCCCCACCCACTCCTCCTACAGGCTTCCACCGCCATAATGACAATTCCATTCTTCCAACTGCTCATGCCAAAGACCTTGGAGTCAGATCCAGCTCCTCTCTTCCTCTAATACTCTAAATCAAGTCAATTCATCCACAAATCCTTTGCTATGCTTCAAAACACATCCAGGATGCATCTGTTACTGAGAGTGCACCGGTGGCCTCCTCACTTTCTTCTTGCTTCTATTCTGGCTCCCATTACTTCACATAGCAATCTGAGTGGGTCTGGGAAAAGGCAGGATGAATTGTGTCCACTCCACTCCTCAGAACCCTCCCATGGAGACAGGTGCAGTGGTGCACACCTGTAATCCCAGCAGCTCGGGAGGCTGAGATCAGAGGAGCCAGAGTTCAAAGCCAACCTCAGCAAAAGCAAAGTGCTAAGCAACTCAGTGAGACCCTGTCTCCAAATTTAAAAATACAAAATAGGGCTGAGGATGTAGCTCACTAATTGAGTGCCCCTGAGTTCAATCCCTGGTACCCCACCCCACCCACCCCAAAAAAAGAAACCCTCCAATGAACCCACCGCTTCCCAAGGGCAAAGCAACATCCTTCTCATGGCCTACAAGGCCTTCTAAGAATTGCCCACCTTCTATCCCATACCCAATACCACTCTGATCTGATCCCATTCATTCCTTGCTCACCCACTCCTCTCCAACAAGCCAGGTGAGCTCCTTCCTCCCAGCTTTTTAACTTGTCCATCCCTTTGCCTGGGCCACTCTGCCCCCATTCAGTCACGTGGCCCCTTCCTTTACATGCTTCATATCTTTACTCAACTGTCACCTTCTCAGATTTTTTTTGGGGGGGGGGTACCTGGGAGTGAACCCAGGGGCACTTAACCACTGAGCCATGTCCCTGATTCTTTTTAACAGTTTGTTATAATTTATTAAAATGTGGATCACTCCATGAATTTGCATGTAATCCTGGCCCTTTTATTATTATTATTATAAATTTGAGACTAAGTGGCTTAAGGCAGAGCTAAATTGCTGAAGCTGGCTTTATAACATGCAATCCTCCTGCCTCAGCCTCCCAAGTCGCTGGCATTACACCAGCATGCACCACTGGCACCTGGCTTCAAAGAAACTTTTCTAAGAACCCTATTTAAAATTACAACTCCAGGAACTGGGGCTGTAGCTCAGTGGCAGAGTGCTCGCCTAGCACGTGTGGGGCACTGAGTTCGATCCTTAGCACCACATAAAAATAAAAACAAATAAAATAAAGGCATGTTGTCCATACACAACTACCCCAAAAAAATTAAAATTACATCTCCACCAGGCACGGTGGCACATGCCTGTAATCCCAGCAGCTCAGGAGGCAGAGGCAGGAGGACTGTGAGTTCAAAGCCAGCTCAGCAACAGCTAGGTGCTAAGCAACTCAGTGAGGCCCCGTCTCTAAATAAAATACAAAATAGGGTTGGAGATGTGGCTCAGTGGTCAAGTGCCCCCGAGTTCAATTCCTGGTACAAAAGAAAAATTAATTGCAACCCCACCCAACATTCCACATCCCTTTTCTCTGCTTTATTACAATATAATAAACATTTTACTTAGTTATTTCTCTTATTGAGTCCTTCCCCACTACAATTTAAGATACACACAGCTGGGCATAGTGGCACACACCTACAGTCCCAGCAATTAAGGAGCCTGAGATAGGAGGATAAAACGATCAAGGTCAGTCTCAGCAACTTAGCAAAGCCCTAAGCAAGCTAGCAAAGCCCTAAGCAACCTAATGAGAGCCTATCTCAAAATAAAAAATAAAAAGGGCCAGGGATGTAGCTTAGTAGTAAAGTGTCCCTTGGTTCAATTCCCAGTACCAAAAAAAAAAAAAAATCCAAAAGGGCAGAGACGTTTGCCTTTCTTGTGTACTGCTATATTCCCAGTATTTAGTAGAACACTGTGCAATAGAAATAAAAAAGGAGCCACATAAATTTTCTATGAAACACATTTTAAAAATTAAAAAGAAACAGGTGAAATTAAACATATTGTACTTAATCTAATCCAAAGTGTTATTTATAGTGTATTTGTATATCACCACATATTTATACGATCATTTTACTGCACTATAAAAAATATCAGAGACATTTTCATTTTTCATGCCAAGTCTTCAAAATCTGGTGTGTACTCTACACTCACAGCATATCTCTTGCTCAACAGCTTCATGTGGCCAGTGGACACCATACTGGACAGTTGAGTTCAACTTTAGAATAATGTCTGGCATAGAAGGACAGAGGCTTATGTTATCACTGAATGAAACAATATTTTCCCAGAAAGAGGCAACTATGGTGTATGCAATGATTTGAATGTGTCCCCAAAGCTCATGCGTTAGAAACCTAATCCCAGTGCAACAGTTTTGAAAGATGGGATCTTTAAGAGCTAACTAGGTTGTGAGTGGATTATGTCAACATGAAAGTGTGTCTCTTACAAAAGTCAGTTGCAGGGGCTGGGATTGTGGCTCAGTGGTATAGCATTTGCCTTGCATGTGTGATGAACTGGGTTCGATTCTCAGCACCGCATATAAATAAGTGAATAAAATAAAGGTCTGTCAACAACTAAAAATTTTTTTAAAAAGTCAGTTGGACACACGCTCCGTTTCCCCTACACACATGTTCTTTTGCCTTGTGATGCCTTCTGCCATGGGATGACAAAGCAAGAAGACCCTCTCCAGATGCAGCCCCTCCAATTTTGACTTGACTTCCCAGCCTCCAGAACTGTGAGCCAAATAAGGTTCCATTGTTTATTAACTACCAAGTCTATGGAATTTTTATAGCAGCACAAAAAGGACTAAGAAAGTACAATAAAGGATTTTCTAAACTTCAGACACATTTAAAAATTTTTTAGTGACCAACACTAAATTTTTCCATAAAATATCATACTTTTTAACTTGAAAAATATTCAAAAATAAAACTTTTTCTCTTGTTCCTATAAATTGAAAAGACTTGGGATTGAGTCCCTGCTCACTTACTAGCTCTGGAATCTAAACAAAGGACTCCAATAAGCCTGTTTCTTCATCTCTAGAATAAAGGCAATATCAACCTTCACAAGATCATGAAGATTAAATGATATGTTAGTATAAGCTCTTTGCAAATGGAAAAGTGAGAGACAGAAGTCAATCCATGCCTTTTTCTCACCCCTATCATTTTCACATGGTCCAATAACACAGAAAATGGCAAGCTTGTGTGCTGAAAGAACAAAAGATTTGAGTTGGAATTCCTATTCACCACTTACAGCTGTATGATTTAAAAACTCTTTATTCACCTAACATTGACCAGGTGCCCACAACATACCAAGCACCAGGGCAGTAGCCAAGGAAGCCAAATAAAATAATGAAACCCTGCCCTTGAAGGATATGCAGTCTAGCAGGAAGAAAGACTAGTAACCAAGAAAGCAATTAATTGTTTAAAAAAAAAAAAATCAAGTGAGTTCTCTTAAGTCTATTTATTCCTTGTGAAATGGAAATAACCATTTCACCAACCTAACTCTTAGGGGCTGCCACAAATATTAACTTTTTAAATGTTTGTCAAATACTCAAAAAACCTTAACTCCTAATACACTAGCAAAGTACTTCTTTCCCCCTACTTGTAACCCAAAACGACTCTGGCTCCTGTGCGAGTTCAGTTTGAACACTCACTGCAGTTATAAAGCATTCGTTAAAGTCATTTCGTTTCTGCAAATTTTAGCAAACACGAATGGAAAGGAGAAGGAACAATTTAACACAGCTATTTAGCCTCAAAATCATGATACAGGTCCCAATTCTAAAGAACACAACGCAGACCTTTCAGTCACCCTATCTAGTTACAGTTTGTCAAGATAAGCAGTCACATGGTAAGAAAAGCTGAATAATTTAAGCCTAAGAAAGCGGAAAAGTCGTAAAGCAGTATAGGTTGACACTTCTCCGTCCAAGATTCCAACAACCTCTATGTTGCTGAGCTAACACTTGCGTAGGTCGCGGTCAATGTTGTAGGTTAAAAGCCATTTTATGACTAGAGCGAAGTGGCCACACCTTTTTAGTTTTTAGCCTCCAAAATGACCAGATCAGGGGAAAATCTTTCAAAGAAATATGATCCGAAGGGCTAGTTTTCCAAGAAGTAAAACCCTACACCAGCAGGACTAAGTGGGTGTGACGAAAGGAAGATGATTAAGATGCTGTGATCTCTCCTGAAGTTTAAAAACTGAATGGGACCGAAATCAAAGTCGCGGGTAGCAATCATTTCCGAAGAGGAAGGAAGACACACACTCTCAGAGGAGGGTCAGGCCACATCTTCTTCCCGACTTCTCCCGGTCGCTCCCTCCCGGACGCCCACTCCCAGGCACCCCCTCCCTGCTCGGTCGCCCCTTCCTGGGTGCCGATCCTTCCACTAAGATCGCTCCTCTCCCCTTCCGGAAGCCCTCGCTCTCCACTACAAGAGCAGCCACCCGAGCGCCCGCTCCGGCGCTGCCCCCGCACGGCCGGCGGCGCGCCCACCCCGCTCCGGCGGGAGTCGGGACACCCCTCCTCGGAGGCCGGAACCGCCGCGCCAGGCCCCTCCCACAGGAAGCCGCCGCCCCCCGGCGCCCGGGCCGCGCCGCCCCCGGCCCACCCCGCGCCGCCCGCCGCCCCCGGCCCGCCCCGCGCCGCCCGCCCGCCACCGCGCCCCCCGCGCCCGCGCTCGCTACCTGCCGCGGCCACAGAAGCGGCGCCCAACTCCGCTCCCACTTCCGCCTTCCACCGCCCGCACTCGGGCCGGGTCACGTGGCCGCGCGCGGTCACCTGACCCGGAAGAGGCTGGTCGGGCTCGCAGGTGCGGGCAACCTAGGCTGGGCCCAGGAACCTGTGACCCCCAAGGCGGCCTTTTTATCGCCCGAGTGTTCGCCAGCGGAAAGGTGTTGCTCGTTGGATGATCCCCGAGCAATCATGTAAATTGAGTGCCACGGGCTTTATTTAGTTTGTCTGTCAGCTCTGTGGGGGCGGGTACAATTATTAACCCTATGTTCCAGGTGAGAGAAGACCTTCCAGTTAAGACATCACTTGAGCTCCTTAGTAGGGTTGCCAGATAAAATACAGGACGTACTTAGTTTAATTTCATATAAACAAGAATGTAAAACATGTCCCAAGTACTGCAAGGGACTTATTTATACAAAAGAAAGTATTTGCTGAGTATCTGAAAATCAAATTTAATTATCTCTTATTTGCATTTGCTAGTTCTGGCAACTTTACACCTACCATGTGTCAAGCTTCGTCCTAGGCTCCAAAAACAAAAGTCCAGGTCTTTGTGACACATCAGTTCTTGCAACAAAAATTTAAAAACTTAAAAACACTTGGCTGGGTCCATAAAATAACCTGCCACACCAAACCAACCCCATTCCCTTTACAGAGTACATAGATCTGTATGAATTAGTAAAACATTTTGAATCAACACTCTTTACTGATGATCTGGTCCCTCAACATTGATGAGTTGTATGGGCTCAATTTCTCACCTTTAATCACGCTGATTAAAATTAATACTAATCTCCAAGTGTGGTAGTCCATGCTAGGATCCCAGCTGTTTGACAGGCCAAGGCAGAAGAATCCAAAGTTCCAGGCCAGTCAGGCAACTTGGACCCTGTTTCAAAATAAAATTTAAAATGGAGGGGAGGGAGGCTCTGGGGATCTAGCTTTGTGGTAGGACACTTGCCTAGCCCATGCAAGGCCCTGGGTTTGATCCCCAGTACTGCAAAAAAAAAAAAAAATTAAAATTTTAATATTAACCATCTGATTAGTCTTAAGGACTGTGTACTAATTATTTCATTACTTTTGGGTCTGCAAGTTTGGATGGATCCTTAGTTATTTGTTAAGCAAATAACTTTTTTTTTCCCCAGTTTTCGGTGGACACAACATCTTTATTTTTTTATTTTTATGTGGTGCTGAGGATGGAACCCAGCACCCTTCGCACGCCAAGCGAGCGCATTACCACTTGAGCCACATCCCCAGCCCTCAGCAAACTTTTTTTTAAGTGATCATAATTTTGGTAGTGGTGTTTTGAGAGTCCTTTGCCTTCTAAAAAGCCACAAACTTCAAAAATTGTCCCAGGGTGCTGGACGTTGTGGCACATGCTTGTAATCCCAGCAATTTGGGAGGCTAAGGCAGGAGGGTCTCAAGTTTGAGGCCAACCTCATCAACTTAGACCCCATTTCAAAATATAATTTTTTAAAAAAGATCTGGGGATGTGGCTTAGTGGCTATGCACCCCTGGGTTCAATCCCTGGTGGAAAAAAAAATATTTGTCCCAGGGGCTCACCCTCTGAGAAATTCTCCCCCCCGATACCCTGTGCTACCCAGAGGTACTACCCTTAATTCCCTGAACACTCCTTGAACATTCACACCTCAGTAGTGCTTTTACCCTGGTAGTGGTTCAAGATCCAATTTCAAACTCAAAAACTCTGAAGGTGCCCCTAGACATTGCACAAATTATCCATTTGCTCATGGCTGTTATATAAGCTTATCTATCATGGTATTAGCTTTCAGTACATGTTTGTTGAATAAATGGGAATGCCAAGGCTTTCTGGGGCTTGTAAAATGTTAAAGGGAAACAGAAAAGGGATTAAAATGCTACAAAAAAAGTACTACAGAAGTTACTAAGTGCCAAGAAATCCTTTATATTAAGTATTCTTAGTGTTTACTAGGAAATAGCTCAAATCTGAAATTTCTCGGATTATTCATCTAAATCAGTAGTTCTCAAAACATGACCTCTAAGTTGAGAATATAGCTTTGTGGTGGAGCACTTGCCTAGTATTCATAAGACCCTGCATTCAAGCCTCAGCACCGAAGGGGAGAAAAAAGGCAGCTCTCCAGTTGTGGCCCCCAGGTCAGTAGCATCAGCATCCCCTGAAACTTAAGGGAATAAATTCTCAGGTCCTGCCATGACCTACTAAATCCAAAACTGAGGATAGGGGCCAGTAATCTGTTCTCACAAGCTCTCCAAGTGATTCTGATGCTCAGGTTTGAGAATCACAAACCTAGATCATTCGTTAGCATTTAAAGCGATAACCTGCAAATTTCAATAACTCTCCTTCAGTAGGGAGTCAAGTTCCCACATCTTTCCTCCACTTTTAGGTCAATGTGGATGATCAACTGGGAAAGGAGAAATTAGAGACTTCAATAGTAGTGTTGAAGGAATTTTATTTTCTGGGAAAAAGATAAAAATTCGATTAGAGTAATGGTAATGGATGTGGAAGGGATCCAGATACCACAAACATTTCAGAGTGGCGTCAACACAGTGTTCTGAGAGAAATGAGTACTGGTTGAGAGTGAGGGTGGAGATGAGGATGACTCAGAGATTCTTAACTTGAATGCTTTAGTTGGTAATGCCTTTAATAATAATGATAATAATAAATAGGGACTCTAGCAATTGTAAAAAGTTTGAGGGGAACAGATAATTATATCAGTTTAAACCTTCCTCCTGAGTGAAGATGCCAGAAGTTTTCAGATGGAAGTTTCATGGAAAAGAGGGCTGGGAATAAGACAGGGATTGGACAAAGAATTTGGGAGGAGTTTACCAGGCACCTTGATGCACAGTTTGTATTTCCAACAACTGGAGAGGCTGAAGCAGGAGGTTTGTAATTTTGAGCACAGTCTGGGCAACTTAGCAAGATCTTGTCTCAAAAATAAAAGAAAAAGGGCTGGGGATAGAGCTCAGTGGTAGAGTGCTCCTGGTTTCAATCCCCAGTACTGGGGGGGGGGGGGAGGAGGAGGAGGAGGAGGAAATGATTTGGGAAAAGAGATCCTCAAATGTGATTATTGAAGTCTTGGAGATAGATAGTATTGCTGAAACAAACACAGAGGTGGATAAACAAAAATGCTAAGATGGTTCTATGGAGGGTACCATGGTTGCAAGACAAAAAGAGTCAATGAAAGAGGGTGAAAAGCCATCCATGAGGCAGAGAAACCAGGATCACAGAAAATCACCCAAACCAGGCAAAGCAAGACAATCCAGAGAAAGGAGATGATCAGTAATATCATATCCTGCAGATAATCTAGGAAAGCTGAAAAATAAAAAACAAAACAGCAGGATATACTAGAAAACTGGAAATCGCCTTTAGCTGCACTGTTTTAGGGTAGGTAGGTAGCACAGGTAGGCTCTAGAGGTTGAAGAGACGCAGGCCTGTAATCCCAGCAGCTCAGGAAGCTGAAGCAGGAGGATCGCCAAGTTCAAAGCCAGTCTCAGCAAGGGTGAGGCACTGGACAACTCAGTGAGAACCTATCTCTAAATAAAATACAAGATAGGGCTGGAGATATTGCTCAGTGGTTGAATACCCCCGAGTTCAATCCCCAATACAAAAGAGAGAGAGACAGATAGACAGACTTGAGGGCTAAGAAAGATGGATACAAAAAAGTTAAAAGGGGCTGGGGATGTGGCTCAAGCGGTAGCGCGCTTGCCTGGCATGCGTGCGGCCCGGGTTCGATCCTCAGCACCACATACCAACAAAGATGTTGTGTCCGCCGAGAACTAGAAAATAAATATTAAAAATTCTCTCTCCCCTCTCTCTCTCTCTCTCTCTCTCTCTCTCTCTCTCTCTCTCTCTCTCTCTCTCCCCTCACTCTCTCTTAAAAAAAAAAAAAAAAAAAGTTAAAGGAAGGAAAAGGGATGTGGGTAGCTGCTGATGAATACCATCAGGGCACCAAAGGACTTTTGAGGTCAGATAAATCACAGGTAAGATATAAAATTGGAGTGGAAACCTGATGAATAGATTTTGGATAAAGATAGAATATACAGACTCAAGTCAACAATCTGCTAAAATTGCTAGCATGTATTAGGCAAGTTCTCATAATTATGGACTCTCTAATTTGAAAGGAAATGTGGAAGCTATTATCCCTTCCACTCAATTCAGTAAGAAACTATTTTCTAACAAATTCTGTGCTTTGCTTAGGGAAGTGGGATGAGGATACTAAGATAAAAAAAACATAGACCCTGAACCTGAGTTGCTCAAAATGAAGTGGGAGTACATAAACACTGGCCATATAGCATAATGGACAAGAATGTATTGCCAAGTCAGTTTGAGGATTACTTGGTTACCACCACTTCCTAGATAAGTTATCTGGGCCTCTTGGTCTTAAGTAACTATTACTTACCGGTAAAATAGTACCTATCTCATAGGATCATTACGATTAAATTAGGTGGTTTGTATTGACTAAATTTTATATATACAGGTTTTACTTGAAATTTTAAGAAAGTACTGCTAGGCACAGTGGCTTACATCTGTAATCCCAGAGACTGGGGAAGCTGAGGAAGGAGGATTGCTAGTTTAAAGCTGGCCTCAGCAATTTAGCAAGTCCCTGAGCAATTTATGAGACCCTGTCTCAAAAAAGTATGGAGTTGTGGCTCAAGGACTAAGCATATCTGGTTTCAATCCCTGGTACCAAAAAAAAAAAAAAATGTTAAAAAAGTACTGAGGAGTGGATGTTGAAGCAGATTTCCTTAGTTGTCCCTTCCCTCAAATCCCAAGATTGAACACTGCCCCGCACCTCCCTAGCTGGGTTGAAGAGTCGCTGCATACGCGCAAAGGGAACACTGAGCCCGGTGCTGTGGGCGTGGTCGCCAGGGGGCGCTGTTAAATCGGGGCCGCACCTCCCGGTTCCCGAGGCGTGGATTGAGATGTAGGGACGGGCGCAAGCTCAGGCGCACGCGCACGCGCGTTGCGTGCCTGCCCCAGCAACATGGCGCCGGTGGAGCACGTTGTGGCGGACGCTGGGGCTTTCCTGCGGGACGCTGCCTTGCAGGTACGGGAGTTCCAGCCCCAAGGAGTGGGATCTCAGCTGGCAGCCCCTGAGGAAGTGCATGGAATCGGGAGGGGCGGGACTTGGAGCGGGCGAGCTGAGCTGGGTTGGTTTCCCCGCAGGACATCGGGAAAAACATCTACACCATCCGGGAGGTGGTCAGCGAGATTCGGGACAAGGCCACGCGCCGGCGGCTCGCCGTCCTGCCCTACGAGCTGCGGTTCAAACAGCCCTTCCCGGAGTATGTGCGGCTGGGTGAGTGCGTCTGCCCCAGCATCGTCCGCGAAGCCGGGGCCCTGAGTCCACAGGCGACTTGCTTGGGTGCGAGTTGCGTGCGGATCTGGTTGCTTTGTCAGAGTATTTGACTTGGCGACAGCACGTTCTAGACCTCTGTGAGAGAGGCTTCCCAGGCCCGAACTCAGCCAGGCCTTACCACTGCCTAGCTCTGTGCTGTCGGGTGTATCACTCAGACTGTGGGCCTCAACTGTAAAACGGGAATAATAGCACCTTCCAACCAGGTTGCTGTGGACGTTAAATGAGTAATTTGTCACTTGGCACCGTGTCCAGCACTTCGTAAGAATGCATTAAACTAATTTGGATTCTAAATAGAAGATGGCAGATGGTTTGCCTAGCATGGGTAAGGCCCTGAGTTCCATCTCCAACAAGCAAAAATTAAATAAATCGAAGAACACAGATCTCTCAGTCTTGTCCATTTCCTTAGGGTGATGGCTGTTATGGAGGTCAGCTTCAGCCCAGAGAAAGGAATGTTGCTAAGCCTTGCGTTAGATTTTTTAAAAACTAGTTATCCCTTGGCTTAATAATAAGCAGTGATACTCAAGAAAGGCTGTCTGTGGTTGGAAGTATTTTAGAGGTTTGGGAGGCTGCTCATAGAGATGCTAGCTACTCTGCTAGTTTGATTTCCCCCAGATTACTAGCTGTGGGATCTTTACAAAGTTACTTAATCTGAGAAAGTACTAATAGTACTTAGTAGGATCTGGTTGAGAATGAAATTAACATGTAAAGCTTTCAACATGGTATCTAGTACATAGTAAGTGGACAATAAATTGTAGTTGCTATTTATCTTTTTTAGAAAATGTTATCAATGTACTTGTTCTTTGTGTTGTTGTAGCAAAAGGTGTCTGTTACCAGAATATTTTATTGTGTTTTGTCAGTCTCAGTATACAGTAGTAATAGCTGGCATTTACTATGTATTGTGCATATTGTAATTATTTTTTTCAAAAAACTGGCTGTTTTTAAATATTTTTGTTTCATCAGATTATACATATGGTTGAATCAGCTTTCTACTCCTTTTTGAAATATGACTGTCCATTTTTTAAATGTAGATTATTATACTTAGAATCAAAGAATTTTATAGGTCGGGGAGAAGAGGGCTTACATAATGCTTACAAAGCTTCAGGCTGGGCACAGCAGTGCGTGCCTATAATCCTCGTGATTTGAGAGGCTGAGGCAGGAGGATCACAAGTTCCAAGGCCAGCCTCAGCAATGTAGACCCTATTTCAAAAAAATAAAGTGGTAGAGCACCCCTGGGTTGAATCCTCATTATCACAAACATAATGGTAATACCAAAGCTTCAAAGGAACTCTAATCATGGTCAAATATTATGCTGGCTTTCAATGAGTTTCTATTAACTTTCTTCTGTTCCTTCATCTGTGCTTGATAAGTATGTTATAGTAAACCTAACTGACCTAACTCTAGGTAGAGAATACAAATTTTTCACTCATAAGTAGAAATAGGTTAGAAAATGGATGAAAGTGTTGGCATTTTTATGTGATAGTGATTTTTCTGTTTTTCTTACACTTGTTTTGGTTACCCAAGGTTGTATTATTTTTCACCCTTAACAAATGTCAGTTTCTTATTTACAGTGACTGAATTTTCAAAGAAAACTGGAGACTATCCCAGCCTCTCTGCCACAGATATCCAAGTGCTGGCACTCACTTACCAGTTGGAAGCAGAATTTGTTGGGGTGTCTCATCTAAAACAAGAACCAGAAAAGGTAAATCAGGAGGGTTTGGGGTTTTATCACCGTTTTATTTTTTTGTTACTGTTGTTTATCATAGGAACTATCGTGTGTGTGTGTGTGTGTGTGTGTGTGTGTGTGTGTAGAGGGAATAGTGTAATGAACTTCGTGTTCTCATCATCTCCTCTGCAGTATCATCTCGTAGCTGTCCTGTTTTCATTTATACTGGGCCATTGCGCCAAGTATTTTGAACTCAGACATCACATGTTATTTTACTATTAGGTATTTCTTCGTATGTCTCTAGTATATGTACTCTTAAAAACATTAATAATCTTAGAGCCATCATTACATCCACACAACATGAATAGTAACCCTAACGCTGTCGACTATGCAATCATTAGAGTTTGTTTTGGTCTGGATTCACATAAGAGGGTTCATATGTCTGAGCATCTTGATCTATAGTTGATTGGAGAAGGTGATTAAATTTGGAAAATATGAAGAGTGAAACGCCTATTTTTTATTTAATGTTCGTTTATTTGTTTTAATAGACTTCTTTCTGGAAGTAAAAAAGGAGCACCGTGTACTTGCCATTTCTTTCAATCCTTCCTACCTTCAAAACTGTGGATTCTGTTGAGGTTGGTTAGGTTGAAGAGAGTGATGGCAGATTTATACTTGGGTCCCATTACCTCTTTCCAGGCCAGAGGATTGGGGAAACCAAATAATGAGCACTTTGGGGCACATTTGTACCTATTCAGAACTGTCCTTGCTTATTTTCAGCAGGTTTAGAGTTCTCCAATCCAGAGTCTAAAATCCTAGAATACATACTTTTGTGTTTCTACAACATTTTGGCAGGATGATGGTGAAGGGAATATTTTACTGGTTTTATATAAACTCTGATTTTCTGAACACAGTGTAGCTGGTTGGTAACTGTCAACCTCTGGTTTATTTTTTTTAATATATTTTTTCAAGCTGGGGATTGAACCCAGGGCCTTATCCATGCTGTGCTATGCAAGCATTCTACCACTGAGCTGCATTCCCAACCCCAACTGTGATTTCTAAAAGTCATCCTTTTCCACAGCATTTGGCAAAGAATTACATGTTCCATATCAAAACCTTTAAAGCAGCATATCCTTTAACTGAGCAATTCCACTCTAAGCCACTTATGTTAACTATTTTAAC
Organism: Spermophilus citellus; assembly: GCF_964194105.1. Taxonomy (NCBI): domain Eukaryota; kingdom Metazoa; phylum Chordata; class Mammalia; order Rodentia; family Sciuridae; genus Spermophilus; species Spermophilus citellus. The sequence goes on along the minus strand of NC_138200.1, from coordinate 54,126,685 downwards.
CAAATTGTACAGGTAATGATGTTTGTTACAGGTCTATGTATAATGGTCAAAAACAAGTGTCCAGGCTTGGTTGCACACACCCGTATTTGGGAGGCTGAGGAAAGAGGACCACAAGTTCACAGACCCTGTGTCAAAATAAATTTTTTAAAGGACTGGTTATGTAATTCAATGGGTAGAACACTTGCCTAGCATGCTCAAGATCTTGGGTGAGATCCCCAGTAATGCAAAAAAAAAAAAAAAAAGGTTCTGAAGTACTCATTTAGTGGTGTTAAGATCACTGAATATTGTTACCCCCCCCCCTTTTTTTTTTTTTTAATGTTTTCCCTTTTTGTTACTGGTCATTGAACCCAGAGATGCTTTTTAACACAGAGCTATGTCTCCAGCCCTATTTTAGCTTAATTTTGGGATAGGGTCTCACTAAGTTTCCAAGGCTAGCCTCAAACTTGCAATCTTCCCACTTAAGCCTCCCAAGTTGTTGGGATTACAGGCCTGTGCCACCACACCTGGCTAATGTTAGATATCTTTGATATTTATAACCAGGGGGAAATAATAGTGGGTTTTTCTGATTACCTCTTTTGGGCAGGGGGTACACATGCACCAGGGATTGAACCCAGAGACACTTAATCACTGATCACATCCCCAGCTCTTTTTCATACTTTATTAAGAGATACGGTCTAGCTGAGTTGCTGAGGTTGGCTTTGAACTTGTGATCCTCCTGCCTCAGCTTCCTGAGCCACAGAATTATAAGCGTGCGCCACCACACCCAGCTCTAATTACTTTTATTTTCTTTAATTTTTTTAAGGTTAAAGTGAGCTCCTCAATTCAGCATCCAGAAACTCCTCTGCACATTTCCGGTTTTCATCTGCCCTCCAAGGTAATTCCTTAGATGAGCCCTGTTCATCAGGCTTTTTGCTGCCACATGTACCAGCGCCACAGTCTGTTTATAGCAAATCAGAATTACCTGGGCTAACAGCATAGTTTGTCCAGCTCTGTGTAGTCTGACTTGTATGTCATGCAGTCACCTATAACTCCATTTTTACTTTTATTATTTTTTTAAAATATCAGCCTAAACCCCCACAAGAAAAGACAGATAGACACCCAGCTGATGAGCCTAAGAACCTAGAATTCAGTTCCTTCTTGTTCTGGAAGAACCCTCTGCCTAATATTGAACGTGAACTACAGGAGCTGCTGGTAAGGCCCTGACTTAAAATCTCTTTCTAGTGACAATGTAAATTCTCCTCACCGTTCCTGTGGGCTGGCAGTTTGTGAATTCTATTGATGTTTCAGATTGACAGAGAGGAGGAAGATGAGGAGGGAGTTGAAGAAAGGAAAGATGAAGACAGTGATGACGGGGGTGGGTGGATAACCCCCAGCAACATCAAGCAGATCCATCAAGAGCTGGAACAGTGTGATGTCCCGAAGGATGTGCGGGTTGGCTGTGTGACTGCAGACTTCGCCATGCAGGTGGGTAGGACGGTGGGCCTGTCACCAGCAGTGATCCTGTGGAGATTGGTGATGTGTACAGAGCTGCTTTTGTGTCCTGCTAATTTTCCTTGTTCTAGAAACTTCACCTGTGCTCTTTGGTAAATGCAAATTTTGCTTAGAGGCCACACAATCATAGTAATAAAATTTTTGTAGTGTGTTAAATTTTTTTAATATTTATTTTTTAGTTGTAGTTGGACACAATACCTTTATTTTTTTTATTTTTATGTGGTGCTGAGGATCGAACCTAGGGCCTTGCACATGCTAGATGAGCGCTGTATGGCTGAGCCACAACCCCAGTCCCAGTATGTTGAATTTTTAATATTTAAGTTTCACAGGGTGCTGGGGTTGTGGCTTAGTGGTAGATTGCTTGCCTAGTACATGTGAAGCCCTTGGTTTGATCCTCAGCACCACATAAAAAGATAAATCAAGGTATTGTGTCCATTTGAACTAAAAAGTATATTTAAATTCAAATACATTTAAAAAAAAAAAACAAGATTCACAGTCAGTTGATGCTTTCCTTTCAGTGTGTGTAGTTCTGGGCTCAGGTATGTGGAAAGATAACAGGGAGAATATTTTCCCCTGACAAAATAAACGTCTCTGTTGAGAGGATTGCTAGTGGTGAGTACGGGCTCCAGTGGTTGCAGCTAGAGAGAAACCTGGGTCCTCCTCTCTGTATCAAGGCATGCCAAGCTCACTTCCCTTAGCAAAAGCCACAGATCACAAGCCAAATCAGTGTATGCAGAGTTCACTTAACTAGTTACAAAGCCATTGTTAAAACTTATTTTCATTCTTCTTTAACTTGTTGCAGAATGTCCTGCTGCAGATGGGGCTGCATGTGCTGGCAGTGAACGGCATGCTGATCCGGGAGGCTCGGAGTTACATTTTGCGCTGTCATGGCTGTTTCAAGTAGGTAGCTGATAATCAGGGGCCAGGGCCCCTCTGTTGAACACTCTCTTCCTACCCCTACTACAGACTTCCTGAAAGAGAACCCTGTGTTGTAGGTCTTTTCCTTCCACTTCATCATTCCTATGTGGCCTGCGTTCCACTTCCACCAGTGAAGCCCTGGGACAGGTTGCCAGTGACCTCCCACCTTATCTTCAGTGACATTAGCATTAAGGATATGGGTTCCAGAACAAAGGACATTGATTCTCTAGAGATATGTACTGAAACATTTGTGGATGGACTGTCTAGGATTTGCTCTGAAATAATACACAAGTGGAAGGAGTGGGTAGGAGTAGAGATGAAATGAGATGAGTCATCAGTAGGTAGTTGATAAAGTTGTGAGAGGTACTTGGAGGTCATTTTGCTCTTCTGTTTGCTTCTATACCTGAAATTTTTCTATTAGATGGAGGAAACCAGAGTATGTGCGTTCACATCCAGATCCCTTCTATTACCTGTGTGATTTTCAAAAGTCGCTTCCCTTCTCTGCTTCAGATTCCTCTTAAATAAAATTGAAAGGGTTGTGAGGAACTAGGAAGGTAGATCATTTAAAGGATTTGGCAGGGTATTTGGCACGTATGAAGTGCTCCCTCTGGGTGAACTGTAGTTTATTGACTGCTCGTTTCTCTGCATTTCTCTCCAGGCTCCAATTGTCTTCCTGTGGTGGGACTAGTATTCTGTGGGCAGGGTTCTGGTTGAAGTAGAAGGGACTTAGCCTGGGCTAGCTTCTAGCCTTCCCATATCTGTGGCTGGAACTGGTCATTTTACAGATTGTATGTTGCAGAGGCCTGTGAGGGACAGTTCTGGAACATCAAGGTGTCTCTCACTGGGCCCCCAAAGCTGCCGCACTGGGGAGTAACCTGGTGTGACTTTGTTTCCCTGAGGCTTAAAAATAACCCTTCCCTGATGGCCCAGGGGTCCAGCTCACCACCATCCTATGCAGTTCTGTCAGGGACTTCATCAGCCCATGCTTCTTCTGAACGTTCCTTTAATTTTTCTGTCTCCTCGTACCTAAATGAACCACACTTTTCAGAGTAAAGCTGCTTACTTCGTAAGATCCCAATTTCGCCCATTGTCCTCTATACAAAAGCCCTTATTCCCCATATTTAGTGCTCGTTCTTAGAAATGCTTGGCAGTATTCTGCATACTTGTGAGATTAGTACAATGACTAGATGGTTTCTTACGTGGAATAATTAGTTCCTGCATCTGTGTAGAGGCATTGAGTTCACTCAGGAGACTGCAGATGAGGGAATTGGCTTCTCCAGCCAGTTTATACAGCCCTCATCAGACCATTAGGAGTTCGTGGGGAGCCCTGAGACAGATGCGGACTCCTGCCTAGCCTTTGACAATAGCAGTTTTTACTGTCCACGGTCCTCCTCAGGAGCTTGAGTGGAAAGGAAGAGGCCAGGCCTCAGGGTCTGCCTTCTGCACCCACACTCATCAACCACGCCGGGTTACACAGTGTTTCCTCTGCAATGCATTAAGAAGAAATTCTTGCTACCTCCTGAGTTAACGCCCAAACTGACATTTGGGGACAAGGTAGATAATATGCACTTTGAGAAAGGACAACTATGTCAAGAGCTGTCATTTTGCAGCCAGACTGCCTGGTTACTACCCATGTGATGTGACCTTCAGCAGGGTGCCTTAGCTTGCTTCAGTTTCCCTTTCTGTGAAATTGAGATAGTATGGACCTCATAGGATTATTTTGACGTTAAACTTGGAAAATAGAACCTCGCAACGTTTAGTAAAAGTTCGTTATTAATGTAACAGCATCCTGCTGGTTTTCTTGGTGACTTGCTCCTTGTGGCATTTGCCTTTTCCCTCTGAGGAAGACAGCAGCTTTTTACTTGTGTCTTCATTCAGGAGATCAGCGGCCTTTGTTTTTATAAAGACAAGAATAATGTGGTTCAGCTTTTTCTCCATTTAAAAGGCATGAACTCGCCTTGTGCTATGGGGTTGACTTTGCTACCTGTGCTGCCAGTACACAGCATGTCCTTTTGGGTCTCCCAGGACAACGTCTGATATGAGCCGAGTGTTCTGTGCACATTGTGGGAACAAGACGCTGAAGAAAGTGTCTGTGACGGTCAGTGACGACGGCACCCTGCACATGCACTTCTCCCGCAACCCCAAGGTGCTGAATCCTCGAGGCCTCCGGGTGAGTCACGTGTTCCTCATGCCACTAACACCAGAATCAGAATGACCAGAGGACAGAAGAAAAGCTGGTCCAGCCATGTCCAGGAGATACAGGCTTAAAAGTCTGTGGCATGGGTATCCAATAGGCAGTGTGCACCAGCCTCATGCGTTTCTTGAGGAGTTTGCAATCTAATGAGCAGTAAGCCAGTAACTCTGTGCACTGCGTGCTGAGGGGCCCCATGTCGGAGGGCCTCTGGGATACAGAGGAGGCTGGTACAAGAGTTCGGGGATGGGCACAATCTACAGAAGCCCCATAAAGCAGTAAGGAAGGGAACAGTGAAGGCCCTGCATGGAAGAGAGGCCAGGGCTGGACACAGCAGCCTCAGATTTGTTGCAAGGAAATCTAGAGAGGTGAATGAAGAGATGGGGAACACAAGAGTGAAAGTCACCTGACACCAGTTTCCCCCAAGCAGCAAATGTGCCAGTAGTACCTGAGGAGAACATTTTAACTTTGTTTTGAGGTAATTTTAGATTTATAGGCAAGTTGAAAAGCTGAACACAGAAATGTACATTTTTGATAACTATACTGTAACACAGTATATAAAATCAGTCTTTGTTTTAAGGGCAAAAGATCATTATGTGTATACACTCTAATAGTTCAGAAAAAAATAGACATATTTAGAAAGAGGATGATAGAGCAGATACAGTTAAAGATTAACACAGACATCCAGGTAAAGGGAGAGTATTAATTCTCTGCACTATTTTGCAACTTTAAATTTGCAGTATGGAGGGCTGGGGATAGAGCTCAGTTGGTAGAGTGCTTGCCTCACATGCACAAGGCCCTGGGTTCAAATCCCCAGCACCACCCCCCCAAAAAAATAGAGTATGGGTATTAAACCTGGGGGTGTTCTACCACTGAGCTACAACCTCAGCCCTTCTTTTATTTTTAGTTTGTGACAGGGTTTCATTAAGTTGCCCAAACTGGCCTGAAACCTATGATCCTCCTGCCTCAGCCTCTGGAATAGCTGGAATTAAGGTGTTACCATGACTCCTCGCATTTGAGTCCCTTTTAAACTGGAGTAATATCTCAATCTTTCATCCTTCATGACCTTGACATTCCCCTCTCTTGGATTTGTCTGATATTCCTCATCATTTCAGGCTATATGCATGTTGGTCAGGAATACCCCCAAAGTGATAATATTGTGTTCTCAGTGCATTATAGCAGAGGTTACATTAGTTGCATAGTTACTGGTGATATTAACTTTAATCACTTGGTTAAGGTAGTTTCTAATAGCTACATTGTAAAATTATTTTTAATTACAGTGGCATACACATGTAATCCCCGTGGCACAAGAGGCTAAGACAGGAGGATCACAAAGTTTAAGGCCAGTCTCAGTAACTCAGTGAGACCCTAAGCAACTTAATGAAACCCTGCGTCACAATAAAAAATATATATATAAAGAATTGGGAACTCAGCTCAGTGGTAAAGCAATCCTTGGTTTAATCCCCACTACTAAAAAGAAAATTATTATTTTTTTTTTTTTTTAAAGAGAGTGAGAGAGGGGAGAGAGAGAGAGAATTTTTAATATTTATTTTTTTTAGTTCTCAGCGGACACAACATCTTTGTTGGTATGTGGTGCTGAGGATCGAACCCGGGCCGCACACATGCCAGGCGAGCGCGCTACCGCTTGAGCCACATCCCCAGCCCCAGAAAATTATTTCTAATTAATAATTTATCTGTGGGAACATACTCTACTTAAAGGTGCCTAAATCATTTATTTCAGTGATGATTGCCAAATGGTGATTTTTTTTTTATTTGTTTTAATTAGTTACACATGACAGTACAGTGATCTTGACATCATATATTTGAATCAAATGGGGTATAATTACTCCTTTTTCTGAGTGTACAGGTTGCTGAATCACATTGGTCGTACAGTCACGTATATACATACAGAAGTATTAGCGTCTATTTTATTCTGCTGTCCTTCCTATCCCACTTCTTTCTTTTTTTAGTTGTAGATGGACATAATACCTTTAATTTCTTCATTTTTACGTGGTGCTGAGGATCGAACCCAGTGCCTCACACCTGCTAGGCAAGCGCTCTACCACCGAGCCACAGCCCCAGTCCCAAATGGCGATTTTCTAATTCCATCAACTCTTCTCTGTTTATTATTGGTGTTTTACTCATAAAGAGGAACTTATACTTCTATTCCATTTATGAGTATGGTCCTGTGAATTTGGTCTACAGGCTGTGATCCTACTATAGTCATCATTTTGAGGCTCAAATTGTTTCATGTTTGGTCACTGAGAGCCCCTTCAAGCTGCCTTCTGTGTCCTTTTGACATGCCCCAATTATTCTTTGAACAGGTTCTCACTTTCTGGTATAGCAAGTTGTTCCCAGGCTCTCCTTTTTTTTTTTTTTTAAGTTTTTAAAAAATTTTTTTAATATCTTTATTTATTTATTTATTTTTTATGTGGTGCTGAGGATTGAAGCCAAGCCCTCGTAAGTTCACTAGGCGAGTGCTCTACCACTGAGCCACAATTACAGCCCGGCTCTGCTCCTTTTTACAGAGAATGATTTTTAGCAGCAAAGATCTGGGCCAGGGTACATTCAATGTCAACCCCACATCACAGAGTGCATCCTAGCCCCGCCCAACCATGTTCAGAATGATACCCGTTAGCACCATTTCCCATCACTGTTGAGTTATTTGCGTGGCCCTAGAATACACACTGCCATTTCAGAGCTGCTCATGCACACTTCCTATTGTGAGAGTGGTACACAGAGTCTATACACGTGTGACTGGCTCCCTCTTTTGACAACCTTCCCTCCTCTTTCTTGCAGTACTCACTTCCCATGCCCAAAGGGGGCAAATATGCCATCAACCCCCACCTGACTGAGGATCAGCGCTTCCCTCAGCTGCGACTCTCCCGCAAGGCCAGGCAGAAGACCGATGTGTTTGCCCCTGACTACATAGCAGGGGTCTCTCCCTTTGCAGAGAATGACATCTCCAGCCGCTCAGCTACCCTGCAGCTCCGGGACAGCACTTTGGGAGCTGGGCGAAGACGATTAAATCCCAATGCCTCTAGAAAGAAGTTTGTGAAGAAAAGGTGAAGTGTGAGCTTTTGCAGGCAGACTCCATCACAGTCACTGAGGAGTTCTGGTGTCTTATTCCCCCAACTGTGTTGTTCCTAGAACCATCTGGGTGGAAATGACAGGCCGAGCTTCGCGGTGCTGCTACATGACTCCCAGTGTTATGTGGGGTTTATGGCAGGACTGAGCCACCCTTTGTTTCAGAGCATCCAGAGCTGGAACTTCTGCTTTGTCAACGGAAATTTGATGAGAACAGAAAGAGTGATGCCCTGGAGCAAATTTTAAACCTTCAACAGAAGGAATTTCCAAATGGTAATATTTTTCTAATAAACATGGTTGCAAGCTTCTATGCAGTGAACCAGGTTCTTGCATCTTAGGGAATGTGAAGGCTTAACAAGCTGTATGTGCAAGGATTAAGAGTCTAAATTTATCTTTCTGCCAAAAATTATAATAAATATTGCATAGGAAAACTGAGCCCTGACTTTTTTTTTTTTTAACCTCAATTTGAAAAATTTTAGTTATTAAAAAAGTTTGGTATAGTGAACTCACACAGCCTTTCACCCGATTCACACTTCTTTAACATCTTGTCCCACTCGCTCTCTTTCAGCCTATGACTCCTAGGAAAAGGATGGTCTTTTACCCAAGTATCTCTCACTTATCAAAATCAAGATATTTAATATTGGTAAATTTATTATTTAATAAATACTTAGGCTAGGCGTGGTGGCACATGCCTGTTATCCCAGAGGGTTGGGAGGCTGAGAATATCGTCAGTTGAAAAACATCCTCAGCAAAAGCAAGGCACTAAGCAACTCAGTGAGACCCTGTCTCTAAATAAAATAAAAAGTAGGGCTGGGGATGTGGCTCAGTGGTGAATGCCCCTGAGTTCAATCCCTGATGTACCCCAAAATAAATACTCAGTGCTGAAAATCAATGTCAGTTCAGAGATCAGGAGTTTTTTCTTTTCAGTTGCCTGGTACTTCACTGTAGAAAGCTACATGTTCAAGCATATAAGCATATTACAGTGTCTACATTAAGTACTTTACAATAGCCCCTTTAATTTATAAGACAGTTTATAGCCTTTACTTGATCACAAGCTCAAGGCCAGCCTCAGAAACTTAGTGAGATCTTGTTTCAGAATTTAAAAAATAAATAAATAAAGGTCTGGGAGTACGGCACCCATGGATTGAATCCCCCAGAACCCCCCCCCAAAAAAAAAAAGGGAGTTGGTGTAGCTCACTGATCGAGTGCTTGCCTAACATATACAAAAGGCCCTGTGTCCAAGCCCTGGCACCAAGAAAAATGAACCAACTCTGGGATGTCTAGAATAACAGTCCCCAAATTATTAGATACTAACACCCCAGCGCCTACAGATGGGAAGAAATCTACAGTGGAGAAGTTGGATGATCACACAGTTTGTGTGCATATGTATTTGGAGGTAGATTTTTACACAAGAGACTCTCGCATAATTAAGATAGTAATGAGACTAATTATTTGAGCCAAGATGGTGAGGGAGGGTGGTGCACATTTACTGACTGTTGCTTCCAGTATTGGGGACTGGGTGTGGCTTGGCTTTATACATCCCTCATGGAGGTTGGTGCCTGGATCTGAAGTGATTTGAATATGTGTGTGTGGAATTGAATGCATGACATAGACCAGCCAGGAGAAAATGAGTTCCCTCATTTTTTTGTTTTTGTATAAAAGCTGAAGAGCTACTTGTGGGGATGAAGAGGACCAAGCATGAACATTGGAGTCCCTTCTATACTGTGTAGTCTATCCAGATGTGCTACATCGGACAAAATGCCAGCACAGCAAATGAATGTCATTTCAAAAGAGTTCAATTTAACCAATGTTATAAACCAAATAGAGGGTGACCTAATTCAGGCAATGCATAACATGACAAAATTCCTGCAAGACACAAACACAGTAAGTCCAACATAATGGCATATGTCCTGTCAGGCAGTGATGGTGCTGGGAGACGGGAAAGAGAAAAGAACAGGGTTTACAGTAGATGAAACTTTCCTCCCCTAACACGGAGAACCTCTTTACTCCAGGGATACCTGGCTGGTATCCACAGGAACCACTGAGGACAACAGATACCCAGGTCCCCAGACAGGCCCAAGAATGGCTCTTGAGCTAATGTACAAAGTCCATCATTCACAGCTCAGAGAAAAGCAAGGGAGCTTTGGGGACTACTTGTGCAGAAAAAGCAGCTGTGCGTGTGGACACTGTGTATGAACAGGTGCCTAATGAGGCTGTTTGTATTCTTCCATCAGGAGGCAGATGGGGCGACTCCTGAGGATTCTCCTGCTGTATTTCCAGATAATGAAGACAATCAACAAAGCTTCACAGCTCCAGGGGCCTGGCCTATTCCCTGGGGGTATGGGAAGGGACCTTGAGGACACTGTATCCTCATGGGACTGAAGCCTGCTTCAGAAAAGACCAGGGGAATCATGAACTTGTACTGACAACAAATCAAGGTGGGAAGACAGCACGGCCCCAACCCCACATTTTTTATGGACTAAGCAACCAGGGCCAAAGAGAAGAGCATTAGGGGCTAGGGTTGTGGTTCAGTCAGTGGTAGAGTGCTTGCCTAGCACATGTGAAGCACTGAGCTGAATCCTCTGCACAACATAAAAATAAATAGAGGTATTATGTCCATCTACAACTTAAAGATATTAAATATTAAATATTAGTAGTTTACCTGAAGCCAGAATAAGAGCTCTAACAGGGGATGGGAGCTGACTGTGAGGCCCAGTGGCTTGAGTTCAAGTTCTAGACTATTCCATTGAAGAGCTATATGACCATGGGCAGTCACATAACCACTTAGTGCCTGTTTCCTTATCTATAAAATGGAGGTTTATTCCCTACCCAATCTCATACATAAAATTTACCTCAAAGAGGAAAATGCTTTAAAAAACACACTTGTTTAAATTTTCATGGCTTTGGATTAGGCAATGATATCTTAGCTATCACACCAAAAACACAAATCCATAAGAGAAAGTTGGAAGTTATAACATTAGGAATAAATAGATCTCAGGTGCTTACAGAGAGAAAAAGTGGGTCAGATCCAAATGATCAGGAAGCAGATAATGAAAAATTCTCCTCAACGACCCCAAAACCTGGAGAGCATATATCAGGGCATTCAAAGTCCTAAGGGACAATTTTCAGCCTAGAATTCTACACAGGCAGGCAGGTAGATATGCAATGTGTAAGAAAATTTACTTTCCATTTATTCTTTCTTAGAAACTATTGGAGAATATATTTCTTTAAAAAAAAAAGGAAGGGGAAAAAGAAAAGGAAAGAGGAGGAGAAGGGGAAGAGGAAAGAAGGAAAAGAAGAAAGAAGCCAGGCACAGCAGTGCACCCTGCAATCCCAGCAGCTCTTCAGGCTGAGACAGGAGGATCACAAGATCAAGGCCAACCTCAGCAATTTAGCAAGAAATGGTCTCAAAAATAAAAAGGACTAGGGATGTGGCTCAGTGGGAAAGCACCTCAGGTTCAATCCCCAGCACCAAATAAATAAATAAAATTCTCTAAGTATTCAAACAAAAATATTTTTAAAAGATGTGCTCATGGATTATTTCAGTAATAAAAATTAATGATTAAAAACAAAATCATGGGACAGGAGTTGTGGGTCAGTGGAGAGCACTTGCCTCGTAAGTGTGAGGCATTGGGTTTGATCCTAGCACCACATAAAAACAAAGGCATTGAGTTCATACACAACTAAAAAAAAAAGAAGAAGAAGAAGAAAAAAAAAGAAATTACAGAATCTGTCAGATTCTAAAAAAACTAAAATACAAAATTTTTTTTTAAGTCAAAGTCTAAATTCTCCTTGTACAGATGAGAAAACGAGGACACAGTAAAACCCAAATCTGAAGGTTACTTCATTTCTTAGATTTGATATGTTTTACAGGTATGTAAAATGTGAGTACTGCAACTTTTCTGTAAATATTTAACTATTCCAAAGTAAAATTTTATTTGAAAGCATCAAGTAATCCAGTGTCTTTCTGTAAATTTTTGGGTTTTTATTTGTTTTTTTGGTAACGGATTGAACCCTGGGGCACTTAACCACTGAGCCACATCCCTAACCCTCTTTTTTTTTTTTTTTTTTTTTTTAAGTACTGGGGATTGAACTCAGGCACTCTCCCACTGAGCCTTATCCCCAGCCCTATTCTGTATTTTATTTAGAGACAGGGTCTCACTGAGTTGCTTAGCACCTCTATTTTGCTGAGGCTGGCTTTGAACTCACATGCCTCCTGTCCCCCACTCCCCGCCACCTCCAGCACCCCCCAGCCCCTACCCCCAGCCCCTGGGATTACAGCATGTGCCACCACATGTGGCTGGAAATTTTTTATAATGTAAACTTTCAAATGGCTATATAATTAAGAATAGGATAATGAAGCTGTGTGTGGTACCATATGCCTATAATCCTAGTTAGTTGGGTTGAGGAAGGAGGATCACAAGTTCAAGGCCAGTACCTGGGCAACTTTGTGAAACTCCTTATCAAAAAAAAGCGGGGGGGGGGGGGGGGCAACAGGGTACAGTGGCTCATGTCCAGCAACTCAAGAATCTGAGGCAGGAGGAGTACAAATTAGAATCTAACTTCAGCAACTTAACGAGACCCTGTTTCAAAATAAAAAGGGCTGCGGGTGTAGCTCAGTGGTAAAGCACCCCTGGGTTCAATCCCCAATACAAAAAAAAAAAAAGGATAATGAGTCACCATGTACTCAATGAGACTGTCTCTAAATAAAATACCTCCCCCCCCAAAAAAAAAAATGGGACTGGGGATGTGGCTCTGTGGTAGAGCACCCCTGGATTCAATCCCCAGTCCAAACAATAATAAAAATAACAACAAAATTAATCACCACACCACTATCAACCTAACTAATGAATAGTAATTTCTGAAGATCATATAATAGTCATTCCTTAATTTTCTCAAAGATATATTTTTACAATTATTTGTTTGCATCAAGATCCAAACAATACATTTACTTGTTTTATCTCATGAACACAATTAACTGACATTTAATTTTATCTTTCACTGTAGTGGCATACCCTCCTCCACAGAAAATCTTAATTGTCTCCAGAAATCTTCACCAAAATTGATCTTAGGACTATCAGCAAAAGAATATGAGAGAGTTTAATGTAGTTAAACTTCCTATTTCCTCTTACTCTGTCTTACTTGAACTTAGGCCTGAAAGAGATCAGCACTCCTTTTACTAGTTTTTCATAAACATTTATGGACTATCTAATATAGTAACAATTTCATAATACTTTGTAAAAGTTTTCAAACCGCAAGTGTGTCTGTAAATGCAAATAAGATCCTTTAACAAGACCTCTGGCCTTAGGCAGGAGCTTCACAGAGATGTTTACATTTCAAAGATAATATGTTATTAATTAGGCTCTGTGAAAGGGGAGAAGAAGCTCTCCCCTTCTCTGAAGGGTTAACTTGCCCAGAAAAGTGAAAGAAAAAGCTGATTTTGTGTAAACTTCTGCAAATTGTGAACTTCTGAGCCCCTCCCATTACACACTAGGTATAAAGTTCTGAAACTGCCTGAACTTGGGGTTCAGGGGGAATAATTATTTACAGTGAAAGCCATTCCCTCTGAATCTGGTTGTAACCATAACCAACAATAAATATGCTTCCTGCTGCCTTCAGTGTCTTGCCTCATCTGTTCCTACATCATCACCAACTATCTGTGATCCTTTAGCCAAGTTATGCTGACATGTATTAGGGGGAGTTTCTGGAAGAGATTAGTATTTTATTTATTTGTTTACATTTTATATATTTATTGATTGATTGATACTGGGACAGAAATTCAGGTGTGCTCTGCCACTGAGCCACATCCCCAGCCCTTTCTATTTATTTTGAATCAGGGTCTTGCTAAATTGCTGAGGTTCCTTCAAACTTGTGATCCTCCTGCCTCAGCTTCCTAAATAGCTGGAATTATAGGCATGTGCCACCACAACTGACGAGATTAGCATTTTAATCAGTAGACTGGGTAAAGATGGTTCTTGCCCATGTGGGTGGGCATCATCCAATCCAGTAATGGCCTGAATAGAACAAGGCAGAGGAAAGGTAATTTGTTGCTTGAGCTGGTACATCCATCTTCTCCCACCCTTAGACATTAGTGTCCCTGATTCTACGGCCTTTACACTGGGAAGGGCACAAACACCACTGGCTCCTCTGGTTCTCAGCTCTTTGGGTTTGGGTGGAGCTACACCCCCTGGCACTCCAGGGTATCCAGCCTGCAGACAGCAGAACATAGAACTTCTTAGTTTCCATAATCATGGGAGCCAACCCTCATGGTAAATGTCTTTCTGTATTTATATATGTCTGTTGGTTCTGTTTCCTCTGGAGAACACTTCCTAATACATACCCCTCCTCACTTTTCTCATAGCATTGAATTATTGGTTAAACCAGGTTGTTATCCTGTGGAATATTCCACATTCTGATATGGCTGATGTCAGTCAGCCCTGTAATATCGTTCACCAATGCAACCACTCTCCTTTTTAAGAAGTGACTTTGTTGGGGAATAACTTATATGCAGTCAAATACCATTCTTGCACAAGTAGCTCTCAGGGCTGGGAGCATAGCTCTGTGGTAGAGCACTTGCCTAGCACACAATAGGGTCTGGGTTTGATCCCCAGCATTAGGGATCCCCCAATTCATGGCTGTACCCAAAGCGAGAGCAGTTTTGGGACAGACTGTGCTCTTAACCTATGCAGCCTGCAGAACTCATCGCCACCACCTCTCATTCACTCTCAGCCAGTGACCTGACTTTTGTTGGCACAGGCCAGTCATTAGTCTAGGAACTCCTTGTTCTCCCATCAAATCTTCAACATCACCAGCATGCGGGACAAGCCCTCCTCTCAAAAAAAAGATTCCGGGCTGGGGATATGGCTCAAGCAGTAGCGCGCTCGCCTGGCATGTGTGCGGCCCGGGTTCGATCCTCAGCACCACATACCAACAAAGATGTTGTGTCCGCTGAGAACTAGAAAATAAATGTTGGAAAATTCTCTCTCTCTCTCCTCTCTCACTCTCTCTTAAAAAAAAAAAAAAGAAGAAGAAGAAGATTCCTCCTCCAGAATAAACCCAGTTGCTGCATTTGTGCTCTGGAGTTCATCTCAGGACTCAGCATCTTCACCGGCAACACTCCAGGCACTGCAAAAGCCCTGAGGCATGTCGCTACCCACTCACCACAGACAAGCGCATGCCCCACGCCCTCCTCTGACACCCACGGCCTTCTAGCTGCTGCAGTCTCTCTGATCTTGCTTGACAGACATACCTCTGGGAAGAGCCGTCCACCTGTCTCCTTGTGCTCAACCACACTCTCTGTAACACGCAGTCGCTCTACCTCCTTGGTCTAAATCTAAAGGGTCTTTCTCAGGATGCTGTCCCAGGTGCACCTCAGTCACCTTTCTAAGAAATGTTAATGTCTTTCAAGGCTTTACAGCAGTCATGGTGTGACAGGAAGCAGGTGGCACACTCAAAAGAGTGTGGACAAAGTCAAGGAACCAAATTGAGATGGTGATGTTACGGGCTGATTTGAAAGGTAAGTGAGGCTGACCTCATCCTGTTCAGACATCTCACCCTGTGCCATGTTGGCCCCCCTTCCTATAAGAGGCCACTTGCATAGAAAAACTGTGGAGCTGGTACTAGCTTACTTCCTGAGTAGGTACAAGAGGTGCGAATTCTGAGAAATGGGATTTATGATGGCACTTGCCTCTCTCGCCCCCGTCCTTTGTGGTTTTTCTATTTTCAAGTTCAGTGTCTTGGGCTGCAGAACTGTCTCCTTTCTGCTCCCTCAGTCCTGGCCAGAATAAATCCTTTGACTTTACTTCAAAAAGACCCAGAGTTTTATTAGGGACTTTGGAATAGCGCCTTAACAGTGAGGCACCCAGGGACCAGCAGCAGTGGGAAGCCAGGACCTCACACTGGCCTGAAGAAACAAAGGGTAGGACCACAGTGACTGGAGGCCCAGGGAGTTGGAGTCACAGGAAGGGCTGTCCATATGAGCGACTGACTTTTCTGAGGATGGCAGGGCACAGAGGTGGCAGAATCTTCTCTCGCCCCCTGACCTTTTGCAGATACAGCCCATAGGCTACCCATCTGGAAGCCAGAGAACAAGGAAGCTCAAGCGATGCCATCTGCAGTCAGCCTCCAGGGGCACACACATAGTAGGCAGGGCAGAGTGGTAGAGAAGAGAGAAGGGGGACAAAATAGCCAATACTGCCAACCCCTCAGTCCATGAGCCCCCACCCCA
The DNA here is from genome assembly GCF_964194105.1 of Spermophilus citellus. Taxonomy (NCBI): domain Eukaryota; kingdom Metazoa; phylum Chordata; class Mammalia; order Rodentia; family Sciuridae; genus Spermophilus; species Spermophilus citellus. Next base: position 54,110,771 of record NC_138200.1, on the reverse strand, counting down.
GCTCAATAGCCACTTGTAACTTGCAGCCACATGATTTGGGCAGCACAGTATGACCATTTCTATTGGACAACGCTAACAAGACCTTTTCATTTATTTTTATTTTTTGCCTTTTGACCTTTCATTACTCAAAGAAGCTTCTTTTTTTTTAGTTTAGCTTTCTAACTCTTGTGCTTTCAATACCTTCACAGTGATTTTCGGCTCCTTGGTGAGGAAGACATGCTTGATGACAGTCACAGGTATACTTAGCACACATGGGACCACCACAGGCCCACTGATATGTTTTCTCATTTTAGACAATCTCATAAGAACGTTAGGTATCACAAGGATTCCCTCAAAGTCTGCCCAGCACATACCACTCGAAGGTTGGGTGCTTTCCCCACCTTATTGATATAAAGGTAAACAAAAGGTAAACAATTCTATCACCAGGGTTTCTGGACACCCGAGTTTTGTTGGAGGCTGTATGGTAGGAAAGCCTGCGACAGATGTTAAACACTAAATCATTTTCAGTGCTTCTAGACACCTTCCCAAGAAGAGGAAAAAGAAAGTACTTATGAGTCAAAGGTCAAATATGAATGCCCAGATCTTTTTAACATGTCCTTTTATCTATTTTGAAGTAGATACCTTTAAAGTGGTCTAGCTGAAATATCAAGTCCCTTAGGAAGCTCTGCTGACCAGTTCTTCCTCTGCACTGAACTTCCAAGCCCCTTAGAGAATGATTTTCACTTCTTTTGGGGGGTGGTGGGGGTAACTAGTGATTAAACCCAGAATAGATTTATCACTGAGCTACACCCCTAGGCCTTTTGTATTTTTATTTTTTGGTACTAGTGATTAAACCTAGGGACACTTAACCATATCCCTAGCCCTTTTTATTTTATTTATTGCGGGGGGTGGGGGGTGCAGCTACCGGGGATTGAACTCAGAGGCACTCTATCACTGAGCCACATCCCCAGACCTATTTTGTATTTTATTTAGAAACAGGGTCTCACTAAATTGCATAGCGCCTCACTTTTGCTGAGGCTGGCTTTGAACTTTGTGATCCTCCTGAGCTGCTGGGATTATTGGTGTGCACCACCACACCAGGCCCTTTTTATTTTTTGAGACTGGGTCTTGCTTAGGGCCTAAGTTGCCCTGACCCCAAACTTGCAATCCTCCTGCCTCAGCCTCCCGAGTTACTGGGATTATAGGTGAGTGCCATAGCCCAACTATAGTTTTAACTCTTAAATGCATACATAGGCATCTCTATCATTTTTCACTCTTACACTTGAAAATGTGTTTAATGGGGGCTGGGGATGTGGCTCAAGCGGCAGCACGCTCGCCTGGCATGCGTGCGGCCCGGGTTCGATCCTCAGCACCACATACCAACAAAGATGTTGTGTCCGCCGAGAACTAAAAAAATAAATATTAAAAATTCTCTCTCTCTCTCTCTTTCTCTCTCTCTCTCTCTCTCTCTCTCTCTCTCTCTCCTCTCTCTCTTTAAAAAAAAAAAAAAGAAAATGTGTTTAATGATTCTGGAGATTTGCTACATTCTAATCATGTGCTTTTGCCTCTAATTCTTCATTTATTAACTTTATTTTTATTTTTATTTTGTTTTTTTAATATTTATTGTTTAGTTTTCGGCAGACACAACATCTTTATTTGTATGTGGTGCTGAGGATCGAACCCAGCGTACTGCTTGAGCCACATCCCCAGCCCCCATTTATTAACTTTAGATAGTATCAATTTACTTTGTATCATGGAGAAATACTTAACTTACAGTTAAGGCTCCAACTAGAGGAAGATAATGCTGCCTTGGGCATAATTTTTTTTTTTTTTTTTTTTTGTGGTACTGGGATTGAACCCAGGTGTTCGTTCATTCAAGGCAAGCAAGCACTCTACCAACTGAGCTATAGCTCCACCCATCAGGCACAAAATTTAAGGAGACACCAGAAAACTCAATGATCAAGATAATTTTACTGAAGTATTAAAACAAAAAAGACCAAAGAAGAAAAAAGTTTAAGGTAAACAAAATTACAACATGTTAAATAAAGCCAGCTGAGTTATCATCAAGCGCAGTATGGCTTGGGACTGTTGAAGTGGCACCCCCTTTCTCCACAGAAAAGCCCTCTTCACCATGGCCGATTTTAGAACTGTCAGCAAAAGAGTCCATTGTAGATAAACTTCCTATTTTCATGTTGCCCTGTTTACTTTGCCACTGGCCGAGAAGATACCAGCACTCCAGGTGCTGGACACCCCCTTACTAATTTCTCACAAACATATCCGGTATAGTACTTTGAAGAAATGTGCAAACAAGGCCTCTGGCCTTGAGCTGGGCTTCACAGAGATGTCTACATTTTTAAGATAAGTTACAAATGGGCTCCATGGTAACAGCTGGCAGGGGAAGGAAAGAAAGGGGAGAAGAAGCTCTCCCCTTCTCAGGTGTTGTCCTTGAAGAGTTAACTTGCCCAGAACAGTGAAAGAAAAAGCTGCTTTTATGTGAACTTCTGCAGATTGTGAACCTCTGAGCCCCTCCCCTTACATGCTGGGTATAAAATTCTGAAACTCCCTGAACTTGGGGTTCAGGGGATTAATTGATTACAGCAAAAGCTAGGCCCTCTGAACCTGACTACAGCCAAATAAAACGGTTTCCTGCTATTTTCAGTGCCTTGCCTCATTTGTCCCTACAACACTGTCACTAATCCTGTCTTTACCATTTTAATATTTTGTTATTCACGATTTGTTTTTTGGTATTTATTTTGATTTTCAGAAACAGTGTATTCAAGTATGTATTTATCTTGAAGACAAAGCTTTCCAGGACCACCTCAAAATTGACACCACTGGCGAGGGCCCTGTGTACTCTCCACTACCTTCCCTCCATAATTCTTCAGAATTATCACTTTCAAGTTTAATTTCTTTTTTCTAGACCCTCTATCATGTAGGATGTAGATTCAGGGCAGTATCCTGTATGTCTCCTCTCTATCCTGTAGGATGACTTTACTGTAAATTTTACTTACAAAGATTTTTAACTTTTGCTCTTCGATTTCAAACCCTCAGTAAAGCTATGTGTGAAGCCATTAAACTTTCATCTGCCTCCGTGATCCTTTCCCATAGCTGCTATCTCCCTCACCCGCCTAGCCCAACCTAGCTCTAGGGAGGCAAAACTGGTTCATTCCCCTTTACCTAGCCGTGAGGGGCAGGGAAGTGCATTCTATGCCCCTCTATGCCCCTTTCCCCTGGTCAAAGAAGCTCACTCATTTCCATGGGAGCAAGTGTCCCTGCTGCTCTCAGCCCTCTCAAGTCCGGAGTCATGGTGACTCAGCAGAATCTGAGACAAAAGGATCACAGTCAACCTCATCCAATTTTTTGTTTACCCCTTTGGGTGTCAAGGGTTTTTTTCTGTGACTGGGAGTGGCCAGACCGGAACATCTAACAGAGGCAGGACCTCCACGGGAAATTTTCCTTTTTGCATCCTCAGGGGTCCTAGGATGTGGTGCGGATGAACCTGCCTCCCACACCCACCCAGATCCTTCAGACTCCCTTGGCCCCAAGGGGAACCTTCTTGACTTCCACATCCAGGGGCCGCTACTGGACTCCAGATTCCCGTAACTTGCTGTATCTCAGACCTGGCGTCCTGGCCCAGGGCCTCGGGGTGCAGTTGTCTGGCCCCGCCCTCACTGGTCATCCTGGGCTGGGCCAGGCGGGATATAAACCAGCGAGTGCTTCGGTGCCCAGCGCTTGGAATATCTCCCAAGCCGGAGCTCACACAGCCTTTGGACTTCTTTGCCCTGCCCCAGAGGTCGCCCTAGCAACCAGCATCCCAGCCAATCAGCACTCGGGACTGCTAGCACTGTGGGAGCTATGGAGGGTGAGTGCAGCCCACTAGAACATTTGTCTCTGATCACAGTTCCTCTGAAGGAGGATGCAGGGGTTTGGCTTTGAGTTTTGTTCCTTGACTCAAACCAAAAAAGGGGAAGAGATTAGAGTCCCGGGACGCACTTTGACCAGTTTGGTAAAAGGGGAGCTTCTGTTACTACCCCAGACTCTTGGATCATCCTTCAGCCCACTTTCACTTCTGACACTAGGTAGCAAAAATTCCAGTCTGCATAAGTCAGAAACTGACCATCAGAGGCCACATCTGGCCCAATGCCCACCCTTGTTTGACCTGGTGGAATAAGTTGTTGACATTTACAATACAAATAGGTGCCAGGCATGATGGTGTGCCCCTGTAATCCCAGGTACTCTGGAGCCTAAAGCATCAGGATTACAAGTTTGAAGCCAGCCTGGGTAATTTAGCAAGACCCTGTCCCAAGCCTGTGGTGGTGGTGGTGGTGGTGGGGGAGCGGGAAGCAATTTTATTTTTAAAAGTTTGGATGCCTAGTTTCTGGAGGGAAATCTAGCAACTGGGGGACTGGAGCTAGGAAAGCAGCTGCCTGGCTGCCTTTGGTTTGATAGAAACCAGACCCAACTCCTGGCTGCAAGGCCCCAGAGACACTTTCCAATATGACTCTTGGACTGGGCAAAACTGATTTGGTATTGGGTCCTTCTTAGTGATAGTTTCCCTATCTTGCAATCACTGGGGGTCCTTGGAGGTCACCACAATTCTGTCTGGTAGGCCGACTGGCCTCTAATGCATCCTTGACCAGCTGTGACACCTCCAGTGACTGCTAGAGGACCTCCTTCAGAGAATGGACAGCACTAGGATTTATTTAGAAAGCATTTCCTCAAGTGGAGCAGTACTCCACCTTTTTATAATTTCTTTCTCTGAATCTAATGCTGCCTCTAAAGACACATGAATTCACTGAATCTCACCTTGCTAAAAGTAAGTGGGGAGGAGATTGTCAGTGCAGTTGACAATCTACAGTTGTGAGAATTTCTACAGAAAGGGCTGAGCTGCTGGTTGGAAGCCACACCTTGCATTGCTGGGAGAGTCAGCAGGGCAGGGCTTTTAAAGGCTGATAAGACTTCCAGCATAAGGGTTAGTCAATGTTTCTCTCTATAGTAGCCCTCCTCCGATTTGTGGGAACATTCAAGACTCCCAGAGATGCTTGAAATCACAGACAGCACGGAACCCTGTGTATACTGTTTTTTTATTTTTCCTATACCTCTATACCTATAATAAAGTTTATTTTATAAAGTCGGTACCATAAAAGAACACAGCAATAACTAATTTTTTTTTGTACCAGGGATTGAACTCATTGGCACTCAACCACTGAGCCACATCCCCAGTCCTATTTTGAATTTTATTTAGAGATAGGGTCTCACTAAGTTCCTTAGTGCCTTGCTTTTGCTGAAGATGGCTTTGAATTTGCACTCGATCTCTGCCTCAGCCTCTGGAGCAGCTGGGATCATAGGCCTTTGCCACCATGCCTGGCTTAGAGCAATAACTATTAATAAAATAGAACAATATGCTCTAATAAAAGTTACTTAAAACCTATGCTATTTATTTCTGGAATTTTCCATTTAACACTTTTGGACCTCAGTTGACCAAGAAAGTAAAACCATGGATTAGGGGCTCTACTGTACTTCATTCTTCAGCTGCCCTAAGACCCAGACACCCCCTCCTCCAAATAAAGGAAGAACTATTTTCTGATTTTTCAGTCCTATAGTATGTTCTATATGTGTAACAAACACAAAAAGAGGGGGAAGGGAAATGGGAAGATTTGGATCTTGTATAACTGGTTTTAGCTTTACCCAGCGAACTAAATCTTGAAGTTGACCAAGTATACAGAGCATTTGTTTGAAACGAGTTATCAGATTCACACCCACATTCTCTCCAGGAGTCAAATGAGGGAGAGCAGGTGCAAAATGCCCAAAACTAATTTGAGGACCTGGCCTTATTACATTTCTAGTAGGTTTTTTAAAAATTGCTTATTCTTTCTGCAAAACAAACAAACAAACATGTGGGTAATGAATCTTTCACTGGCAACAATCCTCTCTATTCAAATAATTAACTACAATCTCGTTCCTTCTCTGCCACTTTTCTTGCTATTAAGTTCTGTTGTGTTGTCCAGGCACAGTGGCATACGCCTATAATCCCAGCAGCTCTGGAGGCTGAGGCAGGAGGATCACGAGTTCAAAGCCAGCCTCAGCAAAAGCGAGGTGCTAAGCAACTCAATGAGACACTGTCTCTAAATAAAATACAAAATAGGGCAGGGGATGTGGCTCAGTGTTTGAGTGCCCCTGAGTTAAATCCCTGGTACCCAAAAACAAAAACAAACAAGTTCTGTTGTGTTGATCATTAAGGAAACCATGCAGTTTGAGAATATAATTGGATTTAGAAGATTAGTAAAAGCTCTAGATTTCAGATTGGCTTGAGGGTCAAGACAGTGTACCAGCAGGAATGTTAGAGAAATAGATGATAACAGAGTTCAGCTCCCACGGGGATAGTCCAGATAACTTTTGCCACCAGAATTTAAGCTCTATGAAGAGAAGGATTTCCATCTATTTGGAATACTGTTGTATCCCAGCTGTCTTTAACATGCCTGGTGCTTAGCAGGTGCACAATAATTAAGTAAGGAGAGGCAGAGAGATTGGTTTTTGAGAACATTATCATTTCGGGGGCAGAAAGAAAAGTTGACTGGTATTGGCTTAGGGTGGAAATAAAAGACAGGTAGAGGAGAAGGAACAAGAGTTTTCATGGCCCATGGAGAAGTCAGGATGAACCACTATATATTTCATAGAGACCAAGATTTTGTGGTGTAAGGACAGAGCTTAATAATAAGGATGTGCTAGGTGCTGGGAATGTGGGGACTCAGTGGGAAAGCACATAGTAAATCTCCTGTTTTACTCTTTTTTTTAGAATTTGTTCTAATTAGTTATATCCTTATTTACTCTTTACTTCTGATGATTGTGTTAATTGCAAATTAATGGTCCCTTAATTACCTATTCAGAACCATTGACCCCTTTTCTATGGAATTTCTTTGGGGAATCTATGTATTCCAAGGACTGTACTTTTGTAGGATTTATTTATTCCAATTTGTTTCTTGACTTACTTTGTCAGTTGCTTGGTTTTGAAATGGTGTTTTGCTATGTTGCCCAGGCTGGCCTTGAACGCCTGGGTTCAAGAGATGCTCCTGGGGTTGGGGATGTGGCTCAAGTGGTAGCCCGCTCGCCTGGTATGCGTGCGGCCCGGGTTCGATCCTCAGCACCACATACCAACAAAGATGCTGTGTTCGCCGATAACTAAAAAATAAATATTAAAAAAAAAAAAAGAGAGATGCTCCTGCAGCTTCCTGAGTGCTGGGACTACAGGCATGTGTCACTGTACCTGGAACTTGCCTTACTCTTTAAAATTTTTTAAGGTTGCAGGCATGCCTGTAGCTCTTAGGTGGCGAGCTCCTAGGAAGAGTAAGCGATGGATATCTTGACTTGATTATTTTTTGTGAAGCAACTTTGTTTTCCTACTCAGGAAATGCTTAATGTCAATAAGAAGTCAACAGAATAAAAGCTGACAAAGCAATGTTTAGTAAGCATTGATAAGATGAATGCAAGGGTAAATAAAAAAGAAAATGCACATGTTAGCTTAATGTGATCCCATTTCTCCCAGTAATGTTAAATCCATGAACGGAAAAGACAGGGGGTCGGAATTTGTTGAGACATTCTCAGAGGTTCCTTTTCCCAGGCTGTCCAAAGCAGATAAATCACTTCTATAGCATTAAAAAAATTGCTAAATGCATATTCCACTGAATCCTAAACAGTCTGAAATCTCAGGACCAAGCTTGGAAATCTTCATGTTTGGCACCTGGGCTCCGAAGTCTTTACTGAACTTAACCTGGGAGGTGCCTCCCATGCCAGGTGTGGTTAACAATAATAGCAGAAACAAAACTGAAAAGCTTAAACATTCCTTTCTAGTTATTTAGTTATTTGTAGTTTTTCAAGCAGTACAATGAATTGCAGATGCTTTCTCGCGTAGTTCCATCTAAAGTTACCACTTATATGAATCAGTAGGGCATGAAGTAGTGGCCCAGGTTATTCAGAGCAATTGTGGTAATAAAATTCCTTTCTTTGGTATTCTCCTGATGCCCCACACATTGGTACTACTTGTGTTTAGATTTCTATTTTTACTTATTTATTATTTTTGTTACCAGGGATTGAGCTCAGGGGCACTCAACCTCTGAGCCACATCCCCAGCCCTTTCTTATATTTTATTAGATACAGGGTCTCACTGAATTGCTTAGTGCCTTGTCATTGCTGAGGCTGGCTTTGAACATGCAATCCTCCTGCCTCAGCCCTCCGAGCTGCTGGGATTACAGGCATGCACCACCACGCCCAGCTATATTTTTATTTATTTTTAAAAAATAGTTTTTAATTGTAGATGGACACAGTACCTTTATTTAATTAATTAATTAATTTAATTTTATGTGGTGCTGAGGATCAAACCCAGTGCCTCACACATGAATTGCAAACGCTCTACCACAGAGCCACACCCCCAGCCCAATATATTTTTATTTTTTAAGTTAATCCAAGTTTACCCCATTTACTTTATAAACTTAATTTTTTTCTTTTATCTTCTGGGGATGGAACACAGGGCCTCATGCATGATAGGCAAGCACTCTACCTCAAAGCTTCGTACCCAGCCCTAAACTTGAGTAACTTGATTATTTTCTCATCCATAACATGGGGATACTAATTCTGTCTACCTCATATGGTTGTGTCCTTGGTCCATTTTCTGCAGCCAGAACAGAATACCCGAGACTGGCTAATTTATTTAAAAAAAATCAGAAATTTATTTCTCACAGTTTTGAAGGCTGGGAAGTCCAAGGTCAAGGTGCAGTCAGGTTTAGTTGTCTGGTAAGAGCCACATCCTTCCAGAAGAGAGCAACGTTGTGTCCTCACATGGTGGAAAGCAGTAGAAGAGCGAGCTGACCAAGCAGCTGCCGGAAATCTCCTTTATCAAGGCTAGTCCCATGGACAGGAAGGAGCCCTCTTGGCCCAATCACCTCTTAGAGGCCCCACCTCTTAAAATTCCAACATTGGCAACACCTGAATTTTGGAGGAGACCATTCTAACCATGGCAGGTTGTGATAACTGACAACTTCCCCTCTTACCAACATACTACAAATCCACATACATGAGTGGTTTTCCTCCCTTTTTCTTTTAAATAAAAGATTCACATTAACTTGATTTTTTATGTTAATACTGTATTCTGGATATCTTTCTGCGTTCCTTTTTTTCTTCCTTTTTAGTGGTACATGGGGATTGAACCCAGGGTCTTGCGCATACTAGGCAAGCACTCTACCACTGAGTTGCACCCCCAATGCCTTTTTTTTTTTTTTTTTTTTGGTACTGGGGATGGAACACAGTGGGGCTCAACCACTGAAGCACATCTCCAGCCTTCTAAATTTTTTATTTAGCAACAGAGTCTTGCTGAGTTGCTTAGGGCCTTGCTAAGTTGCTAAGGCTGGCTTTGAACTTGCAGTCCTCCTGCCTCAGCCTTCCCAGCTGCTGGGATTACAGGTGTGTGCCACCGTGCCCTGAATTTCTCATTACCAGCAAAATATTCTGTAATATGGATATAGCCACAGTTTATTCAAATGTCCCCCTTATAGACATCCAGGTTATATCCAGTTTTTGCCAGTGAAAACAATGGTGTAGTATACATACATCCTTGGTGAGCTAGATTCAGCCTGATTACTTTTCCAAAAGTTGAGGTAACTCATATTCTCACCAGGAATGTGCTAGTTTTCCTACAATCTTAATAGCCTTCAATCTTATTTGTCTTAATTTCTCCTTTTTTTTTTTTTTTTTTGCCAGTCTCTTGGGTAAATATATCTCATTTTGATTGGCTTTTCTTGGCAGGCCAGACAGAGCAGCTTTTCATTTGTTTATTGCCATTTGCATTTCCTCCTCTGTGAATGGCTGTTCATACCCTTGACCCACTTTTCTCTAGCATCATCTCTCTTTTTTTTTGTTTAGTCTTTGGGAGTTTAACTCCTTGAGATAAGAATTGCTGTTTTCTCCTGTTGACTTTGTTTCTGGTGTCTTCTGCTAACCCAATTTTTTATTTTTATGAGGCTTTCCCTGTCAAACTTTTCCTTCATGGCTTCTGAATTTCTTGTCTTTCTTTAAAAATATTCTGTGCTCTGAGGTGTTTTTTTTTTTTAAAGAGAGAGAGAGAGAGAATTTTTAATATTTATTTTTTAGTTCTCGGCGGACACAACATCTTTGTTGGTATGTGGTGCTGAGGATCGAACCCGGGCCGCATGTATGGCAGGCGAGCGCGCTACCACTTGAGCCACATCCCCGGCCCCTGTGCTCTGAGGTTATACAAATTCTCCCTTTCCTTCTCCACTATTTTAACAGTTTTATTTAAAAACATTTAGAGCTCCAAGCTGGGCACAATGGCATACACCTGTGATCCCAGCAACACAGGAAGCTGAGTGAGGCAGGAGGATTGCAAGTCCAAAGCCAGCCTCAACAATTTAGTGAATCCCCAAGCAACTTAGAGAGACCCTGTCTCCAAAATTTTTTTAAAAAAGCTGGGGAGGGGGTCGTGGTGCAAGGCGGGGAGGCCACTGGGTATGTGGCTCAGATTTATTATTAAATCAGCTGCTGATTTCTCACTGAATCAAAATGCCTCCTTTAGTCATTGTTTTTTGTTGTTATTGTTTGTTGTTTGTTTATTTATTTATTAGTTAAGAGTCCTGTATTCAATCCCTGGTACCAAAACCAAACAAAATAAATAAACAAACAAACAAATTGAAAAAAAAAACATTTAGCGCTTCAATCCACCTGAAATTATTGCCGAATGCAGTAAGTTTATGGGGTAACTGAAAACAAAACTATTTTATTGGGGAAGGGGATGTGGTTCAGTGGTAGAGAGCTTATTTAGCAAAAAAAGGCCCTAGTTTTGTTCCCCACAAAAAAAAAAAGTAGACAAATACTAAGTGAATTTTCACTTATTCAGCACCTAGATCAAGAAATAGAAGCAGGGCGAGGTGGGACCCTGTCTCTAAATAAAATACAGAATAGGTCTGGGGATGTGGCTCAGTGATGGAGTGCCCCTGAGTTCAACCCCAATACCAAAAAAAAAAAAAAAAAGAATGTCACCAGCACCCTGGAATTCCCACTGTGCCCTTCTATCACTGCCTGCTGACAAGGGTAACCACTCTACGGACTGATTTGTCACTGAATCAAAATGCCTCCTTTAGTAATTTTTTGTTTATTTATTTTTTAGTTGTAGTTGGACACAATACCTTTATTTTATGTATTTTTATGTGGTGCTGAGGATCGAACCCAGGGCCTCGCACTTGCTAGGCAAGCGCTCTTCTGCTGCGCCACAACCCCAGCCCTGTTGTTGTTATTGTTGATTCTTTATTTTTTTCTTCTGGGAATTGAACTCGGGTCCCAGACATGGGATACACACACACTATCCTGAGCTACACCCCTTGCCCCATTTGCTGCTACTTTTATTTCTGGCTGCAGGGGATGGTACTGTGATTTGAATGTTCTCACTAAGACTCATATTGAAATTTAATCCTCATCATAAGGTATTAAGTGGTGGGACCAGATGGAACTTTGGCCAGGTGGTTGGGTCATGAGGCGTCTGTCCTCACCAGTAGATTAAGCCATTCATGGACTAATGAATCAGTGGATTAATAGATTACTATGTGTCCACTATAAAAGCCAGTTTGGCTCTGTCTTGTCATGCATTGCCCTGCACCATTTTAGGACTCTGTAGAGAGTTCCTGCTAGCAAGAAGGCCTGCAATAGATGCAGCCCCTTGGCCTCCCAGCCTCTAGAACTGTGAGCTGAATAAACCTCTTTCATAAATTACTCTCCATCTCAGACTGAGATGGATAGTAATAACCTAATGACCTCTTCCTTTATGGTCCACTGCTCCCCTACAGTTCAGGCTTTGCTGGTTGGTACAGGTAGAGCATATCTAATTAAAATCTGAAAACAGAAATGCTCCAAAATCTGAAACTTTGTTTTTGAGGGCCAACATGACGTTCAAAAAGCCTTGGGTTTTGGAGCCTTCTGGATTCTAATTTTGGGGAAGGGTGTCCAACTAATAAAGTCTAAGCAAATATTCCAAAACCTGAAAAACTCTGAAATCCGAAACAAGCATTTCAGATAAGGGATACTTACCCAGTTATGCCTTGTGTGTGTGTCTTAAGTAGTCAGAAGAGCCCTGATTGTACTGGCCCACTCCGAGAGGACATCCTTCAACTACGCCATGAAAGAGGCTGCTGCAGAGGTTCTAAAAAGGAATGGATGGGAAGTGGCTGAGTCCGACCTCTATGCCATGAACTTCAATCCCATCATTTCCAGAAAGGACATCACAGGTAGGAGCTACCCCTCCCCCTTTAATTAGTTCTTTATGAAACCATTTGCCTGTGGACTCCCTGGACCAGCCTTGGCCCCTCTGGCCTCAGCCCCTCTTGTTCCTCTTGGCAGGTAAACTTAAGGACCCCGAGAAATTCCAGTATACTGTCGAATCTTGTCTAGCGTATAAAGAAGGCTGCCTGAGCCCAGATATTGTGGCTGAACAAAAGAAGCTGGAAGCTGCTGACCTTGTGATATTTCAGGTACAGTAGGGACAGGACATCAGAAGCATAGTTGGGCACAGCAGTGCACATCTGTAATCCCAGCTACTCAGGAGACTGAGGTAGGAGAATCCAAGTTTGAGTCCAGTGTGGGGAACTCAGTGAGACCCCATCGAAACAAAATAAAAAGGGCTGGAGTTAGAACACTTGCCTACCATGGGTAGTGACACTTTTGTTTTTTCCTAGACCTGTCACATAATTAGCTGTGGAAAATCGAACAGTCACTTACCCCACTTTGCTGCATTCTCTGTGAATAAAGGTGATTGCTTTATAGGTGCTATATAACACAGATCCACAGATACTGTGAACCTGGCTGTATTGCTCTTTGCACTTGGGAATGTGATAACAACAGATAAGCCTTCCATTTGTTTTCTCCAATATACCTAATCTTCCCTTCATTTAGTGGTTCCTGATAGACTCTCCCAAAATTTGCAATTCTCCCATCTCTTCATGAGAATCCCAAACAGGTTGCCCAGTGACTTCACTGCTGGTGCATTTTCCCAGCTCTGGCCCTGCTGGATGCGATCCTGCAGCACACTTTGGCTTTTCTTCTCCCCAAAGCCATCTCATTGTTTAGCAGACAACACTGGATGGTGTGTCCATCCTGTCAGTATCTTCCCTGTAAGCCAGACTCAGTTCAATGACTTTGCTATTACCAATTCCTACCTGCCCTTTGATACTGAGTATGGAGAGTACCTGGCTCTGGAAACCTCACAAAGAAGGTGGTGCTGGCTTAGTTTTCACAGTGATTCAGTCACTGTGAAACAACCAAACCTTAGAGTGCAAACTACCAAATAGCACTGAGGGTAATGTAAATACTGCAGATTTGTGTATTTATTATAACAGTTTTATGAAAGATGTCAGGTGAAGTCTTATTCTGGCAAAATCAGTATACTATGGCAGTCTTTTTTTGTGGGGGGGACTGAGGATTGAACTCAGGGGCACTCAACCACTAAGCCACACCCCAGCCCTATTTTGTATTTTATTTAGAGACAGCAAGCCTCACTTTTTGCTGAGGCTGGCTTTGAACTCACAATCCTCCTGTCTCAGCCTCCCAAGCTGCTGGGATTACAGGTGTGTGCCACTGCGCCCGGCTAGCAGTCTTTTTCTTTTTAAGGTACTGGGGATTAAACCCAGGGGCACTTTGCCACTGGGCTACACCCTCAGCCCTTTTTCTTTTTTATTTTGAGAGAGGGTATTACTAAGTTGCTGAGACTGGCCTTGAACTTGTAATTCTCCAGCCTCAGCCTGAGTTACTAGGATTTCAGATGTGCACCACCACATTGCCTGGCTTATCTGACCTCTTGCCCTGACAAAAGCAGAATAAGGAATATATAAGTATTTCTCCTTTTTTAATTTATTTATTTTTTATTTATTTATTTATTTTTATTTTTATTTTTTTAAAAGATTTTTTGTTTGTTTGTTTTAATATTTATTTTTTAGTTCTCGGCGGACACAACATCTTTGTTGGTATGTGGTGCTGAGGATCGAACCCGGGCCGCACGCATACCAGGCGAGCGCGCTACCGCTTGAGCCACATCCCCAGCCTTCTCCTTTAAAAAAAAAAAAAACATTTATTTTTTAGTTGTAGTTCGACACAATACCCTTACTTTATTTATGTGGTACTGAGAATCGAACCCAGGGCCTCGCACATGAGCCACAACCCCAGCCCTAAGTATTTCTTCTGATTCATGATTTAAATATATGATAACTTAGTTGGGCATGGTAGTGCATGCCTGTAATTAAATAAAAAGGGCCAGGAATGTGGCTCAGTGGTTCAATCCCTGATTTTTTTTTTTTTTAAAAAAAGGACAAGACTTTCTCATGGGAATTTCCTGATAAATCTTACACTGACCATTTGTTTGCATTTTAGTGGTTTTGTTTATTCTAAATGATAGGATTTTAGGTAGATGTGCACAAGGAACAGTTATATTTTTGGTACTACACCTATTAGTGTAAATTCTTGGGGAAATACAGATTTAGGCATCACACATTGAAACAAATCTTGTCTGAAATCCTTGCTATTTAGAGTTTGCTGCCAAGTGTGATTTCACAAAAATGAATCTTATTTGTATATGGCTTTATTCAGATCCAGCCAATATTTACATTTTTAAGCAGAAACCATAATGCCAAGTTGGCTGAGCAAGGACAATAATTTTCTTGTTATTCTATAAGTTTCCTGCTACCATATGTATTTATTTTTAAGTATTTATTTGTTTTGTGACAGGGGTCTCACTGTGTTGTCCAGGCTGGCCTCTAACTCCCTAGCTCAAGCAGTCCTCCCACATTAGCCTCCTGACCTACAAGCACACACCACTGAACCCTGCCAATTTTCTCTTTTCTTAAATGTGCTAACTCCTCCAGAGGAAATGACAAAAGCCAGCGCTCTGAGACTTCTTCTGTGTGGGACCTGGTTTGATCTCTTTAATGTCTTCTGTTCCCCAGTTTCCACTGCAGTGGTTTGGAGTCCCTGCCATACTGAAAGGCTGGTTTGAGCGAGTGTTGGTAGGAGAGTTTGCCTACACATATGCTGCCATGTATGACAAGGGGCCTTTCCGGGTAGGTGAATGGTTCTGAGTTTTCTAATAGCTGGATTCTATCCTGAGGCAAAACTCTTGAGTACAACCAGACACTAAGGTCAGGCTCTAGGTCCTTTGGGAGAGATGCATGACTAGGCTTTTATGATGAAATGATATGATGTTTGGAATTTGTTTTAAAATATTCCAGAAAAAAAGAGAGTTTAGGGGATTAAATAAAACCAAAATTGGGGAGGGTGTCTAGGGAAGTGACTCAGTGGTAGAGCTACTTGCCTAGCATGTGTGAGGCTGTGGGTGCAATCCCCAGTACTGCAAAAATGAGTAAATAATGTTTGTCTTCTTTTGAAGACCCAAATACTGCACAAGAAATATTTTGATACTTTTATGTGAAAGATTTTATCCTAATCCATGCCCAGCACTGTAGGGAGACAGATTAAAGACAACAAATATCTCCACTGAGGCAGCCAACACAGATTTTGGTGACTATTGACAGCTTTAATCTATGGTCACATGCAGGTGGGGGAAACCCTTGGCTTGCCCTGGTTATCTGTCTGTAGACCATCTAGGCTGGATCTTCTACAGAGTCATGCTGGGAGGGTCAGAGGAGCCAAAGTATGAAAGAGTACACACCATGAACAGGGTGGGCCCGTGTGGCCCCTTCCCTAGGGCTGTCTCATTCATTTACTGTGACAGAGGAGGGGTGATGAGCTTGTTTTCTTTTTTTTTTTTTTCACAGAATAAGAAGGCCATCCTTTCCATCACCACTGGTGGTAGTGGCTCCATGTACTCCCTTCATGGTGTCCACGGGGACATGAACATCATTCTCTGGCCAATTCAGGTACTTTGTTCTCAATGAACCTTCAGGGGAATTCATTAATGGAGCTTTCCATGGGTTACAAAGCCTCCAGATAGTAGCTGAAGATAGATATGAGGTGTGGAGATAAAAGTGTAGTAATAGCCGTATGTCATGGTGTATGCCTGTCATCCAGCTATTCAGGAGGCCCAAGCAGGAGGATCTCAAGTTCAAGGCCAGCTAGACAATACAGTGAGACCCATCTTAAAAAAAAAAAAAAAAGAAAAGAAAAAAAGCATGGCAGTGATTGAGAACTGCTGGCAATTCCCTTTAGGAACTTACCTGACTTTCCAGGCACCTGTGTTTATAGCTTGTACACACATGATCAAACATCATTCTCTCCTAACCAAGAACTAGTGCACATGAGCCGAGCCCAGAACCCTGGTTCTCTCTGGATGACTCACATCTCTCTCTAATCTTCCTGGCCTTCTCCAGGTTTCTTCTACAGTCTCACAAACTAAGAGAGCCTAGGACAATTTAAGAAATGATTCAGTCTAGCCTGTTTTATTTTTTTTTATTGGTTGTTCAAAACATTACATAGTTCTTGATATATCATATTTCACACTTTGATTCAAGTGGGTTATGAACTCCCATTTTTACCCCCTATACAGATTGCAGTCACATCAGTTACACTTCCACTGATTTACATATTGACATACTCATGTCTATTGTATTCTGCTGCCTTTCCTATCCTCTACTATCCCCCCTCCCCTCCCCTCCCCTCCCCTCTTCTCTCTCTACCCCCTCTACTGTAATTCATTTCTCCCCCTTGTATTATTTTTCCCTTTCCCCTCACTTCCTCTTGTATGTAATTTTGTATAACCCTGAGGGTCTCCTTCCATTTCCAAGCAATTTCCCTTCTCTCTCCCTGTCCCTCCCACCTCTCATCCCTGTTTAATGTTAGTCATCTTCTCATGCTCTTCTTCCCTACTCTGTTCTTAGTTACTCTCCTTATATCAAAGAAGACATATGGCATTTGTTTTTTAGGGATTGGCTAGCTTCACTTAGCATAATCTGCTCTAATGCCATCCATTTCCCTCCAAATTCTATAATTTTGTCATTTTTTAATGCAGAGTAATACTCCATTGTGTATAAATGCCACATTTTTTTTAATCCATTCGTCTATTGAAGGGCATCTAGGTTGCTTCCACAGTCTTGCTATTGTGAATTGTACTGCTATGAACATCAATGTAGCAGTGTCCCTATAGCATGCTGTTTTTAGGTCTTTAGGGAATAGACCCAGAAGGGGAATAGCTGGATCAAATGGTGGTTCCATTCCCAGCTTTCCAAGAAATCTCCATACTGCTTTCCAAATTGGTTGCACCAATTTGCAGTCCCACCAACAATGTGCAAGTGTACCCTTTTCCCCACATCCTCGCCAACACTTGTTGTTGTTTGACTTCATAATGGCTGCCAATCTTACTGGAGTGAGATGATATCTTAGGGTGGTTTTGATTTGCATTTCTCTGACTGCTAGCGATGGTGAGCATTTTTTCATGTACTTGTTGATTGATTGTATGTCCTCCTCTGAGAAGTGTCTGTTTAGGAAGTGTGAATCAGGTGGTATAGCGATACCAGACTTCAAACTATACTACAGAGCAATAGTAACAAAACAGCATGGTATTGGTACCAAAACAGGCGGGTGGACCAATGGTACAGAATAGAGGACACAGAAACCAACCCACAAAACTACAACTTTCTTATATTTGATAAAGGGGCTAAAAGCATGCAATGGAGGAAGGATAGCATCTTCAACAAATGGTGCTGGGAAAACTGGAAATCCATATGCAACAAAATGAAACTGAATCCCTTTCTCTCGCCATGCACAAAAGTTAACTCAAAATGGATCAAGGAGCTTGATATCAAACCAGAGACAAGGCATCTGATAGAAGAAAAAGTTGGCTACGACCTACATACTGTGGGGTCGGGCTCCAAATTCCTCAATAGGACACCCATAGCACAAGAATTAATATCTAGAATCAACAAATGGGACTTGCTCAAACTAAAAAGTTTTTTCTCAGCAAAAGAAACAATAAGAGAGGTAAATAGGGAGCCTACATCATGGGAACAAATCTTTACTCCTCACACTTCAGATAGAGCCCTAATATCCAGAGTATATAAAGAACTCAAAAAATTAGACAATAAGATAACAAATAACCCAATCAACAAATGGGCCAAGGATCTAGCCTGTTTTAGAGATAAATAAAACTGAAGCCTGAGGTGGCTTTTTGATATCACTGAATTCTCAAGGTAATCTATTCCAAGAAAAGGGGTGGAGAGGAGAGCAAGTGAAGTGACCACCTGGAAGATAATTTATTACTACCCATCTTGTTTGTGGAGAGGTGGAGAAATGCACATCGGCAAGAGTCAGCAGCCAAGAAGCTGAAACTCTCCCTAATGTAATAGAATTTCCGGCACTTTTGGCAGAGGATCCAGGTTGGCACGCTTTCAAGGTTTTATTCTTTTAAAGAGCATAGGTAAATAGGCTCAGATAGGTAACACCTAGGTAGGGAGGGAAGAAGGTGAGAATATAATTATAATTCTCCAGGGCACCTCTTATCTCCTACTGAAGTCTTACTGGGAAGCCCAGACCAAAGTTTGGTGTTTTTGTTTTTTGTTTTTATTATACAAACTGCATAGAATTGGTCTGTTACTTATCTCTGTGTTTCATGTTTCCCCAGAGTGGTACTCTGCATTTTTGTGGCTTCCAAGTCTTAGAACCACAACTGACATATAGCATTGGGCACCTTCCACCAGATGCCCGAACTCAGGTCCTGGAAGGATGGAGGAAACGCCTGGAGAACATTTGGGATGAAACACCACTGTATTTTGCTCCAAGCAGCCTCTTTGACCTGGACTTCCAGACAGGATTTTTATTGAAAAAAGAGGTTCAAGATGAGCAGAAAAACAAGAAATTTGGCCTTTCTGTGGGCCATCACCTGGGCAAGTCCATTCCAACTGACAACCAGATCAAAGCCAGAAAATAAGATTCAATAAGACATGATTTCTAGGATTTTTTTTTTCTTTTAGTTTCATGGATTGCTTTAGTTTTTAAGATTTAGATTTTTCTCTTTTTTCCCCACAAAGAATGAAAAGGAGAAGAAATAGACTGCATTTATATATTTTTGGATCATCTTTCTATTATATGCAACTGATTCTTAATGGTTGTTATCATAACATATAACCAAAATATGATTAGGTGCCAGAAGCCACTTGGAATGTAGAGAGAAAAGTATAGATACATGGTAGATACTAGAAAATATTCTTTAAGGTCATATACACAATTTAATTCCCTTTTAAAGGGCTAAATGGCTAGATAACATCCAATTCTCTAAAGATAACTTTCTTTTAATTACTTCTCTGTGGTTTATGGCAGAAGGGAATTGCTTAGAGAAACAAGTGACTGAATCCCTGTAGCCTAAGGGACTGAACTTGCTTACTAGTTAGCATTAGCTTGTTTATGATACATATTGGTTTCATTTACTTCACAGTGACTAATGCACCTCAATGTATTACTCTTCCTTCAGCTTCTGTTTATATGTAGTACACAGATTCGTTGAAATGAGTAGTTAATAAAAGTCTCTTCTTTACATCAATCTTCTAATTCAGTGTTTGCAGAAATCAGCATTTTCACAACCTACACCTACTCTGAGTGAATTTAAAAAAGGAAATAGTACCTTCAATAGTTAACAGTAGCCTTCCACAAAAAAAAGACCAAAATTTTATTTCTGATCTTTTAGACTTCCAAAAGGTTATTTTCTGTGTTATTGCTAAAATTATGACTTTCTTTTGAAGGATATTTTTTGTTTTGTTTTGTCTTGGCACTGGGGATCGAACCCAGGGATGCTTACCACTGAGCTACATCCCAGCCACCCCCTCTTTTTTAATAATTTTCTTTTTAGTTGTAGATTGACACAATACCTTTATTTTATTTATTTTTATGTGGTGCTGAGGATCAGACCCAGTGCCTCACATATGCTAAGTAAATGCTCCACCACTGAACTGTAACCGTAGTCCTCCCCAGCCCTTTTTATTTTTTATTTAGAGACAAGGTCTTACTAAATTGCTGAGGTTGGCCTTGAACTTGCAATTATCCTGCTTCAGCTTCCTCAGTAGCTGGGATTACAAGAAAATGTACCCCCACACCTACTAAAGATGTTTTTATCCATGACTTTTGGGCTAGAGTTGTAGGCCTAGAGTTATTAACTTTGATGAATAATTTTGGTGTAGAATTTATTTATTTTTTGGTGTTGGGGATCGAGCCCAGGGCCATATACATGTTAAGCAGCAAGTGTTCTACAAAACTATGTTCCCAGCCCCCGATTTAGGTATAATAAATTTCCCATTTAAATTATTGAAATGCATCTCTTCCTATTGTTGGCACAACTCAAAGTCAAATATGATGAAAGGCTGCCCTCTTGTGGTGCACTGCAAGAAAAATAAAGAGAAATGATGCAAAAGCAGGTGGCCTGAAAACAGGAAATAAGGGCAGACCTGGTAAGGAAATGATGTCATCGGGAGGGATCAGGAGAAATTCCTTCACCAGATGCAGACTACCACTGGATGTCTGCTCCTCAACAACATCCACAATGCCAGATGGCTAGGTGTTTTAGTGTGAAATTGTTTTCCGTTGCTTTCCTCATCACTGCAATTTTGTGTAAATTTCTGAATGTTCTAAATTAAATCAATAAAATTCATTTTTACAAAAGAGACTTTTTTTTTTTTTTTTTTTTTTTTTTAACAAAACATACTAGTGAACATAATATTAGAGACATCCAGGCCAACATGAAATCTACTGGAAGATGGGAGGTGAGAGGGTTCAACAAGAAATTACAGCAGGGATGCTTCACACTGAAAGGCCATGGAACAACCTATTCTGATCCTCTCAGGAAATTTCAAAGACATTGAAAAGAGCCAGAAGAGTGGGGGTAGATATCAAGTAGAATTACTGGGCATACGCCTGTGATCCCAGGTAACTTGGAAGGCTGAGGCAGGATAATTGAAATTTCAAGGCCAGCTTGGGCAAGCCTATCTCGAAAACCAACAAATCAAGAACGGTGGCATATGCCTGAAATCCCAGTGGCTTGGGAAGGTGAGGCAGGAGGACCACAAGTTCAAAGCAGCCTCAGCAACTTATCGAGGACCTAATTAACTTGGACTGTTTCAAAATTAAAAATTAAAAAAAAAAAAAAGGACCGGGGATGTGTTTCAGTGGTTAAGTGCCCTGATTTCAATCCTGGATACCAAACAAAACTGAAAAAAAGAAATCAAGGAAAAACAGGCTATAAACAAATGCCTTAGGGTAAGTTATCTATTTTGATTTGTCCAACCAACAGGCTCATCACTCTTTTAGGCACTAGGGACTAAGCAGTGAATTAAGTGCTTGTCCTCTGGAATTGCATTCTTGTGAAGAAAGGTATTTAACAAATGTATCAGGTGGTGAAAAGTGTTCAGAAGTAAAAGAGGACATAGGGATGGGATAGAGGGATAAAGGGAGTTTTGTTTTGTATAGGACAATCAAAAAAAAAAACTTTTCCAAAGCCAGGCACAGCTTTATTTATGATCCCAGGAAGATCATAAATTCAAAGGCAGCATCGGCAATTTAGCAAGGCCCTATGTAACTTAGCAAGAACTTGTCTCAAAATTAAAAAAAAAAAAAAAAAAAAGGCTGGGGATGTGGCTCAGTGGCTAAGCACCCATGGGTTCAATCCTCAGCACCAAAAAACATGAATGAATAAATATAAACCTTTCCCCCAAAAGACCACACTTGAGAGTAAAGACTTGATAAAGTGAGAATGAGAAGTGAAACAATAGCTATGTGAAGTGCCATCCAGGCAGTATGGATGACCAGTGTAAACCCTGGAGGCAGGAGCCTGCAGAGTCATGTTTTGTTTGTTTTTTGTTTTGGGGTAATGGGGATTTAACTCAGGGATACAATGACTGATCCATGTCCCCAGCCCTATTTTGTATTTTATTTAGAGACAGGGTCTCACTGAATTGCTTAGCAAGCCTCACTTTTTGCTGAGGCTAGCTTTAAACTTAAGATCCTCCCATCTTCCAAAGGCTGTCCCAAGCCTTTGGAATAATAGGTGTGGACCACCAAGCCTGGCCAGAGTCGTGTTTGAGACAGAGAAAGGGGGAAATTGGCAGGTCAGCCAATAGCTGAGGTCAAGAGCACAGACCTTTACAAGCAATTTAAGAATTAAGGATAGGAAGTCCATGAGGGTTTTGAGCAGAGGGTAACAGATCTGACTTTTGTTTAAAAGGGTAATTCTGATTAGTAAGTGAGGCATTAAATGGAAAAGCAAGGATAGAATCAAGGAGATTTGCTGAGTTGTTGTTGCAATAATCTGGGCAACAAATGCTCTGGACTAGGGTTATAGCAATAGTTGTGTTGAGCAGTAGATATATTTCAAAGGTTGGGGTTACAGAATTTGATAATGGATTGGATCTAGGACAAGTTCCAAAACTCCAAGGTATTTTGGCCTAACTAATTAGAATGAAGAAGGGGGTGGGATCAGATTTTTGGCTTCAGACTCCTTGTATTTGAGATTAAGACAGTTGGCTCAAGCTGACATAGGCAGTGGGATATCAGAAACCCAGAGTTAAGGGAGAAATTAACGGCTAGACATACTGAACTAGAGAGATCTTATGATTGATCTCAAAGGATTTTCAATGTTAGGAGGTCAAGATGAGAGTAAAAAAGAGTAGCCACATATGGCATGCTGAAAAACCAGAAAATGTATCAAAGAGGGAGTGATCAAGTGTGTCATATATTGCTGAAAAGCTGCATAAGATGAAGTTTAAAAGGCCACTGGATTTGGCATTGAAGAAGCCATTCCTTGGTGCTTTTGACAAAGTTATTTCAGTAGAATGGTGTGATGAAAGCCTGACTGGAATGAGTCCAAGAGAAAATAGAAGAGCGGTGGAAATAGTTTGGAAGGGGATATATGATCAAATAAAATTATTTATTTGGTTTTTAAAGAGACAAGACAGCAAATTTACATGGCAATGGGGAAACAGAAAGTTTTGATGCTGAAGATACTTCAAAGAATATCTTTCAAAAGATATTCTTTGCTTGTATAAAGCAAAACTATATAGTATTTAGTGCAAAGAGCGATTAGGACTAGTGATACTAATTCAAGGTAAGACTTATAAGAGTAATTCAACATGGATTAACTTGCTTAACTCTTGAACCAACCCTATGAGGAGGACTTTCCACTGTTTCCACTTTATAAAAAAGGAAATTGAGGAATGGAGGTTACACAGCAGGGTGTGGGAACACAGGCTCAACCTACAGGTAGGTAAACTCAAGAACTGGGAAACAAGGCTCAACATATAGGTGGGTAAACTCAAGAGCTCATGTTTTTACATACTAGAATGCATCAGCAGAAGCAGAGATGATGGTGTCATAAACTACAGCACAGAGTACCAATCAGTACTTCTCTTGTAAGCTTCTGTGGCTGCTGAGAATCTTACAAGATGACAGAGGAGGATTCTTAGCACCTTATGGATTAAAACTGAACAACAGTTAGGTGAAGGAGATGGGGGAAGAGGATGAAGAAGTACTGGGGAACACAATCTATCAAATTATGTTATATTGATGTACAAATATACCACAATGAATCCTTATTTAGACATGTAATATATACACAATCATAATGCATTAATTAAAATAATAATAATGGAAGGGAAGTCAGTAGAATACAGCAAGTGGATCAAGGGGAGGGAAGAGAGAGAAAGGGAAGGTACTGGGGAATGAGACTGATCAAATTGTTATGTGCGTGTATGAACACTGCATAATGAATCTCACTGTCTGATATGATTATAATGCACCAATAAAACAACTGGAAAATTACCTTTCTTATTTTGGACACTGCACTTAAATTGTGTAACAAGAAATTGCATAAGCATTTTTGGCAGCCACGACCCCTTATAATCCCATCTTTGGATCAGTGTTTTGCCCACATACGCTATTTTTTTGTATCAAAGTATAATTTCATATTTGTATTTATCAAATTTCATTATTACTCCTTTTTAATGTTGTTGGAAGTCAATAAATGCCGACATAAAACTTTAAACTTACTTAGGCAACATTTTAGTTTTTTTTTTTTGTGTGTGTGTGTGTGTGTGGTGCTAGGGATTGAACCCAGGGCTTTATGCCTTCGAGGCAAGCACTCTACCAACTAAGCTATATCCCTAGCCCCAAAGGGCAACATTTTTGAAATACACATATGGCCTCCTAAATGGCAACTCAATTAGATGTATACATTTTAATGTAATAAAATTATCTATATTTGAAAAGATATAAGCATAATGTCTAAAGCAGTATCTCTTAAGCTTGTTTTGTTTATTTACAGTGTTGGGGATTGAACCCAGGGCCCTGCACAGGTTAGGCAGGTATTCTATATATACTAAGCTACATCGCCAGCTCCTTTATTTCAAATATTTTTTAGTTGTAGTTGGACACAATACCTCTATCTATCTATCTATCTATCTATCTATCTATCTATGGTGCTGAGGATCGAACCCAGGGCCTCTGCACGTGCTAGTCACGTATTCTACTGTTGAGCCACAACCCCAGCCCTCACCAGTCAGCTCCTTTTATTAAACAAAATTTTATTTTTAGAAAGGTCTTGTTAAGTTACCCAGGCTGACCTTGAATTTGCAATCCTGCCTCAGCCTCCTGAGGCAATTATAAGTATGCACCTAGCTTAAGCTTTTTTACATACTATGTTTATGGTATACATGTATCCTCTATAGTACAACTTAATATTTTTCTTTAAGTTTTTCTTATAATCTGGTAGGTATTCTTTTCAGTGACAGAGATAGATCCCAGGGCCCCACACATGCTAAGTACTCTACCTCAGAGCTACATACTCAGACCATTATTACACTTTTTTTTTTTTTAGGTTAGGTGGACACACACACACACACACACACACACATATATATATATATATATATATATATATATATATATATATATTTTTGTACTGGGAATGAACTCAGGGGCACTCGAATACTGAGCCAATCCCTAGCCCTATTTTGTACTTTACTTAGAGACAGGGTCTCACTGAGTTGCTTAGCGCCTGTCTTTTCTTTTTAATATTTATTTGTTTAGTTTTTTAGGTGGACACAATATCTTTATTTTTATGTGGTGCTGAGGATCAAACCCAGTGCCTCACACATACCAGGTGAGCGCGCTACCACTAGAGCCACAACTCCAGCCCCAGCGCCTGCCTTTTCTGAGACTTGCTTTTAACTTGGAAAAATCCTCCTGACTCAGCCTCAGGAGCCATTGGGATTACAGGCATGTGCCACCACGCCCAGCATTTTATTTTATTTTTATGTGGTGCTGAGGATCAAACCCAGTGCCTCATGCATGTTAGGTGGGCACTCTACTACTGAGCCACAACCCCAGCCAACATAAATGTTTTTTTTTAAATATTATTATTATTTTAGTTGTAGATGGACACAATACCTTTATTTTTATGTGGTGCTGAGGATCAAACCCATTGCCTCACACATGCTAGGTTAGCGCTCTACCACTGAGCTACATCCAACTCCAGCCCCCAAAGCTCATTGACTTGTTTCTATTTTTTGGTACTAGGGATTGAACCCAGGGTTGTTCTATGACTGAACTACATCCCTACTCCTTTGTATTTTGAGATTGAGTCTTCAGGTGGGCACAAAATAACTATTCAAGAAAATTTCTATATTTCATATATCTTTCCACATGTCTCAGTTTCCCAAGTCACTATGATTACAGGTGTGCCACTGGGCCTGGCTGAAATCCTTGAGTACAACTAGTAGCAATATGCATCACACTCTGGTAAACAATAATTTATATATACGGAAATAACTACCAAAAGAATAAAAAGGGATTACCTCTGGGTATGGGACTGAAGAGTAGGGAAACTGGTTTTTATCAACAGTACCTTCACGTGAATGTACTGCTTTATTAAACATAAAACATTTAGCTGGGCATGTGGCTTATGCCTATAATCCCAGCTATTCAGGAGGCTGAGGCAAGAGGATCACAAGTCCAAGACCAGCCTAAACAATTTAGGGACACCCTGTCTACAAATAAAAAAATACAAGGACTGGGGATATAGCTTAATGATAAAGGAACCCTTGGGTTCAATTTCCAGTACCAGACAAACTAAATATAAAACATTTAAACTAAGAAAAACAAACATAAAAATTCTGTAATACTGTCATTTGTACTCTGCGTAGCAAAATGTATGATAGGCACAAAATAACTACTCAAGAAGATTTCTATATATCTCATATACCTTTCCTAATGATTTAATAATTTCAACCACATATTCATGTTCTCTAAATTGACATTCACGCGCACACACATAACTATGAGGAAAAAAAGAATGTTACCCACTGCAAAATGAAAACTTTCATTTTTTTATTTTTGACTGCAGCTGTTTACAGAAATATAGTTGCGAGTATACAAATGTTCCAATAGAAGCAAAATATCTTTTTAATATTTAACAAGTTATCACAGATAGCTAAAAACGCAGATGCAAATGAAATTCCCCCAGAGAACAAACTGAAAATATCTGGTGTCAGTGCTCTGAAATCCCAACTATGAAAGCCATATACACAAAAATGTAACCTTTATATCATTGCAGGACAATGGAAGAAGGCAGTTCAGTGGTTGATCAGTGTGCTCAAGCAAATACAATTAAAAATTTTAATGGCAGAATGGTAGCTAAACCACTTCAGAAAAAATTATTGAAATATTTGTAGTACATTTATTAAGAGACTAAGAAGTGAATGAAACTCAGTAAAAGTTGTGCAAAAAGTAGCAACCACTTGGAGCTTATCATTAAATGTAAGGAAATGAGGTGAGCAGATACATTCATTAGATCAAAAGAAATTAGCTCAAGTTCATTTGAATTGGTTTATAACTAGTAAGGTCACAATGACTTCAGTGCAGGACAGTTCTTTACTGGACACAGAAATATGATTCCAAATCCACCTTCAAATATCTGAGATCTGTGTGTGTGCATGCGTGCGTGTGTGTGTTGTCCTGAGGTTCATTAGCTAAAGTAAGAAGCAGCAACAAGCAGTCCCTAAAACCAGGCAATGACTTATGCGTGGGGTGTGTGTGTGTGTGTGTGTGTGTGTGTGTGTATGTATGTGTGTGAACTGATGTGAGTGAGCAAGTAGGATGATATGGTTAAATAGAATTTTTAAAGGATGTATCACAAATTGGGGTTGAACAGAATTGTGGTAGAATGCTTTGGGTACAGGAATACATTATGCAATAAGGTGAGGAATAATAAAGGAGGAATGTAACTAGAGCATCTCCCAACAGTTTGCCTATGTATTTGCCAGCACCATGTATAGAGTAAGCCACTTCATTTCCACTGCTACTGTTATGGAAAGACAGCAGTGGCAAATTTTAGAAGTGAATATACATTTAGTTTTATACTGAAAAGTGAATTTTTGTTTCAGGAATTAATTAATTGGTGATTTGTAAACAGTGAGTTTAGAGTAATTATGGAGGTACTGAATTACACAAGGAAATAAAAATGAATAAATCTATTTATCTTGTGGTTAGTTTATATTTAACATGATTCATACAACTGGGAAGGGAGAAATGCCCAAATTATACAATGTGTTATCTTATTTAATATTTATCTTAGTAAATATAACTCTTACTGAAGCATAAGCTTCTAGAATAGCTATATCTTTAATGTAATATTCTTATACCAAGCAAGCTACTTTTAAAGAAGTTTTATTTATTACAAGTTACATAAGGTGCTATGTTGATCTGGCCAGCCATCTTACTTACTATCTCAGATACAAATATAATAACAAGGAATGATAATTTTGTTCTGAGAGTTGGTCTAGCCAGAGCAAAATTGTGGTCTGCTGGTAAAAGTAAGAGGCAATGAAAATAAAGTTTGTATTACACTGCCCACAATGTACCCATTTTATGGATAAACAGAAGACTTTAGCACCCATCAATTATTTTAGCTACTTAAATGTCATAACAATTAAAAAGAAATATAGAACACCGCACCTATATATATTTAAATCAGTCATTTAATGTAAACTTTGTGGTAAGTGGTAGGAAAATGCCAAACTAAGTTAACCGAATTATCAATTACTACACTAATTGCATATGTACATAAAATGTGTATTTTATAGGCAACTAAGAATTATCATTGCCAATAAATGATTATAGGTAATCATGTTAGGCTGAATTTACATAAATAATAATGATGTATAACTTTATTAGTTGGAAAATAAACTTTCTTGCTCTCACTAGATATCGTTTTTTCCACTGATTCTCAAACTTCAGTATGCATCAGAATCATTAGGCAAGCTTGTTACAGACTGCTGGGCTTCATTCCAGAATTCCTGATTCAGTATGTCTGGGATAACTAGCTTCCAGCTGATACTGATGCTAGCTGGTGGGCTGAGGACTATATTTTGAGAACCACTGGTTTACATAAACTATACTTATAGAAAACTATACACTAAAATGTTCCTATATACATGACACAAAATATACAGGAAGGGGGTTAGTTTTAGTTTTATTTAACTCTCAAATATATAGATTAAAATGATGTGCTAAAGTGTAGTAATTTCTCCTTATAGTTACATTTCAAAATCTTAAAACCTACTATAAAGTCAATTTAGAAAATATCCACAATACTTATACCAAGTCAGCTATCCAAAATAAAAAGGGACAGAGTATTCTAAATAGTTAAAGATGTATTCATAAAGAAGGAATCATTACTATGTAGCATTCTTGGCTTCTTTGGAATGATTAAAGTGCATTATGTCAATAGGGCATTAAGAATACTGCAAAAGGTTTGCAGTCTTCAGTGCCACTAACAGTCACAAAATTACCTGCATGGGGAAAGCAGCTCTACTCCAAAGGTACTTCTGTCCTGACCTGTTGCTTGTGGCCCTTTCTTCAGGCACCACCCCATGGTAAGGAGCTGAAACAGAAGTAAAATTAACAAAACCAGGACACTCCAAGTGTATCTTGTAGGAAGGAAATTATCATCTTAGGTCTGAAGGAACTCAATATATTAATTTCTTCTGACATTAATTTACTTAAGCAAATTAACTGAGGTTCTAATGGGCAAGAAGTAAACTTCTTTGCTGCTTAGTTAAGAAAATTGACATTACCCAACCTCTGTTTTAGTGATTTTATTTCATCATCTAAGATAGGAAAAGATGTTTAAATAGTTCCTTCTTGAAATTTAACTATATACAAAATTTCATTAGTTTTCTGATAAGAACTATCATCAGTTGATTGAGATGAAGAATGAAGATATATATATATTTATATTTGTTGTTACTGGGGATTGGACGGACCCAGGGGTGCTACAGTTAATTTATATAAGCCTAAAGAGTATAACTCTGTCATCTTTCATTTATTCTCCCTAAAAGATCAATTCTAGTAATGCCATCTTTTCTGCTACTCTTAAGCCAAAGGAATTTATGAAGTTGTTTTCTATGGTGGTCAAAAAATGGAGGAAAGAATGGCTAAATGGAAAAAGTGAAAGTTGGGACCTATTAAAGTCAGGTTTTCACATGGTTGTGGCAAAGGAAAAATACTATTATAAGAAAGGGGCACTCTTAAGGTAAAAAGGCACTTTTCCATAAACATTTAATCTAGATATAAAATATTAATGTAAAAATATCCTGTAATAGTAAGTAAAAACATAATTTTATCAATAAACAAGGTTTAGAATGGCATGAAATAAAGAGATTCGAAAAATAACTGGAGTACTGAGACAACTCATGAATGATACAAATTATTTTGATATATACTGTGTTATGAACATTATAATCAATTTAGCTCTAATGTCACAAACAGACAGAAGGGAAAACCTCTTCTGAATATGTTATGAGAGTCTACTATTCCTCTTACTAGGGTAAATACTCTGAGTTCTTTTTCTTTTTTTTTGGTGATGCTGGGGATCAAATCCAGGGTCTCTTACCTGCTACCACTGGGTTACAACCTCAGCTCTGAGTTAGTTTCTAATGTATCTGCTGAATTACACACACTTGCTTTTACTGAGTTCTTCCAAATAACCAAAAGCCTACAGATAAGATGGCCATTAGGATGAAACCTATGTTCAAGATACAAAATAAGGGTAACAGGTCTCATGTAATTTTCAACTAGGAAGTAGATATGAGAACAGAAATTTTCACCAGAAAAATAAAAATTTCACAGATCACTCCTAGTAAACATTTATAACAATGCTGAATTTAAGAATTTAATTATTAAATCTTTTATTCTGAACTTATATGTTGATGCATCTAACAGATTTCAGTTTTCCAAAACAAACCATTTATAATGGCTGAAAAAATAAAAAAGAATAATTATAGTAGTTCTGGAGGGACACAGATACAATTTCTTCCTCATTTCCTTTGACAGTATTTTTTCCAAGGTTGATTAGCCAAGGTTCTGATGGGTAAGAAATACACTGTAATGAAACTGTAGACCATATGCACATATGTTATTACAAAAAAGAAAAGAAAGGAAGAAAGGATGGAAGGAGAGAAGGATGATCCCTCTATAATAAACAAAGCCCTTTAAAAACCTGTTCTATAGAGACAATAGACTTGCACTGACTAAATAACATGATACTCTAATCACAAAGGTAATAATGATAAAGCTCAGAAGCAAAGTGTAACTATTAACTATTTTTTCCCATTGGTTTGGATATATAATGGAATGGTAATAAGGAATTAAATACACACACAAACACACACACAGAGAGAGAGAGAGAGAGAGAGAGAGAGAGAGAGAGAGAGAGATAAGCTCCAAGCATTTATGTGAATTGCTAAAAGCAAGAACAATTCAATGTACCAATACAAAGAAATAAAATGTGGTTCACAGTTTATTTAGGTCCTTCTGCCATAAATAAATTTAATAAATTGTTGTTTCCAAGGTCTTAGCTGGCTTACTGAGTCTCCCTCATGTGTAGCTCTAATTTGTAACAGTAATTTGGAAACAGTAATTAGCACACATATCAACCGCTGAGCTAACTCTTCAATAAAGACAAATACTCTTTGTTACCAAGTCATATATTCAGAATGTTGTACTTAACATTGACCTTTCGGGATAAGGAACATTTAACAATGTAAAAAACAAAACAAAACAAAACTATCATTATTGATTAAGAATATGGTAGCATAGCACAGCCCTTGTATAAATAACCACAAGATTTATGAGAATAAAAATTGGGGTTTCTGCCTTCATCCAATCAAACCACTACAGTTCAGGTTTATGTTCTGTTCTAAACTTAGATATTACAAAACAGAAAATTGGTCCCAGTGACTTGGCATTGCCAATCAGCATAAGAATAAAACCCCTTGCTAAACCACAGAACAAACTGAAGTCACCACACAAGCCAGTCTTCTTGCCACTACTTTAGCCATGGTACAGTATTAACAACATTCTAATGGGAACTTGGTGAACAAATAGACTTCCTAAGTCTCCTATATGATATCAGAAAAAAAAAAAAAACAACACAATATTGAGAAGTAAACATTTTTAAAAAATTTCTACTACTACTATTTTTCTATTTATTCTTTTAATACCTCTGGGTTTGTTTTCTCTGACATTATTCTCTAGGGTTAGAGTTTTACATTTTAAAACAAGCACTGGATTGTGTGGTTGATCCTTCTCACAACCTGAACTATATTTGGTGATTTACTCCTGATAGGGACCTGGGGAAGAGATATATTGAGGAAAATACTTTTGGTTCAGAGAATTTATAAAGTAGCTCTGGATATTACAAGATGGGGAAAATGTTATTAAAATTACAAACATAATTTTTTTAGTGTTTTTATAAATAAAAGGCATAGAATACAGAAAGCCAATTAATAATAACAATAACAACAATAATAAAATATTAAATATATAGTGAGCAAAGACTGAATGGCTCATTCTTATGAAACACCATTTGACACAACTGCCTCAATACGTTTCCTTACTCTTTAACATTTTGCTGAGATCCAGCAAACACACAGTAAGCTAGCTGCCTTTAGCCCACTAATAACATCAAGGAACTGCCTGATGGAATGGCTACAGATGAACAGGTCATTTGTTTCAAAAGGTACTTAAATATCTCAATAAAGACATAACAAACCCACCCCCCCTCACTGTTATCAGACGCCACGTTGTGGTAGAACATCAGACAAACTCACAAATTTACCACAAAAATGTGTGGCAAAAAAAGAATAGTTTATATATATGTATATATATAAATTTCTATATTTATGCCAATGTACTCACTCAGTACAAATAGCAAAATAGTATACCATTTCCTAAATACAAAATATAGCTTTCCAAAAAAATGAAACACACATTAGATATAAACCATCCAAAACTTGAACGATTGAAAACTGTATTCAAAATTAAATGACCCAGAGTAGGTCTCTTTCTGAAAAGTTCCCTTCATATCGGCAAGAAGCCTGTACTACTGAAAACGTAATTCAATGCCTCTCAATCAGAGAGAGAAGAGAAAGAAAGAAAGGGTTTGGGGTGGAAGAAAGAATATATGACAATAACAGAAAAAAACAAATTAGAAGAGCACATTCAAAGAACAAAAGACCATCATGAAAAGGGGTTATATTTGGCTGTATAAACAAAACCAAACACCATGATTCCACAGTTCAACTAAATATATAGGATAGAAAAAGAACAGAAAAGTAGCCTTTAACAACAATTAACAGGCTATTTTTTTTTTTACACTTAAAAGAAAGGGACAAGGATATCAACACACAGAAGCCACACACACGTTGGCCTTACACTGCATTGACAGCTTTCCACAAGCCAAAAGGAAGATGAGACATAAGCACGTGTCCAGACACAGGTGGTAGAAGCAGGCATCCCATGGGTGGCAAGAACACCCAAAACTGTGTAACTAATGCTACAACTGCAAGTTCTGGAGTGTGTTATTTTGCTCTTTATAGATGTAACACGAGTTAATTCTTCACTTTAAGTCAATGATATGACCCTGTAAAGCCTAAGGCTTGTGGGAACCATCAGGTAAGTGACCATTTCAAACTATAAAGCACTGAGGTGACAAGTGAATTATACTCACTGCAGCTCAGGGAGAAGTAATGTTTCAAGAAATTTTAGTTTGCCTTTTTTTTTTTTTTGTAAATGAAAATTTATTCTGTTTTCTATTAGAAGGAAAATTTTAAAGACTTCAGAACAGCACCGTTCATGGAAAAAAAAAAAATACAATGTTTTCTCAGGAATCAACTTCCAATAATTCCTAAAAGAGGACTCCTTGCCCTGTGCTGCAGGATTGCTAGGTCACCCTGAATCAAAATGGCCTTTTCCTTTAAGTTGCTACAGGGTCACAAAGCCAGTAGTGTATTAACAGTTATCTAAAATAAAGTGAAAAATGAGGTGGAAAATAATACAGATGCATATAAAAAGGAAATACCAGCCAAAGACTGGATTAAGAAGAAACAGACTCAGATGACTCTGTCAGTTTAAACTCCTGTAGGAGGATATTAGAATATAATTTACCATGTATTACCCCCTTCATTTCTCACAGAGCAAAATAATGATTTTTCTATACAGTTATGGCTAAACCCCTTAGTGGAAACACAGAGAACTAACAACTCTTTGAAAAATAAAACCAATAGCATTCCAGCTGTCTCCATTTTTGTGTGTTATCTGCCTTTGCATTTAATCAAGTCTGTAGAATTTTTATTTCAGCTCACTTGTCAGAATGTTACCCCTTCAGTTTCTCCATAAAAACTGAAAAAGATTTCTTCACTTTGGCCAACAGCTGTGCTTTTCATAGTGAAAAAAAATCACAGCCTTTATTATTATTGAATTTTACTTTTTTATAAGCCATTACTTGACTAAAATAATGCAGGAAAGAAAATAATGAAGAATAAAAGTAAACATGACAATTATTATTTCCTAATAGCAATAATAACTGAGTGGTCCAGTCTTGAATTTAAATTGTACTCTTTTAAGAGAAATTACAACTAGGAAAATAACAATTCTGTCAGCTGGAAACTCAAATAGATTCTCAGTCATCATTGTTATCAGGAATAAAAAATAAGATGTTAACATTGATGGCTAGTCACTGCAACAGGTAGCACAGGTGTGCTCTTTTGCAGTCAGAGTAAAATCTATCCATTTACTCAAGTACAATTTTTCATATTGTTTTGTTTTAGTAATCTTCATAAAACTACAAGTTTGCAGGACATCTTGGAATCACGGTATTCTTCATGGAATTTCTAAAAAAGAAAAAGAAATTTTATTACCTCATTAGCAAAGGAAAACATTTATAAAGTGTCACTGGGAATGATTCCAAAGTGAATTACAGTATTATAAATGAATCTTTATAATATTTGTTCTTCAACAAATATCTGTAACTCAGTTTTTTGTTTTTGTTTTTTTTTTTCAGTGCTGAAGATTGAACCCAGGGCCTGTGCATGCGAGGAAAGCACTCTACTAACTGAGCTATATCCCCAGCTCTTAATATTTTTTGAAGAAAGGAGAAATGAGTCATGACCATATTCAATATATAATAAAAGGGAAATACAATTTTCATTCATTAGATATTCTGTCATCCCAAGGTAAAGAAACTTAGAGATAAAAGGAATGCCCAATGTTAACAATATAACCATAAACTACCATTCAAATTGCATGGGTTGCTGTTCTTGATTCATTGGGGCCATATAAAAAAAGTGCCATCAGCCAGACACAGAAGGTGCACACCTGGAATCACAGCAGCTTGGAAGGCTGAAGCAGGAAGATCACGAGTTCAAAGCCAGCCTCAGCAACTTAGCAAGGTCCTAAGCAACTTGGTGAGACCCTATTTCAAAAAAAGGGGTGTGTGTGGGGGGTATACTGAGGATTGTCGTTTAGTGCTGTGTTCAATACCTAGTACAAAAAAAAGTACTATCTTGGAAAAGTCATATTTAAAAAAAGATTTCAAGTCTAAGCAGTGCTATTACTTAAATCAAATCTGTTGAGAAAATAAGTTATTAATCAATATTTTTCAGTAAGATGCCAAGATACAATACTTACATATCCAGTTAAAAGGAGCCAGTCAAGTTGTTCCCTTGGTTTTGTAATGAAACAAGCAAATCAATCTTTTCCATGTTCTGGTTGGTGTTCATAGAAGATGCCAGCGGAGAACTCTCTGGCATTTGCTGAGAAAGAAGTGTTGTCACAGGTGACTGTCCCTCGTTTTGTGGTTGGCCTGGCTGACTTATGGCCATCAACTGATCTGGCAATGTAGCTGGTCCAGAGGTTAAAAGCTGACTACAGTCTGCAGAAACATTAAAAACGGAAGCTACCTGATTAGTTAAGGTTCATGAGAAAATATTTATTAGTTAAGAGAAATTCATTACTGTGTTCACCCAGTATATTACTAAAAATGAGGCACCTAACAATCTAAGAAAAAGGTTTTCGCAGAATGGTACTGGATTTTTTTTTAGGTTTCCTCTCTGCAGTATAAAAGCTAGATTGCAGGTGGGTCCCACTCTATCTGGCTTGACTGAGATATTATCCACCATCCTTACCTTATTTTCCTTTCAAGGTTATAACTTGAAATGTCAAACATACATTTTAATATATTACCACATTTAATTCTCTCAATACCCTTGTCAAGCAAGTAATATTATCACTGTTTTGGATGTGGAAATTAAGGCCCATAAAATTTGTCCACAATCTCACTATCTTTAATTGGTAGAATTTTGTTTTTTACCCCAGTACTGAGGATGAAACCCAGGGGCATTTTTTTTTATATATTTTTTTTTAGTTGTAGTCGGACACAATGCCTTTATTTTATTTATTGTTATGTGGTGCTGAGGATAGATCCCAGCACCTCACACGTGCTAGGCGATTGCTCTACCGCTGAGCCACAACCCCAACCCCGCCAGGGGCACTTTATCAGAGTTACATCTCTCTTCTTTTTATTATTTTGAGATAGAGTCTTGCTAAGTTGCCAGGGCTGGCCTTGAACTTGCAACTCTCCTGCTTTAGCTTCTAGAGTTGTTGGGATTACAGGCATGCAACCACTGTGCCAAGCTAATTGGTAGAATTCTAAGTAAAATCTGTACTTTTAAAACGACTGCATTTTGCTTCCTTCTAATACTAATAATCATTTGAGCATTTCAATTGAATAATAAAAAAGTAGAAAAGTTTCTTACTATTCTGAATGCCAAACAGAAACATTCCTGAAGTCTGCTGAGATGAGCCAGGAGAATTCTGTAGTTGGTTCATTGTACCTCCTGCAGTATTGTGAAATAAAGTAGCTTGTGACTGAGGTGAAGATGTGGCTCCTTGGATTCCAGGCATGTTGTTCTGAGGGGAATAAAGAGGAGACTGTTGCATTTCTTGTTGGTTTATACTGGTCTGCAGTGCAGACATGGATGCTGGAGAGAGGAAGAGTGTTACTTGCTGCTCTTGAGAACTAGGTGACCCTTGTACCAACTGAATCTGAGGAGAGCTATGGAATAAGGAAGTCTGTGATGACTCAGATTGGTTAGGACCTGGGTTCTGAAGTGAGGAAACTGTGGGCTGATTCTGAAATTGCATGGGTTGCTGTTCTTGATTCATTGGGGCCATATTACTTTGTTGGTGAAAAATTGACTGGCTCTGTTGCTCTTGACTAGCCATTGGATTTTGATTTGGGCTGAATATCATGTTTGGTGGTGGTTGCTTTTGAGATGTTATCGTAGCCATAGTATTCTGATTACTGAATAAAATGCTCTGCTGCTGTTGCTGCTGCTGTTGCTGTTGCTGCTGCTGCTGCTGCTGTTGCTGCTGCTGCTCCTGGGATGAAGAGTTATTCTGCATGGCAACTATTGAGTGCTGTGACTGGAAAATTGCTCCTTGTTGATTTTGAGGCATTGGATTAGGTGGAAGGGAGCCCAAGGACACCTGAGGCTGAAATAAACCTTGCTGGGAAGGTTGTGCCTGTTCTTGGGATAGCATAGGGGTCTGGATATGTGATATTGAAGCCTGCTGTTGGAAAGCAGCTTGCTGTTCAGTGTTTGATGTTGACTGAAGTGGAGAAATTGAGTTCTGTGCTGCAAAAAATGAAATCTGCTCTTCTTGGGATACTGTGTTAGACTGAAGATTATTCATAGAACTTTGGGAAAGAAATATGTTGGGTGGCTGCTGGTCTTGTGCAACTGAAGAACCCTGTAACACAGCGATGGTACTCTGAGAGTGAAACATTGGAGACTGCATTTGTTCAGAGGAAGTTGTAGAAGTTTGACTGTGGACAATAGGATTTGGACTATGAAAAATAGAACCTTGAGTTTCTTGGGAAAGGTTTTGAGCATCAGCAATAGGATTCTGAGGATGAAAAAGTTGAGCCTGTGAATGAGAAGACTGCTGCAGAAAATTCCCAGACTGAAGTGACATCATCTCATTCCCTTGCTGGAATAAACCATTACCTTGTTGCTGGGTACTACTATTCTGAACACTCATCATACTTTTTGTTGATGAAAAAAGGTTAACTTGAGGTTGATTGTCCCCGCTATGTTGCATTTGGACCATGGTCTGAAAGACACTGTTCTGAATCTGTTTTGTTTGTGCTCCAGTTTCTTCACCATCTCCTGAACTTGATGTCTGAAACATGGTAGTGCCAGGGGTTGCAACCTGCTGTGTGGTGGTTGTAGATGTTTCATTTCCAGAAACTGCAGGAGGCGAAGAAAACAATTCACATTGCATTTGCATGTCCTCATTGGTAGGTAGTGCACTCATCATATGAGAAGGCTGCTGGTAAACTGGTGACTGTTGAAGGTTTCCATTTGCTGAAGCTGTTGAAGGGAATAACTCTGACTGAATTTGGGCAGCTGCCTGGCAAATACTCTGCTGCATCTCCATAACCATTGCAGCTGATGATTCCATCACTTGTTGTTGCTGTTGTTGCTGTTGTTGATTTGACAATGTGTTTTCAGTCTGTGGATGAACACTTTCAGCTCTTCCAGGTATTAAATTATCTGGTCTGGTGTGGACTGCGGACTCGGTTGAGGAAAACATGCCAGGGCTTACACTATTTTGAATTTGACTGACTTGTTGAAAAATGTCTGCACTAAGTTGTTCTTGAACATTCTCATTACCATCTGGAGCTGAAAATAAAACTGAAGATAACTGTTGTTGTGCCTCTAAAACTTGTTGGACCAAGTCAACACTTCCACTGCTGCCACTAGTAGTACTTCCTGTAAAACTTCCTGCTTGCAACTGCTGAATAGTATTCTGTAGCTGACTCACACTATTTGGTGATGGAAAAATATTTGATGAAATCTGCTGCTGTAAAGTCTGTGCTTGTTCTTGCAGTGGTGACTGCTGCTGTTGCTGTGACCCCTCAGTGAGTTGTGACAAATTAACTACTGTACCATCTGACTGTAATACTTCTCTAGACTGAGTTTCTCTTGTTTGAAATTGCGTAGCCTGCTGTAGTAGTGCATCACTGCTGGACAACTGACTAGTTGCAGAAACTGCTGGAAAGGTCCCAGGCTGTGAGATGTCCTGTGTTTGGATAGTTGTCAGGCTCTCTGGGTTGTATGCCTTGGGTTGAAGCTGCTGCTTTTCATTTTCAGAGGGTAAGTGAGAAGATGATGGTGATGAGAAGGACCCATTTCCTGCTATGTTAGAGATGTTTTCTAAAGTTTGCTGAGTTGATCCAACTGTCTTTGTAGTCTAAAAAATAAAAATCCCAAATAATGTTTATATATACATTAAACAAGCATATGATACTTAAAAATAATTACTATTCTAAAAATGTAAGTAGGACCAATTTTCTGAATTACCATTTATAAAACAGGTATAAGACAATGGACTCTCCATGATAACATGGGGTATGATTTTTTTTTATTTTTTATTTTTTTTTTTAAAGAGAGAGTGAGAGAGGAGAGAGAGAGAGAGAGAGAGAGAGAGAGAGAGAGAGAATTTTTAATATTTATTTTTTAGTTCTCGGCGGACACAACATCTTTGTTGGTATGTGGTGCTGAGGATCGAACCCGGGCCGCACGCACGCCAGGCAAACGCGCTACCGCTTGAGCCACGTCCCCAGACCCATGGGGTATGATTTTAAAGTACTATAAATAAAGACAGTCAAAGAAGTAGAATAATAATTAGCTGTTAATATGCTCAGACAAATAAAGGATAACAAGGGAACATTAATTCTACGGTTCACAAAGGGCAGACTTGCCCAGCACGTGCGAGGCCCAGGGTTCAATCCTCAGCACCACATAAAAATAAGTAAAATAAAG
Source organism: Spermophilus citellus (assembly GCF_964194105.1). Lineage (NCBI taxonomy): Eukaryota > Metazoa > Chordata > Mammalia > Rodentia > Sciuridae > Spermophilus > Spermophilus citellus. Next base: position 54,071,592 of record NC_138200.1, on the reverse strand, counting down.
GTATTGTATCCAATTACAACTAAAAAATAAATATTAAGAATATGAAAGAAATAGAAAAAAAAAGAAATACAGCAGTTTTTATAAGGTTCAGATTTGGAGCACTGGTCAATATAACTTACCTTAAAAATAGGGGAAGATCTTTTTTCTGCTGTTACTTCCATTGGAGTAACATCTTCGCTCTTAATCATACTGCTCGAAATGAGTGGAGTGATGAGGGCATTGGGAAGAATATTTACCTTATCTAAGTTACATCCAGTAGTTTTCATTGCTGCAACCAAGAGAAAAATGAGAGTTTACTTTTTTTTGCACGAGTGGGCGGGGGTGGAGGTGGGTACCAGGGATTGAACTCAGGGACACTCAGCCACTAAGCCACATCCCCAGACCTATTTTGTATTTTATTTAGAGACAGAGTCTCACTGAATTGCTTAGTGCCTTTGCTGGGGCTGGCTTTGAACTTTGATCCTCCTGCCTCAGCCTCTGGAGCTGCTGGGATTACAGGCGTGTGCCACTGCGTCCAGCTATTTATTTATTTACATGGTGCTGAGGATTGAACCTAGTGCCTCACACATGCTAAGCAATTGCTTCTACTACTGAGCTACAACCCCAGTACTGAGTTCACTTTTTTGTTGTTGTTGTTGTCATATTGAAGATTCAACTCAAGGGAGCTTTACCACTAGGCTACACCCTTAGTTCCTTTCACTTTTTTTTTTTTTTTGAGACAGGGTTTCATTAAGTTGCTGAGGCTGGCCTCAAACTTGCAATCGTTCTGCCTCAGCTTCCCAAGTCATTGGGATTAAAGGTGTGTGCCACTGCCCCAGTCCAACATCTGATTTGTGCTAATACTGATATCAGTTGATTTTCTTTTTTCATTCAAGTTATAATTTTCCTGGTTCAGAGTATGACTTTAAATTTTTTGTTTCCTGGCCATTTTGGACATTATGTTAGGAGACTCTTTCTTGGTTCTACTTAAGTCTATTTTAGTAGGTAGTTACTTATTTAACCTGTGTAGGTTGTCTCTACTTAAGTGTACTGTAGTCTCAATGACAATTGTTTTCTAAGTCTTATTCTGGTCTGTTGTATTATTCTGGCTCGTCTTGACCTAACTAAAATTCTTTATATACAGATATACGAAAAATGGTGCTCTATATGTGTAATAAGGATTGTAATGCATTCCACTATTGTCTGTATTTTAAAAAAATAATAAAATCAATAAAAAAGATATGTACTTAAAAAAATAAAATTCTTTTTTTTTTTTTTACATGACAGTAGAGTGTATTTTGACATTACACACACATAGAGTGTAACTTCCCATTCTTGTGGTTGTACATGATGTGGAGTTACACTGGTTGTGTTTTCATATGTGAATTTACGAGAAAGTTATGTCCAATCCATTCTACTGTGTCTTTCCTATCCACCCCTGCCTCCCTCCAGCTGCATTCTTGCTGCTGGTATTGCCTAATGAATGAAAGGTACTTCCCTGGGCTACCTGATGTCTTTGAAGGGAGTGAGAGATGTGGGACTGTAATAACAGAAGGCATTTTTCCTGGTATTTTCTCTGATCTCCTAGTGCCAATAGGCTTCCCAGGTTTCCCATTCTATCACTGCTCGTGCTTCTGGGAGTAGAGAAGCATGCATATAGGCTGTCTTTTGCCATTTGGTAAAGGCTTGGGAGACTCCAGGCCTGGTTCACTTTTTGCCTCTGGGTTTCATTCTGTCACTGGATGGAAGTTTGAGAGATGCTTGGCCTAGATCTTTCTGCTATTTGGGTAAGGATAAGAAAACCCTCGGGGCTGGGGTTGTGGCTCAGACACAGAGTGCTCGCCTAGCATGTGTTAGGCACTGGGTTCGATCCTCAGCACCACATAAAAATAAAATAATGATATTGTGTCCACCTATAACTAAAAGATAAACATTAAAAAAAGAAAAGAAAACCCTGGGCTTGCTAGCACCCCAAGTGCAGACAGAAGGTCTTATTGTTGCCTGGTGTGGAAAAGGGGATGCATTGGCTCCTGGGTTCTGCTGTTGCCATTCCTGCAGACAGACAGACTGATCACTGATGCTAGCATGTAATCTGTAAGTTAGAGGCTAATCTCTGAAATGTAGGAAGGCCCTGTTTCAAAATAAAAAATAAAAAGGACTGGAGATATATCTCAGTGGTAAAGAGTCCCTGGATTTAATTGTAAGTACCACAAAAACAAACAAAAGAACCAAAAAAACCAGTTTTCTCTTCTACCCATGCCAAATAATTCAATCCCTAGCACCCAAAATAAATAAATAAATAAACTGATAAATAAATAAAAAGAATTTATAAGAGAGGAAATAAGAGAGAGACTTTTGAGGGGAAATTGACGTTTCTACCTCTGTCATTTACTAGCTGTGTGATCTTTTTTTTTTTTTCCCCTGTGGTGCTGAGGATCAAACCCAGGGCCTTGTGCATGTGAGGCAAGCATTCTACCAAATAAACTATAACCCAGCCCTAGCTGTGTGATCTTGAGCAAATCACTTAACCTCTTTAAGCTTTGGTTTACTGCCTATAAAGTGAGGCTGAACTAGATATCTCTATGGTTCCTCAAAACTCCCAAATCTTGCCATACTATTACATCCAGTTAGAGAAAAATAATACTCTCAAATATTTTTCACATTCATCCAATTAACCACTCCCTACAAAGCTAAAACTCAAAGAATGCACAGAAATATTTTATCTCTAGGTCCTAAATAGGCATAAGAGTGTTTAAGCAATCTATTTATTTATATTCAATATACCTGAACCCATATAGATATAGAAAACTTTCTAAAATTTTCCCAAGAAACTGTTGATAACAGTATGCACTGCACACTTCATTTTACTGACTTAAATTACTTTTGTGATAAAGATATATACACAGGTGGGTAAAATTAACTTTAGAGAGAAAACTTTCAATATCTAGCTGTAATATAATCTTTAGGTATCAATTTCTAAATCATATTGTAATTGATAGCTATTTATAAGAATGAATCTTCAGGGATTATTACCATAACACAAATTTAAAAAGACATTTTCACACAGCATCTTGACATAGTACTAAAGCTCTGATTTCAAGGAATCACCAAAATAAGCTATCTGTGGAAAATAATTCCTTTCTGAAAATGATGGCTTTTTAAAAATCAGGAATCTCTATTTAATATCACTGCATTTAAGATGACAAATTTAAAGTTTAAACTGATTAGACAGTTAAATTATATAAATCCTCATAAAATTATTTTTTTATCCTACCTCAACTGATATGGTAATTTTCAAAATAAGAAAGTTTGAATTATTCTGCGTGCAATGGTACATGCCTACAATTCCCAGCAACTCAGAGGCTGAAGCAGAAGGATCTTAAGTTCCAGGCCAGCTTCAGCAATTTAGTGAGGCTCCCAAACAACTTCTCAAAATAAAAAGATAAAAAAGGCTAGAGGATGGATGGAGCTCAGTGGTATTGCCACAAAGTTCAATCCCTCGTACTAAAAAACAAACAAAAAGTCTGAATTGTGAAAAATACTAATGGGTATAAGTCTGTTTTGTTTTGCTTGCAGTGCTGAGGATCTAAACCAGGGCCTCATGCATGCCAAGCAAACTTTCTACCACTGAGCCACATCCCCAGCCCTATGTCTGTTTCTTGTTCTTTTTTGGCTAGTAAGATTTTGATCAAAGGACTAATTCATTTATTACTAAAAATTAAACATACCTTTTTAACCTTCAATTCTTAATCTTTATTTATTTATTTTTACATAGTGCTGAGGATTGAACCCAGGTCCTCACACATGCTAGGCGAGCGCTCTACCATTGAGGCACAACCCTAGCCCTCAATTCTTGATCTTGTATAAGAAATTCTACATTGGATTAGTTATGTTCCACCCAGCCATGAAAGCATCACAAGGAATTTTTAGAGAAAAGACTAGATCCCAAAAGTTTACAATGGATAGGCCATAAGGTCCCTGATATTCTTTACTAATTAATTAATTTTATTATTCAAAATAAACACAATTTGAATGATTTTCGCTCAGATGTATTTACACACTGAAGCTCAATCAATATTTTTTTAGTCCTAGCTAAGTGACCAAGGGCAAATTATTTAACCTCTCTAGAGCTTTGGATTCTTTACTTACGAAATAGAAACAATAAGTTAACAACCTCATAGAGTTTAGAAGGTTAAATAATACCTATAAAGAGCTTGGATATTGCCTACCACTTAATATATGTTCAATAAATGTTAGCTAAAGATGTTTATAGATTTGTGAATTTTTCTTCAGCTGAATTTGATAATCCTGGCAGTTAATTTTGTAGGCAATAATTCCCCATTAAAATACTCTGGAAAATGTTTACTGTTTACCATCAATTAGATTAAATAATAATCAAATTAATTATAATTTATACTGAACCATTACATATATGAATACTAAACTTTACTACCGAGAATAAAAAAATTTACTGTATTTTATAAAATTGATTTGAATAAATCATGCTCCTTGAGAATCAAAGACCATTTATTTATCTATTTATCTATTTATTGGTACAGGAGATTGAACCCAAGGGTACTTTACCATGAGCTACATCCCTAGTCCTTTTATATTCTTATTTATTTATTTTATTATTACTTTATTTATTTACATACTGGGGATTGAATGCAGGGACATTTTGTCACTGAGCTACATCCCCAGCCCTTTTTTATTTTTTATTTGAGACAGGTTGCAGAGGACTTTGCTAAGTTGCTGAGGCTGGCTTTAAACTTGCAATCCTTCTACCTCAGCCTCCCGAGCCACTGTGATTACAGGCATGTGCTACTGTACCCAGCTCAAACATCTGTTTTTGTTTTTTTTTTAAGACACTTATTTTTTTAATTTTAATATTTATTTTTTAGTTTTCGGTGGACACAACATCTTTGTTTGTATGTGGTGCTGAGGCTCGAACCCGGGCCGCACGCATGCCAGGCGAGCGCGCCACCACTTGAGCCACATCCCCAGCCCTCAAACATCTATTTGTTAAAAAGTTAGGTTTATATGCTGAAAAAAGGACAATATCAAGTTGATAAACAAGTCTCTGCATTTAATAAAATCAAACATTTATTTTATAATGTGGATGATACCCTGCTAAATTTTATAAATACATAAGAGAAAACACATATTAAAGTTTTCTAGATAAAACAGATAGGATCACCTAATTATAATTTTGAAAAGAATCAACTTGGTACCTTTCATGGCCTCTTCAAAAGAGCAAGGTCTTGCTGGACTAGATATTTCTTTCTTCACATTTACATTCAAAGCACCAGCTGCTGCAATTTAAAAAAAAGAAGTTCATGTATTTAAAGTAAATTCAGCTTAACAAATGTGTATCTTAGAATCCTTTAATTGGAATATTTTCTCACAGAGCATCCTAGTGAGGACAGCATATGATCACTTATCAAAACAAAACAGCAATTTTTAAGAACACTTCTTGGAGTGGAAGCAACTCAGGAAGTTGAGACAAAAGGACTGCAAGCTTAAGGCCAGACTGAGCAATTTAGCAAGATCCTGTCTCAAAATAAAAAATAATAGACATTTAAAACTTACTAAATAATATTAGAATATTAACAATACTCAGCCCCATATAAAAATGAAATAAAGATATTGTGTCCATCTATAATTAAAAAAATAAATATTAAAAAGCAGAATGAGGGATGAGGATTGCAAGTTCAAAGCTAGCCTCAGTAACCTAGTGATGCCCTAACAAACTTAGTAAGATCCTGTCACTAAAAAAAAATTCAAAAGGGGGCTGGGGCTGGCACTCAGTGGTAGAGTGTTCCACCAGCACACATGAGGCACTGGGTTTGATCCTCAGCACCACATAAAATATAAAATAAAGGTATTGTGTCCATCTATAACTAAAAAAATACATACAAAAAAAAAAACAAAAAAGAGCTGGGGATGTGGTTTTGTGGTTAAGCACCCCTGGGTTCAATTGCTAGTAACAAATAGAATTTAAAAAAAACTTATTTAAAAAATATAGTCAGCTCCTCAGCTCGCCGTTGGGTCTGTGGGGACCCACGCGGCCTCAACATGCATATCGAGAAGTGTTATTTCTGTTCAGGGCCCATCTACCCCGGCCACGGCATGATGTTCGTCCGCAATGATTGCAAGGTATTCAGATTCTGTAAATCCAAATGTCATAAGAACTTTAAAAAGAAGCGTAATCCTCGCAAGGTCAGGTGGACTAAAGCATTCCGGAAAGCAGCTGGCAAAGAGCTTACAGTGGATAACTCATTTGAATTTGAAAAACGTAGAAATGAACCTGTCAAATACCAGTGAGAACTATGGAATAAAACTATTGATGCAATGAAGAGAGTTGAAGAGATCAAACAGAAACGCCAAGCTAAATTTATAATGAACAGATTGAAGAAAAATAAAGAGCTACAGAAAATTCAGGACATTAAAGAAGTCAAGCAAAACATCCATCTTATCCGAGCCCCTCTTGCAGGCAAAGGAAAGCAGCTGGAAGAAAAAATGGTACAGCAGTTACAACAGGATGTGGACATGGAGGATGTTTCTTAAAAATCTTACTCTATAATCATTTCTATGTGTACATTTGAAAATCTCCTTTGGAGACTAGAATTTAATTCTAAATAATTAATTTTTATATAAGGTCACTGAAGTGAAAGGTGATTACAAATACCGTTCTCCTACATTGCTATCTGCAAAGCATCAGATTATGGATGTTAGATTGCACCTCATTGTAATGTCTTCATTGATAGACATGCTTATGTAAATCATGAAAATTCTGTTTATAAATGCACAAGTGGATTGTGGACAGAATGGTCTTGCCTTTTGGATAATGGCACTAGGAAGCATACTAAAATTCATGGCCAGTGAGAGGTAAAATCAAATTTTCTTTGCAGTAAAATGTTCCCTTTATTATGTTATAGAAGGGAGGGTACAACAAGGAACTAACAATTTGTATGGCAATCTCAAAATCATTTATTTTTATTTTAGTATTTTCTGTTTTTATTTTAGTATTTTCTGTTTTGCCTAAAGGAGCATAATAGCCAAATAGCATGAAGCCTAGTTATGCTAAGCTGTTTTGACCTGGTTTACCTGTTCTTGGCAGGTAGTTGTGTTTGTGAGGAGAGCTGACTAATCTTTACTTGAAATGGCACTATATTATTTCTGCTTTAGAGAATACTCAGTTCTAATTTGTGATTCCTGTTAGAGCAAGCTCCCTCCCTCCTCCCCCTGATGTAGAAGCAAAGAAATCCTAGTGTCTTAAAATTTGTTGTAGAGTTTTCTTTCTTTTTAAAAACAGGTTCTTAATTGTTATGGAATATAGAATTTATGGGTATAACATCTGCCCATTATTTGTACATAAAATAAAAACATTTTTAGTGTGTGCCTATATATTATTTAAAGATACTAAAAAAAGTATGAGGTATTTTTACTTGGAAGAAAATAACATTCTTTACACATACTACTGTATTAGGAAATGTAGTTAATTAAAGAGAAATATATGCTTAAAAAAATATAGTCAATATTTAAGTTTGAGTAAAACAACTGAACAAATTAAATCCACAATATTATGATTATTCTTTTTTGTAACACTTCCGACAAAAAAAAAAAAATTGCTAGTATTAATGAAGAGCTGCGGGGTTACAATTCTTAGTCATATCAATTAATGTACTATCACAACTTTAAATTTAATAAGCCTGAGAATAGAAATCAGTTCTAAATGAGAAAACTAAATAAATACGTTCTTTTTCTTCTTCTTTTTTTTTTTTTTGTGTGTGTGTGGTGCTAGGGATTGAACCCAGGGGCCTTGTGCATGTGAGGCAAGCACTCTACCAACTGCTAATAAATAGGTTCTTGCTTCAAATAACCATATATTAATTTTATTCAAATATATTTTATTCACTAAATCCAATATAAGATTTGAGTCAATTAACTTTTAAGGTATTTTATTTTATTTTTTTTGTTTGTTTGTTTTTGCTAATGGGGATTGAACTCAGGGGTGTTATACCACTGAGGTACATCCACAGCCCTTTTTATTTTGAGACAAAATCATTTAAGTTGCTTAAGTTGCTTAGGGCCTCACTAAATTGCTGAGGCTAGTCTTAAACTTGTGATTCTTCTGCCTCAGCCTCCCAAGTTGCTGAGATTACAAGTGTGTACCACCATGCCCAGCTAATGCATATTCTTTTTTTTTAACATTTATTTATTTTATTTTATTTTTTGGTGGACACAACATCTTTGTATGTGGTGCTGAGGATCGAACCTGGGTTGCACGCATGCCAGGAGAGCATGCTACCGCTTGAGCCACATCCCCAGCCCCGCTAATGCATATTCTTGACATGACAATGTCAAATGATAGTTAATGAATAAGGAGACAAAATTGCACACATCTAAAAAATAGAATTTAATAATTTATCTTAGTATGCTGCATAGTAAGTGTAACAAAGTGTAACTGAGCACTTTTAGGCACTCAAAAAGAAATACAATTTCTCTGTGACACTAATTTTAATAATTAAATTATTTTAATAATTAAAGATTTAAAAACTGGAAAAACTTAAAAATTTCTACCTTTAAATTAAGTTATTAGTAATTTGTTTTTAGGGCAGCAAAAAAAATGAGCTGGGTACAGAGGCACACACCTCTAATCCCAGCAATTCAGCAGGGGCTGAGGCAAGAGGATTGAAAGTTTGAAGCCAGTCTTGGTAATTTAGAAAGGCTCTGTCTCAAAATAAACAATAAAAATAGAGGGTTGGGGATGTAGTTCAGTAATAAAGCACTCTGGATTCAATCCCAGTTTTAAAAAAAATTTATATATATATATATATATATATATATATATATATATATATATATATATATATATATATAAATGAGCTAGGCAAGTACTTTACCACTGAGCTAGGGTTAGTGAAATTATGAAAAATTTAAAAATTATATCATAAAGGTAGAAACGGAAGCATTAGATCTCATTACAATGTTTGTGTATCATGTATTGAATAAGATTTTCTAAGAGTGACTGCTATCTGTGATGTATACCCAAAGGGTATAAATTTTTTTAAAAAATTTATTTTTAGTCGTAGATGAACACAACACCTTTATTTTTTATTTGAGAGAGACAGAGAGAGAGAGAGAGAGAGAGAGAGAGAGAGAGAGAGAGAGAGGGAGGAGAGAGAGAGAGAATTTTTTAAAAAATATTTATTATTTAGTTTTTGGCAGACACATCATCTTTGTTTGTACGTGGTGCTGAGGATCGAACCCGGGCTGCACACATGCCAGGCGAGCGCGCTACCGCTTCAGCCACATCCTCAGCCCACAACACCTTTATTTTATTTGTATATTTTTAATGTGGTGCCAGAGACTGAACCCAGTGAGTCAGGTATGCTAGGCAAGTGCTCTACCACTGAGCCACAACCCCTATCCCTCAAAGGGTATAAATTTTCAAGAACAAACATATGGTAATGATTACCTAAGTATGGCCAAATACAGGCCATTAGAGCATTTTTTAAAGCAAAAGACATAAAAGCTTATTTGGTAATCTATCAAAGAAAAATTCCTAATAGTCAGCATTCATCACTAAGAAATGAGGATTCTTTTTTTTTTTTTTTTTTTTGGTGGTGCTGGGGATTGAACCAAGGCATTGTACATGGGAGGCAAGCACTCTACCAACTGAGCTATATCCCCAGCACCAAAATCAAGATTCTTGAAGGTGATGCTCAATACTTCAAAGTCTTGAAGTTTTTCATAACTAATAAATATAAAACCAATAAATTGGGGCTGGGGAATGTGGCTCAAGCGGTAGCCCGCTCACCTGGCATTCGCGGGGGGGGGGGGGGGGGGGGGGGCGGCCGCACGCGCTGGGTTCGATCCTCAGCACCACATAAAAATACAATAAAGATGTTGTGTCCACGAAAAACTAAAAAATAAATATTAAAAATTCTCTCTCTCTCACTCTTTAAAAAAAAAAAAATAAATGACAACAACCAGATTTCAGTGTTTTCAGGATAGCAAAAACCATTAATACTATTTATTCTTTGGCACACACAGCACTCTCTCTTCTCCCATAACTGATGTAGAAGCTCATCAGGAAACAGATCCTAATATGTTAATTATGTCATCTTTTCCCTCATATTTGTGCATTCTTCTGTAAAATATTACATATCAGTATTTCATAACTAGCAGTTACTGAAGTACCTTAATTATATTAATTTTAAATCACATGTTTTGGATTTTTAGGCCTTCTGAGAAAACAAAAACAAATATTTGGACTCTTACTATAAAGCAATCTTCTTTCTCCTCTTATTTTTGTTGAAGCCAAAATATTATTTCCAAACCATGCCTTTTTGGTTCAAAGTTTTTATTTATGACCTTTAGTTCTGAGAAAAATAGCAAGGGGAGTTTCATTAGTGCTATACACTGTGGCATGCCTTTGTAGCAAACTCACTGTAAATAACCAATACTGCAAAATTCAGACATAATTAAAAATAGGGAATTAGATGAATTAATTACCAAGACTAATTATAACTCTATTAGCTTCCATTTCCCTCATTTTTCTTTTTCTTTTTTTCTTTTCTTTTCTTTTTTTTTTTTTTTTTTTTTTTTGAGATGGGAATCTCACTGTGTTGCCCAGGCTGGCCTTGAATTCCTAGATTCAAGCAATCCTTCTGTCTTAGCTCCCAAGTAGGTATATGCACCGCTGCACCTAGATTTGTTTCCCTTATTTTTTGATGCCAGGGCTTTCTTTCCAAATCACTTTTCTTCAACTTCTTCTATCTTACTGGGTCCTGAACTATTTTGGGGAAACATATTAATAAACTACAGATATGGAGGGCTGATAATTATTAAGTATGCCTGAGACTGGAATAAACTGAATCAATAGTAGCCATGGTAGAAACCAAGCCTCAGTCAATGGAACACAGGAAGAGTTTCCATTTCTAAAATATTTTCCTTATTTCTAGCAGAAGGCTTTTGTCTTCTTCAGGCAACTAAATTAATGCAGGCAAACAACTTACAAGATAATTTTTAGCAAAAAACCATCAAACTTTTAACATTTTAATTATTCTTGTCACTAATTTCTTTCTAGACCATCTTATTTTGCCTAAATATTTAAAATCATATTTAAAATATTCACCACCAGTCTCTGAAACTTTTTGACTTTATCACATATTACTCCAAGCATATTCCTCACCTCTCTCAAAAATGTACCTTAAGCTGGGCACAGTGGTGCACACCAGTATCCTGGGGCTTTGGGAGGTTGAGACCAGAGGATCACAAGTTTGAGGCTAGCTTTAGCAACTTAGCAAGGCTTCCTAAGCAACTTAGTAAGATTCTGCCTCAAAAAAAAAAAAAAAAAAAAGACTGGGAATGTAGCTCAGTGATAAAGCATCAGGTTTAAACCCCAGTACCAAAACAAAACAAAAAAGACTAGGTAAGAGAAAAAAAAAAAAACACCATAAGAAGGTTGGAGTGTATACCTCAGTGGTAGAACATGTGCTTAGTATGCAGAAGACTCTAAGATCAATCCTCAGTAAGGCACAAACAAACAAACAAACAGAAACCCTATAACTAGCCAACTTAAACTATTAAGTAATTTCCCCAAACTGTCACTTACCTTCCCACATATAAGAAGTACCAATAAATGGTCATCCTTATTAAGTAGTGACCTGTAAAGTAGCTCAGGAGAATCTGATCTCAGAGCATTCCTGGCTTTTATTATTATAAAAGGTAAAAATGATCCTGCTAACATAGAAGTTGTATTCGATGGCTATCTTTTTAGGAAATAAAGCCATCTCCAAAATAAATTCACCTTAATTTGTCACAGAGAACAACTTTTTCTCTTTTCTTGGCTGGTCTTCTTATCTTTTTAAAGAGCTAGAAATTAATTATTCATTTTTATTCAGAATTTTTCTTTTTGACATACCTGGATCTGGAGTGTAGGTGAATGGCTGAACATCATGGGATCTTCCAGCATTGGTCACTACATATATCCCCACCGATACAGGCAAAGTTATATGTTGGTCATGATATGGGGGAACCTTCACAATAAGATGGTTCTAATTTAAAGAAAAATACAATAGTCAGAAAAAAAACAATATTTAAATTTAGAAGACTAAATATATTTCCTATTAGCTTTAAAGTTTTAAAAGTCTGATTAGGAAAAAAAAATGTATTTTTAACCTCAGGTTGATAGGTACTACTAGGTCATTAGTCGAAGATATCCTTAAGGTAGAAATCAAAATGTTTTACAATGGCTTTCAAGGTCCCTGCTCTGTCAACTTCATCTCACTCCCACTTCCCCCCTGCTTTACTACAAACTGACTTTCTCAGTCCATTCTTTTAACATACTAAACTCAGTTTTATCTTCCAATTGCTGTTCTCATCAACTGTAATATTCTTCCTTCACCTCCTCAAATGGCAAGTTCTTCACAGATTTTCAAATCTGATATAAATGTCACCTCTTAAGTGAAATCTTCCTTTGACTATCCTGTTTAAAGCAGAACCCCTTCCGAACCTGGTCAGATAATTATTTATTTCCATATCAGCACTTATTGGCACTTGAAATTACCCTAATCCCCTGCCCACTCCACTTTTGGTCTCTCTTTGTAAGCTCCATGAGGTTCCAGATTGCTCAGATACTTCAATGTATCTTCTCTGTTAAGAATGGCACCGGGCTGGGATTGTGGCTTAGTGGTAGAGGGCTCGCCTAGCATGGGCGGGACCCGGGTTCAATCCTCAGCACCACATAAAAAAAATAAAGGCATTGTTTTGTGTCCATCTACACTTAAAAAAAATTTAAAAAAAAGAATGGCACCATATTCAAAATACACTCAAATATCTTGTTGAACAGTAGAGCAAATTATGAGGAAAAAAGTATGTCCATGAAATGCAAAGTCAGTTATCATGTGTTCTGTACAATCTCAATGAGATGTACTTCATAATGCAGTTCATTCCTCCCTACCACCTACTCATTTAAAATTAAATGGTTCAGTTTATTCAAGCTTCAGTAAATAAGATACTTTTAGTTAGAATATATACATCTTTATAAGAAAAGGGCAGAGCTGGGGCTGTTGCTCAGTGGCAGAACACTTGCCTAGCATGTGTGAGGCACTGGGTTCGATCCTCAGCATCACATAAAAATAAACAAATAAAATAAAGGCATGCTATCCATCTACAACCTCAAAAAGAAATCGAAAAAGAAAAAGAAAAGTTCATATGTGTTTCATCAGCATTTACTCAAGGGGGTTACACTTTCTTGGAAGATAATATGAACCACATTTGAACTTTTTCTCTTTTTCCCTAGTAAATTATAGTAATGGGAAGTAACACTAGGAAGGAAGTGATTATGCTTTTACTTATGATCTGATATGGAAGAGGCCAAAGCCAATAGCTCAGGGTGTGGTAAATTTGACATTTCTTTTTTTTGGGGGGTGGGGAAGTAGCAGGGATTGAACTCAGGGGAACTCAACCACAGAGCCATATCCCTAGGCTTTTTTTTTTTTTTTTTCTTTTTGTATTTTAGAGATAGGGTCTCACTGAGTTGCTTAGCACTTTGCTGTTGCTAAGGCTAGCTTTGAACTTGTGATCCTCTTGCCTCAGCCTCCTGAGCTGCTGGGATTACAGGCATGCTTATTTCAGTTAGAATATAGCTGATATTCATTAGAATATGGGACAGCCAGGCACAGGGGCACACCTATAATCTCAGGGACTTGGGAGTCTGAGGCTGAAGGATCAAAAGTTCTAGGCGAGACTTGGCAACTTAGCCAGATCTTGTCTCGAATCAAAATAAAAGAGGGCTGAAATGTAGTTCAGTGGTAAAGTATCCCTGGGTTCATTGCCCAGTACCTATCCCCTCCACACACATAAAAGAAAAAAGGACAAATGAGGTCAAGTTTCAATTTCTGAGCACTTAATTTGTATCTTAAAATACTCTATAAAATAAACTAACATTAAAAGGAATCAGAAAGAACAAATGAAAGAAAGAGCAAGCTCCCTTTCTAATAGAATACCTCATAATTTAGCCATCCTGAAAGAAACCACACGTTTTTAAAATCAGGTTGAAAAACATGTGGTATAAATGTGTATGCATCCTCAACTATTTGGGGAGGAGGATCTGAATGAATGTTTGGTCATCAAAAATATTCCAGTAATGATTCGACTGATAAGAAACATAAGTCTACTTAGATACTACAATCACATCAAAGAAGCAGCCCACCTAGATTTACAAAATAACTGAGTGGTTGACTTGCCAAGCACTCTTCCACATCTAAATTATATGGCAAACTATATTTCAAATTATCCTTCTGAATAAAAAAACTGTTTCTTAGTAATTAATAGTGGGATTAGTATTTAAAATTCAGATGCATATTTTATCAAAATACTTCTACCCTACTTGTTTCAGAAAGCATGTTTTAGGCAAACCTAATTTGAAACTTTTAAAACCAAATGAACTTTTTGCCCCCTCAAATGAACCTCTCGACACTAATTCTTCATACTTCCTCAATCTGAATCTAGAAACTCTACAATCCATTTGAAATAAAACAAGGTAAATTGTGAACAGTAATCAAAAGTTGTTTAACACTGCTTTCTTAAATTAGGTGCAATTAACTACCACTGAGCTAAGAATACAATATATACAAAATATCCAAAGGCATGGGAGATTTTATAGCAAGTATAACATTCTCTGGGGAAAAAGAGGGAAATGTTCGAATTTCAGTATCTTAATAAAAATCTTCTTGGATTCAAAATAACTATTTTTCCCACTTACAGAAAATCTTTTTTGAGGTATACAAGCAACGGGACTATATATTTTTCACTTTCCTGTGAAATAATTTATCATTGCCAAATTCATTTCACAGCTGGGGATATATGTAATTGGATTGGAACAAAGACACTTTGAAAGATTTCTATTACAGCCAATTTGAAATACCTATTTTCTAAACACTCAAGTCTTTGTTTAGACTAGTTTTCTTATAAATTCCCCTGAGAATCTTCTTCTAGCATTTCTTTCAAGAATTTCTTATTTATTTTAGTCTTTTGGGTATCTGGGATTGAACTCAGGGTCACTTGACCACTGAGCCATATCCCCAGCCCTATTTTGTATTTTATTTAGAGACAGATTCTTACTGAGTTGCTTAGTGCCTCGTTTTTGCTGAGGTTGGCTTTGAACTTGCCATCCTCCAGCCTCAGCATCTCCAGTCACTTGGATTACAGGTGAGTGCTGCTGCACCCATCTCTTTTTCATTTATTTATTTATTTATTTTTTGTCCCGGGCATTGAGCCCAGCAGCTCAGGAGGCTGAAACAGGAGGATCTCGAGTTCAAAGCCAGCCTCAGCAACTTAGTGAGGCCGTAGGCAACTTAGCCAGATCCTGTCTCTAAAAACATATAAAAACAAAAGGGCTGGGGATGTGGCTCATGGTTAAACAATCCTGGGTTCAATCCCTGACACCAAAAAAGAAAATCTGATAATGACAGATCATATTATAGTTTGTTGTTTACATACTTGCTTGCAAAAATATCAGACCTCCTACATTCAGCCACCAAATAAATACATAATTCCTTTGCATTCTATCACGTCTTACTTCTATGATTATTTTTCTTTAAATCTATTGTATCTGACCTAAATGCCTTGTTAAAAAAAAGTATTTTAAAATAACTACCCATGCCCTCAAAGGGAAAGAAAGAAGAAAGGAAAGGAAGGAAAACCAAGGAAGAAAGGAAAGAAAGAAGAGAAAAGAGGGAGAAGGGAAGGACCAGGAAGGAAAGGAAGGTAGGGAGAAATAATGACCTGTTACTATTTAAGTTCTACATTAAATAGCAAATTAAGATTAAAAATATTGGGGGCTTGGAGGGGAGATGGGAATGGGAAAGACAGTAGAATGACTGGACTTAATTTTCCTATGTTCATATATGAATACATGACCACTGTAACTCCACATCACGTACAACCACAAAAATGGAGTTATACTCCATGTATGTATGATATGTCAAAATACATTCTACTGTCATGTATAACTAAAAATAAAAAATAAAAAAAATTTAAAAATTTGTTGGGGCTATTTTATCATATAATACCAATGTTTATTAATATTATGTAGCATTTATAAGTCTTTCATTCTCTAGAACTTGTCTCTTATTTATAAATCTGTATCATAGAAATAATTATAATAGAGCATTACAAATAAGGGGAGTTACATTTTTTTTAATATTTATTTTTTAGTTGCAGTTGGACATAATATTTTTATTTCACTTATTCATTTTTATGTGGTGCTGAGGATTGAACCCAGGGTCTTGCACGTGCAAGGCGAGTGCTATACCGCTAAGCCACAACCCAGCCCTGGGAATTTACATTTACCTAATCAATTTGTTAAAGCAAAGTATCACAAGCCTATAATCCCAGCCATTCAAGAGGCTAAAAGCAGGGGGATTCTGAGTATGAACAAAAACTGGGCAATTCAGGAAGACTGTTTAAAAAAAAAAAAAACTGGTGGGGGAAGGAGGTAGAAATGTTGCTTAGGTAGATGGTCACTGGGTTCAATCCCCAGTATCACAAAAATAAAACAAATCAAAACAAGAACATAGTCACAGCATACAAAATATTCCAGGGATAAATTAATTTTCAGTTAGGATTAAAATTCTAGGTATATAAAAACATGACTGAAATTAGGATTTGAAGTGTTTTCAGAAC
This sequence comes from Spermophilus citellus, assembly GCF_964194105.1. Classification (NCBI taxonomy): domain Eukaryota; kingdom Metazoa; phylum Chordata; class Mammalia; order Rodentia; family Sciuridae; genus Spermophilus; species Spermophilus citellus. The sequence continues at coordinate 54,054,915 of NC_138200.1, read as the reverse complement.
AAAGAGACCTTAGACCAGAGTCCTCTTATCATTCAACAGGAATAAAATGAATGGAGAAGTTTTTTCAAGAGTATCTTCCCCTCTACCCCAGTCAATACTGGGGATTGAATCCAGGGGTACTGGATTCAATTTGATAGAAGTATCTTTAGGGCTTTGGCCACTAGACAAACTAACAATTGTGACTTATGATGAGCTCTCTGAAACATGCCATATCAGTTCTGACCTCTGATGGAACTGGAAACTACAGGTCAGGGCACAGTGAGCTACATCCCCAGTCCTTTTTATTTTGACACAGGGTCTCACTAAGTTACCCAGGCTGATCTCCAACTTGAGAACCTCCTGCCTCAGCCTCCTAAGTAGCTGGGATTAAAAACGCATGTCACTGCCTTTGGCTCATGATTGTCCATTAATCGGCTAGTATTATGAGGATCACAGAAAAGCCACACAATATTGCCCCCTAATCTTCAGGAGAACTCTCAAGGAAGCTGGTTTACAGGGAATAGGGATGGTCTGATCAAGGAATATACCAGCACCACATACAAAGATGTTGTGCCCGTCGAAAACTAAAAAATAAATATTAAAAAAATTCTCTCTCTCTCTCTGTCTCTCACTCTCTTTAAAAAAAAAAAGAAAGAAATCATAAAAATGTCAGGGTTAGAGCTCAATCTTGTGCAAGAGTTTATCTTGTAGATAAGACAACTGAGGCACAAAAGTGACTTTTCTTTTTTTTTTTTGAGAGAGAGAAAGAGAGAATTTTTAAATATTTATTTATTTTTTTAGTTTTCGGTGGACACAATATCTTTATTTTATTTTTATGTGGTGCTGAGGATCGAACCCAGAGCCCTGCGCATGCCAGGCGAGTGCGCTACCGCTTGAGCCACATCCCCAACCCTGACTTGTCTTTCTTAAATAACACAGATTGTTCATTACAAAACAGGTACTAGAACTTCAGTTAAGAGTGGTAAAGAACTCTAGGAGATACTGTGCAGTAGCATACAGGACAAAGGAATGACTTAAGTTCTACTTTTGCAAGTAGTATAAAGCTAAAGGAAAGCTTTCCACATGGCATTTGTCTGGTTATGTAGGAAGCTCCAGTTCTTGTGATACTCTGTAATAAAGAATTAACTTTACTCAAAGAAAGATCTGTTTTTTGTCCTTGGTTATTGGGAGGTGATCTCTAGGATCCTACAATTTGATAGGAGTATCTTTAGGGCTTTGGCCACTGGACAAACTAACAATTGTGACTTATGATGATGGGCTCTCTGAAACATGCCGTA